>NW_023416320.1:38036458-38711458 GCF_014108235.1 Myotis myotis | reverse complement strand
CAAAAACTCAAGAAACCGAGACGGTACTGCACTGTGGTCATGAAATTTAAATGTGGACCGTTCGGGATTTACCAGGAGGGAAGGGAACTCCACTGGCTGAATGCTCAGTTGAATGCTCAGTGAGCCCACTGGCAGCAATGGACAAGCCCACTGTTTAACCATGCCAGGTTACAGCGCCACAGCGTTAGCTGTGTGAGTATGGTTAACAGACCTCCCAGCGTGGCTGCGACAGGACACAGTGGGTTGAAATTTATCTCCGGCACCACAGTTTGGGCACAGTCCACAGATGGCCAGATCATAACACCTAGCAAAACACTGATTCCATGGAAGGGAGATTTTATTTTTATGTTCCCTCCCACCCCCTACCTTCTAAGTCAAATAGTGCAGAAACCTGAAGCTAATTAGAAATATTTTATTATAGCCACAAAACACAAACCATAGTCTGCCAGTGACTCATCTATATTGGGTAACAGTGCAAAAGGTATTGAAAGCATTTTTCGAGGAACATAAATACACAGTTACGACAGGCAGAGCAGCAGACTCCCTAAGGGCTTGCAGAGGCCGAAGGTGACGGCCTGATGTTGGCTTGTTAGGACTGCATTCAGCTGGAAGATAACTGCCTGCCGGAAATCCACTGTTTTCACTTTTATTTTCAGCTCCTCTTTGTAAATTCAGATTCCCTCTGGCCACAGTGCGGAAAACACTACCACGATTGCGGAACAGAGACAAAATAGTCCACATGGAACTATAAAGCAGGTCTGGATCCACTGTTTCTGGTTTCTTTTCATTCTATAACTCTGTGTGTGTGTGTGTAAGTAAAAATGACATGAACTTCATGGAGACATCATTTCAACAGGGGATCATACCTTCTAACAATACCATCATGTTTCGTCTTCCAAACAAGTGTTAAAACACAGGGAATTGAACTCTGAAATCTGCTGAAAAGAACATTCCAGCTTCTTTTCTCACACTGCCCTTCATAGCAAGTATGTTAAAACTTGAAAAAGCCTAGGATTTCTAAGGACTAAAATAATCCTTGCCTCCGAAAAAAAAAATCGATGACCTCATCCCGCAGCATTCAAATGTCCATTGCTACCTCCACAGAGACGAAGGCAACTGTTTCTATTTAACTTCTTCTAGACTTTGACCCCGAAGTCTGGCTTCCTGGCACTGTCTGCTTCAATATGTTGAGCTTTACCTAGAAGACTTGAATTAGAATTAGATTTCCAGGGGCATGTGTTTCTAACTCCTGGATCATAGTCGATGATATAATTTACTTAAAAGACATTGGAAACTTAAGGCAGGAAGAAAGCAGGGCAAAAATGTCACCAATTTGAAATGACGAAGTGATGTCTTATTGTAAAAATTCACCAGCAAGTCTTCCACAAAGTTTTATTTCCTGGGTTTTCAAAGATTACTTGCTTATGATTATATTCATCAAAAGTTCGGGATAGTGAATCCCGAGTCACCTGTGGGCAGGATATGTATGACTTTTCACCCAGAGTTCAGCATTGCTGAAGCCTTCAACCTCAGAACAATTTCTATATGTTAGTAAGTTAAGTCGAGGAAGGGCAATAGTCTGGCTTTCCATGCTAATCCTTAATGTTATTGCAACGGCTAAGAATTGAGAAAAGTCACAGAATTTATAGAATATAAGTTTTAAGTAAACTGTGACATTGCATGGGATATATCATTTGAGAGTAACCTGCCTTTTGTATAGTGGTTTTAAGGCTGACATGCTCTCTTTCATCTGAACTCCATAATAGGTAATCTGGCATTAATATTTCTACTTTAAACAATAGTTAACAGTTTTTAAACGTGTTTAGGCACATAGATTAATGAATTAATTAATACCCATTTAATCCTTATCACAATCCAATTGTACCCATTTGCAAACGAGGAAAGTGAGGATGGGGCGGGGGCGGGGGGAAGAATGGCTTTCTCAACCGTGGGCAACACGTGGGCCACCTAGGATATTAAGTCCAATTGGAGTGAGCCAATGTCTGAGATTTTCTATTTCCATACAGAGGAAATCTAAAGCAAAATGTTGAAATCAGAAGAACCACACCATGGTCTTTATGTGTTGCAAGGTGGGAGGTTCACTGTGAAGGTATACCTTCCATAGCCCATTGTAAAGAGCCGCTGTGCCACACAGCAAAGCATAAGTCTGCCCACATCCTCTTTGCATCCATCCTTGTGGCTAAATAAGTCACATGCAATTCACATGGCAAAGGGAACGCATCTCATCAGGAAGTCTAGACCACTGGACAACCGTATATGGCACAATGCAAACATTACCTGTGCGTAAAATAACATGGGAGAGGCTGATGGATTCACATATCCAGGGTCACCCAAAACCAAGAGTTGCAAGCTTGAAGGCAGAGAGCCCAACTCTAATCCCATGGTGGCATTTGGCAACAGAGTGGCCCCATTCATATTGGGAGACTTCTTCAGGTTAGTTACCTTTGTAAAGATATTGGCAAAATGAATAGAGAGAACTATTTTGGAATGAAATCAACTTTAAAACTGATGTTTTAAGGTCATCTATCTGCATAACTGACAGGAATTTGTAAGAAAATATTGATAATATGCTAAGAATTGAAATATGGTCTCCGTTTTAAGATTCATAGCACATAATGTTTCTTTTCCTTTATTCAGTGCTCTTTACTCACTACAAGAGGACAAGATACATGAATTTATAATAATCTCAACATACACACCTTGGTTCTTTGGGTTTAACTGTCGTTAATCAGTATTAATGACAAAAGCAGCTTTCAAACAATGGTTTCTTCTACCCAAGGCCAGCCTGTGATATCAATACTGATTTGAGACACATCTGACCTCACTGGATTGACCCAAGTCACCCTGCTTGTTACCCCTTCCATGAGCCAAGCTGCCTGTCTGATTCTTGCATATTTTAAAAGACCAAAATCCTGTGGTATGTAAACCATTTGTGTTCTGAATTTACCCAATCTAATCATTAATTTGTCTTCGTTTTCCTTTGGAATGATTCCATTTTTATTTTAGTAATGTCTTAATTCCTCACCCACATTTTAAAATGGGCTAACAATAGACCTTACATCATATGGGTGGTTGTGAAGATTATCAAGTTAATATACTTGGAAAATGTTTAGTATGGTGCTTTGCATACAGAAAGTGCTATGTAATTTTCAGTTATTAGTGTTACTATGAATACATAATAAGAGATCACATCCTTATACTTTTGATTAGGCATGATTTGTTTGGAAATTTTCAGGAAGAGACAGAATTTGCATGTGTATGCTTTTAAAATTAATGGTTGGTAAACACAAACAAGAAAAAATATGAAGTAGATTACATCATCATAAATTCAATAGCTTAAAGTCTAGGTTGTCTTTTTTATTGTTTTATTTTTTATTAATCCTCACCTGAGGATATTTCCATTGATTTTTAGAGAGAGTGAAAGGAAGTTGGGGGTGGGGGAGAGAATAGAGAAACATCAATGTGAGAGAGACAGATCGATCAATTGCCTCCTGCAAACACTTGGACTTGGGCCAGGATTGGGTCTGCAACCCAGGTACATGCCCTTGACTGGGAATCCAACCCAAACACTTTGGTCCGCAGGTTGATGCTCTAACCACCAAGCCAAATCAGCCAGGGCTAGATTCTCTTTTAAATTTGTTCTGAGCTTGGAGCCAGTTTGCCTGTTCATCAGTTGGAGGAAGAGCTCCCACTGACTTAAGCAGAAAGACTGGGCTGTTAAAACCCTTGAAGATGAGGGGATTATATTTCAGTACAAAATCTACTTTTCAGGAGATGGGATTTGAAGTGCTTTGAGAGTCATTATCTTTTCTCTCTCTCCAATGACTCCTCACTCTGATCTTTTCTGTTCACTGATGTGTAGACTTTCCCCCTGTTGTCTTATCATAACACTATGGTCGGAAAAGTCACCCAATTCTTTTCAAGTATTAATTTACTGTACTTGAACAGGGGCAGGGAAAAGCTATTTCAGGTTTACAGAACCAAGGGCCTATCCAGGGTTATCCCTGGAGTGATTCCTGGGGAGCCAGGACCAAGTTCGATGTGGAGAGCAGAACAGCAGCCCAGGGTCACAGAGGGGAGGGTGGTTGGTGCCCTGGAGCTGTGCAATGTGGCAGCACTGGGATGTCCACAGGATGATGCTTTATCCAATCGTGGTCAACAGGTTTCTATCTCCCTCTCCCTTCCTCTCTGAAATCAATAAAAACATATTTAAAAAATGATCTAGATAAATGCGCACTTGAGCTTAATGCTCAATGATTAAAATGCTTCACAGATATTCCAAGAACTGCACATAAAATTAGAGTATGCTGAGCCTAATTGACATTGTAGGATAAATATTTCCTTCTTGCTCTTTTCATCTGAAACTAGACTTTGTATTACATTCCAAATCTGATCTCATCAGTGTCTACTCTAGTTTGTGTTCGAGCACAAATAAAAGGGTCAGTAGAAAATACTAATAATATTTGTTACGGGCAAACTCCTAATAAAAAACACACCAGTAAATTACAAACCCTGATGCAGAGATCTATTATGCTACCATTTTTTGATTCAAAAAGAAATAATGTTTTTTATCCTTAGCTTTTGGAGGAAAAATATTAACTAAAATTATGAATCAAAAATGCTCCACGGGGTTATTTTTCATCATTATTCTTTTAAATCACCTTTAAAACTAAATAATTATCATCTAATACCATATGATTGTATGTGTGTGTGCACCGTGACAATGTGAGAATGTTGTGTGTGTGTGTGTGTGTGTGTGTGTGTGTGTGTAAGAGAGAAAGAGAGAGAGAGAGAGAAACCTAAAATGGCCTGAGAAACAAGGATCCAGGTTACAGCTCTGGCTTTTCCACTAATCAGCCATGTGATCCTGAACAAATTCTCTTAAATGCGCTGAAACTCAGTTTCCTCATTTGTAAAATAAAGGGGTGTTAGACCATCACTTCTGAGATTTCTTCTCGTTCTAATATTCTCATACCTCCCCCCCATCCCTATCATATCACTCTTGCTTAAAGTTACACCTCCATCATAACAATTACTTGTTATATATAACTGCACCAAACTATGAACTGCTGAGTAAAACGGCTTGCTTGCACATCTTGTTCCTCTTTATAGCCACGCTGTGGCACAGTCTTTGGAGGGTTGACATCTATATGATAACTGGAACTGAGCCAGGTCATGGAGCTAAGATCAGGCTCCTGGTTTCAACTAATTTACCTGGCAGTGGTGCTTAGTGCCCTGTCCCTGGACTTGGTCTCATCCTTTCCTTTTGGAAACACTTTACTCTCTCATCCTTGACCACATTCAAATCGTCACTCTTGACATCTCCTGTGCTCTTTCCTTTCCCTCGGCTCAACCTCCAGTGTTGGTAGTGCCCGAGGGGTAGTGCTGGGCTCCCTTCCTTTCTGTCTACACCTTCAAGCTGTCAGGTTGATATCAACAAGCATCTCTAATGGACATCCTCGACTTCTCCATCTCCAGGTCCACTACCCTCTTCTAAGGTGTCAAACCTCTCACTTACCTATTTCTTTTTAATATATTTTTATTGATTTCAGAGAGGAAGGGAGAGAGAGGGAAAGAGATAGAATCATCAATGATGACATAGAACCATTGCTTGGCTGCCTCCTGCATGCCCCCTACTGGGGACAGAGTCCACAACCCAGGCATGTGCCCTGACCAGGAATCGAACCGTGACCTCCTGGTTAGTAGGTCGATGCTCAACCACTGAGCAACACCAGCTGGGCTCACTTACCTATCTCAATAGACTCCCAACATCCTCTCTGCCTCCACTCTTACCACCCTAGAGTCCACGTCCCACACAGCAGCAGAGTGATTTTTAGAAATACCAAATTTCAGTCAAAACCAAGTGCAGCCTCCTCTCCCTGACGGCACTGCTATGTGTCACCTGGTCTCTTCCTACCTCTCTGATCCCTCTCACCTTCCAGTCCCAGCCCCTCCTATCTCTCTTGGGAATGCCCACCCCATCTTGCTGTAAGTATGCACTTGGCAGGCTCCTTCTCCGAGGGACTTTCTCCAACTATGCAATCTAGTGTAGCCACCTGGTAGCCTGAAGGTGTAGACTGAAGCGAAGGGATCCCAGAGCTACCCCTAAGGCACCACCAACACTGGAGATTGACATAAATCACTCTTCTTTAAAATCCCTAAGAAGCTTGTCCTCATCTGAAAAATTTTCAGCTTACTCTGTCCTCAAGAGAATATCAAGTCCATCAGAGCAGGATCCTGTCTTAGTTCACACAGAAACACTAGCCCTTTTCCCTTTTTAATTTAATTTTTCAACTACAGTTTACATTCAATATTATTTTGCATTAGTTTCAGGTGTATAGTATAGTGGTTAGACAATCATATAATATACAAAGCAATACCCCTCATATTTCCAGTACCCACCCAGCACCATCCATAGTTACTACAATATTGCTGACTGTGTCCTCTATGCTGTACTTTATATCTCTATGACTATTCTGTCATTCCTATTAGCACTTCTTAATCCCTTCACCTTTTCATCTAACCCCCAAACCTCCTCCAGCAACCATCACTTTCAGAAACACTAGCTCTTTGAACAATGCCTGACACACAGCAAATGCTTAATAAATACTTCTTTAATAATTATGAATGAATGAACAAGTAAATGAATACATTCCTGTCTATTTACTGGCCCAGTCTAAAAATGTCACTTTTCTTTAATAATTATAATTTTTATTTTATAAATATGTGATATTCAAAATGTGTTAAAAGACAGATTTCTAGGATTTCACATTCTTATTCAAACTTGTTTCACCCCTACATGAAGTGCATAATACAATAAATAAACCTTTATAATAAAATAACTTTCTTTCCTAAGACCAATTATTCAATGTAGAAGTGACAAATCTTCAGAGTCCAGGGAAGGCAATTTTTTTATAGCTATAACTGAAAGTTTAAAAAAAAAACCTTGATTATTTTCTAAATAGATCATAAAATATAAATCACAAAATGATTTTTTTTCTTGTGCACTGTATTACTGTTACACAAAGAGACACTTAAGTGTTTTATCTTCATTGTTCTTCATACATTTCAATAGTTTTGCATTCGCCAGGGCACGCCAGCCTGGGAATGCAGCAGTGAGGAATGAGTCATTGTAAGAGTAACAATTAAAGTCGCTAGCTCAGTCTCCAATAAATGCACTGGTAAAATTCCAGCCCTCCATCTCTCTCCCCGAATCTCTGCAATTAGAAACAAGGGGTCCTTAGAGTGCCTTGCAACATCTTGGGAAGGACAGTCCCCTCTGCTGTCGGAGGCCCACCTTCCTTCCTGCTGCTTCACTCATGTGTCTGTGCTGGCCCCATCTATGTCCCTCAAACTCTATCATTCCCCCACCCCAATGGCGGCTGCTCCTCTCGCTGCCTCTGACACTTGTCACCTCTTCAGCATTACCACCAGCGCTGCCCCACTCTGTTGGAAAGAACCCATAAAGGAATCCAGCAGAGGCCCGGCAGTGGTCGAGGCAGATACTGGTTCTAGTTCTTCCCCTTCCCTTCTTACGGCAACACTCAATACAGTCTTTTGTCCTAAAACCGATTTGGCCCTGGTCTCTTCTCTAGCCAAATCTGTACTCTTGGCCATATGACCCCATCTCAATTCCCAACACTGGCCCCTATGACCTGCTCTCCCAGACATCAAATCTCAGCTTTCCTCTAGCATCCAACCCACAGGTAGGTACTCATTCCTCTTGGAACCCAGAACCCAGCTCTCATCTCAGATACACTCCATCCACTGGTGCTCAGGTAAGTGCAGATGTCCACCTCTATTTGTTTGGATCTCTTCTTCATGGGGAGCATCCCTGATGGTCTACTCATGATCTCTCCCCCATGGTTATCACACCTTCCTGCAAATCACATGCTGGCCAACTGACCAACCCACAGGCTCATAAAGGGCCAAAGCCCAGGGCTATGGAGCTATGGACCTCTCTCTAGATGGCTCTAGGCAAAAACTTAATGTTCCACTTGTTTCTGGTTGTAAACTAATAAACAATAATTAGTATGACAAATATTGATAATAAAATCATAAATCGCCATTATCCTGCCATTCACAACCATTAACATTTTGGTGCATTTTCCTATCTTTTAAAATTTATAAAATGTGTATAGGATAGGACAGAAGTCCACCTCTAATTCTGTATTTTCTTTTCCTTGTATCATGAGCACATTCACATACCATCAAATATTCATCAACAGCATACAGGATTCCATGGATTTGTCACTACCATGTAGTCATTCCTCTATAAGTATTTCTGTGTTGTTGTTTTTTTTCTGTGAAAGAAGTAGTTATACCTAATACTGAGATATTTTATTCTTTTTGATACATTCTTATGAGGAATTTCTTATTAGTCATTAGGAGAAATTCCAAAAAATAAAACTATTGGGTTGAAGGATATGAACATACTGCCAAATTGTTTTCCAGAAAATACTAACAATTTAACTTATTCCAAGGGGCCTGTTTCGCTGCATACTCAGCAGCATTCATTCTTTTTTCTTTTACTCTTTGCTACGATACAATTTGAAAGGTAGGTTATTTAAATGCACATTTCTTTGGCAATACTCTGGTTAATTTGTAAATTATCTTCAAGGCCTTTTTCTTATTTTTCAATTGGTGAAGAAATGTTCCTCTTGTTGTTTTAAGAATATTAAGAATATGACATTTTTATAGTTTCTCCTGCAAAGCTAGTCTAAAAATTATGATTTTTTACATAGCTATAAAAATAAGTCCCATTTAATTAACACCTTGTCTATAATGTTATGCTCACCTGCCATCATTAGCATCTTTATTGAGTCATACATCTTGACAGAGACAAAGT
The DNA here is from genome assembly GCF_014108235.1 of Myotis myotis. NCBI lineage: Eukaryota > Metazoa > Chordata > Mammalia > Chiroptera > Vespertilionidae > Myotis > Myotis myotis. Next base: position 38,702,589 of record NW_023416320.1, on the reverse strand, counting down.
TAAAATCGGAAAAAAAGATTCACTTGGAACATTTCTTTCCAATGCACTTGGTCTGCAAGTAAATGACTTTGTGTGTGACCTAAAACGCTTGCCCACAATCTTCTTAAGGCAGTTTTCAAAGCATTAAAAAACGCTCTACTTAAATATATCTCTTTGTGTATGGACAGGGCATCTAACTGCTCAAAGATATTCCTTCCTTTAGCAATGACTAAGAAGGCTGTCCTAATAAGACCACGTGGCTCACCCTGGCCAGTGTTCTCAGTGGTTAGAGCATCAGCCTGCAAACCGAAGGGTCACAGGTTTGATTCCTAATCCAGGGCATGTACCTGGGTTTCAGGTTCTTATCCCTGGCTCCAGTCGGAGCATGTGCAGGATGCAACCAATCAATGTGTCTCTCTAACATCTCTTTTTCTCTCTCCCCGCCCCCCCCCCCCATTCTCTCTGAAAATCAATGGAAAAAAAATATCCTCAGATGGGGATTAACAACAACAACAAAAAGACCACATGGCTCTCTGGAAATCCTAAGAAAGTTCTTTAAGGCCGTGTAATACTTTCCCCTATAAGTCTTTATGTCTCAGGCCTATAGTAATGACACAAAAGGGACATAAATGGGCCCAAAGAACAAACTCAAAAGCTGCCAACATTACGAAACCCTTAATGATGTCCTGTGCGGTGCCCCCAGTGTAGCCGAGACACTGGGCAGCTGCTAAGAGCCAGAGGACCAGGTGGGTACTGCTGTTCCCACAGGTCCCCACTGTGCTGTGGCAGCCTTGTTAACGAGCACAGCAGCAATGCACGGGGTGACACATTTCTTCCTGACATCTCCCCCAAGCGACTTCATACAGCCGCCTTCTATTAATTACCCTCATCGCCTAGCCTGGTGCTGCAAAGGCTTTCTTATTGCACATTTGAGTGGCTTGCCCATGGTGAGCGACACGGAGGTTGACTGGCTGTCTCAAAAGGGACAGCCCAACAGAGAGAAATAAAACATTCTAAGCAAGACTGCTGATAGAGTTATGAGCAGAAGAGAAAACCTATTTGGCATCAAGATGCAGTTATGGAAAGCTTGTCAAGAATGTTAACATCATTTTCTCTCCCTCCACAAAACAAGGAGAAGGTGTGATTGATGGCTAGTTCATAAAATAATGAAAGATACATTTTTTTTAAAAACCATGTGCTTCTACTCAGCATTCCAATCCCTGATAGGGATGACTTTTGGAGTTTAAGTGAAAGGACACAAAATTAAAACCACAAGAATATTTTGAGGAAAAATACGGAATTGTAAAAAAAATGGTCACTTAAACAGGTCCAAAAGGATTAGTTAATACATCCAATTGAAAGACATTTGTGAGCAATTAGTATGTTCATGGCTCTTTGCTGGGTGATTTTGAGGAAAAGTACATACTTCTCTCATTTTTGAGGGCCTACTTATGTGTAAGAAATTTATAAATTTTAATTTCTGCAACAACCCTGGAAAATTGCTATTATTTTCCTTGTTTTACAGATGAGGAAACTAAGGCTCAAAACCTTATACTGAGTGGCTCTTAAATATTACACCTTGAACTTGAACACAAGGTTTTTGTTTTTCTGAACACTGACTTTCTCTGTTATGTCACATTACTTCTCAAAATAAGTTGTAGCTCGGCCATTGAGGCTCAGAGGTTGTGCGCTGACTTATGAACCAAAAGTCCAGGGATCAATTCCCAGTCAGGACAAATGCCCAAGTTGCAGACTGGATCCCCAGTGGGGATCATGCAGGAGGAAGTCAATTGATGATTCTCTCTCATCACTAATGTTTCTACCTCTCTCTCCCTCTACATTTCTCCCCCTGAATTCAATAAAAACATATTAAAAATAGTTATAAAAAATAGAACATAGTATCCAACCCAGTGGAAGAGACACATAAACATTCAAAACAGCTATAGACTGCAGAACTACTGTGTGCAGGTGGTGTTTTAAGCCGTTATTACATCTTGGTTCATTTGATTCACCCAAAACCTCTACTAAGCAAGACTGATTATTATGGCCATTTTAAGGATGAGAAAACTAAGGTACAAAAAGAGAGGATAAGCAATTTATCCAAGGTCTTAGAGCTAGTATGTTAATTTCTTAGGGCTGTCCTAAAAAGTGCCACAAACCAGGTGGCTTAAAACACTAAATATTTATTCCCTTACAGTTCTGGAGGCTAGAAGACCAAAATCAAGGTGTCAGTAGGGCTGAGCTCTAGGGAAAGTCTGCATCATGACTTTCTCTTAGCTTCTGCTGCTGGCAAGGACGAAGTCAAGACAGGGACACCAGTTGGGAAGCTATGCAAGGGATGCCCAGAGGTAAATTTGAGAGGTCAAACTCATGATGATCGCTTGATTGGCTGCAGAGAGTAAGGGAAGGATGGGAGGCACATCACTTTTGCAGGAGATACAGCCTCACGGTCAGCGACTAGCATGCTGGCTTTGTTTGCCATGCTTAACTTCAGAGGAAACTCAGTTCACTAACCCACCTGTGGCAGACTGAAGATGCCCATGAATTCTTTGATACTCCTTTCATCTAGAGAAAGGCAATATTTATGTCTCTTTTCCTTGGTGGGCTCCATGATGTTCTGGGGCTCTGGGCCTAGGATCACTAGAAACTTTGTGGCTTCTACCTGGGTCTCTTAGAAGGCTCACGCCTAGAAGCCTGAGTTACCACCTAAGAAGTACAGCTCTCCCACTGGAGAGGTGATATGGAAAGACTCAGAGACTACGTGGTAAAGGAGAGAAGCCTGTGTGAGGCCAGCCTTCCAGCTGCTATCACAAAGGTGCCAGACTTACAAGCAATGACCAGCCAGCCCCCAGCTGAATCCTACCAGTTGACCTCAGCCGATGCTACCTGATGCAACAAGAAACATCAAGCCACACCCTGCCTGAATTCTCAACCCACAACATTGTAAGTCAGAGTAAAATGGTTATTTCTGAAGCCACTGCATTTGGGGGTATTTGTAAAAGATAGCTGGAACCCACCCATAGAATGAGGCAGTATGATTCATTTAATTACCTCACACAGATGTTATGTAAAGCAAAATGAAGAGATATTGGTAAGGGTGACACAAATGAAAGTAACTCAAAGTGCACATTCATCCCCTGATTAAAATTCAGTAGGGTTGCAAATATTCTAGTAGAGATTCAGTAGAAAAAATTCTACTTCTTGTGTTATGCAACCCAAAGGAAGGGGAAAAGGGTAGAGACAAAATTGAGGCCACCTCCCCAAATTTAGTCTGGGACAATCGTGACCACTCGGTTTCCATTACAGATGTTCTGAGGATTAAATGCCAAGGTTCATTTCCTCTTGATAGCTTCTCAAATGCATGGAGCTGCCTAATATCAGCTCTTGGTACAAAGAACAGAGTTTCTAAGCTAAATAGAACACTTTGCATTTCAGGAATGATAACACAGCTTTCCCAGAGCTTCTGCCCACACACACAGAATGAACAGAAATAGAGAATATTTGGAAAAGTGACAACTGCGTGATTGTTGACCGAACTTGAGTTGCGACTCTGAGGACCAAAACAAGTTAAAATACATCAGCAAACTTGTATAGGTCATGGAGCTTCAGTTCTTGCCTCTTTATCCTCTTCATTTGCCCCCAACATCATTTAGGGTCCTGGGAGTAGAGTTCCCATGCTATGCTCAGCAAACTGTTTTTTTGTTACAGTGAATGGTATTTCCAGCTACTCAGGTCAACAACCATATCAGCATCTATTTCAAGAGTTAAGATTTACATTGTAGGATAACAATCCTATTTCCAGTATTCAGTAGTATGATGCCTGAGTGTTGCCCTTAAACATTAGCAGTGGAACTGAGTCAGGAATTAAGTTACAATGCGCCCAAGTACTATGCGGTAGTCAAGGCAAGGCTTAATCTTCAATGACCAGAAATGACCACAGAGAAGTGATTAGATTTTCAACCTACAGAAGTTGAATGTGTCATGTGGATATCACTGCTAAACAGAAGCCAATAAAGTTCATAACCAACCCTTTCTATGTTACTGAATAATAAAAGGTCTGTGCCTCTAATCTTGCCTCCTTTTCCAAACTTATGGGGCTCCCTTTCTCTAAGTCACAGGAGGCAAAATACTAATGACAGAGGTCTAGTGACAGCATTTCCCATACCCTCCACTTGAATGCACATTAATGACTGAATTTTCAAAGCTCTATCGTTGGGACCATTTTATGTAAAAAATGCTGACTAAGGACAATTGCTTGCTGGCAAATATAAGGTTAATGTAATTGATACAAACTGTAAAAATGCAAGTACATTCAACTCCTACTGAGAGATAATATTATGATTAATTAACAAATATTAAATAAAATGGCTTTAATTTGCCAACTAAAACATATAAAGAATAATTAACGAATTTGCTGATACTCTTTCTTTACAGGTGGCAATACATTTTTAAGACCAAAATACAAGGTTTATTGTCAACAGAACACATTATTTTTGTGTGGTTTTTTTGTGTATTTTATTTTGGTGTGTGTGTGTGTGTGTGTTTTGTTTTATTTCTTGGTGTTTATGGGTTGGGCCATGCTGGCTGGCAAAGTTAGGGATGAATTCTAGAACCCCAAATCCAGAAAGACTTAATCTTCTCATATGAGGCCAGAACAAACAATCTAACTATTTTATTAGGGCTGAGCTCTACCCTTCTGTTCAATATACCAGTACTCAATTGTCTAACAATGATCTCATGAAGAAAATAATCTAACTCTCTGTTAGGTTTATGGTAACATTCAAGGAGCTGGGGCAGACTTAAAGCAAGACAACAAAGCCAATTTCTACATTATATGGGCAGACATTTTCATTGGGTAATTTCAAGATGTTTTTGTTTTTATAACATTTTTTATATATTTATTTATTGATTTCAGAGAGGAAGGGAGAAGGAGAGATGGAAACATCAATGATGAGAGAGAACCATTGATCGGCTGCCTCCTGCACGCCCCCTACTGGGGATTGAGCCCGCAACCCAGGCATGTGCCCTTGGCCGAAATCGAACCTGGGACCCCTCAGTCCTCAGGCCAATGCTTCATCCACTGAGCCAAGTCGGCCAGGGCTAGATATTTTTGTTTTTAAAAAATGTCCACGAAACTTTCTTATGGTTCCCCAATAACATGATAAAAAGCAAACAAACCCAAACAGTAAAGAGATAATAGACTTCTGGATTTTGTATGCAGTGGCTTTATATTGTCATTGATAAAAAGGAAAACATGCCAGTTTCAGGCAATGCGAACAGAAACTTTGGCTGCATCGAAGTGTTCCTGCAACATAGGGTCCAATGGCACAGACAATAACAGCAGCAGAAAAGGCTGAGGAGGCAAACCCACGCGGATTCTGGCATTCCACTTTGACATCATGTATGTGATATGTGGAAAATTCCAAAAAGCAGGCACAGCTAATGCCACTGGCAAGAGCAGATGATTTCTTTAGCCCAAAAGAAGTGAATACATAATACTTTGTGTTGCTTTTTATAACCTATGTCTTGGACCGTTTTCTTATCTTTATAAATTGAGTTTACAGAGCGACAGGCAAAATACCACTGAAAATCCTCTTTGAAATTAGATAAATGTAATGTAAGTAGAATGGAATTTCTTGAGCTTATTAGCCATGATTCTGAAGCACCTAAATATATATTATACAGGTGCCAAATATTAGAGATTCAGTGGTAAGGTAAATTGGTTGCTTAGTCTTAAGATCAGGAGTCAGCAAACTTCTTGGAAAAGTCCTGAGAGCAAGTATTTTTGGCTTTGTGGAACATAAATCTCTGTCTCAACTACTCCACTCTGTCATCACAGTGCAAAAGGAACCGTAGAAATAGCAAGCTGAGCTCTGGCTGGTTTCTCAGTGGTTAGAGCAGCGGTTCTCAACCTCTGGGTCGCGACCCCTTTGGGGGTCGAACAACCCTTTCACAGGGGTCGCCTAAGACCATCGGAAACACATATATAATTACATATTGTTTTTGTGATTAATCACTATGCTTTAATTATGTTCAATTTGTAACAATGAAATTGGGGGTCACCACAACAGGAGGAACTGTATTAAAGGGTCAAGGCATTAGGAAGGTTGAGAACCACTGGGTTAGAGCATCAACCTGCAGACTGAAGGGTTGCGGGCTCCATTCCCGGTCAAGGGCATGTACCTTGGTTGCAGATTCAATCCCAGGTCCTGGTTGAGGCGCATGCGGGAGGCAACCAATCTATGTTTCTCTCTCTCTCTCTCTCAAATGTAGGACATGCATTTGAATGATGGTGGGAGCAGGGATAAGGGGGGAACAAATTGCTTAGCTCCTTGTGGCAGAGTTACATTTTGAACTTTTCTCACATGGAAGACACCTTACATTTTTAATCATAAGAAACTCATTTTCTTTTCATTTCCACTTTCAAATTCTTGAAAGGCTATAATAAATATCAGTGGTGCTGAGTCATATGCAATACCAGTATAAGGTATATAACAATATCATAATTTCCTAATTTAAACTCTAAATTCCTTGAATTTTGGGCTAATATTATTCATTTTCCTATACCATAGAGTGTCTAGCATAATACCTTGCTCAATTACTGTAGAGTAGAGATAAGTGAAACAATGTTAATTAAAACTTAAAGATTTATATTAACTAATATTCTACACAGAGGTTACCTTTTCCCTTCAATCTGAAAACAAAAAAGAATAAGTTTCCATTTGCTTCCTATAAACCCAATAAACAAAGCAAAGCCATTTGGCAGGCTGTAGCTCATTCAATATTTATGAAATTAACCATAACCCAGCAGATTCAATCATTTCAGATGCCACAGCAATGGTCTTTACAATTGATCCCCACATAATCAATTCAGCCTTGGTAGGAGATTTATGGCTTCAGATCAGGAAGAGGGTACTGGAAATTCACTCAGACCCTGGGTGGTACCTACACCCCATGGTCCCACACCTGACACCGTCTCCTGAAGTATCATCAAGATGGGACAGTTGTCAGAGCATGGTCCTAACCCCACGTCAGTTCTCAACTATCTCCCTGGAATTGTCCAGGAATTAAAACAGAAACAGGAGGAAATCAACTACCCTGGTTCTCATAATACCTAAAAGCCTATCTTTTCTCCCACTGAATTGAATTTTTAACATCTTTCCTAAAGATGAAGACCCCAGAGCGTGTCTCTCTCTCCCTCTCTCCCTCTCTCCCTCTCTCTCTCTCTCTCTCTCTCTCTGCCTTTTCAACAATAAATAAATAAATAAACAAACAAATAAATAAATAAATAAATAAAGCTAATACATCTTAAAGTAATGTGCTTATACTTCCCAGTTTACCCTGAGGAGACACATTAAAGAATTTAATGAAACTGTTTCCATTCCATAAGTCATATTTCTTTCAGTGTTTTGCACTTTAAAGTACTGCTCCCGCTACAGATATTTAGGGCTCAGCATATCTTTCTAAATGTAAATATTATACAAACTTTGAAAGATGTCGACAACCATGAATACTAAATATAGTACTTGTCATTTTTAATTTAAATTACAACTATCAAGCATGCCAAATACTCAGTGCAATCACATAAAACTTCCTTTTACATCTTGTCTTCTCTTCTGACAACTTTATAAAAGAAGCCCCCCAAAATCTATAAATTTTAAAGCAGTTCGAATTCAAAACTTCTTTCACTTATTTTTATTCCCTCAGATTCATATCAACACTTATTAACAGACACAAACTTGCATTTTCCTTCAAGGGTACAAAACAAAAATGCACTTTATGGTTATTTTAGGTTTTGCCTCAGCATGTTAGGTTATGCCGCTATAACAAAAACAAACAAACCCATCAAGATCTCAGAGATTAACACACAAAAGTCTCTTTCTCATTCAATATTTATGAAATGAACATATTGCATGGGACTTACATTGACCTTCAGGGTGCTCTGCTCAGCAGAGTCACTGAGAGGCTTTGGCTGGTGCAAGACCCATCTCAACACACACCTCCATATTCGACAGGAAAAAGGAAACGTGTGAATTGCACAGTGTCTTCCCAGAAGTGACACCTCTTCGATATTCACATTTCATTGGCCAAAGCAAGTCATATAATCATGGATAATTTGGAAGAAATATTTGTGAACAGTCCTAATGTAGGTAGACCCCTCCCTTCTTCCCTCCCTCCCTTCCTGAATCCCTTCCTTCCTCCAACTATGTGTGTGTGTTTGTGTGTATACATATATATTGCAATATTAGTGTAAGGAAAAGAAAAGTAGTTCTCAAATTCAGCATCAGTGCAAGTACTCACTTTACTATTAACTCCATTTTTTTCTTTTAAAGTGAATAAGGAAAATAAAGTCATTCTTAACCCAAGTGTGCATTTCATAATTCCCTTATCATGAAAAAAAAAGAAAGATGGCTTTTGGGTAAAATTTACAAATCAGAAGATTTCTATGTACTAGAGTATGAGGCCGATGAATAATCCATTCACTATGAATCTTTCACTTTGGCTCACTAGCCTCTAAATATATCCAGTACTTGAGCAGATGGACATAGCATAATTCAACAATAATGCAAGTCTCTTAAGCCAAGATGTAAATTTCTTATGCTTTAAGTTTCAAGATAATATACTCTGATGTAGCTGAATATTCATTTTAAGAGATTATCTAGTTCTTAGTTACATAAGCTTATGTAAGATTATTCTCAGTGATACTATTCTTATAATTTAAAAAGCTAACATTATAACAGGAAAAGCTGTACATGAAATAATAACCAAAATAACTTTATTTCATCAAACATCTATTGAGTGCCTACTAAGCCCCATGTTACCTACAGAAATCCAAAACTGAATGAAATACGACTATGATCTTCAATCTATTGCTTGTCGGGTCTGATTACCCTTTAGTGAATTGTTTCCATTGTGTATAGGAATCTTACTTTCTTGTATCCTCTTGTGAATTCAAGTCTATACAAACAGGGAAATCGGAGGAGGAGGAATTGGATTAAGGAATAGAAATATAACTGCTGACTTCTCACTGATGACTATCATATGATGGGATTCTATGACTTTGCTATTAGGGTTAGTAGAATAGTTTCCACTTCCATAGTAGGTAACAAACATACTTAATTTTTATTACATTTCTGAGTAATCGCCTAAAGAGGCTTGTTCTAAGTGCCCAGCAATTTCTAGCTCAGTTCCAGATTATGAAGATATTTTAGGTTGATTTATATACTTGTAAAGAAACATTTGGTCTCCCAAACCTTTAATGCCCCATTGGATGCCCTGAAAGGAACAGATGAGTATCTGGCTATAAAAACCTGTGTGTATGTGAGTCATTGGATCTGAAGCCACCAGAGCCTTCAGGACTTACTCAAATTCTGAATGCCTACCAAACTAGATCTACCGAGTATAAGGTTTCCTCAGACTGGGAAAGCACACTTAGGAAGTACAATGGTTAGAAGAGCTTGTCAGAGAAGTTAACTGAAAAGAGATAACTGAACAAAAGGTGTTTCCAAGAAAAAGGCAAAAGGATATTATTCAAAAGTTGAGTGAAGCATTTTCATTTTACCTCTCCCAAGATGTGATGCATGCTTATCAAAGCGTTTCTTTCCTCTTCCTTACCTTTATTAGTCCTTTGTCAAACATCCTAACTTCAAATCAGAACCAAAGGTTTTAGCTACCATAATTAAAGAGCAATGTTATGCTCAGCTGCGATTTTTAACTTTTGCTTTTGGTTTCACTTGAGTATGTGGGCGACAAATACACATCTGAAAAGTAGATGGAAGATGAAACCTTGGGGGTTTTTTCATGGTCTTAACATTCATAGGAAATGGGTTCGTGCCATTTCTAGGAATTGGTAGAATGCATGTATCTTGTGTCCATAGTGTAGGGTTCACTTTCTTTTATTTTTTAAATCTTTATTGTTGAGAGTATTAAGATGTACCCCCCCCCGCCATTACTCCCCTCCACCCGGTTCCTGCCCCACCCCAGGCCTTCACCACCCCATTGTCTGTGTCCATGGGTTTACTTTCATTAAGCTTTTTAAATATATATATATATATATATATATATATATATATATATATATATATATTTTTTTAATTGATTTTTTACAGAGAGGAAGGGAGAGGGATAGAGAGTTAGAAACATTGATCAGCTGCTTCCTGCACACTCCCTACTGGAGATGTGCCCGCAACCAAGGTACATGCCCTTGACTGGAATCGAACCTGGGGCCCTTGAGTCTGCAGGCTGATGCTCTATCCAGTGAGCCAAACTGGTTAGGGCCATTAAGCTTTTTTAAAAAGTGAAATGCTAGTGTTATCTCTTGCAAACTGCAAGACAAATGCCACAAGCTACCAAAGGAATCATTTGACCTAAATCAACCTGAAGTGTCACCTTATTCTAGTCCTTGCTACGCAAACATTAAACTCATTATGCTCTGGTAGAAACTGATTTCTGAAAGGATTCATATTTCCCAGGCCATGTGGTGTGTTTGTCATAGGAGATATACCAGCTACCACGGTGAAGAAATGAGCTTTTCTTTTAAGAGAAATAACTTTGCCCTTTTGCTCAATGGTATTAGTTCCATTCTGATTTCAATGTTCTTTCAGAGAAGAACTAGAAAAGTAAAAGCAGCAGGGAAACGAGGAGAGCCATCTCCGGAGGACACCTTCATTCCTGTATTGCTTTTGGATTTAGTGAAACCCAGCCTAAATACAAAGTAGTTACTCAACTGTGTGAACATATTCTGTTGGTATTATGCCACATGGCACTCAAAAAAGGAGACCAGCCCGGCTGGCGTGGCTCAGTGGTTGAGCATCGACCTATGAACTAGGTCACAGTTGGATTCCGGGTCAGGGCACATGCCTGGGTTGCAGGCTCCATCCCCAGTAAGGAGCGTGCAGGAGGCAGCTGATCAATGATTCTCTCCCATCACTGATGATTCTATCTCTCTCTCCCTTTCCCTTCATTTCTGAAATCAATTAAAATATATATCCTTTAAAAAGAAGACAATTCTTAGGTGATTAAATTACCTAGAGTTAAAATTGCTACAAAATTTTGAAGAGTATAATTAATGACTCTAGGTGGTTATGGCTCCTAATGGAATTTAATCCAGGGCTTCTCAATTCTATCACTCACAACACCTCCTCTGAGAAACATTATTTTGCGTGGCCTCATTTACATACTGAAATAAAATTCATGGGTAATTTAACTTACCTACACATTAACTTAAAAAAAAATCCTTGTAAGAACCCAAGTATCATCTACAAAAGACAAGGAAACGAATTTTCAACAAAGAATCTGTATTTCCATAACATAAGTGCTCAGGCTGGACAACCAAATCAAACAGTCACATGCCTGTACTTGGCTGCTAATCACCATGAAAGCAGTATCTCCAAATCTGTGGTACTTGTGAGTCTGCAGAAATGCTGACTGTCTCTTGTAAACTTCAGAGCAAAAGAAAGTACAATCATCTTTGGATTCACATTTCAATTGTGTTTCTGAAAAATTCAACATTTATTAAAATTGGGTTTAAAAATATTCCAACAGTGTTAGGTTCCATGTCCAACAACTAATTTTCCACCTGTCAGTTCTTTTTTATGTGCGATGCTGTGTGCACAGCAGAGGCTTGAGGATCCCAGCCCTTACCTACTCAGTGCCAGCAAGGGCCACAATCATTGAGACAACTCCCCCCCACCCCCAACCCCTGCCACCCACTCACACATACTGCCAAGAGGGGTTCCTCTATTGAAAACCACCATTCTAACTTAGGCATTAAACTAAAAGAAAATCATATATTGAAAAAAAAATATAATATATATATATATTAGAAGTCTCTCCATACCACAAACTTTAAAAGAAATTTAGATATAATTAACATATTACATTAGTTTCAAGTGAACAACATATGAATTCTATATCCTATATAATAAAGATGTAATATGCAAATAGTCATTATGCTGTAGCATAACAACCGACCACATCACAACCGGATCAGCAGGAGGGTGGGGCAGTGAGCTACAAGTGGGTGGCAGAGAGCTACAGGAGGAGGCAGGGCAGCAAGCTATGAGGGGGAAGCGGGGGGAGCTACAGGAGAGGGCAGGGCAGCAAGCTATGAGGGGGAAGCGGGGGGAGCTACAGGAGGAGGCAGGGCAGCAAGCTATGAGGGGGAAGCGGGGGGAGCTACAGGAGGGCAGCAGCGAGCTACTGGCGCATGGATTCGTGCGCAGGGCTGCTAGTTAGTATATATTGTGAAATGATTACCATAATAAGACTAGTTAACATCCACCACCACACACAGTTACTAAATTTTTTTCTTGTGATGAAAACTTTTAAGATCCATTCCCTTATCAACTTGCAAGTACATAATACAGTATTAACTATAGTCACCATGTTGTACATTATATCCCAGGACTTATCATACCACAAACTTTGACTCACAGCAGAGGACAGACACATACATGGTTCAAAATTACACAAACACTTTCTAAGGGAATCAAACTCATTGGTTTATTTGCCATGATCTGTTCCATAGAGTCTGAAGAAGTAGCAATCTATGCTCAGACATCCAGGGGCCACCTAATCTTGCTGCCACCTGTGAGTAATAAACTGAGGGTGCTGGCCCCGGTGGACCACTCAGCTTAGCTACACCTCCTTTCTGGTGTTGAGTGCCCTCTCCTTGTGGGTATGATTTCTTCATCTTCTCCCACTGCCTCCTAAGTAGGGCAGTGTACACAGTGAGTCAGTCCACAGAATCTGGAATCAGACTATTGGTTCAGACCAGAGTTTGACCACTTACCAGCTATGTGACTTGGAGCATGTTACTTAATGTGTCTGTGCCTCTATTCCCTCATCTATAAAATGGAGTGAAAATACCAATGTCTTAGGCTTGTTGTGAAGACTCAGTGAAGTAATCCATTCAAGTGCTTAGAACAGTGCCGAGGGCAGAGTAAGTGTTCATTCAGCCTTAGTTGTTATCCTTGGTCCCATGGTCCAAGTTAATACCTGAAAAATCCGAGAATCTCAGAAACCTTAGGCTGGAAGAAAACTTAGAAATCTAAAATCATAAATTGTAAAGTGTCCCATTACGACAATTTACAAAGAAAGATACATCTTTCATGTTTGAAAGATATGACCGTGCCTCACAGTACTGTTCTAAACCAAGAACCAGCGCATTTGCCAGACAAACAGTCCCATGAAGCACAACCATGACCTTTTCCTTCTTTTTCTTGAATCTGGATGGATTTTAAAATACATTCTCTTTGGGGTTTTAAATGAATCATTTTAATAAAGTTACCTTTTGCTCTAGCTCATATATATGCATGTTTACTAAAAACTATATTTAGTCCAATTTTTTCCTACTGTAATAAAAGTATTGTAACTATTTTAGCAAGTATAAAATTACTTCAAAATAAAGTTTCCTCCTCTTTTGGAGTTTACATTTTCAATATTTATACCAAATACTCCGTAAGTGTAACAGACATACCAAATCCATTCATTCTTTCACTGAGCCACCTTTTACAGAGAATGTACCTACTATGTTCTTGTCACTGTAGTAGGAACTTGAAATAATACACTAAAAGATATAAACCCTACCTGGCTGGCATGGCTCAGTGGTTGAACTTCGACCTATGAACCAGGAGGTCATGGTTGGATTCCTAGTCAGGTCACATACCGGGTTACAGGTTCGATCCCCAGTGTGAGGTGTGCAGGAGGCAGACAGTCAATGATTCTCTCTCATCATTGATGTTTCTATCCATCGCTCCCTCTTCCTTCCTCTCTGAAATCCATAAAAATATTTTTAAAAGATATAAATCCTGTCCTCAAGGAGCTCCCAGTCTCTGGAAGCAGATCGGCCCCCACCTATGGGCTGTCACTGTGGAAAACAATGCGAACCTAGAAAACACGAGTTGAAGCTGTGCTGTTTTCAAAGTTACAAAGTCAAGACTGATTATTTCTTCACTAGTCAGTCTGTACATAGTGAGTAAACTCCAGAAATAAAGAACTATCTCTTTCTTCAGAGCAATGCACTATAATCCTCAGTCAAGTAGAATCAGCCTGTATCTTTGCTTTCCATAGGTCATATTTTAATAAAGAGTTCAGCGATGCTTCCCCAGGAGTGAGAGTTCCCCACAACTTTTGGGAGGATAATACTTGTTTCCTATTCTGTGGAGTTGAAGGGAGGTCATTCCTGATGGCTAGGAAATTAAACAAATGACCCCTGGAAGAGAACCTAATCTTGAGAGTCAAGGAGACTTTTAATAAATGTGACATGATTGGACTGTTGACTGCAGTCTGCTTTCTTTACTCAAGGATGACTTATACTGTCCTGACAGCATGGGTGACTCAAAGCAGGATTTGAAGTTTGGAAATACCCCTACTTTTGTTTCTTAACCTCTCTGAGCTTTAGTTTTTCATCCTCAAAAGTCAGAATAAGAGTATTCAACCCATAGGATTATTGTGTGGCTGAAATTAGAGAATGTGCTAAGTATTATGGTAGGCAGTTAATGCTAATCTCTTTCCCAGACATCTCACATTTTCGCATTATCATATCATCATGCCCCTCGATTTGCTTAGTTTTGAAGATGTTTTTAACTGAGTGCAGAAATCACAAATCACTCAACACATTTGTTTCAAAAACACTATCATTTCATAAAATTGTATTATCTTTTTGGAGAACTAGCTAAATTACCCGAGATTATGTACAAAAAGAGAACTCCTAATTTAAGTGCCACCTGGAACTCCCTCCAGAACCTCAACAATAAGAAAGCAGCTACAGATGGAATCGTGCCATGCCTCAGAGACAGCCTTTCAAAGCAGAATAGAACCACAGCAATGAGTTCTGTATTGGTCACTAGTCCCATGTATGATTGCTTTTTTTTTTTTAACTTAAATGCACTGAGGAGACATTGGTTAATAGGATTATTCAGGTTTCAAGTGTATAATTCTATGATACATCATCTGTATGTTGCATTGTATGCCCACCACCCAAAGTCAAGTCTCCTTCCATCACTATATATTTGATGCCCTTTACCCTTTATTATTCCCCCACCCTCCTTCCCTCTGGTAACCACCATGCTGTTGTCTGTGTCTATGAGTTTTTGTTGTTTTTTTTTTCTTGTTTGTTCATGTGTTGCTTTCAGTTTTATATCCCACATATGGGTGAAATCATATGGTTCGTGATTTTTTCTGTCTGACTGATTTTATTCAGCATGATATGCTTAAGATCCATCCATGTTGGTGCAAATGGCAAGATCATCTTTCTTGTGACTGAATAGTAATCCATTGTATATATGTACCAGATCGTTATCCAGTCATCTATCAAAGGACAGTTTGGTTGTTTCCATGTATTAGCCACTGTGAATAATGCTGCACTGAACATAGGGGTGCTATGTCTAAGCAGTTAATTTTGTAAAAGTCTGTCTGCTCTGCAGGGAGGAGACAGGGGACAGAATGTAGGGGTTCATGTGCTAAGCCCAGGGCACCTGGGGTGTGGACAGCTCTTCTGCTCCACATGGAGAAACATCAGGGTGTCGCTTTTCAGGAAAGCTGGTGGGTTGATAAGAGTCTACTTCGAAGGAGAGAGAACATACAAAATAGCCATCAATTTTTGGATGAGATCTCACTAGATAGAAATGTCATACCCTTTAAAACGTTTCAAACTACTGCCTTTTCAAACTGTTTCCTTTATTTTTTGAAAATATAGATTTAATAAATGACATATTAAACAAATAGCTTATTTGGCTGAAATAAGGTATTTTCCAAACCCACTCAGAAAAAAACACAAAACAGTAAATCTCTATTATGAGAAATTATATTTTATCCTAATTGTTTATATATAAAAATCTTAGTTTTTCTTTCTTTTCCCACAACATTGATATTTAAAGAAAACATAGGTCATGTGCCCAATGCTTTGCCTCATTATCACCCTGATTTGACTATGGAGAGGGAGAAGGGAGCATGAAGCAGAGCTACCCTCACAGAGTTCAAGATCTAACCAGGGACGTGAGTACATATTGACAGAAACGTCAATTAAGAAAACACAGATAACTAAATGCAAGATGACTTCTTAAGACTTTATTGATTTAAATATTATGCAGCATTCCTAGGGGATCACTTGCAATTATTCTCTCTGCTAAGTGGGAGTTGATTACAAGGCTTGATTGTACCCCACTTGGCCAGGGACAGAAACCAACAGTAACAGTGACCATGAATCCCCTCACGGAGGACTACTTCCTGCCAGGTATTCTGCAAAGCCACGTGCACGATGAAGCCACTCAAGTCTCAGCAACACCCCATGAGCTGGGACTGTGATAGCCCATGTTCCAGATGAGGAGTAAAAGGCATGAGGTGCTTTCTCCCATACAGGCCCCGAGTGTCCTCGAGTCCAAGAGCCATGATTTCTGGGCTGCAGAAGCCCTTTGTCACCACCTCACCTATCTAATAACCCAGAGAAATGAGCTTGGAGAAGGGCAACAATCTCGTACCTTCAACAACTGGGAGCTAGAGCTCCTGGTGGGAGTTTGGGTCAACAGCCAGTGATCACAAACCAGACACCTAAGTGGGTTCCATAATTTGAAACGCTAAGTGTAAAGGACCATGTCTTCTTCAGACAGTAGAAATAGCGACATTTCTCTTGCTTAGTCAAGATTACACAGATCCTTGCTATGGCTTTCCTGAGAGATAGCCCAAGTTCATGTTCCCTTATAGGGGGTAGGGGTGGCTTGTCATACTGCAGTGAGTGGCCCTTCCTATGGTTGTTTGTTTGTTTGTCTGTTTAGCTGAAACTACGTTTTCTTTGAATCCAATTCTTCCTGAGCCAAGTCATTATTTGCAATCAAATATATTATTTTGAATGCATCAGAATGGCAGGGATTTAGAAGGCCAATGATCTGTGTTTAATTTCTTACCCCACTAAAAGATACTTAGATAAGAAATATGAGCCAATGAGACCAACCGGAAAGCAAGGCAAAGGCACTATTTGTGAACAAGAACAGAGCTATTTATAGCTGCTCAACTTCTAGGCAGTTATATTAATATCGGTGATTAACACAAAGGCAACCATCAGAAGACCAATAAATACAAATGCTAAACTGTAATCAAGCTTCAGAATGGTTAGTTCATCCTTTTTTAATGTCATTGCTTCCATTAATAGAATCCATTTCCCAAAATTAGGCATTCTTAAGATTTAAATTTTAATGTGTATACAGTTTCATTTATCTAAAGTATCACTGTCATGAAAATGTGAATTAATTAATTTAATTAGTTGCTTTTAAGGGGTTTTAGTTCTAAAAATAAGATGAAAATAGTTTGTTACCCACAATAGATGGGTAAAATAGTCTAAAATAATTACTCATAGTGCAACAAAAGATTACTAAATATTTTTTGGGGAAAATTACTCTTGATGATAGTTTAAAACAAATTATTTTGAGTGATAATGGTGTGCTGTGTACCAAGGATTCAGCTAACTAGCTCATTCAATCCTCGCAGTAACTGTATTAAGTACAAATTAGTATCCTCACCATTATGCTCCAAGAATCTTAAGGTTCAGCAAAGTCACCAATTTGGCGAAGTGGCAAAGCCCTCCACTCCAAGTCTGTCCTACCCTTGAGCCTACGCACTTCACCACTGTGTCGCCCCACCGCCCTAGCAGCTTCCCACCAGCCACTGACAGGTACAGACTCAAAGGTCGCCCACCTATGACCTTCTGTAGGAGTGCAGACTCTCAGGTAGGCACTCAAGCCTGGGCAGTAGTACATGGCCCTCCCTTACTCTCTACTGAGAGTTCCCCTGGTGCCCATGCATGCATTGGGCCCCAAATCTCTTTCTTTTCTTTTGGTTTTGTTTAAATTTTCTCCCTCTTCTCAAAATATTTTTCTATTTCTCTTATTTGATTCCCTCTGGTTTGCAAAGCTTTCCTGTTAAAAATTCACATAATTAGATTCCTCCTCTGAAATTCTAAATGCCACACCAAATGGCAGGTTACTCAAATTTGTGGATGTATTAAGAATATTTTATGATCATTTTAAATCTATCAATTTCTTTTCTATGAAATCGTTGATCTCTTCACAGATTACTCTTCTTCTGGTGGGCATACAAATAATTAACAGCTGAACTGAAAACATACTTGAACTTGACAGTTTCCTTTTGCAGTAGAACTAAAAGAATTAAATTATGATGCAATGCTACCAAAAACTCTTAAAAACTGAGATATAAGAAGGTCAAAGGACTTAATGAAAAACTATTTTACTCTTAAGAGTTATAGCATTAAAATTCTTAGACGATATGTATAAGGTTTAAAGGTTTCTTACATACCAAGTAGTTCTTGAAACAAGAATTTTATGAATTATTAAATTGAAACATGTCAACCGGGGAATTTTAATAGGGGTTTCTAAAGCTCTTTCTAAAAACCAAACTAGAAAATTCCATCAGTAAGGCCTGAAATAGCAGAATAATATTTGAAAACACCTGATGACCAAGAGGCATGCTAATAGCAAGCAATTTTGAGACAAAATTGCCTCATTTAATGGAAACAGCTCATTTCCATTAAAAAAAAAAGTTCAAATTAGAAATTTCCAGAAAAAAGTTTTTGGATTACAATAAAAGTCAGTTCCCCTAAGTTGATCCCATTATGATTCTTTTAGCTTTTGAAGTAAAAATAAGATTCCTGGGCTCCCTTTTTCATATTGTGCTATTAAGAATTTTTTCAGGGGGACCCTTTTCCCCCTCCCTACGTGGGAGTTCATTCTGTGGGACTCTTCCCACTCCCCACGTGGAAGTCTGTATCTATTCTTCAATAAATTTCCACCTTTGCTATACCAAAAAAAATATTTTTTTTTCTTCCAGACTATCTTGCTATTTCTACATAAAAACACTATGTCTGTCTTAATTCAAATCTTGGATTTATGCACATTTTGTGACTTTTCCTGAGTAATGAGATAACTCCACTTGGCCCAAAGTCCTGCAAAGGGTGGATGGTTGCATGTGAAGAAATGATCTATTCATTTCTTTGGGCCAAGTGGAGTTATCTCATTACTCAGGAAAAGTCACAAAGTGTGCATAAACCCAAGATTTGAATTAAGATAGACATGGTGTTTTTATGTAGAAATAGCAAGATAGTCTGAAAAAAAATCTTTTTTTTTATAAGCATAACCAATGGACACAAGACACTGGGGGGTAGGGGAGGCCAGGGGAAGGTCAAGGGGCGGGGGGAAAGGAGACATATGTAGTACTCTTTGTAATATTTTAAGCAATAAAACAAAATTAAAAAAAGAAATGATCTATTCATCCTCTAGAGAGGACAGGAGGACTGTTCGTCCACTGGCACCAGACCAAGCCCTCCTCCCTCGCTGACACACATGCTACATTTTATCTATGAGCTACCATTGGACCCAGCAATGCCTCTTCTCGATATCTAACTGAAAAATTTGAAAACACTCATGAAGACATATGTATCCCTATGTTTATTGCAGCATTATTCACAATAGCCAAGACATGGAAACAGCCTAAGTATCTTTCAACCAATGATGGGATAAAGAAGATGTGGTACATGTAAACAATGGAATACTACTCAGCCAAAACAATTATTGCCATTTGTGACAACATGGATTAATGTGAGAGTATAGCTCTGAGTGAAATAAGTCAGACAGAAAAGGACACAAACCATGATTTCATTCATATGTGGGCTCTAATACAGAAAGTAACAAATGAACAAACAAAACAAACTCACAGACACAGATAATAGAAGGGTGGTTACGTGGTTACGGGGGGTGGGGAGGATGAGAAGGGTAGAGGGGATATAACATGTGGTGACAAAATGAGACTAGAAGTTAGGTGGTGAGCATTCAATAGAATATACAGATGATATGTTATAAAATTGTATACCTGACACATATAATATTACTAACCAATGTTATCCCAATAAATTTAATTAAACAACAAAAAGAGTTCCCAGAACCTGAAGTTCAGCTAAAATGAGCAATCTTAGCAGAGGAGAGCTTCTGAAAGCTCGCCTTCCAGCGCTCCCTGCGGCCTCTCTTTGCATAAACTCTGTGGCACACAGAGCAGCCTACACGCGAGAACTTACGCAATGGAAAAATGGAAACCCCACAGGTATGGTTCTCAGCCTATTTCAAAAACAGAAAGCCATTTGAACAGGTCAGATAACCAGCTTCCTTAAGCCTCCCAAAACAAACCTAGCATTACTCAGGTCTAATCACTGGGATGAGACAGTCAACCTCTATCTATGTTGTTTAATTTTCACAGGGAAGCGGAAATATTGTGAAACATTTGGTCTCGCTTTCATGTCTGCCCTGTGGTATCATTCCATGGCAGGTGCTAAGCACTGGGTGCATGCTGGAAACTGCTGGTGTCAGGAATTGAGTGAAGAGGTGTGGCCTGCACCCTCAAGTGCGACAGCCTAGCTGGGGAGATGAGAACAACACAGAGAGAATCTCTAGATTACAAGAGCGAATAAAGAGCTAGGGACAAACAGAGGGGGAGTTAGGTGCACATCACAGGAACAGGGACATATGGACAGAAAAGGAGCAATGGGCATTCCAGGTCAGGAAAGCCATAGTGGTCACAGAGCCATGAATGTGCCAGCTGTGTCCAGGTGTGGCTGCAGCAGTTTACAAGGCACCCTGGTTCAACTCAGAGGAAGAGATGTCCCCTCCGGATAGATGTAACCATGTGGGAAGACTGCCTGTTGAGTGCAGTGAACCTCTAACCCAGAGCCCCGTCTTTAGGATGCTCTAAATACAGTGATGGTGAACCTTTTGAGCTCGGCGTGTCAGCATTTTGAAAAACCCTAACTTAACTCTGGTGCCGTGTCACATAAAGAAACTTTTTGATATTTGAAACCATAGTAAAGCAAAGACTTATATTTTTGATATTTATTTTATATACTTAAATGCCATTTAACAAAGAAAAATCAACCAAAAAAATGAGTTCGCGTGTCACCTCTGGCACGCGTGTCATAGGTTCGCCATCACTGCTCTAGAACAACGGAGCATTATGCACAGTAAGTCCTCACTGAACACTGTCCCCAGCTTCTTAGAACTGGGTTGAAACAACATATAAAGAACCCTTTTCACTAGAGGCTCATTGATATAAACAAGAGTTACGTTCCTACAGCATCTCATCAGCATTATAACGAAACGACCTTGAACAAAATGGCATTATTCAGGGACCTGCTTTATGAGGAGTGATAAAACGTGGGGTGGGCTGCGAAGGTTGCAAAGAGTCTTTCACTCGAGGCTGAGGAGTCTGAACCAGAAGGCAGGCAATGGGAAACCACTGAACTTCATCATTCAGAACGAGCCCTTCAGAGGCACGTTTGTGGAAGGTAATTCTCTTGGCTACATGGGGAAGAGATTAGAACTGGAGGAAAATGAAGTGAGCACGGCCAATTAGTGACATCGCTACTATCCAGTTATGGGATGACCAAAGCCTAGAGCAAGGCAGTAGATCCAGTGGTCCCCACTGAGTAGACAGGAAGGGGTAAGTAAAGGAACAGAGGTTGCAATGGGAACAAAGTATAGATTTAGTGGGAAATGGAAGCTTGGTGACTGTCATCAGAGTTCAAGATTCTGAAGGTGCTTTCATCCATTTGCTGAGTTCAAGATGGGGACCACTGAGGCTTGAATTTATGATTGGTCGCTTGTCTGCATGACAGCAAGGGGGCACTGTAGTAAGATGATTACAGTTATGAACCAAAGTCTTCAGTGGATATTGGATGGTGACAGGAATATTGGACAATGAGGACCAAGGAATGATAAAGCACAATGGACAGGAAGAATTGTGGGAAATCCAGGCTTTGGGGAGACTTGGTACAAATCCCGTATGCCACACTGTGAGGGACAAAAGACACAAATTTGATATTTCTGGGTGTCACCTCTCTAACCTATAAAATGGGATTAATGATGTCTTTCTCAAAGGGTGACAGAAAGTAGCAGGAGGCCAACTATGGCCCCTGGGCCAGACCCAGGGGCTGTCAGTCATACTGGAATCCAGCCACGCCCACTGGTTTATGTGCTGTCTATGGCTGTGTTCACCCTACAACAGCAGAGCTGAGTTGTTGCGACAGCGGCCTTATGGCCCACAGAGCTGAAAATATTTACTATTTGGTTTACAGAAAACCTTTGTTGACCTCTCTTATAAAGGGTCAATATGAAAATCCCAAATTCAACGGATGTCACACGGCAGACGCTCAATATTAATCCTTTCCCTCCTGCTCTTTGAGGAAGGTCATACCACTTATAGAAAGGACAAGAAAATGTGCCCCTTACTTCATGACTCAGAACTGCAGGGAACAACGTTCATTTTTTTTCCCAGGTTGTGAAGGATGCAGTCTCACTTGAAAAGAATTGATCTCAGAATTAGAAGACAGAGTAAGAACACTCTGATGATACTAGGAAGTTACATCTGCACCTCACAGAGGACTCTGAAAAACAGAAGCTAACTGAGCCTTGTGAAAAGTATCTGCTACTGGATTAGGTATCAATTAACCACAGTCTCCTCCCCCAGAGTCAAATTTCTGCTAAAAACAGAAAGCTCTGGGGGTAGTGACAACTATTATGAGAGATTGGAAAGCAAAACCAGTTTAATCGGCACAGCCAGAGCTCATGGATTAGGGGAGAACTTGGGATGAGTGAAGGACCAGATGTTTTCAAATGGAAAGGAAAAGTACTATTTGGAAACTGGTTTGAGAGTCTAGAATAAAACAGTCTACCCACTCATAGATTCTAATGCTTTGGGATAAAGAAAAAAATGGCTGTTTATAAATTAAAGATAAAATAAAATTCGGATCTTTTAGGTTTATTTACCTTCTCTAGTTTGCACTCTTCATTACATTCAATTTCACGAAATTTTATTAAATAGATATCGTCTCATGAAAAGATTTATAACCAGGATAAACACAAATGTGAAATCCAGTTGGGGCCGAAGAAATTCAATGGGCAATCAATAGTTGCTCATGTACAGCATGGTGATGGGAGTGAATAATACTGTAATGCATATTTAAAAGTTGCTAAGAGAATAGATCCTAAAAGTTCTCCAAATAAGAAAAAAATGTTCTGTAACTATGTATGGTAATGCATACTAACTACACTTATTGAAGTGATCATTTTGCAATGTATACAGATATTGAATCATGATGCTGTACACTTGAAACGAATGTAAGGTTGTATGTCAGTTATACCTCAATAAAAATATAGTTGTTCAATGAAGTGTAACCAAAACACCCCCCTGATGAGGATGGGACAGGAGCGCTGCATGTGAAGCAGGCAGTAGGACAGGGTTTCTTCTGCCTCCACTGGAAGGGCTGATCCAGGTGAAGGAGCTGACAGCAGGTGTGGAGAGAAGAACAGGAGAAAGTGAGCCTCCTCAGACAGACAGGAAAGCAGAAAAGAGCTTGAAGAAGTGATAAAAGCATTTCTTCATTTGGGCTGAGCTACGATGAGAAAGGCATTTTCAAAGTACCCACTGGTGTCCATATGGTGCCTTGAAGAGCCATTTCTGTACTAAAACTATCCCATGAGGCTGCCCCATCACAGCCAGGACAGAACATCTAACCTCCAGACTCAATCTTAGGTGTTCATCAACGCCACGGCATATGCCGGATAACTTCACTAAGGTAAACACAGGCCCAAAGCAATTCCTTCTACTGTAATACAACATTTCTTTCCTTAAGCACATATATTGCTCAAATATAACTAACAGAATGGTTTGCTACCCTTTAAGCCACCTCATGCATAATCTATATGCAAAACTTTGAAAAAAGTATGTGTGATTAGCACTTTGTAAACACTCCATGCAATTGAAAATATTTATAATAGCTCATGAGCTAGATATGAGTTTGAAAAATTAAGACCAGTGCTTACCACAGATTTCTACTTCAGATTTTAGCACTATTCACAATGCAATTACTTTACTTATATAATGCAATTAATTTTCACACCTGCAGAATTCATTTAAGAAATATAAAATGTGCTAGTTTTTATTTACACAGCAAATATGTAATAGCGAATTCATGTTGTACTAGATTCTAGCCTACTATTTCATACCTTCTTTCATTCATTATAGTTCATTTCATCTGTGGTACAGCAAATTAACACCTTTTAAAAAACAGCATTGCCTAGCAATGTTTTTCTGCCTCTAAATGAAAAAATGCATCGAAATGGAACAAGCTGCTCACCTTAAGGATATTACCCAGGGACTCTTTCTAGTCTCCCAAAATGGAAATTTATATCCATGAAATAACCCTAAATTATCACAGCACAAATCTGTTGTTATACTTCATAGATAGTGGCACTGAGTTATTTTTCAATTCACCCAAATTCTGGTTGAAACTACATGCTCGGACACCAATGTTCAAGTTAGGTAGCTCCACACAAACTGTTGCGAGAGATGATGTAAGTCTGAGAATTAAAATAAAAATTGGAATGTTTTATTTAAAAAATCACGGTGGGGGTGAGTGGGTGGGTGGAGAGAGATTAACCAAAGAACTTACATGCATATATGCACAACCCACGGACACAGACAACAGTGCGGTGGAGTCCTGGGGTGGGGTCAATGGGGGAGGAAGGGGGACATTTGTAATACTTTCAACAATAAAGATAAATTTTAAAAATCTAATTTGAGGCACACCTTTGGTTGAGGATATAATTTAGATGACACCGGTTAGACACAGCACTTCAGTAGTCAAAGCTGCACTGTATTAGCTATATTAGTGATTGGAAGGCTGGGAGCTCTTTGAGTCATGTGCAAGCATCCTGACGTTGGTTTTGGAGCAACCCCATTCGGAGCTGTGAGGGTTACTCGGCTGTCCTTGGCATTGCTGTGGTGTAGGCTAGAGAAGCTATTTAAAGTGGCATTCAACACTTGTGGTTGTGTCAGGAGTGACTCAACGAGACATAAGTAAAAGCATGAAATCCAGGGTGGCAATGACCTCTTAGCATTGAAACAAAACCCTGGGAGACGAATGAAAATGCTTCTTCCTGCTATTTTTGTAGCAGTGGAGCATTTTCCAGGGACTTCATGCCTGATCAAGTTATCACAAGTTTATATTCTGAATGAGCTGTCTTATTTGGATGACAAAATTGCATTGAGCCTAAGTTACCAAATACAGGTTGAAGTATATTGCTTTGTTGTGCTGGTTGGTTATTATAATATAGCATGCTCTAAATGGAGCAGTGTGTATGAGTAACATGCATCTCACACAGTGTGTATGAGTAACATGTATCTCTCTCTCTCTCTCACCCATACACACACACACACACACACACACACACACACACACACACACAGGAACAGAGTTAGTTCAAGTACCACTCAGTGAGGGCTGCTGCTACCTGGTTCGCCCCCTCGCCAGACATGGAAACTTGACTACAAATACTATTAGTTCAGTGGTTCTCAACCTAGGCTGCACATTAGAATCACCTGGGAATCTTTTAAAATCCTGATTTCTGGGCCTCATCCTCCGGAAATTCTATTTCTTTCTTATGGGGTGGGGCCACAACATTAGTAACAAAGAAACAGAATTTCTGGAGGATGAGGCCCAGAAATCAGGATTTTAAAAAGATTCCCAGGTGATTCTAATGTGCAGCCAAGGTTGAGAACCACTGCTTTAGTGCCTCCTGGAAAAGTTTTAGATGGATGATAGCAAACATCTTCCTCTTCTACTTTTCCATTACCTGTCTCTGTGCTGGTCACTACATTTCTCTCTTCCAACTGGTCCATGTCCAGCTTCTTTATTCTACATCAGTTATCTCTGTGTATCAAGGCTGACCTACCAATTAATTGCAAAGAAGTCTTGGTCCCTCGAATCCTTCAAAGTTCTGACTGTAAACTATGAAGTCATCTTCTACTATGTTCCAGGAGATATGGGGAAGGAGGAAGCTGGGTGAAGGGCTGAATGTTGCTGAGAGGCACAGGAAGTACAGCTTGCCTCCAATGTCCGCATGGGGAACATGCTGGCTGTCACAGCCTGGGGACTCTATCCTTCTCTGTCCCTCTGCAGAGAAGGATTAGGATGAATGACCACCAGGCTGTTGGTGGGCAAGAATGATTTCCAGGCTGACTGCTACCTTAGAAAGCATCTCTCACTCAGTCTGGCTGATGGGGCTCAGTGGTTGAGCGTCAACCCATGACCCAGGAGGTCACGGTTCGATTCCTGGTCAGGGCACATGCCAGGGTTTCAGGCTCTATCCCCTGGAGGGGGTGTGCAGGAGGCACCAGATCGATGATTCACTCTCATCATTTATATTTCTCTCTCCCACCCTCTCTCTTCCTCTCTGAAATCAATAAAAAGTAAAGTAATATCATTAAAAGATTCTCTTACTATTAGCATTTCTAAATAGGATATTTTTAATGACGGATATATCCTGAGAGCTTCACCAATCTCTACCGTACCATAAATCTCCCCTATAAAGAACAGGAACATTTAATGAAAGTTGGTATATGTGTCAATAAGGAGAAAAAACAAATTGGTTTAGGCTAACACCAGTGGGTGGCCAGCTAGGCTCACTCACTATCGAAGTCACTAACTCCTACAGACCAACCTGACATTAGCAGAATTCAGATTTATGCCTCAGCACATTACAGATTCTTGACTGTCAGGGAACTCCAGGGTTATTCTCAAATTCAGTGAAATCTCCAATGCTAAATCAATGCCAAAACAACAAAAATCTGTTGTAATCCAAGGTGACTTTGTGAATTATTTATTAGCAGCTGGAGAAGTGTGTTTTTTTCTATATAATCGTGTTTTGATTAAAAATTATTCCAGCAATTCTTTTAGAATCAACCTTCTAAATTGTTTTGGAAATGTCCTTCTTCATCAGAATGGTCATTTCACAAGGATTTACAAACTGAGTCTCCATGTTCAAAATTTCTCTTACCTCAGGTCAGTTAACAGTTTTCACTAAGGCCAGAGAGGCAAATTTTTCTAATACAAACACATCTTTTGTTTATGAATTTTAACTCAATTTTAAATTGTAAGATTATTGTTTTTAATTAAAATTACTCAAAACATTTTTTTAGAAAATGAAGCATTCCCTCGTATTACTATGACAAGTTAAGATATATTTCTTCTAGTTCTTGTTTTTGCTTTGAATTCTTTTACTGTCATTTTATTTGAATTATTAATGTAAATATTTTAGTGAGTTGCCTCTTTTGGAACAAAGTGGAAGTGTAGAGAAATAAAAAATAAATGGAATAACCCAATATTATAATATTTAACATTCATTAAATATTCAATATTTTGTGTCATTTTTAATATTCAATAAAACTGGCTAATTTGACATTCCATGACAAACAATTTTGTATTGATAGGTTCTCTGGGAAGAGATTATTTCATTTAATTCTACATGACAAGTTTTTTCTCCAAAATATAAAAGCACTAGTAAAAAGAAAAAGATCAGTGACAGTCAAAATTGCATCTTCTCAAGTTCAGTTCCAATACACTAACTGCTATATTACCTGAACCACATCACAATGCTGGTAGTTATAAGGGTGTCCTGATGCTCTCAAACATGTTGGGGACAAGTTAAGTAGTAACAATGTACATAAATTTGGATAAGGCAATGAGGAGCCATCTCCCTGAATAATAAAGCAGTTGCATGACTGTACTTTCATGCAATTATTAAGTGAAAATTTCAGGACAAAATTCCTCCACTCGCCCTAACAGGTGTGGCTCAGTGGATAGAGTGTCGGTCTGCATACTGAAGGGTCCTGAGTTCAAGTCCGATCAAGGGCATGTACCTTGGTTGCGGGCACATCCCCAGTAGGGGGTGTGCGGAGGAAGCTGATTAATGTTTCTCTCTCATCGATGTTTCTAACTCTCTATCCCTCTCCCTTCCTCTCTGCAAAAAAATCAATAAAAAATATATTTAAAAAAATTCCTCCACTCAACAACATAAATGTTTATTGGTCAATAATATTTGGAAGCTACTGAGATTAAAGCACACACACACCATGGGAATTTTCTTACAAACTGTTAGCATTTGGAAAGTATTTGTTTTCTTTAAAAAAAAGGGGGGGGAGTTAATGATAAGAACACTTAATCTAAAACATTATTCAAACCCTTGTAGAGTCTTCCAAAGTAGAGTGTTAAATATTGTGACCATTCCTTCATAATACTGATGCCTACCTAAAATACATCATTCACTTTATCAAGTGTCTCACTCGAAATAAAGAAAACAAATCTGTTAATAACCCAAGCAGTGTACATGGATTTTCAAGAACAGAAAATGTCAATACTGCCAATGTACTCTGTTTTGTGATAACATTAGGGAATGTAGGTTTTTTATTACTTTGAAAATGATAATAACTTATTGAGATGAAAAATCCAACATAAAGAGAATGTGAATGTCTTCTTTTTATATTAATGGACACCAATGATTTTTTCAACACAGATGGAAAAATGGCTTGAAAATTAAGACCGTCCCTCTTCAAATATAACCAACAAGCAAAGAGGAAATGAAAAGTGCATGGTTCTTGGACAGTTTCTTTTTTCTTCTCCTCTTTTCAAAAAAATTCACATGCAAGGTGATCATATAGTTTATTGTTCAAAGTGGGACTCTTTCCAAGAGTGAAAGGAGACACTGTGAATAATTAGTCTAGGACAAAAGGCATTGACCAGTAAAGCCAGACCTATGGCATCACACTTAAGAGGATGTGCAAGGTGAGCTTTGCAAGACTCTTTCCTTGCCCTTCCCTCTCTGATCAAAGGAGGCCAAGTGGACAGATTGGTGCAGTTTCAGGCAGCTTTTCGGGGGAAATCAGAGAAGCACGGACCTAGAAATAGGATCACAGGAGCTAAAGAATAAAATGTTTGAGATATTTTAATCAAATCCCAATGTTTTCTATCTTATTTGTTTTATTTTTTATACCTAATTTATTTCAGGCTTTTAAACAGTTTATCTGCATAGATCATAAATTTTAGAAAGGAGAAAAGAACATATGTCCAAGCTGAATCTTCACAGACTGGCCCTTTAAGCTATGCCCTGTGAGCACCTGTGGACTATTTTGCCATGTTTCATGTTATGGGAAGAGCACAAACCACCTAACTGTACAGCTGGGATGCAGACAGGAAGGGGCAGGGAGGGAAAAGTGAGCAGCACAGGAGCAGCATGACGGGCACACTAACAAGGCCACCGCAAGCCTGGACAAGAACCTGAGAGCCACTCAGCACGAGGTGCCTCCATGTGGGGAGATGTCGGTGAGTGCTCACACTGTATCCGCTCATTTTCTGGAGCCCATTCCGGGTTCTAACGGCTACTGTTACTGTTTATCACCAAGAAAGTCTTCCGAAAGCTAAACTGGGCAGTGTTGTTGGCTTGACCTTGGGGTGTGTACATATGTACAACATGTGACAAATTCTGTTCTTGGACTAAAAGGAAATCACTTACGGCTCTGTTCCAATACCTTTCTTTTTTTTCATTCAAAGCATTAGAAGAACTACCCACACACTATAAATAGAATGTTATGCATTCTTTTCCCCTTGGTGAGTACACAAAAGTCCTTGTTTTATTTGGATTCACTTTCATTTTACTATTTTTGTGACCTGAAAGGCACACCCTCTAATTTAGTTAGGAGAGGAGGTGTGTCCTCAAGGACTTACAACCAGCAGGGCACCAAAGAGGGCACCTCCCCTGGGAGACTCACACCCACACGGCTCTCTGGCTCTCCAGGAAGCGGGAGTTCCAGGGGCAGAGTCCTACCCCTGCCACCACTGGCTTCCCTCTTGGTCTGAAGGTGACTAAGGTCTCCGACCCTTCCCATGCTTGCTTCAGGTGCCGCGCTGGGCCATGTCAATGATTGTGGCCATGAGGGTGTGTATGGAGGTAATGAGCCAGACGCAGGAAACACGGTCATCTCTACCTGCTCCCCCCACTCCATGCAGTTTCCATAGAATGCTGCTGCCAAGGAAGTAAATTGATTCTTGTGGGGTGAAGAGATCTTAGACATTCCAATAGTTTGTAGCCCTCCAAACTCCACCCTACCTGGCAAATATTATTCCTTAGTGTTTAGTCTTTCCCTTTAGGGAGAATTTAATTTAAATTTTCTTCTCAGGGGGCTATTAATGAAAAAAAGATTGAGAAATAATTCTCTACCAATCATTTTCCCTCTCCTGAGCTAGGGAAGGGACAGGGAGGGATGGAGGGACAAAGAATGGGGGGAAATGTAAGAAGATGAGGGAAGAGTCCTCAGGTAATAGTGGTAGCTGCGGATGAAGAGGGAAGCTGGGGAGAGGGAAGCAGATAATAAAGTGCCCCAACTCAGCCCTGGACCCTGGCCTCCAGGGATGCTGGTGGCTCTCACTGTGTTGGTTCGGATGAACACGATGCCTTGGGAAGATTTTGCCTCATGTGGTGCTTATCCCATAAGAGCTGCTGACAGTTGAGCTTCTTGGCCTGACGCTTGCGATGGGCCTCTTGGCTGGCATTGTCCCAAACACCAAGTCCACCTACGTGTCTGGGTTCCTCACTGGATTGGCTTGAAGAACTGTTGGTTGACTTCCTTTGTTCTTGAGCTTCTTCAGAGATGCAGAGTGAGGGTGCCCGTGACACTGAGGAGTCTAGCTCCTTTCAGCTAGCAGGCGGGCTGTGCCCTTCCTGGTGGCTCTCTCCTCACAGAGGCTGATAATACTGCATTTCAATGCCTGACATGCTTTCCAACACCTGGAGGCCTGATGTCACTGTGGCAATATTTACAGACAAACAGTTTCTGTGGTTCCTTTGGGAAGAGGCCAACAAAAAGGGGAAAATGTGTCCGATCCAGAGGCTGACTAAATTGCCCCAGGCTGGAAGGACATACAGGGGCAAGTCAAATTCCAGCTCACTGCCCAGGAAACTGGCCGCTGGGTAAGCCCATCTCCTGCCCTTGCATGTTCCCAGGAAAGGCATCCCAGAGCCAGCAATGGCACGTCGTGGCAACCCTGCGATCTGTGCCAGCCCAGTGTAAACTCTGTGCATTACCTCTCCATGAGGGTGTACAAACAGTACACACACACACATACACACACAGTCCCAAGGACTGAAGATCCAAGTCTATCTATCACACAGAGATGAACTCCTGTCACACTGCCAGACCATCCCAAACCATAGAAAATTATATACTAACAATTTCTATTAGCCCTGTCATTAATTTGTAAAAAATACAATTACATTCCATGGTATTTTGTGTATATGTAAAAATGTTATTTTGTTTAATGCAGTCATTTCAAATACACTGACCTTTAAACTCTGTTTCAGCATTTTTTTTTTAGTTACTAATATGCCACAAAGTTCAATCCATAGAGTGACATCAAGAAGCACGTTCTGTAAGAGCCAAATTGTTATTGTAAAAGATCACAGCCAAAGCCAGAGGATGACAGATCAGTGGGCCCCGCAGTAACTTTGGGTATCACAGTGGACGCACACAGCGTGGCTGAAGAATTACTGCTTAATTGATTACTGAGTATTCATTACATGTTAATGAATAGCTATTTTATCCTATTGTGAAATATTTGATAGAAAACATGACGTTTTTCCTTCTATGCTAGGGAACTGACAAGCAATCTCATAACTTTTATTCTTTATTACAGAGATGTTATAGATAAATTATAAAATATAGACAAACCAAAAGAAAAATAAACAAATCTTTTCAAGGATATGAAATCCTTGTTTAAGCTAAAAGGATGTATTTTTAAATTCTGGAGAGAAGGGAGCGTCTTTCTGCCTGTGTATTTTAATGTCTGCAGTGCACAGAGAACATTCCATATATTTTCAACTGAATTACCAAACTGGATGAACAATAACTGAAAAGGCAAAGCAAACAATATTCTCCTCCAATCTTACCTCCTAAGCAAGTTAGGAAAATACAGAGATTACAAATATCCCAACACATGAGCTTCATAAGCATAAGATCCTGATGTGGCCATATTATTAATAGCAAGGGCTAGAGTATCATCCCACTGCAGCTTTAACAAAATAATTATTTCAATTGTTCCTAAGTTGTAAAAATACTATTCGTACAAACCTTGCATTCGCCCCCCCCCCCCCAAGGATTATTCTGGAGAAATACCAAGTTATGGACTTGAGAAGAGTTCAGGAAAAGGTAGTGGTTCAGAGAAGGCACCATACAGAGCTGTTTTCCAAAGGTTCCAAGCCTCAGCCAATGAACAATGCCTTCACTAAGCGCCATATAATCAAATGTAAAGAATTTCCACAATATTTCACCATTCAAACAGAGAGGAAAATGCAGACACTCAAACAAACAAACACAGACCCTTTATGAAAACTTAGTAAAGACTCTACTTAGGTTAGCAAAGATTTGCTTAGCTCGATTAATAATTTGGAAACAACTTTATTATTTATAACTGCATAAAAATTTCCAACCCAGTGGCCTTAGCTGCTGTGTGTAGTTTGAGAATAAGTGTCTTCTCTGTGCATACATAATTTGAAGGAAGTTTAAGCAAACTAGCTGATACACAGGGGAATATAATAATATATTGTAATAACCCATTACCAACATTACCTTCTTAAATATTAAGAGAAGGCTGCTGCTTCTAAAATTTGGAGATTTAATGAACTGCCCCATCTGGGAAAGAAAGTTATTGACCCTATTCCATCTTTACTAGAAATTCTTCAGAAAAAAATATGTGTATATTTAAAACATTTTTCTATATCAGTACTTAATTTTAGATATGTGTTAATAATGCTGTTACAAGCAAATAAACTGCATTAAACTTTCAAGTTTTCTTTGATTTAACTGCATATTTTCACATAATTGGCTAACTCCCTCTGGAACAGTTGGTGGAATGATGATTTATCCCTCAATTGCCTAAAGACTTGCAAGAATTAATTTAACACCCAAAATACTCCCTTAAATCCAGAGCTTATCTCATTCATCTTCAAAATTCACTCCATATTTTTAGGAGTAACTCAAATACATAACTAAACATTTTAAATTGGAAAGAGCAGTAACCTTTAAACCAAACCCCACAGATATAATACATCTATTTCTTTCTACCAGGGAAACAAATGATTCATAACAAACAAACCTTCCATTTGCCGCAAAATGCACATTTCCTCATTAGGTATGACAGAAATACAGTTTATTTCATTTAGTAAAGTAAAATGCCTTTAGAAGTCAACAAGGTGCAAAACCAGACATGTCAAATGAGAAATTTTATGGTCATCTATTTCCATTATTTATATGTCGCAGGCTATCATGTGAAATCCTAATTTCAGTCAAAAGGCGCATACAGAATATTATAGTTTTTATTCTTTACTGCTTATAAGAAAGGATAATTAAAGAATCTGTAAGTAATTTAAATAATTCATATGAGGAGACACTTTTTTCTTTATTCCACATTCCATTTTCATACAAAATATCAATACTATATTTCTGTAGCTGAAGATGAGTCTTTCGACTTTTTACTCATAATTTATATTGCAATATAAAACTAAATATATGGGATAAAAATCAGTGTAAACCTCCAAATAAAATTAGATAAACAGAAGCACGCAGTTGAATTAAATTCTGACGTTACTGGCAAAAACCAACAACACATTTACTCTGAGATTTGGATGTATGCAGGCACAGTGGAAACATGGATTTACCTTCATTTTTGGCAAACACTTTATGAGCTGAGATACCTCAGTTGTGGAAAGAATTCTACAGAAACATCAGAAACATCATTGTCAGAGTAGACTCACAAGGAGAGGTCAATGGGTACCTCTGGACAATGACTAGTGCCTTACACGGCTTAATAAGACAGACCTTAGACCTTAGCCCATGTGAGGGGCCGCCAGCCCTCTGAGCTACACGTCCTCTCCTTCCCTGCCTTCTAGAGAACCAGGCCAGGAGGCACCTCCTCCATGCTCAAAGACAACACCTTGCCTTTCCTCAGGATGGAGCCCAGGCCCCAGCTTCTGCAAGACTCCCTGCCTGATGGATCCGAGCTAGTGATTTCTCCAAGACATCAACACACAGCGCAGGGCAACCAGACTCCTCCATTCTCTGTTGCCCAGACTGTTCCGACATAGTAACATCTACGAAAGAGTAACGCCATTTGATGGCATTACACAGGCAGAATAATGCTACGTGACTAAATACGATTTTGGAAAGAATTCCTCACCATCTCTGTAGCCATGTTTTGTACAGCCTTACCAAGACATCGTCAAGGAAGAAAAGCAACCCCCTGGAATGTAGGAGCACCTTCCCTGACCGCACACCGCGAAGCAGCGCGTTTCTTACCTTTGCAGCCACCGAGGAGTTGGGCTTCTCCAGCAAGTCCCACAGCTTCTTCCTTTTCTCGGGGCAGCAGGTGTTATCGAATTCTTCTCCCTCCCGCTCTCGCATGGTCTCTGCCTCACGCCTCAGTTCTTCATTCATTTGCTCTTTCTTTTGGTGATACCTGGCTTGGCAACAGGACTCCAGATAGATCTCATCAATGCCCCAGTAATCTAGCTCCTGGCCGAAGGAGAGAGCACACATTTCTTCCATCATATGGAGTTTCCCTGTCCGGTAGAAATTCAAAATGGAAGTGAAGGCGCCTGGATGCCGATCAAAGAAGTACTCATTTTCGTTCAGGTTGTAGTCATCGCACACCTCCAGGAGGCTCTCGTGCGTGTTGCAGTCTCGCAGCTTCCCCAGGCGTGTCCTGGGCAGTCGGTCCAACGTTCTCCACAGGACCTCGTGGTTCAGGCCCCCCACATTGATTTTGACTCTCCGTGAACACGTTTTGCTCCGGACAATGTCCACAGGTTCTGGTGGAAGAGAGAGTGTTGACCTTGAAGTCTTCCTGTTTAACCCCGGGGGAGCCTTTTCTGCCATTTTGAACTGACCAGAGCCGTGGAGACAGAGTCTTCAACACAATGAGCCGTGGAAGGTCAGCTAAAGTGACATCCCTCTGAGGCAGGCATGTCCACGGCCACACTGGAAAAAAACCAACAACCATCTGGTTACTTGCACTTTTCCTAAAGCATGTTCCCTTCTATGGGATCACTCTGTTATTATGCACAACAAGGAGGTATCTTATTAATATTATGTATTTATGGAGATGTGAATCTTTGCTTTAAGATACAAGTCAGGAGAAGACAACAAATGTACTACACAGAAGAGGCTGTATATTCAAATTAACACACCTATAGGTGGGCAGCTCCCAGATTGGCCATCAAAGACCCCTTTCTCAAGCTCCAGACTAAAATATCCATGTGCTGATCACCTCTTCCTAGATAAACCTTAAACTAAACCAACCACGCCTCCAACTGGCCATACCAGTTCCTGTTCCTGCTCCACCTAGATTTAGGGCCCTCCACACCCCCATGCCCAACCACCCAAAATAGAACTCTGGAAAATCCTGATCAATCCATCCATCCACATCCAAATAAGTACTTGGTCTTACTTAACCAACTGTACCTCCTAAATATGCGTAAGACCTCGCCACCATTGCCCTGTTCCCATTACCCTTTGAACCATGATGCTGGTTCAAACCCTCAGCATCTCTTGCCGGCATTTTTACATCAGCCTCGTAACTGGATCCCAAACTCTGGCTTTGTCTACCTAAAGCCCACTGTCCACACAGTCACCAGAAAGATCCATTAAGATACAAGCTTGACCTTGCCATGCTTTCTTTCAGTCCTACAAAGGCTCACTGTTAATAGCAGTGCAGAGTCCAGTTAGCCCTTAGTCCAGTGAAACCTGGCCTACCTCTCCACCCTCAGCTCTCATCTGTCCCTCATCACTACATTCCAGCCACCCAAGTGTGTATTCGGTCTTTCTTCATGCTGTGTACTGGAAGAGCCTCCACTTTTCCCACTTCTTTTTGACTAACTGCTGCTTGCTCTTCCAGACTCAGCTCAGACATCACCTCCTCCAGAAACCCTCCATGATATCCCTCCTCTAGGAATTCTCTGTGAATGTCTCTTCTGTTTCATCATGCCACTGCAATAACGCATTTCCCACAGGATGTTGGGTGCTCTTGAAGACAAAGATTATCTTCTCTGTTATTATGTCCTTATCACTGAGCACAGTACCTATATATTGTGAGGGTTTTACAAATGATAAATAATGAATCAATTCTTTGTTTTCAAGAATATGGCTGACAAAAGATCTAGTAGGGCTAATGTATATGGCCAGAAAACACCTAAATGGAATTATTAGGATCAGTTGCCTAAAAAGCAAAGTATCTATGTTTAGGTTTGTGTGGATATAGGATATCAGTGTATATGTGCATATGTCTGTGTGTATATTCTTTTTCTCCACGTCCCTTTTCTCCTTGTACCAATCTTTAAGGCATCGCTGCTCTAACATTCCTTCTTGCTGACCTAGTATTCTTTACTCTGATCTACAGAAGCAAGCCATCTTCTTATGTGATCTCCCCCTATAATGTTTTTGCTGAGATTCACAGAACTTCAAGAAATTCATCCAAAACACCAAATAAATGGTTTATGCCAGTGATTGTTAACCGTGTGCTGCAAGAATTTTTTAAACATGCAATACCTGATTATTTAGTCAGGAATGCTGACCTCTTTTTCCTTAGATTGTTAAATTTAAAAAAAATGACAACAGCCAATATGACAATAGTCATCCGGTGTGAATGAATCAAAATTACACCTTTTTTTTCTGTCATAGCAGCAGAAACTACAATATCTTTTTTGGTGTGCAGCGGGATTTTAGTAATTAGTTTATGTGCCATGAGATGAAAAAGGTTGAAAATCGCTGGCTTATACCAAAGGGAACAGCTTTAGATTTAAGAGGTCCTTATAATTAAAACTCTCTTTTAAGATACACACCATGCCGAGACCGGTTTGGCTCAGTGGATAGAGCGTCGGCTTGCGGACTGAAAGGTCCCAGGTTCGATTCCGGTCAAGGGCATGTACCTTGGTTGCGGGCACATCCCCAGTGGGAGATGTGCAGGAGGCAGCTGATCGATGTTCCTCTCTCATCGATGTTTCTGACTCTCTATCTCTCTCCCTTCCTCTCTGTGGAAGATCAATAAAATATATATATATATTAAAAAAAAAGATACACACCAATTTCTGCATGTCTCTGGTTTCTCCATTCCTATAAATTAAAATTATTTCTCCATTTGGAAATCAAATATCCTCTCAAATGAAAATGTCAAATTTATGAGAAAACTATAGATGGACTATATAAGAAGTATTTCAAATATAGCCAATAAGCACACTTGAATTGGGAGTTTTTCACAGAAATATTTTAAGCATATACATTCACACTTCATCACAGACAGAAAAGCCTATTTTTACAAAATAAAGAAGAGTTACAATCATTGAGCAACTTAAATTCTCTGAGCCTCAATTTAGAAAATGAGGATAATAGTATCTACTTTACAGGCAATATTCTGACGATTAAATGAGAAAGCTTATGTGCTGTGTTCACCCCATGGAAGTATATCTGAGTAGAATAAGAAAATACTTTCTCTCCTCAGTTTGGTTTCCAATTACTGAAAGAAAACTAAGATGAAAAGGTATACCAGTGTCTAGTCAATAAATGGTAGCATTAAATTTTTTTCCTTATGCATATGATCTGTCTTCTCAAGTGCATTATGAGCCTCTAAGGCCAAGAATTGTTATTCCCACCTTTTCTGTACTGAGCATTGTACCTACACATAACAGACACCTCATAGCATGTAGCTCCAATGCCACTGATCCCTGTGCCCAAACCTTGTATTCAGGTGACAATGTACGATGTGTACATAAAAACAAAATTGAGCAGCAATGGTGAGGTCAGGCAAAAATAATGAAAATATTAGAGATGAGGCAATTCCAGGGATGAATCTGAAAATCTCTCCTCCATTAAACAACTAGATTGTAAGTGCAGTAACATTTATGCAGATTATATGAACTGTCCATATGAATAATAAACAGGAAGGCTAATCCACTTTTGGCTACAAATAAACGTAAAATGAATGTACTCTCTCTGGAATATCACCTGTCACACTGATGTGAAGAACATAAATGGTTTTTCAACGGATTATAATATCAGATGAGAGGCTTTCCAGAAAGAGCGAGAACAAATTCCAATGTGACATGAACATCTCATGTTTGTGGTCAAGGGCTTAGTGTGACTTTCTTTCTTGTAAATGTCATCACTAAAAGCATAAATGCTATGTCACGGTCACTGGTAGGTCACCCTTTGTCTTAAATAGTTTCAAAATTGACTTAGAGTGACTTTTCCTTTCTGTAGAGTATGTGTCTCAAATGAGGAGAGGTCATAAGAGTAAAATTTCAAAATATCTTCTTTACTGATCAAGAACTTGCTATTCTAAGAAATCCAGTGTTGATTACAAACCCCACAGTAAAAGACAGACTGAAATGCAATGCCCTTTCTTCAAAGCAAGGGGAGAGAAACTTGGAGGGGGAGGATGTGGCCTGTCGATTTGATTTTCTGAAGATCTAAAGACGATGCGCCCCGGTTGTTTCTGTGGCTAACATTTTTTGATTCTCCCTTGGCAGAATGCTCTGCCTGATGCCTGATAAGAAGTGAGGGCTCAAAGGCACAAGTGCCTGAGCAGGCGAAGAGCTGTAAGCAGCGCACAGCACCAGCCCTGATCCGCAGTCTAAACTCCCGGGGCCTTTCTGTCTCCCTGCCTGTCATCCTCCTCCCCTCTCGCTCTTCCACTGGGGTTTTTCTCTCCCAGCTCGCCCTATCTCTATCTCCCCACACACTGCTCATCTTTCTTCCGTGCCTCTCCTTCTCTTCCTAGCCAGTTCCCTAGATCTTTCTATCCTCAGAGCCTCTTAGCCAACCACAAAACCAAACTTCGTATTTTCAAACTTGTTCATACCTCATAAAGTTCCCTAGGTCCGTATGATGAAAACCTCCTGAGCTGAAAATGCCATGTCTCTCTCCAGGAGAAGAGAGAAACATCTACACTGAGGTTTTTTTATAAGATAACAAAAGGGGGCGCTGCTCCGAGGCCCAGGACCCCGGGTCCAGGTGGGCTGCCCTGCATCTCTGTCTCCTTTAGGAACGGACTCCAGTTTCCTCACCCATTAAACAGTGGCATTCCCATGCCTACAATTCTTTGCTCTCCTATGACTCTGTGGCCTTTACCACCCTGCCCCTCCAATCACTATCCTCACTTAGGTAGACATGAGCACCATAATATCTCAGAGTCCACAAGAACAACGTTTAGTTTCTGAAGCAAAGGTGGTTTTCATAATTTATTTCAAGAACCCTTTGCTACTTGTCAGGGCTTGAAACAGACTATCTTCCGAACATCATAAAGTTTCATTTATTTTACTTAGAGTTTAGTTGGTTTTCTAACTTTTCAGTTTTAGTCTATGTTCGTTGTTGGCATACTAATTCTACTTCTAACAATGTATCGGTTGGTTCCTGCTTGGTTAGGGACCATGTCTTGCCACTCCTAAGAGCTTATGAAATTTATGTTTTTAATTTTAGTAATTAAACTGGATATGATGCTATGTTTTCTTACATATAGTGTTATAAGTGAAACCCCCTAAGAATTAATCATATAATTCAATGTAGCATATATAAGTATAATACAAAATATAATAATTCACTGTGTCACTGTTATGCAACCTTGTAGAATTTATATAAATAGTTATAAACAGAATGCACCTTTATAATGTAAAGGGCAAAATCCCAGTTTGTTGATTTACTTCACCTCATTCGATCAATTAAAAGTCAAGCTTGCAACAGTCGGTGGACCCAAGCAAATGAAGTCAACATCCCTTCATTAGGCTGTTAGAGAGGAAAGTGACGCCTTAAACAATAAACAACAACAAACATTCTGATTTTGCACAGCTGCACCGTGCTCCTACCAGCAGCGTGGAATTATGCTGCCACCCATTCAGGGCCCGACCTGACAAAACACAACTTTCTGATCATGGCATGGTAATTACAGGCTGAGACTGCAGGTTTGAAGGGAGTGGGGTGCGGGGGGTAGTGTAGTCTCAAAAATACTACCATTATGTCATATACTTGACACGTCCTTAGAGTGGCTAGGCAGGGTAAGTGTCCTAGAAAGATGAAAAGCGGGTCTTTCTAAAGATCCAAGGGATGTGTAACATTTTGTTTCTCTGTTGCTCCTACACGCCCAGCAGGCATTTGCAAACAGGCAGCTCGGAGACCTTTAAGTCGAAGTCACTCTGTGCACAGCTCTAAAGGATTTTTTACATGTTCATGTATGGTGTTAAACAGTAAACACATCTTTTTTCCCTAACAGCTGTATCTGTTTCAGAGAGCCACAAAGATTTCTTGCAGTAAGGCACTGTAACTATTAGTTGGAAATATAATCAATCAATGCTTTTAAAAAGACAAATTAGTACTCACCAAAATTTTAAAAAGTGCCTCCAGAATTTACGAATGGAAAACCATAGAATTATAACAAGTGAAAAACAAAGCAAAATGATTTGAGAAAGATAGGTAGTGTTTTAAAGTAAGGTCTTGGAAACTTCCAGCTATCCTACAAAATTCAACAAACCTGCTGCATGACTTTAGAACAGGGCCCGGATAGTACTGTATGGTGCTTACCAGAGGGAAATGGGGTTCAGGGGAGGTGGAATAAATGACTTGGGGTAGTGAACACGCAATACACTATACAAATGATGTATTATAGAATTGTACATCTGAAACCTATATAATTTTATTAACCAATGTCACCCCAATATTTAATTAAAAATATTAATGAACTCCACATTGTTTATTGTTTTTTAATATGTCAATAACTAAAACACTGTCCTTGTCCTTTTTCTGCAATCAAAGGCTGCTAATATCAATCTGTTCCTTGATTTTAGCACAACTGTTTACTCCTTAGTTTTTTTTTAAAAAAAATCCAGGACTCTTATCCTTGATATAACTGATGCTTTTTTTAGATACACTCAAACAAAATCCTAAAAGCTTTGCTTTCAGTGGTCAGAGGAAGCGTTGTTGCAGTAAGAGGAGAAGAAGACAATAAGTAGAATATGTAATATGAGTATCTTTCAATACCATAGATGCCTCCAAATAACCACATTATAAATAAACTATTTTCTTTAGACACATAATATGATTTTTATTCATCAGAATAGAGAACTATTTAAAGAATTCGATTCTCTATATGGGTTTGCTGTAATTACTGAATTAAGCACTCAGTTTGCCTTTAGAAAAATGACCTTTAAAAGACTTAGCTGACAAAAAAAGTCCTTTCATTCTCTGAAAAATATAACACTGACGTTATAAGGCACCTTAGACCTTTTCTAAACTACCAGGTACAGTTGTGGCTGGAAATTTTCAGTCTGTTTCAAAACACACTCAAAAAGGCTCAGACTTTTCTGTGAATGCCCAGCCGTTCAGCTGGTGGAAGATTCTCTCTTATGGAGGTTCAAGTGGCCTTTACGTTGTGACCCAAGAAGAGTTCTTTTAAATGTCTCCTTTTGGGAAAGTCTTCCCAGTCACAATGCAGTGAAGGGGATAAATAAAAATGAAAGGTGATGAGAAAAGTGGAAAAGGCAACCAAGAGAGAAACTTTGGTGCCACTGAAATGGATGAGAAACAGGGCTGTCCACCCTGGAATCTATATATATATATAAAGAGCCAGGGGCCATAGCAGCCGAATGGACGACTGAACGGACGACCGAACAGGCTGAGTGGAGCAACAAGGCTGGCAGGGGGTTAGTGAGAGACGACCAAACGATTGAGCAGCAGGCTGTGTGGGGCAACCAGGCTGGCGGGGGTGGGGGGGGGCAGTAAGGGACGACCAAATGACTGAAAAGCAGGCTCTGTGGGGCGACCAGGCCGGCAGGGGGTTAGTGAGGGACGACCAAACGACCAAACAGCAGGCTGTGTGGGGCAACCAGGCCAGCGGGGGGGGGGGGGGGGCAGTGAGAGGTGACCAAGCCGGCAGGGGAGGCAGTTGGGAGTGACCAGGCCAGCAGTGGGGGCAGTTGGGGGCGACCAGTCTGGCAGAGGGGGGCAATGAGGGGCAACCAGGCTGGCAGGGGGGCAGTTAGGGGCAACCAGGCCTGCAGGGGGGGCAGTAAGGGGTGACCAGGCTGGTGGGGGAGGCAGTTAGGGGTGACCAGGCTGACAGAGGGGGGCTGTTGGAGGTGACCAGGCTGGCATGGGGGGCAGTAAGGGGCGACCATGCTGGCGGGGGGAGCAGTTAGGGGTGACCAGGCCAGCAGGTGGGGGACAGTTGGGGTGACCAGGTTGGCAGGGGAGGGGCAGTTGGGGGTGACCCGGCCGGCAGGCAGAGGCAGTTAGGGGTGATCAGGCTGGCAGGGGGGCCAGTAGGGGTGATCAGGCTGGCAGGCAGGCAGGTGAGCAGTTAGGAGCCAGAGGTCCCAGATTGTGAGAGGAATGTCCGACTGCCGATTTAGGCTTAAATCGGCAGTCAGACATCCCCCAAGGGGTCTCAGATTCGGGAGGGTGCAGGTTGGGCTGAGGGGACCCCCCTCCCCAGTTTATGAATTTTTGTGCACTGGGCCTCTAGTGTTCTGATAAAAGAAGTCACAAGCTTCACTTGCTATCTGCTGTTCTATGTGGATACCACAGCCTTCTATTTGCATGCTTGACTTAAATTTCATATTCCTCTGGGGGTCTTCTGGCATCGGTTAGATTAGGCCTCTATGAAACCAAGTAAAAAGTGTTCATGCAGTTTGGATAGGATTTGAACATTTTGATACGTTTCTTCAAATAAAATTAGCTTTCAGATCCTGGAATGTTTAGTGGTAAGATTCTTGACAAGGGATGTTTCTCAGTTGAGCTCCATTTAACAGTAAAAATACACTTTCTAATTGAATTCTGTCTCCTCACTTCACCAGAATCAAACACATTATAGGCAATGTGGCTTTCTCAGCTTAAATACGGAGTCTGATTTGAGATTAGTTTCTATGACTTAAACATTACACCATGCTTTATATACCTCCATGTGTGGAGACGAGAAGCACAGAACATGGCAGGAGAGACTAGGATCTACTATGGTCAATTTTCTTATTTACAGCTTTCAGAACTGAGCTCCAGTGAGGTCATGTGACTTGACTGACCTCTGGTACTTGCTCAACTTGAACGAGAACCAAATCTCTAGATGCCTATAGAAGTCTCTTTCCATTACACCCCATTTATTATCCTTGCTTTTTACCGTCTAGTCAAAATTTTTAAAAAGCTTTACTTCTTTGTCTATTTCTGTGTCAAAATATTGATTCCAACTATTCTAAGTTGAGATGTGTTATCTCCTATATGCTGTTTGTTTCTCTAAAGGGCAATGGCTGCAGGCAGGCACCTTGACCAGCTGGCTCTGAAGAGAGGTGCCCTTCACGGAATCGCTTTCATGACCTCTACTTCCCTAGTTCTAGTTTTTATGTAGCTCCCTCTGCTCCTGACCCCTCTAGCCACTTCTGAACCCTGTGCCCCAGCACCAGCAGATCAGGGCTATTTCTTGCAGAAGACCCTCCCATGCTTCCTGCTCTCATGATAAAAACACCATTCAAAGACTGCAAGGTCTGTCCCTACTTATCACTGAAGTTCTATCACATACCTTGCTCCCCCTCTCTAGCTCTCTTTTAGCTTTTTCTTTCTTTCCATGTGCGTAGGGAATCTGTACACCTTCTCTTTCCATCCCTCTTCATGTGTTGTTGTATAGCCTCCCGGTGTCCTTGCTTATACAAAATTCCTCCTGTCTTAGGAACTTATATATTCCTGGCCAGTGTGGCTCACTGGTTCAACGGTGACCTATGAACCAGAAGGGCACAATTGATTCCAGATCAGGGGACATGCCCGGGTTGCAGGCTTGATCCCCAGTGTGGGGCATGCAGGAGGCAGCCAACCAATGATTCTCTCTCACCATTGATGTTTCTATCTCTCTCTCCCTCTCCATTCCTCTCTGAAATCAATAAAGATATATTTTTTAAAAGAAGAACTTATATAGTATCAGATGCCTTTTACCTGGAGCACTTGTCACAATAGCAGTTTTATATTTTTGGAGATAAGTATTTTGATTATTTGATTAATATCTAATCTTCCCACTAGACTTTAAGTTTCTTGAGGGCACGGATCATATTTTATCTTATAATTTTATCCTGAGTGCCTGGTATATAGTAGACAATAGATATTGAATGAAACTATACCCATTTAACTAATATCTATTTCAACAATACATATTAGTTGAATAAAAAAAGTAAATAAGATTTCTAATTTATTTGAAAATCAATTTCCCCCTATTCCACCTACCTCACATTACATGCCACTCCCCAAATCCAGTATGGCTTTCATGTATGAAATGCTCTTTTCCACAATCTCCATCTGATAAACTCTTACTGATTACTCAAGGTCAAGAACAAATATCTTGTCT
The DNA here is from genome assembly GCF_014108235.1 of Myotis myotis. NCBI lineage: Eukaryota > Metazoa > Chordata > Mammalia > Chiroptera > Vespertilionidae > Myotis > Myotis myotis. The sequence goes on along the minus strand of NW_023416320.1, from coordinate 38,658,311 downwards.
AGGGAGCATTAATCTCTTCTGCCACAATAGGCTAGAAGTTTGTTCCACCTATTATAATATGCTATTCTCATTGTAGCATAACTATTAGCTTAGAATTCTTCCATATTCATTCATTCTGCAAATATTTATGAGGTCTTACTTTGCTAGAGGCAGAGTCTCTGACACCATGGAGCTTGCCTACTAGTGGAGGTAGCAGACATTCAACATACAAACACACGAGCAACTAAGTATGATTGTGACAAAAGCTACAATGGAGAAGGAGGTGGATGTGAGCGCTAACTGAAAACACCTCTTGGCTGTGAGTTCTTAAAGGTGATGAACACATCTTGTCCATACTTGCATCTTTGATACACAAGTACTTAATAAATGTTTGTGGATTACCCAAATGAATGAGTGGTTGAAAGAATGAGTGCTTTGAATAATGAATTTCAAAGCACTATTATCCTTTTTTGTTGTTGTTGTTAAATGTTTTGGTTAACATAATCAAATGTCAGTTTATTGTAGTGACTTCCAATTTGCTTAGAAGTTTTGCTGGCCCTGATTTGCCTGGGTTTAAATAAAAGCGAGGTTTTCTGGAACTATGTAGGAAGAAGTGATAAATAAGGCTCTAATAATTACTGCTGACCCAAAATGGAATATGCTGCTGCCAAAGAACACTACTGGGCCCAGGAATGTTCTAGCAGAACCCAGGTAACACCTGCCAGTAGGCCCAGAGGCAACCTCTCCTCTGTTGAGAGACTGACAAGATTGCCTCCAAAGCGTCTTCCCTCATTGGAATTTTAAGGTTCTATGAGATTTTGGTGTGAATGCTACCCATCCACACATTCCTTTGGAAAGATATGAACAGAAGAAAGTTCAATTTTTGTCAATTTCTTAAAATTTGACAGAAGTGAATTTTCTATTTCTCAGCTTCCACTCATTGTTAGGAAAAACATTCAAGCCAGTGAAGCCAATATGATAGAATTTCTACCAATAAAGGAATAAAGTAAAATATAAGTATCAAAGTTAGTGAATCCAATTGCCATGTGAAGACTTTAAAAGAAAGGCAAACTTGAATCAAAGGAATGACCCTACAGTAATGGAAATACAAGAAGAGAAGTATTTGCGTTGGGAAAATAACAAAGTGAAGGGCAGCAATTTTTTCCAATGCATTCAAAGAATAATATGTAAGCGGCCACATTTTCAGACTCAAAGCAGATTGCTGCCAAAATTCACCCCAGGATGCTCAGCGTAGCCACATCCATGGGTACCTTTCCTGACTGAGCATATTCAAAATAATGTGTTCTGGACTCTAGTATGAAAAAAAACAAAAAACAAAACGAAACACAGTTTCTAACAAATCAATGGGATCCTTCATTAATGGAACTAATTTTTAAAAATCAGAATGTGTATGCTTGATTTTTTTTTTTTTTTTTGGTGCATTAAGGACAAAAGGGAGGAGGTTCACTGAATAGAGACATCCATCTCCACACCACGTCCCTCATGAACAATGTTTTTCATCCACTCTGTCATCAGTGAGGATCATTAAACAACATTTTTTAAGCAGTCATCTGTGTATGGCACTTTATAAATATTCCTCCCCTCGTCCCTGCCCCCTTCTCAATCTACCATGTGTCTCTGTTGGATAAAATGCTTGGGGAGCCACAATGATAATAAATAATAAATGGTAAGAACATTAAGGCAGATGGATGAGATGACCTACTAGCATCTATGAATCTTAGGATATTAAATTTTACTGCTAATAATATAATTTAGCACAATTTGATAAGAAAATATCAAATCAAGCATTTGATGAGGAAAATGAGCTCATCATATTCCATCAACATTTTCTAAAATAAAAATGTGAAAATTAGGGACCACAGATGGGCTGACTGAAGCCCGAGTTCATGTTACTTGTACCAGATGATACAGTCTTGGAATAAATAATTTGAAAAACAGTGTGAAAGAATCATAAAAATCATGACCACAACAGTGAAATAGGCAATGTTACTTTGGACCAAGGGCAAAAATATTCAGAAATAAAGAACAGCTATTGTTTTCATTGAAAAAAGGAGCTTGGTTAAGGATGGAGAAATTGTGGATGTTTTCCCCTTTTTTCAGTTCTTCTTTAATGTTGATATACTATTGTTTACTTTTTTCTTCAAGGAAAGGACTCATTCTAGACTTACAGATGGTGATGCCTGAAGCACTCCTTTTCAGCTCTGCAAGCTTCCTGTAGGCAGGATCATCATAAAAGAGCATGTCAGTAAGACATGAGCCAGAGCAATGGGATCCAGATTTTCGATCTAGATTTTATTCCAGCTTAATATCAAAATGTCCATAAGGAGAAATTATAGTTCTTAGAAGGTAGGAATATTCTTGGAGTTGTATCTAAAGGAGAGCCAAAGTTATGTTTTTTGTGTGTGAATTTGGTTAATAATATTCATTTTCACCATCTACCACATAATGAGTGATCAGTATAGCATACAGTGTTTATCCCATTAAATCCTCATAACGAGAATTCTCATTAATTCCCAACCATCATGGGGTCAGTATTTTATCTTTGATTTACAGATAAAGAAACTGAGGTTCACAAAGGTGAGTTCCTTGCTCAAGATAACACAACTAGCAAGTGCTGGTTCCAATCCAGCATTATCTTAAAGAGCATGTTCTTAACTTCCTAATGCTGGGGATTTTCCTTAAATAGCAAGCAGGCTTCTAGATGCCTCAAATGATAAATAAATGGAAATATGGGACCAATATTGGGCGATCTTTTTAGCATGTGATAGAAGGAACGAATGGACCTCAATAATCCTGTGCCATTACATCTATCCCTTGATCTGAGTGGCTTACATAAAACACATTCAAGGTTCTAATTTTTTATGGATAAAGACATAAACAGCTTTGGCAACTGTTTCAGCAATTCTAAGTTTTTTAAAACTAACAAATTTTAGTATCTGACTTTCAAAAGTCACGCTATTAGTCTCCATATTGGAGATTTATAGTCAAGATAGATGCTTAAATGATATTTTTTTAAATGTTGCAAATATAAAACTCATAGTATTTGAAAGGACAACACTGGTAGATTCAAATGTTCTTCCCAGGAACTAGAAACCACATTTCTTGTTCCTAAACCCATGTTCTTCCCACTAGCCCTTGCCACCTCAGGGCACCAAAAATAAATATAAAATTAGCACGACGAAAGAGAAAAAATGGTGGAGCAAGAGCAGTGGAATTACAGGTATTCCCTGCTTTCCAAAGGTTCGACTTGCAAGCTGCCAGAGCTCGGAACTGTGCTGCGAGCAGCTGTGCTGTATCTCAGTTTATTTTGTGCATTTGTTAGAAAGATGTGTCCTAAGGCAATTGCTCCTCCTCTTTATGCAATGTCAGATTACAAAGGGTTTCATAGCAGTGCCGTGCTTTCAGATCGCAGGGGACACCTGTCTTCACACCCTGCTAGCCCTATAGATGCTGATGAGCTGAGTCTATTAATGATTCCCGCCTGCACCACAAGTTGTAGTCTCTACTCTTCCAGTAAGGGCCAGAATGGGAAAGACCATGAACTATAAATAACGCATACTGATCTAGAGCCATTATTCCTTTCCATTCCCTCCCTTCCTTCTGAAACAATGCCTTTCTTGGCTATCATCATACACTGCGTGCACACGATACAAAATTGGGCACCATAGCTCTTGCTCTCAAGGAAGCTACAGAAATACTACAAAGAATATTATAGAAATTTTTGGATCTGTGAACCTAAGTAGTGTTCTGATCTACACATGCTGATGTAAAGGAAGAGAGAAGTATAAAATAGCAAATTAAGCAGATGTCTTAATCCGGGGGCCCTGTAGACCATAATCTTCATTTACGGGAACTACAACTTAGCCTTAGATAAGTCCTAGGTAAACTAATGAATTAAGTGAATTAATGAATCAAATGACTTATTTCATTAATTCATTCAAATATATTTATTGAGCACCTCCTACATATCAAGCACTAGGTTCCAGATGTTATAAAATGGCTGTAAAAAAAATTGGCTCCCTAGATGAGAGGTCACAGTTTTATAATTTTATATTATTATGTTAAATTTGTCTTATTAAATGTAAGATGGTAATGACAATGATGTCCACTCTCAGCTTTCACTGTGTAACAAAATTACAAAATGTGTTTTTAATGAATATTGCATACTGGTTAGGTTTATCTGACTTTTGACTTGAAATTAAAGTGGCTTAAATATCATGTAGAAAGTTTTAACTCTAGTAATCCAAAAACACTTTAATCAGAAATCCATTTTATATCTAATTAAAGTACATTGCTGCTTATTTTCCTTCTAACTCTTAAAAAGGTTAGCAGAACCAATTGCTCACTATGTGTTCTGAAGATACCGGAATTTAATAACCTAGAAAACTTAAACCAGATTTATTTTCCTGTTCTATAAATAAGGAAATTGAAGTAGCTGATTTTCCTAATTTCTAAGATTCTCAGATTATCTAATGATGTACTTAATTTTTTCATGCTAAAATTCAGTCATAGGCATACCATTGATTGTGAACATTTCTTAAATTACAAAGCAATCATGGCAGACACACAAATTGTATGAACTGAGTAACCTGAGTCTTGGACTGTTCCTATGGCATCGTGTTTCCCCCCATTTTAATATGGAGTAGTTGGGTAATCCCTTGTGATTGTAAACTGCTTGAGGTTGGTCTGAGAGAGCCTGTTTTAACTCCTACCGGAACATATGGCCTCAGAACAGTCTCAGAGGGGAAAAGAATCAATCCTACACCAGACCCAAGAAATGATGACCCATCTCCAACTCTGCCTGAGAATCCTAAAATACTCTATAGGAACTCAACAAAGCCCAACTCCAAGGAGGTATGATTAATACTTTTTAACAGTTTAAGAAGGACCAGGGGGGCGGGGGGGCGGTGTATACGCAAGCACATATACACATACATACAACTTAGGGAAAGTTGTCCATTCTGTTTGAACATTTGATTTTTTTTACCTGTAAAATGAAAGGAACACAGTAATGATCTCTAAAATCCCTACCTATTAAATTTATGTTGTCATGTGTTAGCTGCATAAATAATGTCTAAGAGTTCAGATTTGTATTGTCTAATGTGGTACCCTCTAGCTACATGGACCATTTAAATAAAATAAAATAAAATAAAATAAAATAAAATAAAATAAAATAAAATAAAATGGCTTCCTAGATTTTTTAAAAAATGGGGCGAAAACCTTACTATAATGCTCTGCTTTAGCTCTCTCTATATATTACAAACTGTGTTTATTATGCTGGAAAGCAAGTATTTTGCTGGGCCTGAGTGAAACCAGACACCAAGTTTAATAAGGAGCTTTTTAATAGCTCCTAAGCTTTCTATGTGCACTCTTTCTACAAAGCCTAATGAAAATACTCTCCTTAGATTTGAAAAAACTAGGATTCCAAATTTAAAATGACATTTATCTCAAAAGTAAATTAAAATTTAATGATCATCTGATTAATAATTGTGATTTTATGAACTGGAGACATTTAGCATGAAAGCCCCAGGATGCATTTGTTCTAAGCCGTACAGACTAGGGAGAAAGACTAAAGATGAACCAGCTTCTTTCCAATGTTACTTTCCTGGTCTATTTCAGAATTTTGCCTTCTAAACAGCACTTTCTCCTTCTGGTGTTAGCTTACTGGATGGAAAGCCTTTCACTTGTGAAAATCAGGACAAGGAATTCAAGAGATCCTACCCAGGGGAACTTTCAAAGGCTTAAAAGCAACTATAATGTTACCTTGGTGATAACTATTAAAAACACACAATATAATACTTCACTTTACATTCTTTACATAAACACTGAAGTTATTATATCTGCTAAATCTCCAAAAATGTATCAGTCGGCATGTCAAGAGCTTTCATCATTTCAGAGATTTCTTTGTTTTTGCTCATGATCTGAAATGATAAAACAGCTTTTGTAAATAAGCACAAAAGAAAAGAAATCAATATGCATAAGAATAGGAACTTGGTAAAGGACACAGTGTTGGGTTTGTGTCATTTTAGAGGTTAGGAAGGAAACAATAATAGAGGAAGGAGAGAGAGAAGAGGAGAGGGACAAAAAAATAAAATAAAATCCTGTTTGGGAAAAGTGGGCGTGAGAAAGCATTTAAGGTCACATTACATAGATACTTGCAAAGATAATGTTCTCCACTTGTATAATGTTTTACATTTTGTACAGATCTCATAAAATAAGAAATGCCTTCAATAAAGAGTAATTCCTACGGATGGAAACAAGACATAGAACATTCAGATCTCTTCACAAGGATGTTACTGGGAGATAGATACTCATCAGAGTCAAAGAAGGCCTTGGACTCCAGAGGGGGTTACACGTTTATGTATGGTTAATTCGTTGTAAATGGATATTTCTAGAATTTATACCATACTTCTGTGGAAATGGAGAGCTTCCAAAAGTAATTCATGCTAATAATAGTCCAGGCCTGTACAGTCTGGTATTGCAACCACTAGCCACAGATGGCTATTTGAATTTAAATCAAATTTAAAATTTAATTCCTCAGTCTCACAAGTCCAACAGCTTATGTGGCTACTGGCTACTGTATTGGGGAGCACAGACATAGAAAATTTCCGTCATCACACCAAGTTCTAGTGGAAAGCACGGGTCTAGACAAACTTGCTGTGGAGTGGTGAGGCTGAATTCTATCCCATATCCCGGGATATGGGAGGAACACTCTCTTGGGTGTGCTATGTTCTGCCTTGAATGTATCTCATCCCACCAGTTGCCTCCATTCTGACCTCTGCCTACAAACTCTGCTCCATCGCAGACTGTGGAAACATCCTGGCCCTTGTCTAGGAGAATGTCAAGAGTATGTGAGCATAAATGGCTCAGACCAAGGCCTGGCACTTCAGCATCAGGGCAATTGGCTCTGGTCTCCCTCCACCCTGCCCCACCCTGGCACCTGTTGTGGTAACTGCATTTCAGGTGCTGCATTGTGGCCTAGAACCTGACTTGGGTCCCGGCTCTGTCCATTCCTTCACTCACTGATTCCACAAATATACAATGAGCATCAGCTATGTGCCTCCAGTTGTGGAGATGCTGTGGGTAACGTAGAGAGTAAGAAGGACAGTCCCTGTCTTTTCTGAGCTTACATTCTCACACAGGAAAATGACAGTAAATATGCAAATACCCACAATTTATAGTTAGATCTGGGGTAAGTGCTACAAGAGAGAATTCGGGGGCTAAGGACAGAATAATGGAGAGACCCCGCCCTGCTCTAGGTGCACTTGGCTACTAATGTTCTGTTTGCTTTCAGAGAGATACAAGTCCTGTGAGGGTCAAGACCAATTTGGTTTAACCTGGACCAAGAAGGGTGCTTTACATATGACAGTGCTTAATAAATATGGTATTTGCATGTCTTTTAAGAAAAAAAACTGGCTACAATTTCTAGCTAGTTGGACTATGTAAGAGAAAGCATTAAGTTCTCTTTGAGAAAGAACCACTGCTCCATTTTGGACCATAATGGACTGTTTTGCTATTATGGGTAAGTCCCCTTGTGGGCTTGCCCACCAAGTCCACTGGCACCTTGAAAAGGATACAAGAAAAATCCTAGCTGAAGGGATGTGAGAAAGAGTCTAGACCAGCCGTGGGCAAACTACGGCCCACGGGCCGGATTCAGCCCGTTTGAAATGAATAAAACTAAAAGAAAAAAGACCGTACCCTTTTATGTAATGATGTTTACTTTGAATTTATATTAGTTCACACAAACACTCCATCCATGCTTTTGTTCCGGCCCTCCGGGCCAGTTTAAGAACCCATTGTGGCCCTCGAGTCAAAGAGTTTGCCCACCCCTGGCCTAGAGGAAAAGAGGAGTCTACCACATGGCTGGATACCCAGGGAGATCCAGGCCAGTGAGCAAACCCTACAGTGAGAAAGGCAAACACATTCTAGGAGAAATGACAATCTAACATTCAACTAGAATTCCCATCCTTTATCCCAAAGCACCCCGCCAGAGTTTGTTAGATATGAGAGCCACTAGTGATGTTCAGAGAATGAAGGAAGATGTGTGGTAGTCCCAGAAGTCTAGGTGGAAAGCCAAAGAGAAGAAAGGAGTGAGGTGGGGGAGATGCCATCATGGTGTGGATTAATAAGCCAGTGAATGGAATGCAAACCTTTCCCCCCAATTTATTCTAGAGGATGATGACTACGACAGGGATGGCTAATGTCTATCTAAATGCATGCTTCACCTTTGTGAGAGAAAGTTGTCACTAAGAAGCTCATGTTAAGCCAAGGTTGACATTCCCCAGGCCCCCTGCATCATGGTGGGCACTTGACTAGTTTTCATCAGTGGAATATAAGAAGTGTTGTCATCACTTCTGGGCCAGATGTCTAAGAAGTAGGTATGTCTTTCATTCCTTTATCTCCCCACACATATTCATATTTCTGTTTCTCGCTCTCTTCTCTCTCTGATATGTGAGTGAGAAATAAACTTCATTTTATGTTAAGCCACTAACATTTCAGTTTGTTTCAGCAGCCATCATCATCCTAACTTATTCTGAAAGTGATACCTTGAAGTGCTGACTTTACAAATAGAAAAATGTGGTGTTGGCCATTGGCAAGGAAAAGGATGTAGAAGACTAGGCCTGGAAGCTCATTATGCCCTGGAAAAATTACACTAACTTAGAGGGCAGAGCTATAGCTCTAGAGAAATGTCTGGCAAGAGCCAGAATGCTAATGTGTGATGGTTGCTTCTACTGCCTATATTACGGTATTACGAGAAAATGGACAAGTTCAGGAAAAAGTTGCTACTCTGACAGCAGAAATAAGGGTGACTGGCTAAACTCTAAAAAGGCAAGACTATAAAGCTGAACAGTCCACTGCTTCTGGGACTCTAATGGTGAGGAATGACACTGCAAAAGGCTTTGAATAACAGATGTCCATTAAGACTTCCAAGGTGACAGAGTAACTCCACCTTGAACTAAAGATTTGATTAATGAAGTTGCCCTATAACGTAAGCCTGTTGTTTCCAGGTGACCACAAAATAACACCTTGAGCCATGGGTGGTTGAGATGTGAACAAAGAAATGAAGCAGGTTCAAAAATTATGAATAGTGGCCAGTTGTGTGGCTGACAGCAAATAGATAAGAAACCTACAAAGATTTTGAAAGAATTGTATTGTCAAAGAAATTGGGAGCCTGGCTTAAGAAAAAAGAAAAAGAGCAGCGACTATAAAACAAACTCTAGGAATCCAAATTTGGACCAGCAACAAACAGGCTGGGAAAGTTATGTGCCTCCCAAGACAGACATACTTCCCAATACCCACTTGGAATGTGGCTATGAGAATAATGGACAAGGAGGAAGCTCCCAGAGGGTGGCCAGGGCTACCAAGGTCAATGAACAAAGGGGTTCTTCCAAGATAGCAAAACCAGGGTTTAATAAAAAAATCATTTCCCCCACTGTTAGGGAGGAGATCTTCAGCAATGTCTAGTAGGATTTCTTCCAAGCTATGGGTCGACTGCTCTGTCCCCATTCTTCCCTTTTCCCAATGGGAATTTTGAATGCAATTATTCTATTGTGTGATGGGAGGGAAATAATCTGCCTTTTAGTATAAAGGTTTCTGTACAACAAGGGGCCATATCCAGAGTTAATGGGGGGCGATGGAATCAGGATCATCCATAGAACCTGAAATTGAGGAGGATGCTGTGACCAACAGCAATTCAGATAGTCTCCTGGTGTGAGGTTTTCCTACATGTGGCCAGAGGGACTAGAGAATATGATACAAATAGCTGTTTAGCAACATCTGTCCTTCTCCTTCTGTGCTGTAGGAATGTAGTTGGGGGGGGAGCTGCCCAGCCAGGGGCTACATAGGCCCCTTTTTGTATGTAGATGGAGCCATGAGATTATCTCAGCAACAGAAAGCAAGGTGTGTCACCTCCTGGATGTGCCTTCTCTATGCTCATTTCTTCCATGGCTGCCAGCTAGATGCAGAGAACTCCAAGTCCTCAGTGTAGACAGAAAGAACCTGGGTCCCCGAATTACTTCACGGAACATACATATTGGACTCCCATCTGAGCAAAAACTAAACTTCCACGCTCTTACCCACTGAAACAAGGAGGTTTATTAGACAGGCTCCAGTTACCTCAGCTAATACAACGACTTGGAAGAAGAAAGAGGGGGGCTTAAGTCTGCTATTATGACTCATGTTGGGGCTGAAAGAGTTGGAGATACTTAGGTTACTTTTCCTGTTGAAGGTCAGTCCTGGACCTTATGCCACCTGTGTTCCTCAACAGCCTCTCAGCTAGTGTCCTAGGTATCAGTCTTCTCGTATATTCCATCTTTCTCATGCTAGCTCAGAGAATGTCCCCCAATAAAAGTGGACCATGTCACTCTATGTAAAATTGTAGCTGACCCCCACTGCCTGTCCTACAGGATAAAATCCACATGATTCAGCACCACGTACATCACCTTTCACATTTGATCCCCAAACTTCTTCTTTTTTTAAACTTTTTTTTTTATTGACTTCAGAGAGATGAAGGGAGAGGGAGACAGAGAGAGAAACAACAATGATGAGACAGAATCACTGATTGGTTGCCTCCTGCGGGGGGGCGGGGGGCAATCAAGCCCTGACCAGGAATCAAACCATGACCTCCTGGTTGATGGGTCAATACTCAATCACTGAGTCACACTGGCCAAGCCCCAACTTTCTTCTTCAGTGTGATCTCCCTTAACTTCTCTAAGTACCAGTCAAGCCCTTTTATGACACTGCTTTGCAAATGCTGTTCCCTCTGCCTAGACCAGCGGTTCTCAACCTGTGGGCCGCGACCCCTTTGGTGGTCGAACGACCCTTTCACAGGGGTCGCCTAAGACCATTGGAAACACATATATAACTACATATTGTTTTTGCGATTAATCACTCTGCTTTAATTATGTTCAATTTGTAACAATGAAATTGGGGGTCACCACAACATGAGGAACTGTATTAAAGGGTCACGGCATTAAGAAGATTGAGAACCACTGGCCTAGACTATTATCCATCTGCCTCCTTTTTAGCCTGGAGAATGTGCACCCCTCTCTTTAAAAAAAAATCAGCTTAGGTGTCACTTCATCTGTGGAGTCTCATCTGTCACTCCCACGTAGAAAATGAAACTCTGACGGTTATGATCAGATCAGCCAGTCTGATGTTCCTAATGTTCAGTAACCTAAGTGGCTTAACTTTGCTGTTGTTTATTTTATTATTTAGTCAGCCTCTAAATTTATATTCTTACTAAAAGCTTCAGAGTTCTGCTTTTTCAAAATAGCCCAATTATGCATTAGAATTGGACTGGCTTCCTTCAATGAGAGGATATACCGATAATTAGTGTTTGAATGGGATTAACACAGTCCTTGTGAGTGAGTTTTCTAAAGTTGTTAAGTATGTGGAAGGCAAGGGCCAGGAATGCAAGAAACTACAATGTGGGCAGAAATTCTGTATCCTCCGTAATTTTTATGCTTCTCATCAGACACATATGTAAATGAAAACAATTATTATCTGTGACTAGCTCCTAACTTGTTGTACATAACGTATTTTTCCATAGGAATATTCTAGGAATATAACTACCATACTTGGAGATTACCAAGATTTGCTCACCATTTCAGAAAGGCACATCACCAACAAAACACTGCTCATGATAACTGATTTACTAACACAACACACATCTGTTTACAATCAGCTGTCACGCTCAACAAAGGTATTTACTTTGTTCTTGCAACAAAATGCCAAGCACACAAACGTGTCACCAATATTCAATTAAATGTTTTCTCTTAATTCCAAATTTACACATTTTAAGTAGCAAGCATCTGACTGCTTCATCTTTTCGTACAGTTATACCCAAACGTATTCATAGTGATATATCTACAATTTTTGTAAGCTGCTTTCTTTTCTTTCTTCTATTACAGGGAGAGAATTTATATTGATTTTTAAAACGTTACCTATGTACATAGGTTATGTTATCTACAAAGATCATTTCAGGAAAGTAAAAGGGATATTACAAAACAGTGTTTATAAAAAGGAGGCTTTGGGTCTGATTGAATAGAGAATCATGACCGAACACACCTAAGAACTCAAAGAAACCCTATTTTTTTCTTATGGGATACAGCTGTTAGGCAATTACTCAGCTGAATTGCCTCTCTGTTCCTCCAATAGTATTTTCAACATGTTGTCATGATTTATTTGTCTACCCATGTAGGCTGTGATCTATGTCCCCGGCACCTAGCTTAGGGCTTGGCACAGAGAAGGAGCTCAGTGGGTACCCTGAAGATGAAATAACAAATGAGAATCTTGAAGAGATATTCAGTCCCTGGCTCTTGCGCTAGAACTCTGAATCAATTATTCAACATTCTCCCTATACCAATATTATAAAGCTGTCCTCATTCTGCCTGATGTCAGAGACAGTTATATCCAAGCTCTCCTCCCTGTGGACCCAGGCAGTACTGTGGTCACCTCTGTACCCCACATAGAAAAAGCAGGTAATAAGTATTATTTAAATCTATTCCCTAGGAATATTGCTATACATAATGGTCATGTTTTCAGTATTTAACTTTGTAATAGTTCTACACTTCAGGTATATTATTGATTAAAGGGGCATTTATGGATTGGTCTGGTGACCTAACCATCATTTAAAGTACTGTTTCTATAAATGTACTACAAGTTCCAAGAGAACAAACTTGTAAAGTCAACTTTTGTGCTGCAAGCAAAGTGTAGGTTGTGAGTGAGCTGTCTATGTGACTGAGCATGTGGCCTACTAAATAGTAGCTGTGAGGAAAATACAAATGTCATCTATCATGAGGATGTATCTAAATATTTGAATGTATGGCATTCTGCAGATAATATTTGGTCATTTTACCTTCTAAATTTAATCCAGGTGGCATTTTTTTCATATAAAAAGCAGCAGTAGCTATTTATAAAGAACCTGGACTTCAAACATTAAATTTTTCTTGATGAAAATCTCAATAATTATTTGATTTATGCTTACATGATTTTATTATAGTTATTTGTCATTTAATAAAATAAATGCATTTTAGACAATATACTAGAAAGTAATTCTATTAAGTGACTATTCCAATTGCCATGAATATATTGGGGATACATTTTACAGAGGAATAAATGGGGACATGGTAAAAGGAAATTCTATTGTAAAACTAATAATTTTCTTTTTACATATGAGCATATAATCCTACAAATAATAAATCTGAAAAATGTTATAATACTATGTTTTATTCAAACGAAGTCACATAATTTTTAAAGATTTTAAAATGAAAATATGGCACATTAGCATTAGATACTGATTAGTCAGGATCCTTTGTCTCAGCCAACCTTTTTCTTTTTTAAAATATATTTTTCTTGATTTCAGAGGTAGAGAGAGAGAGAGATCAATGATGAGAGAGAATCTTTGATCAGCTGCTTCCTGAATGCCCCCTACTGGGGATAGAGCTCGAAACCCGGGCATGTGCCCTGACCAGGAATGGAACCATGACCTCCTGGTTCATAGGTCAATGCTCAACCACTGAGCTATGTGGGGCAGGCTCAGCCCTCCTTGCTCTGTGGTCACTGTAAAGGCAGTACTTACTAATATTTTAGCATTCTGGTAAAAGTCCACTCATCTTTTAAAAATCAGTCTCTAATTAAACTACCTTCTTATTCTAAATACTGTTGAAAATTTGGGGGGGGGTTTTCCATTTAAAATAAAGTTTCTACTTTTGAACTTTTCCAAGTACCCCCTGTAATAATAACTATGTTATCTTTCAATAGGTAGAGCTCCAACTAAATCTACAAGCTGCACACATCTTTTCTTATCCTGCCTGAGATCACACTTGTTAATACTTCTCAATACCAGAGTGGTGAAGTAGAGCCAGAATACCTGAATGTGAGTTCCATTTATTTCCTATGTGACTTTAGGCAAGAAAAAAATCATTGTACTTTTCATACCTATATAATAAAGAGTATTAGTAACAGCTGCCTCATAGGTGATTGTGAGAATTAAAATATTTAATATTTGTAAATATTTAAAACATCTCCTGGCTCAAGTATTTGCTATAATAATAAAAATAAATTAATTCTGATTATATATAAATATGATAATTATTCAAATATAGCCCAGGCCAGTGTGTCTCAGTGGTTAGAGTGTGGGCCCCCACACTGAAGAGTCATGGGTTCAATTCCCAGTCAAGGGCATGTACCTGGGTTGCAGGTTCGATTATATAACATAAATATTTATAATGTTTTAATTTAATTTAAAATTTTAAATTAATTATTTTAATTAGTTACTATTATTGTTTTCTAATCATTTCCCAATGCACAGACTGTGGTGAATTTTCATGATCCTCTTCATGAATCTGCCTTAATTAATTTACTAAGTATGAAATTGTTAAGTGCACTTCTGTATGCAAGAGATCCCATATTTAACATGAGTCTAAATAGTTATTCAAGTTTTACTCTCTATACTGTAAAAAATCCTTGAGGGGCAGTGACTGTGTTTTCTACCTGTTTTGCAACTGTTACAGTCTAATCAAGCACTCTTCTCTTTATATGTACTAATGAGTGATAAAGGAATCAGTGGATGAGTGGATACACGACATTAAGTCAGACAGTATAGAGAGGTACAATTCAGCCTACAGGAACAGGCACTTTTCCCTTACAAATAATACAATAGGGTTTGGCTTACCCAGGCCAAGGAGCCCCTGGCCTCACACACTTGACCTTCTGCCTAACGACCTGGGCTTGCAATAACAAGTTGGTGGGAATATATATTTAAGAAGCACAAGGAGGAAATAAGCAATGAACAAGAATGGGCTACAGATACCAAGATACTTGTAGTACCTGACTAAAAATCTGAACACTGTGCTGCTCTGTGAAGTTTGAAGTTGGTTTTATCATTTTGGGAGTAGGAGTAGCTTATAAAGTACTCTGAACTTAAGAAAAATGACATACAAAGCATTTGTACTCTCCACTCCTCTGAAGCCCTTGTGAAAATAATACAGGCATCATGTATGCAAAACCCACCTGACAAATAAAGCAAATCTCAAATACTATTTCATTCTGAAGTAAATAAATGTCTTAACCTTATATATTTACCATCAAATGTACATGAGAAGATGTCCTGTCAACTTTAAGGATGTTCTTTAGGAATCAGTCTCTAAGGGGTTGCAGATTTCAAGGAACTAATTATTCTTTACAATTTATCAAGAAAATAATGCGTTAGGTCAAAATAAAACATCTTGCAAGTTTCCTACATTTTTACCAGTAATTTGGTCTATTTTCATAATATATATGCATGCAGACCAGTCCCTAGAATACCATTTCAAAACACCAGATATAAATTCAAGAAAAAAATACTTTTTCAATGTTCAACCAAGATTTTCCACAGATATGCAGGCAGTATGCAAAAATCCTGGACAGATATGCTTTTAAATGGCCAAAAAATGTGACTGAACACATAACCTGTTATTTTGCTTTTGTAGCAATCTCATTTTCTTACCATATTGGAAATTAGAAGTCTAAATTCATATTCACAGATGCTCCAAAGTATCAACAAGGAAACTTTAAAAGCCAAACAGAAAGGTAATCATTTTCACTAACCCTTTCTGAATATTCAGTAAACATGCATGCTTGAAAAGGTGAACTGGGGGATTTGGAGAAACTTGAAATTGGAAATCGTTTCAACTGATGCCTGGTATGATGCTATCTGGAAAAACAGGAGAAAAATAAAAGAGACACTAGCATTTTCAAAGCGGCAGGCAGTGGAGTTATTTTCTGGAGCCGGAGTGTGTGTGTGTGAGGGAGATCTGGGAACATCGATGTGGAGAGGTAAGGTGAAGAGGAGGAAGAAGCAAAGACAACTGCCAAGCGAGCTACTCCTTTCTCCAGGAGTCTGAGCAGAGCCAGGAAAGGAAAAAGAGGACATTACACAAGGTTCTATTGGTGATGAACAACCGGTCTGAACCTGAGCGTCAGAGGGAGGGGGCCATAGTATCTACTTTGTGGAAGCATATTAACTCCTTTAGGTGAAGAGAATAATTTTCATTCAGTGGGGAAAAAAGTTACCTATGCATTGGACCCTCAAATTTTCAGAAATTCCATAGAACCTTACAAGTAAGAACATCATATGGGCCCTACATCAAAAACCACCACCTCTAGCAGCAATTAAATACATATACACATGTATAATATGCCAAATTACTGAACTGTTTAAGTTTGGGTTAATTTAAGAACCAAGAACTCACTAGTCTAGATGTCTATAGATCTTACTCACGTATTACAAGCTTTGGACAACTTTATATTTGTTGACTCACATACACACATACCCCTCTAAAGAGTGAAATATATAAAGTGAAACTTTATTTTATACAGTAGAATTTTTTAAATATTACCCTCTTTTTCAAAATCTTTCCTCTAAGTTACTCAGTACTGACAAGTTAGACTTTAGATCTTTGACTGGAATTTACCTTTCTCTTGTCCTATGAAATGCAATATCTCCATTGATGTTTATTGTCCCACACAATACTACATGTTTAAAAACAACTAAGTCTTGCTTTTCCTTTGAGCTGAGCTTGAAAAATCATATGCCCAACAAAATCTAAAAACCAATCACTGCAAAAACAGAAATGTGAAATGTTACTTAAGAATTGACATTATTGCATAACTTGATTAGAAGGACTGTTGAACCTGCGTGCTATTAACCCAGTGTACATCTCTGCACCCTACATTTCCCAGTGCAATCTTGTATCTATTACTGAATCACTTGTGCAGCCATAAAGGATGCATACTGCACACTGACAAGTTTTATGAATGAATACACAAAAACGCTCATAATTCGAGAAAATGGATGGCAGGATATTGTTTGGAAAATGGTCATTAAGCACTGGAAGCAAATGATGAGGCAAATGGTTGGTGTCTTTGGTTCCATTCAGGGCAACTGTATTCCCCAACCCCCAGCCCAGGGTGTTGGAAACAGCCTTGGGGCTCTTCCCTTAGAGACTTAGAGACTCCTTCTCCCTCCCTGGAACCTGCTACAGAAGGAAGACCTCGAAGCGCCTGAAGAATAACATGCACGCACTGCTTCTGTGTGCTGAGGGCTGTTGATAAATCAGAGACATCACACTCCCTAAATCCGGCCCCACAAGTGTGTGCATGTGAGTGTGGCATTTACCAACAAATGAACAGAAGGCAGCAGAGCTCATCTCCTAGAAATAACATTTCCTACCCCTTCCCAGGCAGGCTGCTCGGAGGCTTTTCGGGGGCTAAGACTTGAGCGCCTTCCCCTCAGCTTTGTGTGTAAGTCCGCTGGGCGCCATATGGCAGTTTCCAATTCCTTTCGTCTGGCGAGGCTGCCCACGATGGTTCTTTATTAAAGGAAGAACCCTTCGGGGAGCAGCAATCCCCCTGCCCACCCACCCCAACTTACCTAGCTCCCGGAGACCTGTTCAGCCGGCACCACAAAGGGCTGTGGGATTCCCCGTTCCCTCGGGGGCTACTCTCCCGGCGACGATCCCCTTCGCCAATGATGTGTCGCTGGAAATCCCCCTCCCCTCCACCGAGAGGAGGGTCTCCCCGGCTGGCTGGCTGGCTGGAGCTCCCGGCGTGGCGTCTTCCCTCCTCTCTACATCTCTGACTCTGGTTCACGGTCTCCACTAGGAAGGCTCTAAGGAGAGACGGCGGGAGGAAGCTAAGGAATCCTTAAAAAGAAGAATAATCTTCATTGATCTTCACCCACTTCCCCACGCGGGTCCCCATCCCCCTGCAGCCGCCGCCGCCCGGCAGGAGAGCTGGGATCGCACGGGAAAAATCGAGTGGCGCTGAGCTCGTCGAGCCACCCGGGAGTTACCGCTCGCTCGGGGGCCCGCGGCGCGGCGGCGGCGGCCGGCGGGGGCGGAGGGTGGTGGGTGCCTGGTGGGTGTGTGTCTGTGGCGGAGCCCGGGGAGAGGCTGGGCGCGGGAAGCGAGGCGGGGCGCTCGGGGGCGCCGGCCCGGCGCGCACACCCGCCCGCCGCCACCCCACCTCGCGCTCCGCCTCCTCCCGCGCTCCGCGCACCCCCGGGGAAGGAGCGGCCGCCGCCTTCCCCTCCTCCTGGGCTCTCGCGGCTCGAGGGGTGAGCAGCGGGCCCCGGTGGCGGGGCTGCGCGGCCGGCGGACACCGCCAGGGACGCCCGGGCTCGGCCTGGCTGCGCGGGAGCCGTGCGCTGGACCGGGGACAGCGCCTCCGAGCCCGGGGCGCGGCCGACGCGGGCGCCGCCCACACCTCGGCGGCGCCACCCTCCTCCTGCGCGCCCGCCGCGCCCGCAGCCCAGGCCCCGCTCCACACCCACCTGCTTCCCCGGTGGCTCTCCCTCGGGCGGTGCTGGAGGGTCCGCAGCCCGCGGAGGCCGGGAAAGCCCGGGACGCCCCGCCGAGACGCGCTCAGGCGCCTTCGCGGGATTCCCGGGGCCCTTCTGCTTCCAGCGGTGGGCTCCCCCCGCCGGCCCCTGCGCGACCCGGACCCGGACCCGGGGCCCGCTGCTCGACTCGGGAACCGGGGCGAGGAGAGATCGCTCCTGAGTGACGGGCCCGGAGGCTTTCCCTGCAGGGAGGCTAGGAACGCCGAGAGGACCTGACTTTCCTGGGAGCAACTGGAGCTCTACTCGGGGGCGTAGCCAGCCCCAGAACCCCGCTTTCCGGGTCTGTGGGAAAAGCCGGGTTGGTGGCAGCCTTAACTCTCGCTTCCCACAGGGGCGCTATTTATACTCAGGCTTTCTTGGATTTGCCCGCTCTCCCCGCCACCTGGAAAACTGTGCCAAGTTCCTCCCTGGCGCGACCTTAGGTGGACACCCAGACCTTTCCCTACCTCCAGGGCGCGCGCATAAAGAAAGGAGGAACTTGAATAATGTCACTGGCTTTCCAGGTTTCTGACCCGTATGCTCCCTAACAGGTACGAGGTAGAGACAGACTTCACAGCTAATTTCAGGGCTTTCAGGGAAACAATGGTAACCTGAAATACCCTTTAAAAAAGAACGTAAACCATGGCAGTGTATTTAAAGCTGGGGCGCCAAGGAAGATGGCTGTTGAAGAAGGTGCAAATATATTCAGTTTTAAATATGTCTTATTTAATTCTTGTTTCGGCCCTGATATGCCCTGGAAAGCACTACATGGAGGGTCCTCACACAAAGGCTTCCCGCACCTCCCATGGGCCTTACCTCGTGCTGGGTGGTTTTTTCAGGTGCCAGAGTTGGGTGGGATGTGTAGTATAGATGCCATGGGCCTCCGCGGCCCAGGACCTGTCTGGGTTCTCTTCTCTCCTTCGGGCTTCTCCAGTTTGAACACTGGGAAGAGGAAGAGCACTCCCAGATTCCCAGACCTTTATCACCCCCACCCCCTGCCCTGTTTCCAAGCTTCAGTTCCACCATTCCAGAAACCTGCGGGATGTCCACTCCTGCAGATTACTCTCCCCCAACCACAACCCTGACCATATCATTTCTGTTCACAAATGTTCTCCAGCTTCCCATTCCCTACCAATGGCGCCTGCACACTTCTATGCCACTGCACGTGGCAGGTGCATGCGGCAGGTGCACGTGGCAGTTGCACGTGGCAGGAGCAAACTGACCCTCCCCTGTTACCCCTCCCCTTTGACCTCCACAGCACATGTGGGAACTATCTTTTAAAGGACCTACCACCTTCTGCTTCCTACAGAATATATGATCTTCCTTTGTGCATGTCTTAGGGCTTTAAATAAATTCCTCCAGGGTGGATTCCACATCACTTTGTTTACATTACTTACATTTAACTCAAAGACACATGTGTAGGAGGTACCTATTCATTCAAGAAACTTTTCTCAGCACCCAATATTTACTAAATGAATGAAACTTACAAAATAGTTTAAGTCTAGAAAGAATACTTAAGATTAATTTCAGGTGTGCCTAAATTTAAGTGATATGAGCTTTCATAAATTTTGCATGTGGTGAAAATCCCCTCTCTTTACTAGCCCTACATCAACATTACTGATCACCTTATTGAGAATTTAATTATTTGACAAATATGTTTAAAAATTTTTCCCCTTAAATTTCCATTAGAGTTTGGAAACCTGAATCCATTTTTCTATGAAGTAGACATTAGTAAAAAGAGCAAATTACTATTGGCTAAAAGACATTGCTGTTATCTCCAGATCTGGAGGTGGAGTGTTAGGCGATTATCCATTAACACCTGCGTGTATCTGTAAGCATGCAATGATATGGAACAAGTCTTGGGAAATAAATCTAATTCCATTTACTAAGTTACTTATAGCACAAATGGGTTATGGAGAATAACCCTTAGTATACAGATTGTTTGGAATAGCTGAGTTCTCCATATGCACAGCTTGAATTCCGGATGGCTTCAAAGACTCTTGTGTTGATTATCAGCATGTGGTTCCATTGCCTTCGTATATATAATTTTGTATTTTTTCAGTAGTTCTCTAAAGGAAAAATTAAAATAATCTAGCTGAAAAGACAGACATATTTTCACTCTGTTAAGCCATCTTTTAAAAAACCTTTATTGGTATTTATAGAAATGTTCCTTTTGCTTGTATTTCAATTTCCCAGATTTGCTTTTGGATTTGATGAAATTGTATTAATCATAAAGGGAAGAAATGTCTGTTTAGTTATCAAAATGTTTTGCTCATAATACTTGGTAAAATACATAAATTTAATATAAGTTTAACCCGAGATACGCTTATGCACATCAGGTGATACAATTCAGATGAAGAATGTGTTTCCTCATGCATCACAATGCTGCTGTATTGGGACATATATGTATATACATATACAACATCAAACATATGGGTAAGGGGAATTTTTTGTTGAATAAAGTATTTGAAAAATATTTAATACAATCTGAATAACATCATTACTGACTATGCTTACATTTTTCAGGTTGGAATTTTCAGGGGCAAATTGACTTGCAGAGAGAGCCTGTATAGCTTAAAACAAAGTAGGGAAGGCAAGAGAGTGAACATATTTTAAATGTTAAAAGCATAAGGGTAGCCCTAGCCAGTTTGGCTCAGTGGACAGAGCGTCGACCTGTGGACTGAAGGGTCCTGGGTTCAATTCCAGTCAAGGGCACATACCTCAGTTGCAGGCTCCTCCCGGCCTGGGCCCTGGTCGGGGCACTTGCAGGAGGCAACCAATCGATGTGTTTCTCTTATGTCAATATTTCTGTCTTTCCCTCTCTCTTCCACTCTCTCTAAAAATCAATGGGAAAATATCATCGGGTGAGGACTGAAAAAAAAGCATAAGGGTAAGAATTTGCAAGTTTTGGGTGACTAAAATATTATAGTAGGATTGAATGTTTTTAAAAGTCAAATGGAAAGAAGGGTGTGGCATATTAAGTACAACCACACAAAAACAAAAACCAGTCCTAAAAGGATTATTAAGAATGACTGGAGGGCACCGGTGGGAAAGGGGAGTTGGGAATGTCTGTGGATGGAAGGTGGCAGGGTTTCCCACTAGCGAAGGTGGAAGGCACAGGGGTCGTGGGTTGAGTGTGAGTTTCTTGAGCAGCCAACTCCTACCAGTCAGAGTCTCAGAGCTGGGACCTGTCACCATGGCAGGGCCTGCAGCAAGGGCACGAATCTCCTTGACAAGCTGGCCTAGCATGAGCCAGACCTGACCGTGGTCCCAGTCAAGGAGCTGGCTGCAGTCTATCCCAAAGGCCACTATCCTGGATCTGTCCTGCCATAAATTGACTGCCATGGCATTTCTGTGGTCTTGCATGCCAGGTGCAACTGAACCCTAGGAAAGACAAAATACAGCAACTATAAAACCTTGGCCATCTGGTTAACCTCTAGCACCTGGATGTCCTCAACAGCAGGTGGGTCATCCTGCCTGGCAGCTTTGCTCAACTCAAGAGCCTGAAGTGGCTGGACTGAAGGACAAACCCCTGGATCCTGTCCTGGCCGAAGTGGCAGGGGGTTGCTTGGATGAGAAGCAATGTCCGTAGTGTGACACAGCTGTTCCAGCACAGGGAGGCAGTGCAGGCAGCTCAGAGCCACAGAGGGCACAGGGGCTGGAGGTAGAACTAGAAGCAGTAAAGAAGCGTGGGCTGAGAGGAGTTCAGTGCCCTCAAAACGTCCAAGCTGGAGCAGAGAGGAAGCCTAAGAAGGAAACACGTCAGTCCCTGAAATCTAAGTCCAGTTCTGGGCCCCAGAAACACAGCCAGTCCTGAGCTGTGCTGAAGCTGCTGCTGTGTGTAGCAAGTGGGCTGGTGGCAGATGCAGCAGTCCCTCTGCACCAGCGCTACCACCATCTAAGACAATGTGGTCCGAGTCTGTGCAGCCATGACATCCTTCAGTGGGAGACTGATTCTCAGCAGTGAGCTTGTCCTCAACTCCTCGTGCCTTCCAGTCTTGGAACTTGGGTTCATATGGAATTGGGTTCTGCTGGACACAACTTCTTAGCTCAGACCTACTTGCAATCTCAAATGGCTGTTGATAAGTACTTGAGACCTCCTCTTGCTAGGACTTCTTTGTTTCTTAGTCAGGGTTCCCTGGAGGCATAAGAGGTGGGAAGGGATAGACTTGGGGGTAGGGAGAGGAAAACATACAGCACTTCCTCGTTGTTATACAAAGCCATGTAAAGGCAAGGCTCTTGTCTCCTAAATAGTCAGCTCTCACTACATTTACACCTTTGAATGTCACCAGCCCTTCCTTTCATTCCTCCCCAGGTAGCCAGGGCAGGTCAGGAGGCAGAGGGTTGTTAGTGGGGACTAGGAGAACATACTCAGCAAATCTTGCCTAAAGTGGTGGGGGCACTTATCGTCTTAAGCACCTCAGATATTCAGACATTTAATGATCATACAAGATCTCAGGCTCTGAAAGAGACTTCAAGACTATCCTTGCAGAAGAGGAAATTGAGGCCTTCCATGACTTGCCTACGCTCTCCCAGCTGGTTTGAGAAAGCTGGATTCCCGCTCCGGTATCCTTAAGTGGCTTCCATAAAATGGGACAGTCCAAGCTCCTTGCCTCGGCTTTAGAGCATTAACTCCCCAACTGCCAGTAAACAAGGTGGACCCTTGTAAAGCCACACTGTGACAGCTCTGTTAGTAGTTGGTCAGATCTCAAAGGCAACCTGAGACTCAAGCGTCATAGAGACTGAGGTTTGGAACTATTTTATTCTAGACCTAGAACTACACCTACACAGTGAAGGGAACCAAGAAACAGCATGGTGTTTAACAGTGCTCAGAACTGCAATGACTGGCGCAAATAAGGGCAGGACTGCCATTCTCTTATCTGCCAGCATAAGCGTTTTCTTACTCAGTCTCCTCCTTTGCCTCATCTTTCACAACAGCTACATGAAGGGATCAGAAATGGCCGTGCCATGGTGCTCAGTCACTGAAATCTCCATGAGCACAAACCTGTCATGGTCCAGAAACAAAGCGAAGGGGGTCCAGCTTTTCATCCACACGGGCCCAATGATTTCTCTCCCCCCAGGATAGCTCTGCTGTATAGGCCCACACCTTACTTAGAATCACTACATATTCCTTTAGCCTTCGTCCAAGCTCCAGAGCCGTTGGTACAAATGCTTTGTTGAAACTAAGCACAGAGCACAATAAATGAGACGGAGAGAACACAGCAGAAGTCAGCCTGGTGATCGGACTCCCGTTCCCAGGCTGGTCAAGGCAGCCTTGTGGGCCAGAGGAAGGCTGAAGCATGCTCAACCCAGTAGAACCAAGCCACTGAAGGCAGGTCACTCAGGATCTCGAGATTTGATGCTGAGTTTCTTTTGGACTTTTACAATTATTAAATATGACATGTGTCTGAGTGGTAAAAAAAACAAACAAACGAAACAGATCCAACCCCATTAAAAGGGAAAATATACACTAATAAGCTAAAGGAGTTATCTTCAAGAGTTGGAAGGCAGGTTTTGTTCTATTTGGTATAACCTGATTATACCAAAAGATGGGTAAATATTCATCTTTTCTAAACATCAGCACCATGGGGACACTACATTTTAAATCATAAACCAAGTAAATACATAGCTCAGGACTATACTTTTTTATAGGGTTAAATACTATGGTTCTTATCATCATGCAAGAAAGCAGCCACTGAAGGGTGATTAGAAATGATCACCTTTTTAGACCTAATGTGCCTCTTTTGCCCTTCTAAATGAAAATGTAGGAAAGCTTGGGCAAATTAGAGCAACTCACAGAATCTTAGCAGCCACTGACCTCTATTTACACATTACAGTGAAGGCCTGAAAAAAAAAAAAAGAGCAGTATGTGTGTTCTTCATTGAGGAGATAGCACTATGTTTTGAATTTAGTGGAGACAGATTTGGCTGTCCTTTGAAGATTTAAAGTAAGAGATAAACTCCAGACTGGCTATTTTTTAAACAGTTACTGTACTGAGCATGAACTTTTTGAAAAATGCCAAGTGCTTAAGCACACTTTTTTGCCATGTAGTAGCACAAATATGAGTACTGTGTTTGAACCCTTCCTTGGAGCTACTTCCAGACATCATTAGTGTCTAAGCAGCCTAGTTTGTTCTTAGGATTCCACATTGTTTAGGGTGAGAGTTTCTGAAGCCAGTTAACTAGAAATTTCAAAAATATGCTAGGTAAAAAAATATTTAACTACATTATTCTGGGATATGGTGGAACCAGGAATGGATTTCTACTCAGATCTAAATAGGCCCCACTCTGTGCTGTATTTGTGTTGTTACAGGAGGTAAGTTATATCAAGGTGTTACTACCTATCAAACACTCAGCTAAATTTTTTGCAAGTGCTGGCTAATTTAACCTTTATAATGATTCTTTGAGATAGATACTATTGGTATCATTCCAGCTAATGAAGAAAGTAACAGAACTAGAGAGAATTTAAATTATTATTAAATTTAATTTTAAATTACTGCCAGCATTGGAAATTGACCTAAGGCAGTGTGACCTTAAAATTTTAGGCTGGATTTTTCCCTACCTCACCTCACATTGAAAACATCTTTCTTCCTGTTTCAACATGTTGTCTCAAGTTCATATGGAGAAATCTTGTATAAAATATTATTTTTAATTTTTAGTTTTAGGGGGGAAATCTGGTACAGATAAATGTGGGACTTGCCAAAGACAAATTATGAAACAAACAAAATAAAGAAACAAAAAAAGAATTTGTTACTGGTCCTAAAGAGGGATGGAAGTAGGATGTACCCCTTTTGTTTTTCAATAGGTAGATTGACACTTATCCACCCATACCACTCACTACATGACATTTGTATGAGATTTAACCTGTCAAGTCTGGACTCATATGGGATGGAGCATTTGGACATGGACTGGGATGAAGGCTTGCTGCCTACATGGGGAAAGTACCTGTGTGGACATGATCCAACTGGAAGGACTAAACAGCCTGGATTGTCGACACCACCATCACAGTGGGTCAGAAAGCTTCTGGGGCTCTCAGAATAAGCAAATTCTGGGGTTTTTTAGAGTCATCTGGGTTTTGGGTAAGTAGGAAATGGATAATCTCCAATAGTAGAGGAAATACAATCAGTCCTAAGGAAAGGAGCCCCCTCTTTGCAAATACGAAGGCATTGTTCTCAGCCCCAGATTTCACATCAGTATGAGCAAAAAGTGGATATAACGATATGTTCCTCCTGGCCGGGCAACAATCTTGCCTATCAGAAGCCAAGATCACAGCCTCAGGAAGCAAAATTACATGAGTTCCCCACAGTTGTATCTGAGAAATTTCCAAGTGGACCTAGGACTCAACAAAGCAATTGGGTTCAAACTGTAGCAGATATTCTACCAGGGCTTTTGTTCCCTTCTGAGAATCAAGCTTGAGCTGACAGTGTATTCAACACATACTTCTAAAAGGGCCATTAATTTTCCAAATGATGCCAAACTAATGCTGCCTTCTTTCTTGGTTTTCCTTGAGGTTGGTTGGCTCTTGCATATACAAAACCTTCTTGCAATATCAAGTGGGAATACTGATCATTACTAGGGTCAATAGCATCATAACTATCATTTCTCCTACTAATTAAAGTTGTTCTTAAAATTTGTTCTAAATAAAATATATTATGGTGATAAATATAAAATCAGAGCTTTTTAAAAGCATCCCAGCATTGTATAGTCACTAAATTTATATCAAGAACTTAACATAGTAATTATTAGAAAAAAGCATTTATATTAAAGACTAGAGGCCCGGTGAATGAAAATTTGTGCACTCAGGGGGGTACCCCACCCAGCCTGCACCCTCTCGCAATCTGGGAGCCCTCAGGGGATGTCCCATTGACACCTTAGACCCGCTCCCCCAAACCCGGCAGACGGCGTGGGTGGCAAGCAGCTGCCCCCCCCCCCCATCGCCATCCCCTCCCTCTGCCCGCTGGCACACACCTTGGCTGGTTTGGCACCACCTGCTCACCGGCCCTGTCCTCCGCCAATCGGTCCAACATTCAATCAATTTGCATATTACACTTATATAGGATGACTGCATGTGAGTAGTCAAAATTGATATATGTAAATGAGAAGGCATACAAACTCAAAAATAAGCATATTTTACTTAAAATGTACTACAGAAATGAAAGAATGCTGTTTTTATCAATAATACCAACTTTCAGGTTACTTAATTACTACTAACACCTTGTCAGTTTATGGAATTGAATGTGTATGCTAATTATGACACTCATTCAATATTTTACTTTATATAATGTATGTTATATCATATATTATTTGAAGTAAAATATTTTCAATGTGCATTTTAGGTGTTAGGTTCTGTTTATTAACTATTACTTTTTAATAAAAAATCAATGTTAATAATAAACATTCAACAAACACAAGTATACGTTTTAGAACACAAGACCAAGTGATTTTGACTGCAATTTTTAACAGAAATGAAAATTTTGAAATGACAATTTCTTTCCCCCTTCTACATTATGCATACCTTAACCAAACCCAACCAGATTTTAGAATCTGTCTTATTTTATATTTGATTTAGTGAGTCACATTGTTCACAGTGATAACCAGACGTGGAAAAGAGGAATCAAATGTGGAGAGTCATGCTCTAACCGGTTTGGCTCAGTGGATAGAGCATCAGCCTGTGGACTGAAAGGTCCCGGGTTCGATTCTGGTCAAGGGCATGTACCTTGGTTGCGGGCACATCCCCAGTAGGGGGTGTGCAAGAGGCAGCTCATTGATGTTTCTCTCTCATTGACGTTTCTAACTCTCTATCCTTCTCCCTTCCTCTCTGTAAAAAATCAAATATATATATATAAAAAAAATGTGGAGAATCAGCCTGTTAAATGAGTACAATTAACATGAACACCATCTAAATGGCCTTTCTGCTCCTGCTATCAAAGAAGTTCCAAGCTGTCCCCAACAATTGATCAGGTCACATCGCACCATGTTGACAGAAATGTCAGTGTCACTAAAGAAGCCCATCTTCATGAGCTTTAAGTTCGCCATGACTCATGCTATCATATTTCTTTCCAGCACATAAGCAAGTGAGTTCAATAGAAAACTGACCTCTCCTAAGAACAGCAACAAAGATCAAAACCAGATCCCTTCTGCAGTTAATGCTCACTGCAGTAGGGACTTCAAATTTCACTTGCATTAGATTTCTCCTGCTCCCTCTTTTACTATTTCTATTTACCTTCAAAACCAGCTCCTGAAATTAGTTGGGGATGTGCACCATTGGTGCTAGGAAGGTTGGCTAGTTATAATGCACACACAAAGAGTGGCATTATTTGTTGGGGTCCAATCCCAGCAGGTCCAGGGGCTCCCAAAAGTGTGGACGGAGTCAGCGAAGAAGGAATGACACTGAGACAGCATTCAGTTGATCAGCAGCCTAGCCAGGCTCTAGCCAGGTTCTCTAGCCAGGTTCGGTCTTTATTGTCCTGTTACATCTGTATTTATACCAGTTGATTTTAATCCTACTCATTCTATTCCAAAGGTTAGGGTGTTTGTTAATCTAGTTCTGTTGAGTTTAATCCTGTCTAGGTTAATCTCTGTGCTCCATTATAAGGGCTATTCCAAGGTCACTGCTCTACTGATAAGCTACAAGGAAGTGACTGAAGGAGATTGTCCTACCCAGTAAAGGTTATGTCCTCCCAGCCTCGCTGCTTGCCTTCCCTGGGACTGCCCTGTGTCAATGGGTCTCCAGGGGTATAGGCTTTGGTGCTTTCCCTGGTGGGCAGACCCCTGGGGATGTGAGCCCAACAAGTCCCAAATTTATTGTCAACAGTCTTAGTCCAAGTTCTTCATAAGTAGTACATAGTATTTCTGTAACACTAGGGGGTTTCACTGATTTATTCTCTTCCTTAGTCCTGTTAATCCCTAACTCCAGGGAAAAAATCCCCACCTGGGGAAACAACCTTTCTCGGAGAGGTGACCTTGGTGAAAACACATAGCGCTAAGAAGGGGAGCAAACATATTAAGAACAGTATGCCATATACGCCAGGTCCCATGAAGCATATGCTGCACGGATGTTTCTTCCCTGCAGCAACTGTGTCAAGAGCAAGGATGGGCTGGCTTTCGGCAAATAGCAAGGATGGACCAGCTTCCGGCAATTATTTTCTACTGTTTTGAAATGACTGAATGCACAATCTTGACAACTGCCTTTAATAATAATTGACAGGAAAGAAATCTAATGTAAGCCCCATCATATTCTCTATTATAAATTGCATTTTTAAAAAACATTTCCTGTATTCCTAAGAGAACTCTTTAAAATTCAGCATTTTGCACATAATTCATTTGAAAATTTGAAGAGCACCATATATAATATCATGAAATTCATGTTTGAAGGAGAATGTGTTTCTATATAATGCATAAAATGAAATTTACTTGTTAAGAACTTCAAGCTCAAGAGTTTCCAGGCACAAGACTTACAACACAGTGTCAGGTTATTAGTGTATGTAATTTTTTTAAAAAATTAGTGTATGTAATTTTTTATATCGCCTCTGGCAATTACCAATGGTTGTAAAACCAGAAATTAATGCAAACAAATGTTAACCGAAAAGATGCAGTGGCTACATTAACTTAGTTAAATAACAAATGTGTAGGAAGGAGGAAACACTTTCTTGTCTCTTAACAAACTCTCCAGTTTTCTCCCTGAAGCAGGAGATTTGAGTGCCCACGGACAATTTCATTACTTGGCTTGCTGAGCTATAAAATCTCCTGGCATCCCCATTTGAAAAATGTGGCTGTTGACATTTAAATGAGTCTGTTAAGATTTGACCAGGAAAATTATAGTAGATTCTGTACACTTAATTACCAGAAGAATGTGGCCAGTCTAGAGGGAATTTGGGAAAGAGTAACACAAATGATTAAAGAGGAAGATAGACAGAAAAATGTTAAAATTATACAACTAGAGTGAATAATGAGGGAATAGTTACAAAACTCTTATGTCTAAAGAAAGTGACATAAGTATGAATGGAGGTAACATTGAGATTATATTCAGTGACTTAAATAAATATGATAAAAGAGTGAATTAAATATAATCAAATATTCTATTTTTAAAATATCCATTTTATAAGAGATGAAAAGCTCTTTTTAAATTATCAAGTATAGTAAGCCCCTCTTTAAAACAAAGCAGAGCAAAATAAAACAAAAAAAAGAGACTTGGACTTACAGAATGTAACTTGTTCATGATAAAGAGCTACTTTTCTCATACTGTCAAGAGGAAAAAATGTGCATGAGAACTTTTTTCCTGATAATACTTGCTAATGTAATGAGCACCTAAGAAATGTGCTATTTTATTTGATCATTTCAATAATAAGGCACATTATATAGTACATTTTGGGACCTCATTTTTTGTTGAAAATATATAGTTTTATATATATATATATATATATATAGTTATAGCAAGTCCAAAACATTAATGTTATTAAATACTTGGACTGCCTATTGCTACATCCTAAAGTTATTTATGAGTTAGAGAATTAAATTTCAATAAGGCTTATGTCTAAATGAAAACTTACCTATCTCAGAGTAAAAGGTTTCTGTACAAAGGCACGAATTTTTTCCTTAAGAAATTTGCAGATTCATTCACATTTTCAGTGCCTCTATTTGATATTCCTTCCCTATTTCCTTCAAGCTATCACACTTTATCAACAATTTTATATCCATCACAGCTAGAGTGGCAGTTTTAGTAGCTAAAAAAAAAAAAAATGGAATTATTCCCACCACAAGTTGGGTTCCCCCTTAGAAAGGTGCATGGAAATGACAAGATGAGGAAAGCCAGAAACTGGGTTGATCGCCCCTCCTTCCTGACATCCTGCCTTTTTCTCCCTTGGTGACCAGCACTGCCCTTAGGATTGTCATCCACATGCAGATGACTCCCACTTTTTAAACCTTGGTCATTGAAATTAGTGTTACATTTCCTACTGTCTACTGGATCTTTCCATTTAGATATTTTGCCATCACCTCAAAGTAATTCATCTGAAAGAGTTCCTGTCCTAGATTACCTAGCCTGCGAATGGTCCCACTGTTCTTTCCATGGTCCTGAATCAAAGCTTTGGCAACTGTCTTAACTCACTGCTACACACACACACACACACACACACACACACACACACACACACACTGCCTCATACTTGGCCTAATTCCCACAGTTCCTTCAGTGTGACTTTTCTCCCACTCATACTCACCTTCCCAAAACATTACCATCCCACCATACCGAGGCTTTAAAAATGATTCCCTTCTGCCTACAGAATAAGTCTATAACCTCTTAGCCCGGGATTCAAACCTTTCCATAACTGACTCTACCCCATATTTCTACCTTCATCTCTCATACATATTCCTGTAGTCACCATTCCTCAGAGAGACTTAGCCTTTCTGGGGTCCATACTTTCAACCACATCATGTTCTTCTCTTAAAATATCTCCTTCCTTCTCCATCAATCTGAATCCTGAAAAATCCCACTTAAATTCCACTAACTCCCTGAAGCCTTTCTTAACTACTACAGGCAGAGTTTCTCTTCTCTCCTCAACTGTACCACATCACCTGCTGCTCATTCATCCTAGAAAATGGTAGCATTTGGACTAGTCATACTCTCATCTATCATATATTATACTGGACTTCTAATACTAGTATAATCTGTACGTATTAAATGCTATCTCATAATTCCTTTTTTAAAAAATATATTTTTATTGATTTTTAGAGAGAGAGGAAGGGAGAGGGAGAGGAAAGGAGAGTTAGAAATACCAATGAGAGAGGAAGATCATCAGTTGGCTGCCTCCTGCACGCCCCCTGCTGGGGATTGAGCCCACAATCTGGGCATGTGGCCTCACTGGGAATTGATTTAGTGACCTCTTGGTTCCTGGGTCAATGCTCAACTACCCAGCACCACCAGCCAGGCTCTCATAATTACTTTTCATAGAGTTTCAAAGGTCACCTGTATCACTAATCACCAGAAACTTGAGAGAAATTTGGTAAAGAAAAAAATTAAAAACCATTACCTTTGAAATTTACAATAATCTATGAAGTTCAAAACAAGCTCTAGATCAGCGGTTCTCAACCTGTGGGTCGCGACCCCTTTGGGGGTCGAATGACCCTTTCACAGGGGTTGCCTAAGACCATCGGAAAACACATATATAATTACATATTGTTTTTGTGATTAATCACTATGCTTTAATTATGTTTAATTTGTAACAATGAAAATACATTCTG
Source organism: Myotis myotis (assembly GCF_014108235.1). NCBI lineage: Eukaryota > Metazoa > Chordata > Mammalia > Chiroptera > Vespertilionidae > Myotis > Myotis myotis. The sequence goes on along the minus strand of NW_023416320.1, from coordinate 38,626,709 downwards.
CATATCAGATATTTACATTATGATTCATAACAGTAGCAAAATTACAGTTATGAAGTAGCAACGAAAATAATTTTATGGTTGGGGGTCACCACAACATGAGGAACTGTATTAAAGGGTCGTGGCATTAGGAAGTTTGAGAACCACTGCTCTAGATGTTGCATGAAAATAGGCAAGTTTTTAAGCCCCAGGTTCCTTGTTTATAAAAAGGACTAGTATATAGGATACACCTATCTGTAAAGGTCATTTTAAAGGTTAGTTAAAATAGCATTTGTAAAGATATCAACCACAGAAGACTATCCATCAATCTGGGTTCTTTTCCCTTTGTGAAAAGAAAGGTGAGGACCTGGTTAAAATTAATCACAAAAAAATGTTTGTAATGATTTAAGTTTTTAACATTTTTTAGAGAAGTTGCTCAGTCTTAGTAGAGCAAAAGTGCACACAAGAGATTAGAGAGTAATAAGATTGACAATGTAGGTTGATGGAAGATTCAGGAAAAACTTGATTGTCAGGCAGTGGACTATTCTGCTCACTTAATCTTCAATAAAGCATGCTAAAACATGTGACCTATTACTCTCTCTTTAATTTCCCCCCTTTACAATATGTGGGAAATAACCAGAGGGGAAGAAGAGTAGGTGCTAGATATTTGCAAAAGCTTGGATTTGGATTCAGAAGCCTGGGCTAACACCCTTGCCTTGACAACGAATAGCTGTTTGATCCTTGGCAAATCCCTTTACCTCTCTGAGCCCGTTTCCTCATCTGTAAAACAGAACAAATAATTCCCTTCCCATAGAATTTCTTTGAGGAGTGAATGTGATATGAAATATAATTCATAAGATATGAAGTACCAAGTGAATGTAAAATATTAAAAATGGCATGTGCCTTATTTCATAGATTATAGTGTTATTACAGTTTGATTTGGTGAGATATATCATATGGCTTGTACCTTCCCACAAGAAAAATAAAAAATTAAGATTCAGGTCTATGTTTATGACAGAATGGGAGTTTAACAATAAAGTAATGATGGAGTTGACTGCATTTGAGAAAAGGGCTGGCTGCAGCTACAGAGGAAATAACAAACGCAGTGATCCTTGTAAGATGGGCTCATTCAACTGTTACTTATCCTCTTCTTCCCTTTCTGGTCTCAGTGCTGGCAGATTTCAAATCCCATAAAACAAAATAATGTAATTTGACTGTTTACTAAATTTATAAGACAACATCAACTACAGGAAAAAAGTAATAGCATTACATCAAGTTAAACTAAATCCAGCAGGCAGAAAATTCAATAGAATGTTACAAAAACAAAAGCAAGCATTTTGCTTTGAGCCTAAGGACCAACAGGAAATGGTAGCGAGGAAGCCCCCATGTGGAAATCTTGCCTTGTGTTTCTATATTCAGGTTTGGGAACAGTTGACAGTGGCACCTTAGCTGGCTGTGCTACTGGGATGTTGGATGCAAAGGTAATTAGGCCCCACGTCTTGTGTGGCTTTAAGGAGCAAAGATAATTCCATTCAAATTCTGAAATAAGCCATATGAAATTACCCACACATGTAAATAAAATTAAGAAACAAGTAATTGTCAGTAATATTGTTTATGGTTCTTGATATCATTTAGGAAGCATTCATCATTGACTTTTTGGTTTCAGAAATGAAGATTATGTTTCTTTGGTAACAATAAGTAAGACAAAGGCAATATTGTATAAATAAATAAGCTACACGTGTCTCGATTGCAGTATCTAGTATGTTCATAGACTATTAAGAGGACAACTCAACGAAGTATCACTAGCCTTCTTTTCATTGGAAATGAACTTGGAGCATAAGGACATGAAAAAATTAACTCAAAAGTCTAGCTGTTATTATATATTTTAATTATTTATTGTTGTAGTTAAGCCTTCTGGCTTGTAGTCTTTCCATTTAAGGTTTAAAAAGAAAAATTAAAACATATATTCACTTTTAATTAAAATTCTAGTATCAAAAGATATTGACAAGCCCCCCACCTTGATAAAATCAGCCCCAACACTATGTTTGTCTTCATAGTTAATATTAGTTTCAAGGTGTTTTATTTTTTTAACATTCATATCTATAGTGCTTGATAAGGTGGTAGGCCTTCACTCTTTCTAAGTTATAACACAGCACAAAATTTAACAAGTACTCATGTAAGATTCAAACTCCTTATTGGAATAGGTATGAAAAATCCTCTCTTTTTTTTTATATATATATATATTTTATTGAGTTTTTACAGAGAGGAAAGGAGAGAGATAGAGAGTTAGAAACATTGATGAGAGAGAAACATCGACCAGCTGCCTCCTGCACACTCCCCACTGGGGATGTGCCCGCAACCAAGGTACATGCCCTTGACCGGAATCGAACCTGGGACCTTTCAGTGCGCAGGCCGACGCTCTATCCACTGAGCCAAACCGGTTTTGGCGAAAGATCCTCTCTTAATAATTTGATATGCATGGCCAATTAGCTGCACAACTATGAAGTTTGTGAGAATGAGTTATTTTTTAATTACCATAACCAATCTTTAGATTTCTTAACATATCAGATGTATATAAGTTTGAAGCTTTATTTGTATTTGAAAATATAAGGGAAAGACCACCTCAAATTTTTAAGATACCAATAAGTATGTCTTAGTCAATAGGTTTGTCTTATTTTAAGATTACATACTGAGAAAAAAAATAAGAAAAAAAAAGAAAAAAAAAAGATTACATACTAAATTCCTAAATGCTTTCAAAAGAAATAAAACAAAACTCAGGCTTTCATCAGACTCCTCACTAGCAAACAGTCTTCAGATTTCTTAGTAAAAACTATTTTCAACCTAGAATGCTATACTTGGCTAAACTAGCAATTAAATCTGAGGGAAAATTAAAGATATTTAGATCTTCAATACTCAAAGTATTTTCTTCTTATTTGTCATTTTAAAAATTATTCTAAGTAATTTACTTCCATGTTATTGTAATTTATTGTAGTAAAATATACTTAATGTAAAACTTATTATTTTAACAATTTCTAAGTATTCAGTTGAGTGGCATTGAGCACAATCAATTACTGTGAAACCATCACTTTATCCATTTCCAAAAATTTTTCACCATCCCAAACTGAAACTCTGTACACATTAAACAATAACTACTAATTACTCCTAACTCAGACTCTGGTAACTACTGTTCTACTTTCTGTCTCTATAAATTTGACTATTCTAGGTAACTTCTAAAGTGTCATCATACAATATTTGACTTTCTGTGTTGGGCAGATTTCACTTGTTTTCAAGGTTCATCTATGCTGTAGCATGTATCAAAAATTTCTTTTTATGACTGAACAAATATTCCATTGTATGTTTATAACCCTGTATACCACATTTTGTTTATTCATTCATCTGTCAATGGGAATTTTGGTTGTTTTTACTTTTTGGCTATTGTAAGTAATGCTGCTACAAACACTGGTGTACAAATAGCTGTTGAAGGCCCTGCTTTCAATGCTTGTGGATAACCCAGAAGTAGAATTTCTGGATCATATGGTAATTCTATACTTATTGTTTGGAGGAAGTGCCAGACTGCTTTCCACAGCAGCTGCACTATTTTACATTTCCACCAGCAACCACAGAGCCCACATTTCTCCATATCCTCTCTAACATGTGTTATTTTTTGGTGTGTTTATTTTTTGTAATAGCCATCCTAATGGGTGAAGTAGTATCACATTGTAGTTTTGCTTTTCATTTCCTTAATGATTGGTGATGTTGAGCATTTTTTCGTGCATTTATTAGCAATTTGTATATCTTCTTTGGAGATATACAAAGAAGTTCTATTTAAGTTCTTCATCCACTTTAAAATTTTGTTATTATGTGGAGTTATAGGAGTTTTTTATATGTATTTTGGATATTAATACCTTATCAGATGATTTGTAAGTATTTTCTCCCATTCTATGAGTTGCCTTTTCAATCTGTTAATGGTGTGCTTTGATGTTCTAAAGTTTTTAATTTTGATGAAGTCTAATTTATATATTTTTTCTTTTATTGCCTGTGTTTTTGATGTTTTGCCCAAGATTTCATTTTCAAGCCCAATGTGATGAAGCTTCCCTGTATGTTTTCTTCTAAGAATTTTATACTTTTAGCTCTATGTTTAGCACTTAAATTCCTTTTGTGTTGATTTTTGCTTGGGGTGTACAGTAAGGGTCCACCTTCACTCTTTGGCATGTGGATATCCAGTTTTCTTAGCATCACTGGTTGAAAACACTATCCTTTCTCCACTGAATAACCTCGGCATCCTTGTTAAACATCATTTGACCATTTATATGAGGTTTATTTTGGGGATCTCTACTCTATACCATTGGTCTACATGTCCGTATGCATCATGTTGGTCAATTTGTAAATGGTTAAATAAGTGTTCCAACTAAATCAAGAAAAAGGACAAGATAGGCTATAGGAGATAGAAGTGCTAAACAAGAATGGTGGTATACAATCCTCAAGTGGTAGTTTTAGTAAGACCTAAAGAGCAACCAGTCAGATATGAGCAAAGGTCAGAGATTTCCCAATGCAAGTCTTAGGGATAGAAGATTTAATTGGTTAGATAGAATGAGCATTTTGACTGGAGCAGAGAAAAAAGAACCCATTTGAACCTGATTGTAGGAATGTTTCCTGTGAATGGCACAGTAACTGTGACACTGGGTCTGTGGAAGAAGAAATGTAATACAGTCACACAACTTGGCTCTGCATGAAATAAAATTTACATAATCATAATATTGTAAACTATGAATTGTTCATTGAATTTTCAATTAAAAAAACCCATGAACAAATCAGAGACTATTTTGTATTACAAGAAATGATGTAAAGGTTATCCACTTGAACAAAAATGTAAGACATTAGAGATGGGGTTAAAGTTGAAGAGATGGAGACAAGGCTAGTGTATCAATATCTTGATCTTTTAGAATAGAGGTCAAGAGATACTCGCTATAGTTGTTGGGCTAAGAAGTAGAGGTTTAACAAGCAGTTTAAAACTGCAGATGTACCCAACAGGAGTGTAAATAGTAATAAAACATGGGTTGGTGAAGAAAAGAGGAAGGTGAAATAGGGAGACAGAGATGAGATAAATCCTCGCCTATCAGTAGAAAATCAGTAAACATTGTCTAAAAGTTGTAAAACCACAAACACTGACGAGCAACAAGCACTAGTGAGCAGGTGAAGAGATTGTTGAGACAGCTCAAAGGAATGAGAAACAAACGCGTTTAAAAGGCTGCCTCTCAAAGAGCAAACTATCGCTTCTCGGCGTTTTGGCTAAGATCAAGTGTAGTATCAAAGAGCGAGCTAGGGGGTTGGAATGATGGAGCAGCAGACCCTTCATTATAAGCCCTTCTGTTTGATTTTCAACCACATGCGTGTCTTGTTTTGAGGGTGTAAAATGCAAAATGCAATGCCAAATAAAAAGAAGATATGAGGTCAGATAATTCATAAATCAGAATAATTTGTGGTACTAGTTTGATTACAAAATATTACTCAATTCACTAAAGATTCAGTGATGGGCATCTTTAAATAGTGAGGGTGCCATCTGCATTCATTGTTAATCCAACATCACAAACTGCTTGACGAAGGTCTTCAAGCTAAAGTGATGGGAGGAGAGCTATTAAAGATTCATCTGAAAGTGTGTCAGAAATTAAAATGTAAATCATTTGATTAAATGACTTTTTTTTACCCTCACCTGAGAGTATGTTTTTTACTGATATTTTTGAGAGAGAGAGAGAGAGAGAGAGAGAGAGAGAGAGAGAGAGAGAGAAAGAGAGACATCGATGTGAGAGAGAAACATCAATTGGTTGCCTCCCACATGCACCCTGACCTGAGATAGAACCTGCAACTGGGTATGTGCCCTGACATAGAATCAAACCCGCAACTCTTTGGTGTATGGACGATGCTCCAACCAACTGAGCCACCTGGCTACAGCCAAATGATTTTCTTTAAAAATTCATTTCACAAATAGCTTATGAAGGTGATTAAAAGTGCTGAGATTATCTCAGACATATGCCGAAGCAATTTCTTCACTGATACAGCTCCTAGGGCACTTGAAACTAAAGAGAAAATGAACAAATGGGACTACATCAAAATAAAAAGCTTCTGCACAGCAAAAGAAACCATCAACAAAACAACGAGAAAACCTACTGAGTGGGAAAACATATTTGCCAATGTCATATCTGATAAGGGCCTAATCTCCAAAATTTATAGGGAACTCATACAACTTAACAAAAGGAAGATAAACAATCCAATCAAAAAATGGGCAAAGGACCTAAATAGACACCTTTCAAAAGAGGACATTCAGAAAGCCAACAGACATATGAAAACATGCTCAAAGTCACTAATCATCTGAGAGATGCAAATCAAAACAACAATGAGGTACCATCTCACACCTGTCAGATTGGCTATCATCAACAAATCAACAAACGACAAGTGCTGGAGAGGATGTGGAGAAAAAGGAACACTCGTGCACTGCTGGTGGGAATGCAGACTGGTGCAGCCACTATGGAAGACAGTATGGAGTTTCCTCAAAAAACTAAAAATGGAACTCCCATTTGACCCTGTGATCCACTTCTAGGAATATATCCCAAGAAACCAGAAACACCAATCAGAAAGGATATATGCACCTCTATGTTCATAGCAGCACAATTCACCATAGCTAGAATCTGGAAACAGCCTAAGTGCCCATCAGTAGATGAATGGATTAGAAAACTGTGGTACATCTACACGATGGAATACTATGCTGCTGTAAAAAAGAAGGAACTCTTACCATTTGCAACGGCATGGATGGAACGGGAGAGCATTATGCTAAGTGAAATAAGCCAGTCAATGAAGGAAAAATACCACATGATCTCACTCATTCATGGATAATAGAGACCATTATAAACTTTTGAACAATAATAGATACAGAGGCAGAGCAGCCTCAAACAGATTGTCAAACTGCAGCGTGAAGGCCGGGGAGGGGTGGGGGCAGGAGGGAGGGGGGTAAGAGATCAACCGAAGGACTTGTATGCATGCATATAAGCATAACCAATGGACATAAGACACTGGGGGGTAGGGGAGGCCAGGGGATTGTCAAGGGCGGGGGGGAAAAAAGGGACACATATGTAATACCCTTTGTAATACTGTAAGTAATTTAAAAAAAAAGAAAAAAAAAGTGCTGAGATTATGTCTGATTCTATGAATGTAGCAAAATTTCACTGATCCAATACCCAAGGGCCTGACCTTAGTCTATCCTGAAAAACACTAGGATATAAACTACAAACTTCTTAAAAGACAAAACCTACATATCTCAATATTTTACCAAGACAGCTCCTCAACTCCCTGCTGTGAGATATGTTATTGATATTGATATTAATGTATACATACAATCCTAAATGGGGGGGAGGGGCTTAGCCAATCTCTATGCACAGAACTTTTTTAAAAAGTAGGCAGAAAAGGGAATGTAATAGGAAATACTAGGCAGCATCAAGAATGACAAGGGAAGAAACATTATAAAACACACACAAGAATAATAAAGCAGGCACAGAGCTTTGAAAAATAGCAGTTGGAGGTCATTTAGTTTGCTGACGAACTGCCCAACAAACCAGAAACCCCCAAGAGATGATGCAGCTTCAACAGTGCTGTAACTAATGACAAATCACAACCTGTATGTTGATGACTCTCAAACCTAGATCTCTCACGCGTACCATTCTTCTGCGCACCAGACATACTTATTCAACTACCCACTGACTGTCTCCAGCAGGGTATTCCACAGGCACTTCAATTTCTCATCCACATCCTCCTCTGGAAGCTGTGATCCTCCCGATTTCCTCTCTCTCTGTGGCAGGATTCCTGGGCTCTAATCTGCATGGATTTATGCAGTTTCCTCTACCTGCCTGTCTGTCTCTCTCACACAGACCCCAACTGTAGGAAATACCTACTCTTTTATTTGCAAGACCCAATAGCAGAAGCGTCACATGCTGAATAGAGATTTCCTGTCCTTCCTGGGTTCCCAAAGGCAGCTCAATGTGTCTGTGTAGACAGGTATTTCTTGTGGTGCCTGTAACTCTTCATTTACTCAAATCCCTCTATAAGACTGTAGGCCCTTGGAAGACATCTGTATCTTCATTGTCACTTATTCCCAGGCCCTCACTATCTGCTTCAAAAATGTTTGCTGAGCAAATGAATGAGTTATATAGAAGATAGCAAATTATTTTTAGTCAGAGCAAAAAATATTAACAGGCAGTTCTCAGAGGAAGAAACACAAGTGTCCAGTAAACATAGGAAAAATTGTGACATTTACAAATTGTTAGGGAAATGCAAAGGAAACCAAGACAAAATAAAACAATAACTTAGAATGCCAAAGACAGAAAAGATTGATAACTCCTAATGCTGGCCTGGATACATCCATCTGACATTCTCATTCCAGATTGGTGGGATATAAAATATTACAACTGTACTTGCAAGCAATTGTTATTAAAATGTAAAATGTATTTATTCTTTGACCCAGAAATCTCATTTCTGGGGATTTATCTGACAGAATCAAAAATATAGCAATTTGTTACAGAATCATTTTAGGAGCAATTTCTTAGCAAACTAACAAACAGCAAACAAAAACATTCCTGGAAATCTGGTAAATGTGGGAATCTGTAGATCAAATTATGATACATCCACACTGTGGAAAAATACAAAGAATGAAGTAGCCCTGGCCAGCTTGGCTCAGTGGATAGAGTGTCAGCCTGCGGACTGAAAAGGGTTCCAGGTTCAATTCCGGCCGAGGGCACATGCCTGGGTTGCGGGCTCGATCCCCAGTAAGGGGTGTGCAGGAGGCAGCCGATCAATGATTCTCTCTCATCAGTGATGTTTCTATCTCTCTTTCCTTCTCCCTTCCTCTCTGAAATCAATAAAAATATATTTTTTAAAAAAAGAATGAAGTAATCTGCATGTGTTGACTTGGAAGAATCTGTCTATAATGTACTGAGTCAAAAATAAGTTCAGGAATAACATGATAAATTAAAAATATCTATATATCTATATATCTATATCTATATATCTATCATCTCTCTTCCTATCTATATACATACACTAGAGGCCCAGTGCATGAATTCATGCACCAGTGGGGTCCCTCAGCCTGACCTGTGGGATCAGGCTGAAACTGGCTCTCTGACATCCCTTGATGGGTCGCAGATTGGAAGAGGGTGCAGGCCAGGCCGAGGGACCCCGCTGGTGCAAAACTGGGGGTGGGGAGAAACGTAGGATGTTGGCCAGCCAGGGAGGGATTGAGGGAGGGCTCCAGGGCATGTCTGGCCATCTCATTCAGTCACGACTGGCTGGACCCCAGGAGCAAGCTAATCTACCAGTTGGAGCATCTGCCCCCTGGTTGGCAGTGCACGTCATAGCAAGTCATTGAGTGGCCTTAGCATATCATTAGCATATTATTCTTTGGTTGAACAGACGACTGGGAACTTAGCATATTAGGCTTTTATTATATAAGACTAGAGGCCCGGTGCACAAAAATTTGTGCACGGGGGGGAGGGGGGAGAGAGGTCCTTCAGCCCAGCCTGTGCCCTCTCACAGTCTGGGACCCCTCAGGGGATGACCATCTGCTGGCTGAGGCCTGCTCCCCAGGGGATTGGGCCTAAGCTGGCAATCAGACATCCCTCTGGAAGCCCCGCAGCCCTCGGGGGATGTTCACTTGCAGCGGGGAGCAGACCTAAGCTGCAGTCGGACATCCTTAGCGCTGCTGAGGAGGCAGGAGAGGCTCCCACCACCACCGCTGTACTGGCAGCCATCAGTCTGACTTGTGGCTAAGCAGATCTCCTCCATGTAGGAGCTCACTGACCACCAGAGGGCAGGTCCTGCATTGAGCGTCTACCCCTGGTGGTCAGTGTGTGTCATAGTGACCAGTCATTCCCAGTCTTTCTGCTGTTAGGGTCAGTTTGCATATTACCCTTTTACTATATAGGATAGAGGCCTGGTACACTGGTGGGGGCTGGCTGGTTTGCCCTGAATGGTGTCCCGGATCAGGGTGGGGTCCCGCTTGGGTGCCTGGCCAGCCTGGGTGAGGGGATGATGGCTGTTTTCAGGCTGCCCGCACCCCCTGCAGGGTGGGGGTCCCCACTGGCCAGTCTGGATGAGGGGTTGAGGGCCATTTTCAGGCAGGCCAAGCCTGCAACTGAAGCTCCCAGTCTCTCCTTTTTTTCTTTCTTTCTTTTTTTTAATTCTGGGATTTATTTACCTTCTGTAATTGAAACTTTGTTGTGGCTCCAGCTCCGAGGCCAGCTGGCTGAAAGCAGGTATCTGGGGTTTGTTTAGCTTCTATAATTGCAACATTGTTGCTTAGAGTGCAGCTCAGAGCCCAGCCGTGGCAGGCGGGGAACCTTGGCTTCTTCCATCACTGGAGCAAGCAAGCCTCATGTTCGCTTCAGCTGCCTGGCTGCCGGCCGCCATCTTGGTTGGCAGTTAATTTTCATATCACCCTGATTAGCCAATGGGAAGCATAGCGGAGGTATGGTTAATTACCATGTTTGTCTATTATTAGATAAGACTAGAGGCCCAGTGCACAAAAATTTGTGTGTTTGGTTGAGTCCCTCAGCCAGGCCTGTGCCCTCTCGCAGTCCGGGACCCCTTGGGAGATGTCCACCTGCTGGCTTAGGCCCGCTCCCTGGGGGGACTGGGCCTAAGCTGGCAGTCAGAAATCCCTCTGGCAGCCCGGGAGCCCTCAGGGGATGTCCACCTGACAGCTTAGGCTCGCTCCTGGGGAGCAAGCCTAAGCCACAGTTGGACATCCTTAGCACTGCCAAGGAGGCGGGAGAGGCTCCAGCCACCGCCGCTGCACTCACAGCCATCAGCTGGGCTTGTGGCTGAGTGGACCTCTCCATGTGGGAGCGCACTGACCACCAGGGGGCAGCTCCTGCATTAAGTGTCTGCCTCCTAGTGGTCAGTGCGCATCATAGTGACCAGTTGTTCCAGGCTGTTCCACTGTTAGAGCCAATTTGCATATTACCCTTTTATTATATAGGCTATTCTTGCATAATCAAAAGAAAACTATGGAGAGATAAAATGGCCAGATGAAAAGGGATAAAAGACTGATTTTTCTTTATACTTATGAATTATTTGAATTTTAAAAAATATTTTTAAATTAATAACTTTAATATATGAAAAATTAGAGAATATGTAACTGACAGCTGTCTACCCATCACGTAGATACAGCAAATGTCAATATTTTGACATATTTGCTCAAGCTCTTTTTACAAAAGAAGTGTCATAGAAAAAACTAAAGCCATTTTGCCCACATTCCCATTCCCACTCTCCCCAGAGTCCTTCCTGTGCATTTTATAATTTACCTGTTAATATATGCATTCATAAACAACTGGGATTTTTTGTATGTTTAAATTTACATAAATGGCATCATTTTTATGTATTGTTCTGCTACTTGATTTTTATACTCAACATTCTTTTCCAACATTATCTATGCAAAGGTAGTTCATTCATTTTAATTCGCTATAATGTTCTATCGTATAACCTTACCACAATTTACTTCTCCTGTCACTGATGGACATGAATGATGCAATGAATATTGTTGTCTACATATTCTTATAAGCATGGGCCAGTCTCTCTAGGTTATGTAGCTAGAAGTGGAATTGTAGGATCACAATTAGAATTGACTAGAACAAGTATTTTTTCCCACCATTTTATTCCTCGACTATTTTATTTTTTTTAATATATTTTATTGATTTTTTCACAGAGAGGAAGGGAGAGGATAGAGAGTTAGAAACATCGATGAGAGAGAAACATCGATCAGCTGCCTCCTGCACACCCCCTACTGGGGATGTGCCCGCAACCAAGGTACATGCCCTTGACCGGAATCGAACCTGACCCTTTAGTCTGCAGGCCGACGCTCTATCCACTGAGCCAAACCGGTTAGGGCTCCTCGACTATTTTAATGTTACAGAATCTTTTCTTATTTATTATTATTAAAATTTTAACACACATGTTTGACTCTAAATCGCTAATAATAATCAAAAGGTCTAACTACATCTTGAGAAATAGAGCTTAGGACACTTGGACTTGAATTACAGCTCTTCCTATCTTCCACATCATGGCTATGAAATCAGTTTCACTCTCTTTTTAAATCCTCTCACTCGAAATTAGTCTTTACTCTTGTTTTCGTTAATGTTTATTTCGATTCACCCATATGTTTTCTAATGCCTTGGTGTGCCCCTGCTTGTTACAACCCTGTCCTTCCATGATAAATTTACTTATTCCTAAAATACATCCATTAGTATTTTTAAAAACTCTATTATAAAAAATAGATATATTTACCTTAAGCCCTGGCCAGTCCCGCACAGTGGTTAGAGCATCACCTGTGCACCAAAGGGTCATGGGTTCGATTCCCAGTCAAGGTCACATACCTGGGTTGAAGGTTCAATCCCCAGCCCCATACTGGGTGAGTGTAGCAGGCAACCAATCGATGTGTTTTCCTCACATTGATGCTCCTCTCTCTCTCTTTCTCTCTCACTCTCTGCCTTCCACTCTCTCTAAAAATCAATGGGAAAAATATCCTTGAGTGAAGTTTTACCTGAAAATGTATTTATCTTTAAAATCAAATTCTTAAATGGTAGTTTAGATTCGAGAATGACAGCTATTTTCTCTTAGTAGCTTAAATATACATACCCCTTGTTTTTAGCCTCTGTTGTCATTGAGAAGAAAGCTATCAACATAAATGATTTTTATTAATAATATTGATTTCATCTCTGGATGATTTTTAACAATCTTCTTAGTGTTTTTTTTTTATATTTTATACTCTGACTATGAGTTTTCCAGGTGCAAAGTCATTTTTACTCATCCTAACTAGACTAGGTGCTTTTTCTTTAATCTGAGGGTTTCTGTCTTACATAAATTCTGAAAATGAATTAGTCATCATTTTTCTTAATATTCTCATTATTTTTGCACTCTCATTCTTGATTATTTCTTCCCTGTCTCTTAATAGCTGTTTCACATGTTCATCTATTTTCTCAGTGTTGCACTGCAATAAAATTCCTTATTGATATTCTAGTTCACTAATTCTCTCTCCTACTATGTCTCAACTGCAGTCTAATTTATTCTGTTTTCAATATCAAATAATTGAAATTTTCATATCTAAATATTCTTTGCTTGCTGAAACCGGTTTGGCTCAGTGGATAGAGCGTCGGCCTGCGGACTGAGAGGTCCCGGGTTTAATTCCGGTCAAGGGCATGTACCTGGGTTGCGGGTACATCCCCGGTGGGGGATGTGCAAGAGGCAGCTGATCGATGTTTCTCTCTCATCGATGTTTCTAACTCTCTCTATCTCTCTCCCTTCCTCTCTGTGAAAAATCAATAAAATATAAAATAAAATAAAATAAATATTCTTTGCTAGTTAAGAAAATGTTTTTTTCTTATATGGTCCTGTTTTTTTTTTTATAATGTTTCCATTAAAAAAACCCTTTAACATTGTAGATATAACAACTTTTGTGACTTTATACATACGAATATTCTGAAAGTCTAACCTGTCTCTTTCTATTTTCTCTTCACTCTTGCATAAGGAGGATAATTTCCTTGTGCATCTTATAATTTTGGAAGGTGAACTGATAATCAGTGGCTGTTTGTCTGTGAGAACCATGCGTACTTTGGGCTGAAGCTTGCTGCAGAGTGGTTGTGCATTTGCTTCTGGCTGGTGCCCAGGTGTTTTCCCACATCATTCAGAATTGCATATAATTGTTTGTGTACTCTTTTTAGTGTTTATATCTATATTAAAGGCCCTGTGCAGGAAATTCGTGCATGGGGGGGGGGGGTCCCCTCAGCCCGGCCTGCACCCTCTCCAATCTGGGACCGCTCAGGGGATGTCCGACTGCTTCTCGCAATCCAGGACTGCTGGCTCCTAACTGCTCGCCTGCCTGCCTGCCTGATTGCCCCTAACCACCTCTGCCTGCCTGCCTGATTGCCCCTAACCACCTCTGCCTGCCTGCCTGATCACCTCTAACTGCTCCCCTGCTGGCCTGATCACTCCTAACTGCCTCTGCCTTGCCCCACACCCGGAACCCAGGATTCCCTCCTCCGGCTGGTTGCAGGCACCCGGTACCTGGGCTTCCCTCCCTCTGGCTGAGGCACCCTGGCCGACATTACCCAGGCTGGCTGCAGCCACAGGGGACCGTGGGTGGGCAGCTTCGCCTAGGCCAAAGCGGCAGGCGCCCGGGATCGCGGAGCGGGCGGCTTGTCCCTCTCCCAGGTCACAGCCTGGCTGGTCCCCATTCCCCTCCAAAAGAGATTAAAGAAGACCACAGAGGTAAAGTGCCATTCTCATCACATCATAATATCAGCATGACTTATCACCATTGAAATGAATCTTGATCACCTGAATGAGGTAGTATTTGTCAAGTTTTCCACTATAAAGCTACTCCTTTCTCACCTTTCTTTTTTTTAAAATATATTTTTATTGATTTCAGAGAGGAAGGGAGAAAGAGAGAGAGAGGGAGAGGGGGAAAGAGAGAGAGAGAGAGAGAGAGAGAGAGAGAGAGAGAGAGAGAGAGAGAGAGAAGAGAAACATCAATGATGAGAATCATTGATCAGCTGCCTCCTGCATGCCCCCTACTGGGGATCAAGCCTGCAACCCGGGCATGTGCCCTTGACCAGAATCTAACTCAGGAACCTTCAGTCCACATGCCAATGCTCTATCTACTGAACCAAATCAGCTAGGGCCTTTTCTCACTTTTCCATACTGTACTCTTTGCAAAGAAGTCCCTTTGTAGAGCCCACACTTAAAGAATAAGGTACTATGCTCCACCTTCTTGAGGGTGGAGTGGTTACATAAATTACTGGAATTCTTTTGTAGAGGAAGTTTGTCTCTTCTCCCCACTTATTCAGCATTCACTTAATCAGTTTGTATCAGTATGGACTCATACATATTTAGTTTATACTTTGGGTTATAATAGAGTACTTATTTTGTTGCTCAAATTGTTGCAGCTATGGCCATTGGGGGCTGTTTCAATGGACTCCTGTGCATTTAAAAAAAATTTTTATTGTTGAAAGTGTTACAGATGTCCCCCTTTATCCACCCATTGACCCCTTCTAGCCAATCCCCGCCCCCAACCCCAGGCCAACCACACTATTATCTGTGTCCATGGGTTATGCATATACACATACAAGGTCTTTGGCTGATCTCTTCCCATTCACCCCCCCCCCCTTCCACCTTCTCTCTGAGTTTGACTTCTCCCCATTATTGTTGATTCTTTTGAGCACTTTCTTCCTTTCTGGCACTATAAGATGCTCCAAGCTCATCTTGTATATTTCCACCCCACTCCTAGAATCAACCATTTCTCCAAGGTTCCCTGGTTCCTTTTATTGGATAAAGGTATTAGAAATCAAAATTTGGGCACTAAGTGTGCTTGTTGCTACTGGGGTGTTGTTACTTCTAGGACCTCTCAGTTGAGAGAGCAAGGGAATACCTATATGCATATGAATATATACATACACATATGTACATACATATGCACACACAAATATAAATATAAATCTACTTGTAATTATACTAAGCGAAACATGAGTTTCATAGTGATGTCTCTAATTCTAATCTAGTACTACATGGATCATTCTAGCCCTTTTCCCTTGCTTGTCTATAACATCCCATTCCAACAGTGAGAAAGCTGGCTCTCACCTTCTGCCATCCATTTACTTAATTGTCCAGTTCCAGTACACATGTATAGTGGTTTCAGTTTATAGGCTTTTATTGAAGGAAGTTGAAGCCAATTGTTCATTCAGTGCCATTATGGACTGCCCGTTGCAACAGCAATAAGCATTGATATACTATGATTAGTGCTATTTGTAGAGTGTTAAGAATGTTAAAATAATCAAATATTTGGTCTGACAAGTAAATGGATTGTATTTGATTCTACAAAGATTTGCAGAGGCATCCATATAGACAGTTACTGATGAAGGCATAACTGGAGTGAAGGGACCCTTCAGAAAAAAACAACACATGATGTAGGAATTCATTGAGTGCTGACTGTGTCAAGTATTGTTCTGAGTATTGAGGAAACAAAGATGAGAAGGATCCATTTTTTAAGAGTAAATTGTCAAGAAGCAGGCACAGAACTAGAGAGAAACACACAGCCAAAGCCTGATAACTATTTGCTCAATTATATTTACTAAAATACTTATCCGAACAAAGGAGAGGGAGAGTGCTTTTTACTGGGGAGCAGGGAAAAGGCTTATAGAGCTGATATCTGATCTTGGCCTTGAATACAAGCAGAAATTCAATAGTAAGGAGAGATACAGAGGATCCCGGGTCAAGGAAGACGCACACACCAAGGCACAGAAGTGTGTAAGTGCACACTGTTCTTCAGAAACCCTCGGTGTCCTCTTTTGCCGGGGTCCAACCCCAGCGGGTCCAGGGGTCCCCAAAGGTGTGGACGGAGTCGGCGAAGAAGGAAGGACACAGAGACAGCGTTCAGTTGATCAGCAGCCTAGCCAGGATCTCTAGCCAGGATCTCCAGCCAAGTTCTGGTCTGGATCTCCAGCGAAGTTCTGCTTAGGTTCTCCAGCTAGGTTCTGTGTCCATGTTCTCTTGCTAGGTTCTCCAGGTTCTCCAGCCAGGTTCTGTAGCCATGTTCCCTCGCTAGGTTCTCCAGCCAGGCTCTGTAGCCATGTTCCCTCGCTAGGTTCTCCAGCCAGGTTCTGTCCAGGTTCTCCAGCCAGGTTCAGTCACCAGGTTCTAGTCAGGTTCTCTTGCCAATTTCTGTAGTCAGGTTCAGTCCAGGATCTTTTGCCATGTTCTCTCGCTAGGTTCTGTCTCTAGGTTCTGAGGCCAGTTTCTGTCCAGGATCTTTTGCCATGTTCTCTCCAGCGAAGTTCTTCTGTCTCTAGAGAACGTTCTGTGTAGGTTCTGTGCCTCGGTTCTGTCTCTCCTGGTTCCGTATTCTAAGTTCTGTCTCTTGCTGTCTTACTACATCTGTATTTATACCAGTTGATTCAATCCTATCAATCTCTATTACAAAGGTTAGGGCGTTTCTTATCTCCATTCCAGGGGGTAAAGATTATGTAGCTTAAGCATGATTGTTTCTAGTGATTAACTACCCGCCTGGCACTTAGTTAAGGAGTTTTATCCCCTCCCTGACTTCAGGGAAAAAATCCCTACCTGGGGAAACAACCTTTCTCAGAGAGGAGACCTTGGTTAAAACACATAGTGCCAAGAAGGTGAGAAAACATTTTAAGAACAGTATGCCATATATGCCAGGTCCTTTGAAACAGCAAGGATGGACTGGCTCCCGGCAAATTCCCCCTTTTTTATTTTTTAAAAAGCAGGCATTAAAAAGAAAAACCTGAAATGCTCTCTTGTATCCATTTTAAGAGTAGGATTGGCGCTTTCCACTATTACCTGAGTCCTGATCTATCACCCCAGGGAGAGCTTGCCAATCCTGCACTTTCCCGGGGTGGAAAGGCTGCAGTGGGGTTAAGGATAAGGCTCCGTGGGCCTACCTTCTCCCATGCCTTTACATTTACCTTTCCTTCCTCAGAAAAGCATGGACATACTTCTTGTATAAAACGTTGTCTGACTGGGAGTAACCTTAATTCCTCTGCTAGCAAGCATATGTGTTTAAAAGATCAATACAGAGTCTTATTTCTTTAGACTCAGTATGGCACATTTTCTTAATCTAAAGATCAATACAGAGTCTTCTTTCTTTGGACTCAGTATGGCACATCTTCTCAATCTAAGAATCAATACAGAGTCTTCTTTCTTTGGACTCAGTATGGCACATCTTCTCAATCTAAGTTCTGTACTATCCACCTTCTTACCCTACTTATCCTCTATAGGGGGGTCTGCAATACCCTGGTGGAGTCCTATCCGTCCCGAATGTGGGGGTTCTCAATGGGGGGGGGGGCTTACCTAGGGGAATCCTGTTCCAGGGGTTCCCAAAGGTGTGGACGGAGTCGGCGAAGACTATCCACCCTCTTCCTATGGTGGAGTCTGATCCGTCCCGATTGTGGGGCAAAGACTATCCACCCTCTTCCTACAGTGGAGTCTTATCCATCCCGAGTGCGGGGTGCTTACCTAGGGGTCCCTGTTCGGGCGCCAGATGCCGGGGTCCAACCCCAGCGGGTCCAGGGGTCCCCAAAGGTGTGGACGGAGTCGGTGAAGAAGGAAGGACACGGAGACAGCGTTCAGTTGATCAGCAGCCTAGCCAGGATCTCTAGCCAGGATCTCCAGCCAAGTTCTGGTCTGGATCTCCAGCGAAGTTCTGCTTAGGTTCTCCAGCTAGGTTCTGTGTCCATGTTCTCTTGCTAGGTTCTCCAGGTTCTCCAGCCAGGTTCTGTAGCCATGTTCCCTCGCTAGGTTCTCCAGCCAGGCTCTGTAGCCATGTTCCCTCGCTAGGTTCTCCAGCCAGGTTCTGTCCAGGTTCTCCAGCCAGGTTCAGTCACCAGGTTCTAGTCAGGTTCTCTTGCCAATTTCTGTAGTCAGGTTCAGTCCAGGATCTTTTGCCATGTTCTCTCGCTAGGTTCTGTCTCTAGGTTCTGAGGCCAGTTTCTGTCCAGGATCTTTTGCCATGTTCTCTCCAGCGAAGTTCTTCTGTCTCTAGAGAACGTTCTGTGTAGGTTCTGTGCCTCAGTTCTGTCTCTCCTGGTTCCGTATTCTAAGTTCTGTCTCTTGCTGTCTTACTACATCTGTATTTATACCAGTTGATTCAATCCTATCAATCTCTATTACAAAGGTTAGGGCGTTTCTTATCTCCATTCCAGGGGGTAAAGATTATGTAGCTTAAGCATGATTGTTTCTAGTGATTAACTACCCGCCTGGCACTTAGTTAAGGAGTTTTATCCCCTCCCTGACTTCAGGAAAAAAATCCCTACCTGGGGAAACAACCTTTCTCAGAGAGGAGACCTTGGTTAAAACACATAGTGCCAAGAAGGTGAGAAAACATTTTAAGAACAGTATGCCATATATGCCAGGTCCTTTGAAACAGCAAGGATGGACTGGCTCCCGGCACTCTTTATCTTGTCCTAAAATATCCTGTTACCACTCAATAACATTATTTCCTGGTAAAGCAGAAATATAAACGATTGTGGAGGTTTCTGCTTTGGAAACACAGTGACATTTATAGCACCTGCACTATCTCCAGTGTTGGACAAACAGTGCAGAAGTGAGTTCCTAATAGCATCCTCAGAGAATTAGCTTCATAACACAACAGACACGGAGATTATGCCTGAGGAAGCAATGGAGTAATTAGTTTTGTGATCTCTTGGGTCTAATGGAACAAATCGCTTCATTTTTCACTTGAGATTGGCCCAATAACTAACCCATATTTTTAAAATGTCACAATATTTTATCGCACCATTTCTGAGTATATGACCCTCAATACTAATCTCCTCCTCCAAGGTTACATGAAAATAGAGAAGTCCTTCCTTTTTAGGTGTTAAAATCACTATTATCAAAATTTTATTCATTTTTGTCTGTTTGGGTCCATTACACTTAACTAATTGGTTTTTCCTATTCTTTTTTTTTTTTTTTTTAGATACTTACACTTTTGGCTCAGTCTTTATTTATTTATTTATTTTTAATATATTTTTTATTGATTAAGATATTACATATGTGTCCTTATCCCCACGTTACCCTTTACCCCCCCACCCCCCATTCATGCCCTCACCCCCTCCTCCCCCCGTTGTCCGTGTCCACTGGTTAGGCCTATATGCTTGCATATAAGTCCTTTGGTTGATCTTTCCCCCTTACCCCCACCCTCCCCTACCTTCCCTCCAAGGCCCGACAGTCCAATCAATGCCTCTCCGTCTCTGGATCAGTCCTTGTTCATCAGTTTATGTTGTTCATTATATTCCACAAATGAGTGAGATCATGTGGTATTTATCCGCTCTCCAGTTCCATCCATGCTGTGACAAATGGTAAGAGTTCCTTTTTCTTCTTCCTCTTCTTAAAGAATACCTTTCAGCATTTCATATAATGCTGGTTTGGTGGTGATGAACTCCTTTAGCGTTTTCTTATCTGTGAAGCTCTTTATCTGACCTTCTATTCTGAATGATAGCTTTGCTGGATAAAGTAATCTTGGTTGTAGGTTCTTGGCATTCATCACTTTGAATATTTCTTGCCACTCTCTTCTGGCTTGCATGGTTTCTGTTGAGAAATCAGCTGACAGTAGTATGGGTACTCCCTTGTAGGTAACTGACTGTCTTTCTCTTGCTGCTTTTAAGATTCTCTCTTTGTCTTTTGCTCTTGGCATTTTAATTATGATGTGTCTTGGTGTGGTCTTCTTTGGGTTCCTTCTGTTTGGGGTTCTCTGCGCTTCCTGGACTTGTAAGTCTATTTCTTTGACCAGGTAGGGGAAGTTTTCTGTCATTATTTCTTCAAATAGGTTTTCAATATCTTGCCCTCTCTCTTCTTCTGGTACCCCTATAATTCTGATGTTGGTACGCTTGAAGTTGTCCCAGAGGCTCCTTACACTATCTTCATATTTTTGGAATCTTTTTTCTTTTTTCTTTTTCGGTTGGGTCTTTTTTGTTTCTTCGTATTTCAAATCTTTGACTTGATTCTTGGGATCCTCTTGTCTGCTGTTGGATCTCTGTATATTATTCTTTATTTCAGTCAGTGTATGCTTAATTTCTAGTTGGTCCTTTTCCATATCCTCGAGAGTCTCACTAGATTTATCGAGGGTCTCACTAAATTTATCGGCGATTTCCATAAAATTCTTGAAAAACCTTATAAACGTGGCCTTGAAGTCTATATCCAGTCGTTTACTTTCCTCCATTTCTGTCATTTGTGACCTGTTTCTTTGTCTCCGCATTTTTTATGCTTCCCTGTGTTGGTAGAGTGGTTTTGTGTGCTAGGTGTCCTGTAGGGCCCAGTGGCTCAGCCTCCCCAGTTACCTGAGGTGGACACTCTTGGTGTACCCCCTTGTGGGCTTTTTGCATAGTCTTATTGTAGTTATGCCTTGATTGTTGTAGGATCACTGGGAGGAATTGACCTCCAGGCCAATTGGCAGTGAGAATCAGCTGTGTCTGCAGTGGGAGAACTTCTGTGCTGAAGACACCCTTCTGGGGCAAGACTTGCTTCAGTGGGATTTTGGTGCTCACTGAGTCTGCACCCTGAGTGTGTCCCTTATGGATCTGAGGAGTTGTAATCCGGATGGTCCCCCTCTGACAACTGGGTACACTGGCTCTTGTATCTAAGGAGGTGCTAATTTAGCCTCTGCCTGAGGTTACACAGCAGGAGCTACGAAGAGAACTGCAGATTCCCCTTCCTTTTTTGGAGTTTGGAGGTACCCTGATGTGGCCCAGCTGTGAAGCAATGCAAGCTGCTGTGGGGCCTTGGGCCTTCTCTTGGAAGTTCTGGGTCTGTCTGGCCCAGCTGCAGTTAGGTAATTATCAGGTTGCAAAGGGCCAGGGTATTCATATGCAAAAGCCTCTGCCGCAGCCTGGGTGGGGCAGGGTCTCAGGGAATCAAAGGGCGGAGCAAGCAGCTATGGTGGATTCTCAGCCCTGCCCTAAGGGGCCGTGTGTCTCAGTGTCCCGGTAATTGCTGAAAGCACCTCTGAGGGAAAGCCGACCTCAAGTTCCGAGTTCTGCCCGCTGCCAGGCAGTCCGGTTTCTCCCCGTATGAGTCCTGGGTCCCCAGAGACTTCCTGGAACTGGAGTTCAGAGCAGTCGGGAGCTTGTGACTCCCTCCCGATTCAAAAAGACAGCCGAGTCCTCAGGTGCCAGCCCCTTTCTGCGCGCGCGAGCCTCCGTACCTCTGCACTTTACTTCCGCAGCTCCTCTGGCTCTCAGCATGCTTTTCTTTCCTTCTAGTTGTAGAATTTCCACTCAGCCAGCCTTCCTGTAGTTCTGGATGATGTCCGTTTTGTCTTTATGTTGTTTTTTTTGAGGTTGTTGTGGGAGGCAGCAATTTCCCGGTGTTTATCTATGCCGCCATCTTAGTTTCTACGGTTTGTCCTATTCTTACAAAACTAACCTTCATCCCTCTACAGTGACATTATGCTCACATATTCCTTTTCTTCATAGTTTCCAACACAATGAATCACCTTCTATTATAGCACCCAGGTACCCATCAATATTCTAAAACCAGAGCCATGTGCTATAAATTTTTCATAACCATAATCAAAGTTATTTTGGTAAAAATACCATTAATTTCAACTTTACTCCAAAATATTAAGTTTACACCTAGAAAATGCAATAGCATGGGGGCTAAAGGTTTTAAATAATAATAATGCAGTAACAAATGCCATCAAAAGGAGAATATATGTAAAATATGTTGATGGGTATTTGTATTGATCAGGGTCTCAGGTGGTCACTCTATAGTGGCAATGGAAGAGAGTTTAATGACTAGACTATTTACAAAGTTGTGGGGAAAATAAAGGGAAACCAACATGGAATGACAAAGTATTCTGGGGCTGGCAACAGCAAACAGTGGTAACTGTAACAGTCCCTATGCTTGAAAGGGTAGGGAAAGTGAGTGGTGATGGAAAATGGAAGCTGCAGAAAAGGGCCACTCCACCGAGCTGTGCCTTTAGCTAGAGGAATGCAGTCACTGCCAAACCCTCACAGCTGGGAGAGCAGGAGGGAGGAAGTCAGGAATCAAAATCCTGCAGCTATCTCCCATTGGCCAAACCCTACTGGAAGCTAAAGGCCAAGGGCTGACAATCTACAGAGATGGCTTTTCAGAGCACCTGGTGGAGTAGGGTGGAGGCAGGTCAGAAAGGTCAAACAGTGAATACCCAGCACAGTGACTATCAAGAGAGGGCTTTGGGGACAAGACATAAAAGAGAACACCTCTTAGAGGAAAAGATTGATACATTTGACTACTCCAAATTTAAGACTTGTATGCCATCCTTTTTACATGGCAAGTGTCAGATTGAAAGAAGATAGTTGAAATATAATAATACTAGAGGCCCTGTGCACGAAATAGTGTGCGGGTATGGTCCCTAGGCCTAGCTTGTGATCAGGGCCACCTTCCCCGGCTGCCCACCCTGGTTCCCCATTTGCCATCCAGTCATGGGAGCCTGACAGCCAGGGGAGGGACCAAGAGGTTGACCATTTCCACCCACTCATCAGCCCCACCCCTGCCGCCAGTTGCCCTGTGTGTGTGCGCCTACTGATGGGACAGGGGCCTTGGCCTGGCACTGCCCACATTCCCCACCACCCACCCTAGGTCCATGTTCACCATCGGTGATTGGAGGCTGCCAGTCAGGGAAAGGAACCGAGAGGTGGTCAGTGCACCTCATAGTGACTGGTCGAGCGGTCGTTCTGGTTGTTCTGCCATTATGGTTTCTGGGCTTTTATTATCTACTAGAGGCCCGGTGCACAAAAATTTGTGCACTCGGGGGGTCCCTCAGTCTGGCCTGTGCCTTCTCGCAGTCTGGAACCCCTCGGGGGATGACCACTTGCTGGCATAGGCCCACTCCCTGGGGGACTGGGCCTATGCTGGCAGTCAGACATCACTCTGGCAGCCCGGGAGCCCTCGAGAGATGTCCACTTGCCAGCGGGGAGCAGGCCTAAGCTGCACTCGGACATCCTTAGCGCTGCTGAGGAGGTGGGAGAGGCTTCCACCACCACCACTGTACTGGCAGCCGTCAGCCTGGCTTGTGGCTCAGCAGAATTCCCCCTGTGATAGCGCACTGTCCACCAGGGGGCAGCTCCTGCATTGAGCGTCTGCCCCCTGGTGGTCAGTGTGTGTCATAGTGACCAGTCATTCCCAGTCGTTCTGCTGTTAGGGTCAATTTGCATATTACCCTTTTATTATATAGGAGAGAGGCCTGGTGCTTGGGTGGGAGCTGGCTGGTTTGCCCTGAAGGGTGTCCTGGATCAGGGTGGGGGTCCTGCTGGGGTGCCTGGCCAGCCTGGGTGAGGGGCTGATGGCTTTTGCAGGCTGGCCACAGCCCCCCAGCGGGGACTCTCACCCCATGAGGGTGTGGCCATCCTGGGTGAGGGGCTGATGGCTGTTGCAGGCTGGCCACAGCCCCCAGCCACCCAAGCTCCCAGTGGAGGCTGGCTAGAAGCAGGTATCTGGGATTTATTTGTCTTCTATAACCGAAACTTTGTTGCCTTGAGCAGAGGCCACAGCTGGCCAGGGCAGGCGGGAAGCTTGGCTTCCTCCATCTCTGGGGCAACCAAGCCTCCTGCTTGCTCCAGCTCCGTGGCTGCCAGCCGCCATCTTGGTTGGGTTAATTTGCATATAGTCACTGATTGGCTGGTGGGTGTGGCTTGGCGTGGCGGAGGTGCGGTCAATTTGCATGTTTCTCTTTTATTAGATTAGACTAGAGGCCTGATGCACAAAATTTGTGCAAGATTAGGCCTTCTTTCCCCTGGCTGCCAGCACCAGCTTCCCTCTGGCACCCGGGGCCCAGGCTTCCCTCGCAGCCCAGTTTTGCCCTGAAGGTTGCAGGAAGGATGTCCAGTCTAATTAGCATATTATGCTTTTATTATAAAATATGCTAATTAGACTGAACAGCAGAACAGCAGTCTTGACGACCTTCTGGATGAAACCAGGGCTACGAGGGCCGAGCCCCTTGCACAAATTTTGTGCATTGGGCCTCTAGTATAGGATAAAATTCATATTCAGAATATATGTGTTGGTGTGTGCATGAGTGTGTGTGTGTAACAAATGTTGACTGGGTGAAGACATCATATACTTCTGGTGAATTGATACAACCACTTCAGGGAGACTAATTTGGCAATATAAAATAAAGCTAAAATTATGCATACCTATAATCCAGCAATTTTTGCTCTAAAAATATTGCCCAGGTAAATTCTTGCAAATGTGCTCCAGGAAGTCATATTTTATGATTACCCATTGTAGTTGTTTTTTTTCTAATATATTTTTATTGATTTCAGAGAGGAAGGGATAGGGAGAGATAGAAATATCAACTATGAGAGAGTATCATTGATCAGCTGCCTCCTGCACGCCCCCTAATGGGAATCATGCATGTGCCCTTGACCAGAATTGAATCCTGGACCTTTCAGTCCACAGTCCAATGCTCTATTCACTGAGCCAAACCAGTTAGGACCACTGTAGTGGTTTTTTTTTTAATTAGAAGAGAAAAAATTGAAAAGAACTAAATGCTACTCAGAGGTAATGAAATTGTGGTCTACTCATGTAATGAAATATTATCTAGCAGTTAAAATTCACAAGCAAATACATTCTCTTTGACAACAGGATTGATTAAAAATAAGTTGAGTGAAAAAATGGAGTTAAAGAGAGCTTTAGAACACTATGGTAGCATTTATACAAAAAATAAAAAATAATATAATGCAAATGTGTATGTAACAAAAATCTAAAATATTGACTTGAAGGATGTGTCACATTTTTTAAAGTAGTTGGTTTTGGGGAGCAAGGACTATGTATCTGGGAAGGGAGAATTTAAAGTACTTCAATTTATTTATAGCATTTATTTACAATGTGCAAAAACCCACAAAATTGGACTGAAGTATACCACAATGTTAATAGGCAGTGACTCTGGAAGATGGCACTTTGGGCAATATTTTTTCTACTTTCTGTATGTTTCTCTATTTTTCAAAAGTTTAAAAATGACCACATATTACTTTAATAATCACCCCCCACCCTTTTAAAATTATTTTTATTGATTTAAGAGAGGAAGGGAGAGGGAGAGATAGAAACATCAGTGATGAGAGAGAATCATTGATCAGCTGCCTCCTACATGCCCCACACTGGGGATCAAGCCTGCAACCCAGGCATGTGCCCTGACCAGGAATCTAACTGTGACCTCCTGATTCATAGGGCGATGCTCAACCACTCATCCACAACGGCCCCTCCCCTGCTTTTCAAGCCATCTTTGTTATAGGGATAATCAAGACAAACTATTTTAGAGGAGAAACTGGGGAGCAGTCATCATGGAATATGAGGAAAGCCTTGTCATCTGTACCTAGTCAAGTGAAAGGTACCACGGGCTTGAAGACAGGTAACGTAAGATGTTCTGACTTCAGCAATGCTTATGATTCTCCCCTTATTTTGTACTCAGCACACTGAGAAAAGAGCAGCTGGAGTCATGGTTTTCATTAGAATTTCCCAGGGTCACATCCAGGTTAATGAAATATATGGGTGAATCACCAGTGATTATGTACATATTTAATGCATGAGGTCTGTTTTTAGACATGTTCAAAAATAAAGCTTTTTTGCTACTCTTCTTAAAATATATTATGCCCTAATTATTTTTCTCTTCTCAAAATCTTCTCCCTCTCTCCACAAATAGATCTCTTGAACCAATTTCTCCGTTTTTTTCATGCCTTCTTTCTCATTCATTTTAAAACCAAAGGCAACATGTCATGATATGAGTAACGTGGAATTTGAAATTGAAAACTGTGGATTTGAGTGCAGGCTCTGCTTCTAGTTATTTCCATGACTTTCAGCAAAATGACTATCTTTCTGAGCCTCAGTTTAACTGAATTGAAAGATTATATCACCTGGACCTCAGATGAATGACCTCACCATGGTGTGTAAACTACAAAATTTCAAAGTCAAGGTTTACCAGCTTTCTTGAACTACCTGAGCAGCTCCAGAATATAAGCAGGGTGTGAGGAGGGAGAAAGATTCTAGCCATGTCCTTGAAGGACTCGTAACCAGGTGTCCCTTGCAGCAAATTATGAAATCAAACTGTGAGCATTCACATAGGACACACTGCTCCTCAGATGATCTGTGACCATACAAAACCTGGATAAGAAGGCCGCAGATTAATGATTCTCCTGCTGGACTTCTTGCCCCACATCCCATACATTCAATTGCATACTGCCTCGCTCCAAACCAAATGGAAATGGGACAGTATTAATAGTCATTCACTCACTCAATTTTATAAAGCATTTTAGTATGCTCCAGGTATGGTTAGATGCCCAGCGGTGAGCACAAGGTTGAAAATGCTTGTCCTTGTGGAAGGAAAGAGGCAATAAACCAAACGATTCCAGAAATTATATAGACCACTGGAAAGTGATATGTGCTATGGAGAGTAATAAGGCAGAGGCAATGGGTTGAGCCTTTAAACTGGGTGGTGCAGAGGCCTGGAGGTGCCTCACAGATGTCCACTGATAGGAGTGGTTGTTTCCTATTGCTGCCATAAGAAGTTAGTCCAAACCCTCCAGCTCAAAACAACGCACTTACTATTTCATGGCTTCTGTAGGCGAGAAGCAAGGGTGAGCTTGGCTGGTTCCTCTGCACCAGGACTCACAGCGCTGAACTCAAGATGAAAGCAGATCTAAGCTCTCAACTGTGAGCTCAGGAGAAAAATTCACTTCCCTGCTCACTCAGGTCTTCTTTGCAGAATCAGTTCCTTGCAGTTGTAGGACTGAAGTCTTCATTTCCCTGCTGGCTCTCAACTGCAGCTTTCCTGCTTTGAATGTCTCTGACTCTTCTATCACAGTTCTGCCTTTAGGCAGATAAATTCTTTGCTTTTAAGGTAATGTGGTTGGAGTGGTGCTCAATCTACTTTAAGGTCTCTAACCTTAAGTTCATTGCAAGTCCCTTTTTCCTATGTAATGTAAAAGTACAGGTTCAGGGATGAGGACGCAGACATTTTTGGGGGGACATTCGGGCTACCACAAAGTTCAAGGGCTCCAGCTGCTGCACCAAAGCAGGCCCATTCAGGGGACACACGGGACTTCTCAGTCTTTGGCTTGAGGACTTCCTGAGGGCTTCATGGCACCTTCCTGCATGGTAGTCTAGGATGCTTCCACACAACTGTCCTTCCCTCTCCCCTTTACCAGCGTCAGACTTGCATCCCAGGAATTTCCTCTAATAAAATCCAGGCACACATAGTCCCATCAAGGTGTCTGTCTCCTGGGAGACCCGGGCTAACCACAGTGGTACCACCAGTGGTCCAAGGACACAGGCAGGTGGTTAAATGGGCCTTTGCACCTGGCTCGCCTACTGCCCAGGAGCAGGTGCGGAGGATGCTGTCTGTGCTGGTTGGAGGGTGGGACACTGGTCATCTCTGACGCAAGGGACTCTCTATTGCGGAAGATTTCACCTGTGGTGACCTGGTGCCATTTCCTGGTGGTAATGGGAAGGCTATGGTAGGTGTGATAGGCACTTGTGAAATATTGGGGGAATAACAGTATCTACAAAGACATCAGAGTTAGTTGCTGCTAAGCTGCATTCACATCATACAGAAGGGTAATAACAAAACGAGGCTGTCAACAGTGTGATGATAGGGCCTATTTCGTAGTTTACAAAGAGGCTTTTAACTCCTATAGTGGCAGGGCAGACACAGTTGAAGGCAGGCTGAAGACATCATTGTCAGAAGTGCAGGGATGTTTGAAAGCTCAGGCAAGGCAAGCCTGCTATGCAAAGGTTGGGGGATCCTGAAACATGGGATGGGCACATATTTATGGATGCCCCTGAGGATGTTGACTTTACCATCCCATTTCCCCAGAATCTGTGGGCTTGCAGAGGTAGCCCACTCTTTCCTAATCAAAACTAGCATTTCAGTTTTGCTGGAAGATGCTGCAAAAGCCTCTACCCACAAGACAGTGTGGCCTTGGGCACTTCCACTCCAATGTCCTTCTCTCTCTCTCTCCTTCCTTTGGGACTGACTTGATTTTCTCAGCCTTCCCGAGCTCACCTCAGAGGTATCTTTCCCAATAAAATCCTTGCACATCTGCCCCCTTCTTGGTGTCTGCTTCTTGGAGGATCCTGATGAACAGAAGTGATGTAGGAAGCACTAAGTGAGAAGATGAACTTTGAGCAAAGATGTAAGGAGGTGGAGAGGTCATGAGGGAATTTGTGAAAAGAACATTCCAGGGGAGGGAAGAGAAGCAGCAAAGGCTTTGAGAGGAGCCTTCACTGCTGTACAGGGTGAAGAAGGCCCCAGGGGAGGAGGTGGTAGGGACTGCTAGGAAGTGACAAGGTCAGGGGTAGGTAAGGGGGGTAGGTGCTTTTACTCTAAGTGACATGGGAAGAAACTGCAGGATTTTGAGCAAAGAAACAGCATGACCCAACTTCAGTTTTAAAAGGGTCTTTCCTGCAGCTACTTGAGAATTAGATTGGAGGGGCCAAAGGTGAGAGTAAAATTATCAGTTGAAAAACTACTAGTATTATTGCAGGATCCAGATCAGATGATGGGACTGGCCTTTGATCAAAATGGTGGAAGTGATCAGAACCTGGATGTGTTCTGAAAGGAGAGACAACCGAATTGCATGAAGGACAGGGTGAGGGATGTGAGATGTGAGAGGAAAAGCAGTGACAAGAATGGAAGTACTAGTAATGAAAACAGAGAGCATTTGCAGCTGGCGTGAGGAGTGGTCAAGAGTTTGGGACATGTTAAGTCTGAGATGTTTATTCAGCATGTACATGGAGAGGTCAAGAGGCAGTGATGCATCAGTCTGCTGTTTAGGGCAGAAGTCTGGGATGAAGACATAAATTTGGGAGTTGTCAGCAGTGCGATGGTATTTAAGGCCATGAAATTACATGAGCTCACCAAGGAGTAATTATGGATAGCAAAAGAGTGTAGTTAATAAAATCACATATAAGCAAGTGAATTTATATTACTCACACTTGAATGCTGATGTTCAGAAAAATACCAGATAATCTGCCTGTTTTCCTCAGAATTGAATTTTTCTAATTTATTAATTTGATAGATTGTTGTTCCACTTACTTATGCATTCATTGGTTGATTCTTGTATGCATCCTGACTGAGATCAAACCCGCAACCTTGGCATAGGTTATCAATGCTCTAACCAACTGAACCACCCTGCCAGGGCTCTGTATTTGAATATCTGAGATGCAAATTCTAAGCCTGTTCACTGTAGATCTCTGCCTAAGTACCAGTAAAATAAGGTTTTACAGCTGGCTTTCCTGCTTGATTAACAAAATTAAGAAGCAAAGATATTTGGGAGTAAAAAAGATTTTCTTTTGTACATAATTATTATACCTGCAGACTAATGTTAGAGCTGGAGGCCAATTTTCTTATTAAGTTCATTTCTCTCTCTATTTTTTACCTGAATTACACTAGTCAGTATTTTCCATTTTGTTTGATTGCCCCTGCATTAAGACTAAAATAAAATCTATTTTCTTTACCTTATATATTTTCAAATTGTGTTAACTATTTTGAATCAAATAGTTTTCAGGGAATTCTTGCAGGGCAATTTCCCACATATCCTTCACAGAACAATGCAAAGGAAACTTGCCTATTTCCATTACTGGAGAAAAGATTTGCCCAGCAAGTTTACTCAACCCGTCCTGCAGGGTATTCTTGAGGTAGCATGGCTAAGGGCACACTCAGAAACCCTCTGCCTCATCTTCCTTAGTTCCTTCAAAACACAGCAGATATAAAAAAAATTTTATTAATCTCTTCTGCTCCCCCACCCTTCCCTCTGAGATCTCTATTCCCTGCCTCCCTGCCTCTGTACTATAGGCATAGCCCATGGGCAGACAATAGTGTGGTTAAGGCCTGGGGAGGGGGAGGGGCTGGAAAGAGAGGGGCAAAGGGGGGTGAAATGGGGGACATCTGTAATATTGTCAACTATAAAAATTATATATTAAAAACGTAGCAGATAATGCCTTGGTAAAAAATCTTTATAGACCCATGAATATTGGAGCTAGAGGAAACCACAGTGATCACTTATTATCTCTCATTTTATAAATTACATAAAAGATTAAGCTATTTTTGAGCATTTGCAATTCTTGCTTGTTTATCTCCTTTCCCCCTGTATTAGGTTCCCAGGACTGCTGCAACAAATTCCCATCAATTCAAAACAGCAAAAATTTATTTTCTCACAGTTCTGGAGGTCACAAGTCTGAATCAGGTATCCATGGGGCTGTGTTCCTCTAGGCTCTGAGAGAATCCTTCCCTGCCTCTTCCAGCTTCTGGTGGCTCCAGATGTTCCCTGGTTTGCAGAAGCATCACTCCAATCTCTTCTTCTGTCTTCATGTAGCTTCCTCACTCAGTGTCTTTGTGTCTCAAATCTTCCTATCCTTTCTCTTATAAGGGCACCATCATTGGATTTAGGGTGGACCTAAACCCCTCACAGCAGTCCGTTCCTTTTATCCTTTCATATTCCACATTAATTTCAATCTGTCATTGACTCTTCAAGGTGGTCATAAAAACAACAAAAACTGCTTAGGACAGAAGGGTTAGTTAGAAAATTTATAGTCCCTATCTTGTGCAGTTGGTCCAGAGAAGTCATGCTTCTACTCCATTATCCCCCTTTTCTACCACACATTTTATAATTTCTTAATTTTTGACTCCATAGGCCACTCTGGTCTAGTTTGCTTGCCTGGTGGAAGGACATACACCTTTATCCCTGAGGACGCTGAACCTTTGGTTGGCTTGCCTTGATCAGCTGTGTTTGTGGCAATTGCCTGCTTATTGTTATAATGCATATGGCAGCTTCAAGGGATGATCTGTGAATCTGCCATGTTTCAGGCATACTACTCCCTGGCCCCATTATATATCAGTAGCCTTCATTCATGACTGTCATGGTCAATTGCTTGGCCAGCATAATTACTTTCTCTCAACTTGTGGGAATAGAACAGAAGTCTTTTTTTTTTTAAATTTTTTTTTATTGATTTTTTTACAGAGAGGAAGGGAGAGGGATAGAGAGTTAGAAACATCGATGAGAGAGAAATATCGATCAGCTGCCTCCTGCGCACCTCCTACTGGGGATGTGCCCGCAACCAAGGTACGTGCCCTTGACCAGAATCGAACCTGGGACTCTTCAGTCCGCAGGCTGACACTCTATCCACTGAGCCAAACCAGTTAGGGCACAGAAGTCTCTTTCCATTACACCCACCGTACTATTCTTTGCCATTCACCTTCTAGTCAAGTTTTTAAAAGCTTTTATTTCTTTGTCTACCCCCTTGTCCAAGTGAATGGTAGTGATCTAGCTTTAGGTTCAGTGGAACGGTTGCTTATGTTCCCTGATGGAAGTGTTGTTGCATAGCTCACAGAAGCTCTGGTTATTCTTTTATTATTTTTTTAGACTTATTTTTTAATACAATCCAACGTATTGTTAAAAATACCTTACATTGAATTATTTTATCTCTAGGAATTTAATTTGTATGTTTCGTATTGGGAAAAGACAGTTTCCCTTGAAGAAGAAAATCTTCAGGGACCTTAAATCCATAGATCCACATTTGCCACCTGATTTTTTTCCCTTTTTGATGAGAATAAAATGGTAATTTGTTAGGAAAATTTGTTTTCTCAACTTGTACATCTAAATTTTGCAATTTTCAATATGTTGCAGATATAAAAAATTCTATGAATTTTGAAAAATATTTTATAGATATAGATGAAAACACAAAATAACTTCCATTGTTCATTTACATGTTGGGTAATCCTTAATGAGTCAATTGATGATTATAAGCAGATTTTAGCAATAAAGTAAATTAAGCTGAGAAACAGAGACTACTTTCACCTACAACATACTTATATTTAGAAATGCTATATGAAATACAATAACATGTCCTATATTTCCTGATTTTCCAGGCAAAACAGAAAGAAAATCATGTTGTTTTGTGCATAAGATAGAAAATTACCAGTTGTAACACTTCTACTTATTTGTATTCCTTTCTTATTTTCTGTATTTTATAAAACTCAAGAATGCTAATTGAAGTTACTATAAACATTGGGGAACTAAAGAAAGAGATCTGTTAATGTAAATATTTGATCTAAAAGAGAACAAGCTAGAATAGTCAGGCACATGAGTAAACCAATATAATGAAGAAAAGAAACTAAACTAGTGAGCCATGATTAAAGTGTGATATTTTTAAATGTACAAAAATATGAATAATGAACATAAAACCATGAAATGTTTAAATGTTTTTTAAAATAATTTTAGTGATAGTTGTATGATATATAATGTTCTCTCTGATGTAGACACAACCACTATTAACGTAGACAATGATGTGTTTTTAAAAAATCTCAAAGTAATTACTTTCAACACCTACTTTCAATGAATATTCTTTCCTCACATATTTTTCATACTGTGTAGCACTGGAATAGGGAAGTGACATTTACTATAATAAAAGAAGCATACCTCTCTATGTGTTAGCACCTATATGGTTATTACTAAGTTCCAAGCACCACAGATAGAAATATCCTGTGACACGTAAATATTTATTTTAGAAAATGCTATTTGGGATTTTTAAGTTAGTCTAAGAACTCACCTACATTTGTCAAACTTTACAGGCTACATGAAAAATTATTAACTGCAGATAATTTATAGTATAAATATTTGCATGCAATCTACTAACAATTTTCCAATCCTTGAAATAGCTATACACGAATACTAGTCTATAATTGGTCATCATTTTTTATGCAAAGGAAATAGAGGTAAAATAATGTTTCTCATCATAGACTGTAGTGGTGGGAAACCTTTTTTCTGCCAAGGGCCATTTGGATATTTATAACATCATTCACAGGCCATACAAAATTATCAACTTAAAAATTAGCCTTTTATATTGTGATATAGAAGAGTAAATGAAGCTTTGTCATATCTAATGTTATTTGTCTTGGTTTTGATTTTTGTTTTTGGTGGTATAGCTTATACGCAGTGGTTTTCAACCGTCCTAATGCCGCGACCCTTTAATACAGTTCCTCATGTTGTGGTGACCCCCAACCATAAAATTATTTTCGTTGCTACATAACTGTAATTTTGCTACTGTTATGAATCGTAATGTAAATATCTGATATGCAGGGTGTATTTTCATTGTTACAAATTGAACATAATTAAAGCATAGTGATTAATCACAAAACAATATGTAATTATATATGTGTTTTCCGATGGTCTTAGGCGACCCCTGTGAAAGGGTCGTTCGACCCCCAAAGGGGTTGAGACCCAAAGGTTGAGAACCACTGGCTTATAGCTTACTACAATGCCTGATATGGAGAAAATACTTAGAAATAGCTGGTAGCATCACCATATGTCCTCTAGGGGGAGGTAGTGCATTAGGCAGCATAATTAGTAAATTGTGAGTCCTGGGTTGGACTGGGGTCTGATTTCAAAGTCCAAGTATTTTTTCCACTATATTTCCCTGGATAAGCCTTGAGATCAAAGGAAATGTCCTCAGAGCATCCCTCATTACGTAAATTGAATTTTTATATTCATGATCATGAAATGTACTAC
This sequence comes from Myotis myotis, assembly GCF_014108235.1. Lineage (NCBI taxonomy): Eukaryota > Metazoa > Chordata > Mammalia > Chiroptera > Vespertilionidae > Myotis > Myotis myotis. The sequence continues at coordinate 38,592,648 of NW_023416320.1, read as the reverse complement.
ATTGTGAAGCGACAAAAATGGCAGCAGGCTGGAAAACAGTCAAGAGTGCATTCCATGTAATGAGGGTAATTACTGTTTTGTGGATTTTTTTGTTCCCATTTCTATATGCATGTGTATAACTATGTAAAATATAGTTCTTACAGTGGATTGCACTAAGAATTGAAAACCTCTGAAATAGAAAAATCTTTTTTTCTCACAAATGGACTTTTAACAAATAATGAAGTGTGAAATAGACACAAAGAGGATGCGTGTCTATGCAACTGTCCTACCAATAACTACATTTTTTGTTGTTGTTAATCCTCACCCAAAGATATTTTCCTCATTGATTTTTAGAGACAGAGGAGGGGAGGGGAGAGAGATATATAGAGAAACATCGATATGAGAGAGACATCAGTTGGTTGCTTCCCACACACGTCCCAACCAAGGCAGGGTATCAAACCTGCAATAGAGGTATGTGCTCTTGACCGGAATTGAACCCAGGGCACTTCAGACCATGGGCCAATGCTCTATCACTGAGGCAAACCGGCTAGGGCTAACTGAAATTTTTAAGTCTCTCAAACTGAGTTAAGGAAGCCTTCCCAGGCTTGATGAGTGGCACTGGCTTATATTCTGTTTCCCTCCAATATCTTGGCTACAACTTTACTTTTTAGGTTACAGACATCATCTTCAAGTAAAGTCTCCTGGCTTTTTAAAATCTTAATCATTGAAACTCTTCCCACTCCCTGTACAGAAAGGGCACATGTGAGCGTGTTTCTCCTCTGCTTACAAGCCTTTGTGGTTTTCTTTATGTCCAAATCGGGGTCAAACTCCTTTGTACAGCCCTGTCTCCACCCTTGTGGTCACACCTCTTTCATACCCTCCCCCAAAACCGCCACCACCTGAACTGTTAGCAGTTTGCCTATCACACCAGATGCTCTGTCACCTTGACTAACTGTCGCCTGCCAATCTCCTCTGGTGACCCAATCTCCTCTGTCACCTGCCAATCTCCTCTGGTCACTTATTAATTATTGTCATAAAGAACAGGTACACAATACCTTCTCTAAGCAATAAACTAAATATGACAAATATGTTCTTCATGTTTGGATAATGAAACAATAGGAGAACCAAACCTACTCAAAGATGCAGTGCCTCCAATTTGTAGAAGAGTTTACAATGTATAAGGGTACATACTGGATATGGCTCTAATACTCTTTGAAATACATAGAATTATAAGGTCTGCAAACCCACCTGGGTATTGGTACTCAGCGCTTCCCTCTTTCACACCACATGAAGGCACTGAATGACATTCTCCTGTTCACCCATCCCGTCCTTGCCACGGGCCCCCAAGCTCCTTGAGGACACCGAGTCTCATTCATCCCATGATCCCAACACATGGCCAAGTTCCTGATGCATACTCGATTTTGGGGTCGATTGCAAACATTCATAGGCAAATAAATTCAAAATAAATAACAAAAAATTAATTATGAAGTATTTTGGATTAGATCATGTATAACTAGTGATTGAAAACTTATCTCTCACCAGGCAGTTTCTCTGAATAGGCACCCTTCAGTGAAAATGGCAGTTCTAAATCCCTCCTCAGAGGCATATAAATAAACAATGGAACTGTGCAGTGGTGGCTCGTTTAATCTTTTCCAGAATCATACCAATCATATCAGTGGATAGAGGACTTTCTCCATGGTAACATTCCCGTGAATGCAAAAGCTCCGGGCACTCTGCAAACAATCACCCAGGGATGCCATTCCTGCCAAATCCAAATCCTGATTAGCTGGAAACATGGACCAAAAGGAGTGCCATAGCCCAGGTGATGCCCTGGGTTCTGTTTGCTGGTAGGAGATACAAACAGTGACCTGTGGATCTCTGCATTAGAATTATTGTCATAAAGAACAGGCACACAATACCTTCTCTAAGCAATAAACTAAATATGACAAATATATTCTTCATGTTTGGATAATGAAACAATAGGAGAACCAAACCTACTCAAAGATGCAGTGCCTCCAATTTGTAGAAGAGTTTACAATGTATAAGGGTACATACTGGATATGGCTCTAATGCTCTTTGAAATACATAGAATTACTAAGGTCTTCAAACACTATTATGAGTACAGAGGGGCAGAAAGAGATGGAGGGTCAATAATAAGCTATTGCCACAGCATTAGAAAGGTAGGAAACATGATTTGAGGCACAGCCAAGTTTAACCAGTAATTAGGGTAACCACCGATTGACTTAAATATTTGATTTTAGACATTCAATTTAGAGAAATTGGGAAGCAAAGGTTATTGTGAAATAATAAATAGCAGGGTTATTCTGTGTATAATTTCTAAAATCTGTAATAATATTCTGGAAATGGCTGTAAAGAATCATTTTGAAGTTCTATACATGTAGTAATTCTTGGGGGAAAGTCATTTTAAGGTTTAATTTTATTGTTTCCAAATTCTTAGACTCTGAAATTTACTCAGCAAATATTAATTGAGCACCTACTATGTGTCAGGCAATGTTCTAGACTCCTGAGACATACAGTGATCAAAACAAGTTCTCATCCCTTGTAAAGCTGATATTCTGAAGGGAGGAAAGAGAAACAATAAACAGAAATGAAAGTAAACATTACAGTATAAGTTAGAAGGTGATGATGCTATGTGGGAAAAGGAAGAGGAGAGCAGATTAATCAACTGATATTTTGAATAAACTGGTTAGGTAGGTGCCATAGAAAATAAGAGTTAAAAAGAATGGTTTGAGGTGAAGGAGTTGGCCACATAGATGTCTGAAAAGGAGCATTCTGAGTAGAGTGAGCAGCTAGTGCAAGCTTATGTTGTCCAAGGAACAGGGAGGAGGCCAGAATGACCAGCGTGGTGATTAGTTTATTGGTTAAGCTAATGCAATGAAATCTTAATGGCTTATCAGAACAGAAATTTATAGTTGCTTAGATAAAGTGTGATGGAAGAAAAGGCAGGAACTCCTTTATTCAGAAGCCCAGGCTGACGGTGGCTCTGTCATCTTCAATACATGATTTTCCAAGGTCATCCTAGACATTGATATGCAGTATGTGGTAGAAGAAAGTATAAAGAATTACAAGAGGTTTTTATAGGCCAGGGTTAGGGTGACTAACGCCCCATTTGCCTGGGAGTGGTGCATTTCCCAAATGTGGGACTTCAGGGTAAAAACCAGGACAGTCCTGAGCAAACCAGGATGGTTGGTGACTGTTGGCCAAGCCTAGGAGTGCGCATGCCATTGCCAGAAGTCAGCTGCATGGCCTCACACAATACCAAGAGACTTAGAGCATGCCATCTAGCTGAGCCCCAGAACAGGGGAAAGTCAGACAGAACACATGGGCAAACCATCAGAAGGACTGAGCTCTACTCTGAGGGAGTTGAGAAGAATTGGAAGGTTTTAATGAGAGGAGTAGTATCTTATGCACTTTTTAACCTAATGAAACACGTATCATTTAAAAAATAGCAGGCCTTCTTGAAAACATTCGTAAATATTTAATTTGCAGCCTTACAAGATAAGCGCTTCTACTATTCCCATTTTATAGGAGAGGAAACTGAGGCATGGAGAAATTTGGTAACTTGCCCAGAGTCACTGAGCTGTAAGTGATGGAGCTGGTGTTCAAATCCAGGCAGCCTCCGTGCTTTTAACCGCCCTACTATTCCCAGCCCAGATAATTCCTAGGGTTTTGCAGAATCCTCAGGAAGAAAGCAGTAGATGTGGTTTGACTGTTACTGTCCTTCCCATGTCCAGAGCAGCCTGCAGGTACACATGTGGTCCTGTGCCTCTCTCCCTGGGCCTGCCCTTCCCACTACTACCTCTCTTTCCAAAGAATGACGGAAAAAAGCAATAACCATACCGTCGTCTTTGTGATGGCTGGAAAAAGGGATACAAAGGAAAGGGATATTTGAATAACCTCAAAGAACTCTGCCCTCTATGGACTCCACAATATCTTCTTCCTTTTCATTCTCCTTAGTTCATAACATCTGATTAAATTCTCTCACCTAACAACATGGAACATTTGCTTTAAATCAGTATAGACATTGCTTTTTTATCATTGACTTAAATATAAATTCATAATTTAAATGCTTGCCTTTGTGAATACTTTCAATAATGGAATCTAAATGTTGAAAAATCCTGCCACCTGCTAACACAAGCTACTAGCTTGAAAACAAAGTGAAGAGAGCTCCATGAATATGTTTTAGGACAAATTGCATAATAGATTGAATAAACATTAGTTATCTCTCATAATCAAGAAGAGCTAAAGATATCAAAAGATAAATACTATACACTGTTCATTTCCTAAATAAACTTTAAAAATTGAGATGCCATGAGAGAAATCATTCTGGTCTGTACTAAATACCAACAAATAGAAAAAAAATATTTTTTAAACAAGAGACTAGGACAAAACAGTCACAAAACCCAATGTGAACAATAAGAAAAAAGTACTAATTTTGAGATTAGGATGGGTAGGAAAGAGGTCTCCCTGAAAGCTGATTATAAAATAACTAGAGGCCCAGTGCACAAAAATTTGTGCACTTTGGGGGGAGGAGGTTCCTCAGCCCATCTTGCACCCTCTGGCAGTCGGGGAGCCCTTAGTGCAGAGGTTCTCAACCTTCCTAATGCTGCGACCCTTTAATACAGTTCCTCATGTTGTGGTGACCCCCAACCATAAAGTTATTTTCGTTGCTACTTCATAACTGTAATTTTGCTACTGTTATGAATTGTAATGTAAATATCTGATATGCAGGACGTATTTTCATTGTTACAAATTGAACATAATTAAAGCATAGTGATTAATCACAAAAACAATATGTAATTATATATGTGTTTTCTGATGGTCTTAGGCGACCCCTGTGAAAGGGTCGTTCGACCCCCAAAGGGGTTGCGACCCACAGGTTGAAAACCGCTGCCTTAGGGGATGACCACCTGCCAGCCTAGGTCCGCTCCGCAGGAGATTGGGCCTAAGCTGCAGTTGGATATCCTTAGCACTGCCAAGGAGGTGGGAGAGGCTCCCGCCACTACTGCTGCACTCACAGCCTTCAGCCCAGCTTGTAGCGGAGCTCCCTCTATGGGAGTGCACTGACCACCACGGGGCAGCTCCTGCATTGGTCGTCTGCCCCCTGGTGGTCAGTGCACGTCATAGCGACCAATAGTTTCACCATTAGGGTCAATTTGTGTATTACCTTTTTATTATATAGGATTAGCAAGGACAGATGATACTTCCCATCAACTCTGCATCAGGTAAGTTCATGTTTGAGAGTTGACCTCTACAAAAAAAAGCTCAATTAGCAATTTTCATTGCTCAATAAGATGAAGTTATATAGAGAGAACAATTTATGTTCATTGCTCACATACTGCTTTCCTCATAAAAACATGGAAATCCGCCTGTGATAAGCTTGAAAGGTTAGTGGCTATTCCCAGTATGTGTCTGGAATTGCTAAAACTTCCTTCTGAGGCCTGAACCAAGTATTTAATTTCTTGCATACATTGACAGCATTGCAGGATATAAATAGTGTGCTTTAATTTCATTCATGCATTAAAAAAAGAGTATCTTTCCAGATCTGATTAATGGGTTGTGGTCTTGGCTTCAGGGTAGACAGTAAATCTAATGAATATAAGAATATGCTTCCTTTTACCAGTATATTCTTACCAGGGAGTAAAGGAGTTAAGATGTATTTATGAAGCTTATAATATTAATAAGCCTCATGTAAATGAAATTTATTGGTGATCTTTAGTAACCTGAAACACACAAAAATATAAATAGGAATTAAACAGTGCAGCCTCAATTTCCTTATTTTAGACTTGAATGATGAAAAAAATGTACATAAATATAAATATCAAAATCTCTACTCTCCAGAATGGGAGTGTGTCAGATGATAAATTAGGTTGGGAAACATGATTAGAATTTCTATTTATTTAAACTTTGTTAATTCTATTTTATGTATCCTGCACTATTTAGTGTGATGGTACAGTTACATCATTAACAAGTAACATGCCGAAACCGGTTTGGCTCAGTGGATAGAGCGTCAGCCTGCGGACTGAGAGGTCCCGGGTTCGATTCCGGTCAAGGGCATGTACCTGGGTTGTGGGCACATCCCCGGTGGGGGATGTGCAAGAGGCAGCTGATCGATGTTTCTCTCTCATCGATGTTTCTAACTCTCTATCTCTCTCCCTTCCTCTCTGTGAAAAATCAATAAAATATATTAAAAAAAAAACAAAACAAGTAACATACAGATATTTGGATTAACTTCTCCACTTTTTAAAAAATATATTTTTATTGATTTCAGAGAGGAAGGGGGAGAGAGAGATAGAAACAGCAATGATGAGAAAGAATCACTGATAGGCTGCTTCTTGCATGCCCTCTACTGGGGATCGAGCCTGCAGCCCTGGCATGTGCCGTTGACCAGTATCAAACCTGGGCCTTCAGTCTGGAGGCCGACGCTCTAGCCACTGAGCCAAACCAGCTAGGACTCCTCACCGCCCTCCCCCCTTTTTTTAATGGGTAGTGTATATAATCTAAGAATGGGAAGACACAATATCACAACATACTCTCCTTATCTTTGTAGTATATTGGTCTGTTTAGCTACTTTGATGTGAGAATGAAACAAGTAAGCCATCCTACAAGGAGTGAGAGTGTTAAAGTGGAATAATTCCAGCTCCATGCAATGGTACAGAGCACTTTCTGTGCATCTGTAGCATATGGTCTTGGTGTGCTCAAAGCACACCTTTACTCTCTGTCTGATTTTAGCTGCAGTGGGGGTATAATTCAATCCTCAACCAATGGGACCAGAGCCTGTGGTTGAGCCCCACTTTCTATCCTTTGGACTGAATTGTCAGAGGTTCCAGAGGGATCTGGTTTCCGAAGATACCTAGTCTCTTTTTTTTGGCTTTTTCTTCTTGCCCATCTCACTCTCTCACCTGTCTCATTCTTGTTTCCTATGATCACCCTCCACCCTCTTTGGAGGCATCTGCACCTGAGTTCTTGTCTCAGGTTCAACTTTGGAAAGAATCTGAACTAAGACTGTTTTAACATAGTCCTGTCAGTCACAACTGAAACATGTCAGTAGATTCAGAAGTTATCATCAAAGGGAAACTTTCTCAGATCCTCTAATTTTTGAAATATCTAAATTATAAAATGAGATGTACATTAAAATTAAACATTTTAATTTAAGAGATCAAATTAAGGAGAAAAGATAAAAACTCACAGAAGAATGTCATGCTTAACCTTCCAGTTTCATCTCTAAAGGAAACTGAATGTGAGTGACTGTGAGGTTTAAACTTATTCCTCAACGAGCAGTGGTATTAAATATTAGGAAAAAGCCATCTGCTTCTGTAAGACGAACCTGGCAAGAATCCTCTCATCAGTCAGCATGAGAGCAGTCAAAGCGCTCTGTGCTTGGTTACTCTGATTATCCCCCATGTTCCTTGGGATTTCTTGGTTAGAATTTAGCTTCTACTTTTATATGATTTAAATAATTTATTTCATTTGAACTTTGATAATGAATAAACAGATGGGACGAAGCACAATACGGTATGATCAGCGATAGGCAGATTTGTCACATGTTCACAGTAGAAATGTGATTTACGAAGCAGAAATGCAGTTCACCAATTCCACCACATTTATTTTCTTCCGCCTATTCTTTAGTGTAAAAGACTCACTACTTCACCTGTTTCCACTTTTTGTTTAGAAAAATATATATACTATGTAGGAACAATTAAGTATCTAAGCACGTTTTTGTTTTGTTTTGTTTTGTTGTTTTTTTGGTTAGGGAGTCAATATTGGCAACTCTTGTGTATTTCTGGTTCAACAATATGGAATGAAGGATTTATGGTTAAATAACAATGCAAACATGAACTATAGGCCCTAAATAGTGCTTATGTGAGAGTGCAGCACTCCATTGCAAGGCTAGCATAATAATCCCAAATCAAACTTTTAGTGAAGAAACTAAACAGTAAAAAAATAAAATAGTATAAAAAAGGAAAATAAACTGTGAGTGTTTGTAAGTAAGAAGCAAGAATAGCTGTGAATGGAAAGCATGATCAATTTAAGACATGTAGGGGAAGAAAAATCACTTTTCCTCTACCCTTCTAGATACTTGGATGAGATTCCCTATAATAAAGACAGATTAACATTAGAAAAACATTTAATTTTGTACATCTGAGAGGCCACAAAGATATGAGACTCAAAGGTGGCTAAGGCTTCAAAGGGGAAGAAAGCAATTCATAGGAAGATGAGAAGAAATGTTTGGTAAACAAATGTTTGCCCTGCTATGCAGATTAGTCTCATGGAAGAGTTGCTGTATCTCTCTGCCAATAGCTCTCTTTCTGGTACAGGCCCCATTTCTAAATTCCTTTAGAAAGGTAAAGGAGAGGTAAAAAGTTTTGCTTGATTCTGCCAGGTCTTAACTGCCTTCAGCTCAACAAATCACATGATGAAGTGGCTCATTTTTGGGTGGCATATTCTGCCCCCCTTCAGACAACCCCTATAATGTACTCAAAGTGAATGGTCCTTTTAGAAAATGATCCAACTGTCCAGATGTGCATGTACACAGTGGAAGCTTTTCAACACTGCCAAGCTTTGTATGGCAGCCAGACTAACCTTTAAGAATGTGCTGTTAGTGCATATAATCTTTAATAACCCAATAAGCTCCTTGAAAGTGATTTAGCTGTATATAAAAATGAACATCCATAGAAATCATCTAACTGATTAAAACTAAAGAAATAATTTGAATTTTGTATAAATTCTAAACCTATTATAAGAACCTCACTGGCCATACCTTTCAAATCACAGATTTTCAGACATGGTAACATCTGGAGACCGCAGGATGTTGTTTGAGGCCTTCTGTCTTATCTGCTCTTTTCATTTTCTGTGGTTATATTTTAATCTTTCTCATATCTTTGGCTCTTTGCATTTGCACACTGCTAAGTGGGAGACAGTACCTTCTATCTATTTTGGAAAGATAAGACTCCTCTTTTTAGCTTTAGTAAGCTGTGCATGGGTTGTCTTCATTGGTGCTGGGCTTTATTTCTGAGAGTTCCTTTAACTCCTGAATTATAGTCACTGAACCTCCGTTTAGTGAAAATTTGGGTGTTTCACCTAAGTCTCTGGGCCTCCTGGTATTTGGGGGAGCCACGAAGGGATAGTACAGCAGTAGCACCCTGACCTCACTGGCAGCATTTTCCCTCTATACTTGCTGCCCAACTTGGTCATCCCCACTATGCTGGTCTTAGAGCCCATTTCCAGTTCATTGTAAATGAGGGTCTCAGATTTTTATGTAGAAAATTATACTTCTAGAATGTAAACTTCTAAAGAATTTCAGTTTAACAATTTGAGTTATTTGTAGTAATAACAGCCAGTATTTATCCCAAACTTACTATTTACTAAAACTCTTTAAAATGTATTGTCTCATTTAAGTCTCATAAGTAATCTCATGAGGTAGAAATGAATATTTCTTTTGCATTTTAACTATTTTTCTAACAGTTAAATGTATCTGGAGTATATGGTAGGGAGGATAAAAGACTAGTTAATAAAATACATGAGACAAACTCACCTTGAGAGACATTCTACAAAATGCCTAATAATACTCCCCAAGCTGTCAAAGTCATGAAAAACAAGGAAGCTGAGAAGCTGTCACAGAGCAGAGGTGACCAAGGAGACATGAGAACTCAATTCAACAGGGTGCCTGCACTGGGTCCTGGAACAAAAAGGATGTTGGTGGGAGAGCTAGTGACATCAACACTAAATTTGGAATTGAATTAAAACTATGTACCAATATTGGTTTCTTAATTTTGACAAACATACCACGGCGATATAAAATGTTAACCTTAGGAGAAACTTTGTGAGGGCATAGGGAAACTATCTCTATTTCTCTTTGCGGCTTTTCTGTAAAAATATTCTCTAATTCATAAATTTTTAAAAGAAAAAAGTGGAGAATTCAGACAATGATCTCTGCCCCCTACCCACTTTCCTTTGGCAACAGAGACAAGGTCTTCAGTTGCTTGATACCTGGAGGTGAGGGTGCTCCAAACAGGACGACAAAAGTAAGCCCATTGCAAATCAATGTTTTAGATTCTCTACCATATTCAGGAAGTGCTAGGCTCTCGGCTTCAATTTTAACTCAGTTTTTATTTTTGTGTGTGTAGGGTTTTTTTGTGTTTTTTGTTTTAACAGAACTTTTGAGTAGAGAAAAAAAGTTGTGGGAAGTTGTTCTTGTTTGAATCTTCTCCCTAATTTTTACATTCTGAGCACACAATATATGCTACATCCTGGTATTTAGTGGACGTCAGTGAGAGAAGTATTCCCAAACCTCTCCTTTCCCATGCTAGCCAGTGGGGATTTGGAGAATCTGGAGGGCTCCTTCCCTCCAGAAGGGCTCCTGCTCATCACTGCAGGTCAGAGCTCCTTGAGAACCAGCTGGAGCAGCAGCCTAGGCTCGGGGCCCAGGGAAAGCTTCTCCCCTTTCCAAGACCACGCTCCTATCTTACCCCAGGCACCAGGAATTGAAGTAATGAGACCATTCAAGTGTGAGATGCATATATTTATATTTGTGCCTAAGTATCCCAAGTTCAACAATGATTTCAGGTCAAACAAATCTCCCCTCACTACCCATGTCAGCGGGTGCCCGGCTGGTGTGGCAAGTTACCTAGTATCTTGCTTGTGCAGAACCCTCTGATCCAAGTCTCTAGGGAAGGAAAGGCCCCGAGGGTCCGGGGAAGGGTGACTCTCCAAGCACTTGGGGCAAGTTTACTAGTAAAGAAGGGATGTTGGAACCTGTTGAGTTTTTTCACTTTTCCTATTCCAAATCCAAATGCTGTGTTTTTCCTCAACGTCAAATATTGGCTGATATACTGACATGTTTGTGCTTTTATTAATTAGCAATTAATGCCAAAAATGTGGAGCAGTTTTTGCAAAGAGGCCAATTAAATACTACATATTGTCAAAGGCCTAAAAGCCAGAAGCCCAGCAGGCAGAAGTCATGGCAAGAATGCCCCATGGAGTGACTGTTCTGGTTCAAATCCTCTGAGTATGAAAACTCATCAAGCACTTGTTCTTGGAGTGATACTAGTGGAATTAATACAATCTTCATCAAATTTATGAGGAAAAATTTTTTAAGAAGCAAAAGCACTTAATATATACATCTGTATGTCAGTTTCAAACAATGCTGAGGAAGTTTCTCTCCCATAATAATAAACCTAATTGAACACTTATAGTAATCCAAATAAATGAGGTACTAATAAATAAATACACTCTAGCAGTCTATGATATAGCCTACATACAAAGAATGCCACAGGTTGGATGGGACATCCTGGGGCCAATTAGACCTAGTTACAGTCCCAGTCTGTTATTGAATAGTTGAGGAAGAAGGGTAACCACTCTGAATTTCAGTTGTGCTATTTATAAAATTGAGATGGTAACACCTGTCTCATTGTATTGTAGTGCTGGTAGGATAGTAGACTGGATATTTTGAGATGCTCCTTGGCTGTGTCCTGACCCCTCATCTGCTTCTCATTCCCACAGTGGTTGGCTCCCTTGACTTCTGGGCAGGTGGGGGAAGGAGTGAAGCAGAAGTAGCCAGCAACTCTATCTGGACTTATTCTTGCAAAAGCATAAGCTCATGGGAGAACTGAAAGGTTTTAAAGAGGGAGGGGGAGAAAGAAAGGCATGTGTGGAAAAGGAAAGTATCTGGGAAAACTTGGAGATAGAAGGATTTCTTTCAGTCAACACCAATACCCAGCAATTACCAGAGAGGTAGAGAGAAATCCATGGATTCTGAAAGCAGGTGATGTTCATGCTGCTTTCTGGAAGCACCCATTGGGGCAGTAAAACCACACAGAAGAATGGCTATAGGGGGGTGCAGGCTGATGAGAGCCCAGGAAGCCTCACATGGTTCCTTGTGGCCCCAAAGTAGCCTGGAAGTAGCTGAACACTACTAGAGCTGAGAAGTTAGGATGGTGGGGAGGATGCACAATGTTTCAGTGGGAACCTGTGAAAATATGTGCTTGATGAGAAAGGCTCCCCCACTCCATTTCCTTGGTTCTTTGCATGATCTCAGAACAGTATCAAAATTCTGGGGTGCAGGAGAAAGCCCGACAATGCCTGACATTCGGTTTCCAGCCAACCAGAGGGATGGGAATGAAAATATAAGTATTTAAAATAAAGATATAAAATGTTTCTTGCATACTTGAATATATGGAATGGGATTCATACCCTCTCATACGTAAAACATTCAGTGTTACCTGAAGTATATGGGAGATGCTCAATTAATATTAGCTATTATTATTTATTACCTGGAATTGAGAACTATAAAAAGAATAGGTAAAAAAAAGAATTGGGTTGCAATATAGTAAAATGGAAATACAAATTTTAAATGCAATGTATTATACTATTGATTTTACTATCTTGAGAACACCAGAGATTTTTTTCTTTTTAAAAAATAGGATAGATGGTTCTTTGAGTTCCACCCATAGAGTTGAAAAGAGTGAGAGAGAGAAAAAAGGAAAAAGAAAAGCAGGGATGAGCAGTCCCTGTGTAATTCTGGAAAAGAAAGAACCTTCCCAGCTAAATACTTTATTTAGCTTAAGCCTTTAATCCACTCTAACCTATGAGTGAGCAATACCCAGATCCAGTAAGGAATTCTAGAAAGTTTATGGCTTGCCCTTGGTTTATAGAGTTAGGCAAATAAATTTTCAAGGTGTCAACCAAGAATAATTTAAGCTTCCATCTAACCTTAGTTATAAGCTTTATTATATATATATATATATATATATATATATATATATATATATATATATATATATATATATATATATATATAATGTGTTTACTATACCCAATGGTTAAACAAGATTTAGCACATCAGAGGTTTATTATTATATATCAGTTTTAATAAGTTTACAGGTAGTATTTTGTATTTTTATTTTGCATGTCACTTCACTGACTTGGCTACAGTGTGTGTGTGTGTGTGTGTGTGTGTGTGTGTGTGTGTGTAAGCTAAGGGAGAAATGCACACATACTCATGTGATAAAATAGAGCCCAAGCTTGTTATATATATGTTGCCTCTTTTATTTGAATCATTGTCTCTTCGATGAATGTTTCTGTTGACCTGACTTCATCTGAATAAATAATGAAAAAGGAAGTATCAAGTGTGATTGGCCGTACCTGTCCAAGTGCTGTCTAAACGCCAGGAAAAGAAGACAACTGGGTAATGTGTTCTTAGGTAGAGACACGGCCACATGGCTGACCCTGCTGCCCATCCTTAGCTCTGCTGTATTGACTGGAAGCAGCTCGGAGAGGATGAGGCTCATTTACTGTCTTATTTCCTTTGTTCTTTGCTTTTACTTGGTAATTGATACAGTTGGTATAAGCAGAGGAACTTTTGAGCACTGGGCACAGATTTTCACATCCAAAAATAAACAATAAAGAGCTTCCAGCCAATTCCACTGAGTGGGGATGCTCAGAACAGTCAAGTGGGATGCAGCCCCACAACAAGCATGTGTTCGGTTGGTAAATGTGGCCCTGCACCGGTGAATGTGCTTCAGTGCTACATTTGGAACCAAATACAACCCTTCCCAACTTAGCATTTTCCGTTCCTCCCATGAAACCCTCCATGTTCATCTCTTTTTGTTTTTCTGACCATCTGTGCTCAGCATTCTACCATAAAATTAATAAATACTGTTGCTAACCTAAACAGTTTTTCCTTAAATCAAAGAGACACTTTTCAAATCTCCCAAATCATGTAGGACCAAAGCAGAAACCTTAGTTTCTGTCTCCCTTTGGCCTAGGTTAGCAGGTGAATTGAGGCCACACATTTTTAGAATATCATTGTTTCTTACCAATTTTACTGACATATAGTTCCTCTTTGAGCTCTTTAAAACATATTAAAGAAATTATGGCTCATTTAGTTTCAATAAGGATTTGAGGTTCATTCATAATTGCATCAACTAGCCAGCAGTCTAAGTCCCAAAGTAGCACACATTTTAGACACTCATAAACAATTTGTTGAAGGAATTAATTAATACATGAACACGGCATATTTCACTGAATTACACTGATTTTTAAAAAATGCCCGACACTGCCCACTGGTGTGTCTCAGTGGTTGAGTGTCGACCTATGAACCAGGAGGTCACAGTTTGATTCCCAGTCAGGGCACATGCCTGGATTGTGGGCTAGATCCCCAGTGGGGGATTTGCAGGGGGCAGATGAATAGTGATTCTCTTTCATCATTGATGTTTCTATCTCTCCCTCTCCTTTCCTCTCTTAAATCAATAAAATAAAATAATTTTTTAAAAAAAATGTCTGACACAGGCCTAGCACATAGTAGGCATCTGATGAATGCAAGGTAAAATTAACATGCATATTTGTACAACTAGATGAAAGAGATATGCTAATGATCATTCATAAATGTATTGACAACATTTATTTGTTGAGAACCTTTTCTTTCCCAAGCATCGTGCTAATTCTGGGTAAAACAGAGCTGCCATCTCTGATCTTGCAGAATACACACTCTGGGTGCAATAGAGTTTCGCCCAATATTCACATTTAGGATTGTGTGATGGAGAAAGTAACCTTGTTGTATGAGAGAGTAATTGAGGATTACTGTATATACCATCCTGAGCTAAGTAAGGATAGGGACCTGGGGCTTTGAAGGAGATGAAGACAATTCACAGGAAGATGAGAAGAGTAAATGCTTGGTAAACAAATATTTGCCATGCCATGCAGATAAGTGTTTCTGATATAAAAAGTTATCTAAGGGGATAGCTCTCTTCCTGGTATAGGCCCCCATCTCAATTCTTTTGGCAGTTAAGGGGAGAGGGGGTAATAAGCTCTTCTGGTATCTGTTGGGTTCCAGTTGTCTGCAGCTCAAAAGAATCCACATGTCATTCATGGTACATTCTGGGGTACTGTATTCTCTCCCCCTCCCTTGGAATTCATACATGGTCACTTCTGCCACGTGCAAAGCAAGCCCTTAAGTCTAGTTCACACTCCAGGAGAGAGGGACCCACCTTTCCAGGGAAGGATTATAAAAAAATGTGTGGACAAATTTTAAAACCATTACACCATTGTCTCCTGTGACTCTGACCACATTCCTCATGGTGAGAAAAAGTCAGAAAATAGCACTCAGCATTAAAAAAAAAAAAAGATCTTCTTTATTCCAGTTAGTTTTTATATTTATGAACTGAATAAAAAACTACTCAAAAGTAAATATTTGTTTTAAAATGTCTCTAATATTGACAAGTGCCTCAAAGCCAAATTGAAGTTGACCTCAAAGTTTGAACCAATGTTGGCATGAGAACTGTGAAAAAAGAAAGACTAGTTAAAATGTCCCTTTTATGCTTGTTAACATTGAAACTAAAATCATACTATTGTTTTGAGGCTCAGTGACTAGCTATAATGTACATGATACCATCTAGAACACAGAGTGCACAAAATAGGTACTAATTAAATCTGGTAACATTTCAACAAAGAATGATGGCCAATATTTGAACCTTTATGACTCTGGAATGGCCACTAAAAACAAGCAGGGTAAGATGTTATCCTCACACAAATTAAAAACATATCACCATAAAATAACCAATGGAAGGAGCAATGTTATTTGGTCCTTGTCTCAGAGGGCCTGTTGCACTGAAAAGTGTGCCTGCATTTACAAACGGACTACGAGATGAGTGTTCAGACCCCAGGTCCAGAGCATGTGTGTGGTCTTTCTATTTAAAGATTATGGGGCTTCAAGGCTTCCAGAGCAAGTAAGCCAGTACTAACTCAATTAAAACAGTAGAGGATGAATGTAAAATAAAGCAGACAGTAATCAATTACTTTAAAAGAACACATATATAGTTTTTGTTAGCACTGGGCATACATACAGAAATATATTTCTTCTATGTTAGGGATTCGGACTATAACCTTGAAATAACAGTGGTTAACAACTGTGTCAAAAATTCTTTTGAAATTGTCAATTCTCATGTAAATGACCATCATCATAGAAACGGCACGACATTAAGGCTTCTCTTGATCATTTTCACTATATTTAAAAATTACCAGCTCCAAAGGGTAGTAAAGCCAGTAATTTATCAAATGCATATCAAGTACATTGGAATTCTAGGAGGGAAAAATGCAATAGGCATGGTTGTGTAAGGTTTCCATATTTATTACAAGGGAAAACCTTGCTCCTTGAGGAAATCCGCAATTACTTTTTAAAATTCTTTTTAAAATGATCTAAATATCTTCTCATAAGAGTCTCACATAGCAAAAGGCATGAGATTCAACATTTCTCAGATTTTTCTAAGGTTCTTTGGAGGAAGGAAGCAAGGAACCATCCCTTTGATATATGTTGTTACATTTTAATCAGTCACAATTTACTGTTATGATATTTAAATTTCAAAATATTTATCAAAGACAACGATCACTGAAATGACATGATACAAGTAAGCCCAGTTAAATATACTGTGTGTATATATATATATAATAAACCAGGACAAAGGTACATTTTCCTCCTAAACAATGAGGAACCTGCCATAAAATATACTGCACTTTTGGTAACATTAGCGTCTTTGAAGCCATTAATCAAAACAGTGACATTGCCCCAGTTCACCGCTCAAACATGATGGTGCTAGAAAAAAAATCATTATTGACAGAGTTCTTTTGGAATGGAAGAGCATTTTAACTAAAATAATTGAAATATAAAAACAGGGAATGTTTTTGACTCCAACAATTTCCCCTTTGACCTAATTTTGTCTCTACTATTTGCAAGGCTGTTAAAATAATTGGAATGCAATTTTCCACACATCTTTGAGAAAATGAAGCTGAGACTAGTGGAAATCTTATGAGATGGTTGAACAGTCTGAATGTTTTCAGGGGAATTTGTGCCATCACTAATTTGCCTGCTTTGGGATTTCTGCTGCAACCTGAAATCCAAGGGTGACTGGTGGAAAGCGTGGGGGAGAATTCCTGCTTCCTTGAAATTTCTAGAACTGGAAGCACTGGTGATTTCAGTGGTTTACGTGGGTTTTTTTTGTTTTTTGGTAAAATTTATTTTCCTTTTGAAATGCTTCTATTTAACATCACATAGTTACGAATACAAACCCCCATTTCTAAGGATAGTTTCAATATCAAAGCTTTGATAAAGTCCCAGGGGAAAAGGCCAAAGGCAGAATCCAATGCTCTAAACATTGCTCACAAACATCATAGGACTTTCATGATAAAGTGCCGTGAAGTCGTAAATAATGGTCTGCAACAACACTGTGCATGAGGCCAGCAAAGTGGTCAGGCTCAAAAAGAGACAGTTTGATTTATATAAAAATACTCTTGTGGTTATAACCAGTAATAGCAAACGAAATAGAGAAGGGGAGGGGGCTGTGAATGAGCTTTTATAAAATATTTTTAAAAGCTCATCTGAATTTACATTACTGCTCCTTGGGAACTACAGCAAACTTGATAAATGGAGACCTTACTAAAGTTAAATTGTAGCTAGTTTGAAACAACAATGCCATATATTTTATAAAATTATTGCCTGTCTTTTTTGTAGACAGCAAATCTATACAGGGTCCAAGATTAAAGAAAAAAAAAAGGGAGAAATGTGAAAATGTACCCACAGAGAATTGGAACACTATAAATGATTTAGTTCTGAATTCTTTAAAACTGTAAATTAGAAACTTATACCGAATTCACAGCTGTGCTTGGGAAATAGTGAATTTTAAATATGTGTATACTCATCATTAAATTACCCATGAGAGATACGTAAAGGGAACAACTTGCCCTAGCCCAGTGGTTCTCAACCTTCTGGCCCTTTAAATACAGTTCCTCATGTTGTGACCCAACCATAAAATTATTTTCGTTGCTACTTCATAACTGTAATGTTGCTACTGTTATGAATCATAATGTAAATATCTGATATGCAGGATGGTCTTAGGAGACCCCTGTGAAAGGGTCGTTCGACCACCAAAGGGGTCTCGACCCACAGGTTGAGAACCACTTCCCTAGCCGGTTTGGCTCAGTGGATAGAGCGTCAGCCTGTGGACTGAAGGGTCCCGGGTTCGATTCCGGTCAAGGGCACATGCCCAGGTTGTGAGCTTGATCCCCAGTAGGGGTCATGCAGGAGGCAGCTGATCAATGATTCTCTCTCATCACTGATATTTCTATCTCTCTCCTCCCTTACCCCCTGAAATGAATAAAAAATATATTTAAAAAAAATAAAAAATAAAGGGAACAACGTGATACCAATACAGGCTTGTCATTTCAACATTATAATAAAAAAAATTTCAAGTTCAATCAAAAAATTAATAATACAATGAATATTTTTAAATAGCCATGCCAGCCCTGGCCAGGTTGCTCAGTTGGTCAGAGTGTTATCCTGATATGCCAAGATTGTGGGTTCAATCCTTGGTCAGGACACATACAAGAATCAACCCATGAATGCATAAATAAGTGGAACAACAAGTCGATGTCTCTCTCTCTCTCTCTCTCTCTCTCTCTCTCATCAATTTTAAAAAATTAAATAGCCATGCCACATTCCAATGAGTATATTTTAAATATTACAATTAATACTTTGATTTCAATGTCACTGTTTCATTCATTTATTTATTCATTTAGTCAGTCATCATGGAGTATTTTTGAGATAGGCCAGCAAGCCAGGACAAGTGGAATGGGAAAACTGAGACAGATAGCTCAACAAACTGGCAGAGCAATTGACAGCAGATAGAGAGGTCACCTCCCTAGAGATAACATCTAGGCCTCAGTTGTATTTCAGTGTCAGGCCCGGAAAAGCAGCAAAACCAGGTGGATAACAACAGGACCAGTTGCAATGACTAAGGACCCTCTGCCCTGACACTGACCAATCAGTGGAGACCAGGACTCTGGAGGAGCACACCTAAATAACTGACAAATATTCTGAGACCTCCCCTAAGATTCCTGCCTCCAAGAGAGAGATAAAACCCTCAAGACAAAGGACTGAGTGTAAATTCTCCTTCTGGGGAGCAGCCTGGTCCATTCCCCTTCCCCATTCTTCACTCTCTTCTTCCCCCACCGGCATAAATCTCCCAAACTCTAAGAGTCCTTATGAGACTAGCCATCAGGGGAGCAATGGGCAGTGGCAGCTTGTCCTAGGCTAATGCCCTGAACCTGTTCCCAAGGCCCCCTTTTCTCTGACTTCCCAGAGAGCTAAGGCAGCCCAGCCTAGACTCTCTGTTGCTTCTTCTGTTCTAAACCCTTGCTTGTTTTACTGTCCTGAGCTTCAATAAACATTCTCTCATAATCACTTGGACTGGTGTTGTGAAAATTTTCTTTCATGAACTCAAGAGCCCACACGCATGAACTAGGCCGACCCTTTCAGCACCAGGTCTTCTGTCTCGAAACATTTTGAGCCTCAATGCCAGTCATAAATAATACAATACAATGGTATCAAGTGGGACCTGCTTCCTATCTGCATGAAGTTCATATTCTGGTGAGAGATTAATCAGCCTACCATAAAAAAAAGGAAAAAATGTGTAGCAGTAACTGGTATGAAGGAATTAAGCAATGGTTTTAGAAAGAGACTAACAGAGAAAGACCTATTTGGGGCAGGGTGATCAAGGACAGCCTCTCTGAGAGATATAAGGTGAAATCTGAAGTGGGGAAGTGATGTGGGAATCATGTTAGAGAGAAGAAATGATATGAGGGGATCAGGAAAGACCATGTATGGCCCACTCTTCAAATATAATTGGCTAGAAAGGAAGGCAGTGAATGTGGAGGTTGCTGGAGGCGGATGTGGGATCAACAGAGATCTGTTTGCTTTTCGAAGGGAACACTAGAGCACATAATATGCTGATGAGAATGATCATTTGGAAAGATATTAACTGATGATGCAGGAGAGTGAGGGTTTAACTGAGGTGGCAAAAGATGGGATCTGAGTCATGATGGGGAGAGAGGACTTGAGGGGAGAAGAACATGCACTGGAAGGATGTGGCTGTGAGCTGAGTAGCTCTGGAGGAAGGAAGGGGAGAGGGTTTGTGTCTGGTGCTTTCTCTTTGCTGCTGAAGGTCATCAGGTACCAGAGAGGTTTGTGGGCTGCGTGGGAGAATAAGATAATATGAAGTCACAGGGAAGCCTCCCAAACAATGACATTTTTGGTTTGATGATTGTTGTGGGGGCTACCCTGTGTATTTATTGTAGGAAGTTTAGCAGAATGCATGGCTCTACCAACTAGATGCCAGCAAAACTTCCATCAAGTCATAAAATTCAAAATAGTCTCCAGACATTGACATATATCCTCTGGAGAGAAAAACCCCATTTGAGACCCACCTCCCCAGAGTAACCACCAAAAAAAATATATAACTAATAAGCCATTGTGAAGGTGAAATGAGATAAGACATATTCAATTCTTTCAAAAGGTGGCAGAAAACAAGGGGAAAAGAAACAAACAAAAGAGACAATCAAAAAACTGGGAAGAGGATAGATTTAAATCAAATCATATTAATCACTACATTAAATTTAGATGGCCTAAATATCCTGATTAAAAGGCAAAGATTATCAAACTGAATCAAAATACAAAACTCAATTATATGTCATCTGCAGGGAAACTAAATGTAAACATAGATGTAGATGTTTAAAGAGAAAAGATGGAAAATATACATGCCATGCAAAAACTCATCAAGAGGAAGCTGGAGTAAATATATCACTAAGAGACAAACTAGGCTTTCCAGAACACAGTATATAGCCAGGGATAAAAAGACACACTGCAATTTATCAGTTCATTAACTCATCAAAAAGACAATCTTAATGTGCTCATACCTAGTAATAACGCTTAAAAATGCATAAAGCAAAAACTGATAGACACTGAAAAGAGAAATCAACAATTATCTTGATGACTTCACAACTGATCTCTCTGAAAATGAAAGAAAAAAAAGTTTAAAAAGGTCAGCAAATATATGAAAAATCTGAACACTCTCAATCAACTATACTTAATTGCCATTTATAGATCACTTCAACTCTCATCGGAAGACATATTACTTTAAAATGCATATAGAACGTTTACCAAATTTCTGGATCATGAAACAAATTTCAGCAAATTAAAATAATTAAAAGCATAAAAATATACAGTTAGAACAGAAAGATACCTGGAAAAAATCCCAAATATTTCAAATTAAACCCATGTCTAATAATCCATGGATCAAAGGAGAAACTCAAAGATAATTAGAAATTAGCTTGACTTGAATGGAAAGGAAACAGAGCATAAGAGAACTTGTGAGTTGCCACTAAAGCAGTGCTTAGAGGGAAATTTATGGCAACATGTTTACATTAGAAAATATGGAAGGTCTTAAATGATTCAGCATTACCCTTAAAAACTAGAAAAAGAAGGTAAAATTAAACACAAAGCAAGAGGGGAGAAAAACAATGTTAGAAGGAAGAAAAGCAACAAAATAAAAACCAGTAAAACAATAAAGAAAAAGAAATGAAATAAAAAGCTGGTTATTTTAAAAGAACAACTAATTTGATAAATGTCTAGTCAAACGAATTAAAGAGAAAGGAAAAAATTACTAGCATTAGGAATGAAAGAGGTGCCATCACTACAGATTCTACATACATCCTCATAGCAACAAATATTATGAACAACTTTATGGCAATAAACTTGGTAACTTACATAAAGTGGGAAAATTCCTGGAAAGACTCTAAAGGGGAACAGAGTTTGCTACCTCAAAATATGCCTCTTTGAGATAATGATTATTGTTTTAAGCTGATTATTTTTAAGAAACAAAGGACTCAGACATAACCTCTGACCTTCCCCCTAACTGCCTAAAAGAATTTAGATGGAGGATCTGCTCTAGGAAGGAAGCTATCACCATAGATAATTATAGTTTAATATGAACTAGTATGTGATAGACAGGGAGAAACCTAGCAAGGCCCAAGATTAATCAAAGGGCTCTCTGTGTTCCACTGTATAGATGGCTCAGCAAAAATTTGTTTACCAAACATTGGCTAGTCCATCTCCATGTAAATTGCCTTCCTGCCCTTTGAAGTCCCAAACCACAACCCCTTTTCTCCTTAGCTCAAGAATGACATGTAAGTCTGTATTGACTAATCTGTCCTCTAATCTTATATTGTTAAGACACACAAACACACACACACCCATACATATACATGCTAAGCTTGGTCATTTTCTCCTGTTAATCTGATTCATATCATTTTAATTATTTTACCAGTCAAAAGAACTAATAAAGGAAAGGGGAAATTTCCCCTTCCCCCACAATACAAATGACCATAGCTCACTCAAGAAGTAACAGGTAACCTGAATAACACTGTATCTACTAAAATAATTGCATTTGTAGTTAAAAACCTTCCCATAAAGAAAACTACAGGCTCAGATGTCTTCACTGGGGAGTTCTACCAAAAGCTTAAGAAACAAATAGTACATATTCTACACAAACTCTTCCAGATAAGAGAACACAGATGAAAAAAAAGAGCTTTAACAAAATGCTAGTGGACTGAATCTCACTATATATAAAAAGGATAGCGCCTCATGAACAATTGGGGCCTGAGGGTGTTTCAACAGCCCAAAATCAATATAATTCATTTTAATAGACCATAAAAGCAAAACCATGTGCTCAGCTCAACAGATACTGAAAAATAATTTGACAAGATTCAAAACCCATTCATCATAAAAATTCTCTAAACCAGAAATAATAGAAAACTTCTAGAACCTAATAAAGGTCATCCATGAAAACTGACAGCTAACATCAGACTTAATGGTGGAAGTCTGTCTGCTTTTCCTCTAAGACATCGATTTTTAACCTTTTTCATCTCATGGCACACAAACTAATTGCTAAAATTCTGTGGCACACCAAAAATATATCATATTTTTTGCTGATATGACAAAAAAGAATAGGTATACTTTTGATTCATTCACATTGGATGGCTATTGTTGTGTTGGCTGCTGTCATTTGTTTATTTGACAATCTAAGGGAAAAGTGGTCAGTGCCTCTGACTAAATAGTCAGGTATTGCGTGCTTTAAAATTTTTTGCAGCAAATGGGTTAAAAATCACTCCTTAAGGTAAGGAACAAGGCAGTGGTATCCACTCTCACCACTTCAATTCACATTATTTTGGAGGTCCTAGCTCATGAAGTAAAGCAAGAAAAAAAAAATAAAGGATACAGCTTGGAAATAAAGAAACATGAATCAACATTTGTATCAGATATTATCTATATAAATAATCAAAACATCTACAAAAATGCCTCTACAATAAATAAGTGAATTCAGCAAATCCACAGGATACGAGATTGACATAAAAATAATTCTTTTTCTTATATAGCAGCAACAAACAGTTGAAAATTAAAATTTAATCATGTATGCCATTTTCTAATAGCATGAAATCAGAAAATATTTAGAAATAAATCTAACAAAATATGCATAAAATATAAAATATTAATAACACAAACATGACTGAAAGAAATGAAAGTTCTAAATAATAGAGAAATATGCTATTTCACACATCATAAAACTTAAAATTATTAAGATGTCAATTCTCCCCTGATGTCAATTCTCTGTTGGTTTGTTCTTATCAGTAAGACACAAACCCATTCAAACCTACAGCACTTGGACTTTCACTTTGGCCTCAGTTCACTAAGCTCTGACCTGCCTGGAGACAGACCCTTTGTACAGAATTGCTATTTGAAATACATTCCCTCTTTTGCCTCTTTGTGTCAATCAGGAATGCTTTCAGATGTGAAGTAACAGAAAAGCTGACCACAGTGGTTTGGACAAATCAGGGTGTATTTTTTTCACATAACAAGACTAAAGGTAGGAAGTTCAGGGGTCCTAAGGACTTAACAACAGAGGCTCTCTCCATCTCCCTGCCCGCTTCTTTGAGGCCCGTTGGCTTTCACCTCCTCTTCATCATCTTCCAGGCATCACATCTGTGTACCAGGCAGATGGAGGAGAGAAAAGCCAGCAGTGGTTTTCTAATCCTAAAGCTTCATCTGCTTACTTCAGGAAGCTTACACCTCATTTGGCAGATTGTTACCAATCATGACTGAGGAAACATATTACCAGGACAGATTTAATCAATCCTGATACATCCCATGGGACCAGGGCAGAGGCTAACTTGCCTTGAAATCAGGAGATCGCTGTGAGATTGTTGAAAATAAAATAAGATTGTTCTCAGAAAAGAGGAAGTGTCATGAATGAGGGTCTGCCATTCCTATCCAACTCCCCCTACTCATCCTTCATGGTCCAAATGAGATGGCAACTTCTCTATGAAGTGCTCCTCATCTTGCTGCAAGCGGAGTGGTTATTTTGCCTTCTATACTCCAGCAACACCTGGAGTTTTAATTCAGCAGCTTCACTTAACATAATTTCCCTGGGATATCTGTCCCCTGGCTTATTTGTCTTTCCTGGTCTGCATGCTCTTCAAGAGCAAGATCTGTCCAAATGGTTTTTGCATCCTCGAGGCCGAGACATAGCACAGACAGTGCCCAGTAAATGTGTTAAATAGAAAGTTGGAGTCATGATCCTAGGAATTAGAAAGCCTAGATTGCCTTCAATTATGTAATGCTAATAGCTTACATTTATGTAGCACTTTCCACCTGCCAGACACGCTACCAAAGACGGTAAATCCTAATACAACCCCATCAAGTACTTCTGGTATCCCCAAATTTACAAATGAGAACTTGGGAACACAGAGATCTTAGGTAACTTGCCTATGTCCATGGTCACACATTTAACAAGCAGAAGAGCTGGTTTAGCTCTAGAGCTGATGCTCTCAACTGCTATGCAATGATCTGCAGAAAACTACTCTGAGCTTTAGCTTTATACGCAACAAATTTATCACTCAAGGAAGCAGGATGCAATTCATCAGGATCATCTAACTGCACAGAAATCCTATTCTGCAAAAATATGGGCTATCAAAACATCACAGACTTTTATAATCATGTACTCTAACTTTCTAAGTCATGCAATCAATCAGCCAACAACTAACCAAAAAATATTTATTGAGTGCTTACCAGATACTGGACACCGAGAATATGGCAGTGAGCAAAAGAAGTCTAGTGGAATAAATTAATATTAAATTAGTTTATGAATACATAACTGAAAAATAACAACCGTAGCATGACAGGAATATTCATAATACATTGAGAGTGTAATGGGAATTACTAATTTAGATGGATTTATATTATGAGGAAATATATGTAACAGCATGACCGAAGCAAATCCTGAATAATTAATTAATGACTATCTCAAATGACAGTGCTACATGTAAAATAAAAAAAAATGTTAACTTCACTGAGGCATGATAAGTTTTGCTTGTGAAGCTGTTTTCATTAAGGCTTTGGGATAGCATAAATCTTCCCTTTTAAGATAACTCATGCCACCTGCCTCAGTGATCCTTACCATGCTCTTCACAGAGATTGTGCTTGACAGTTCACTGTCGTGCGATCGTGATGTTGGTAGGACCATGAATGGAAACATGAAAGATTTCAGGGGAACTCCAATTCATTGTTGTTCTACTCTAATAAAATTTTCCCTTACATTGAGCTACTATATGTATTAGAGTTATGCTTCTCTAGGAATTACATGGCATTAGCCCAAATTAATGTTGTGACTTTTGTAAATTGACTATGAGGAAGGCCCATGTTCTTGCAGGTCCACGTTATCTTGTTGGAGTTGTAGAGTTTATCATACTTTGGGATGCTGTCTTAATATACTAAGTAGGCACTCAAGCATCAGAGGTGTCTGCCTAAAATATAACTTAGGAACAGACAATGAGAAACTGTCTAAATATAGCAGCCAGCAGAACCAAGATAATTTCTTCCAGTAAGAAAAATATTTAGAAAACCAAATTTCAGCATGATAACAGAGAGTGTGATGACAAAATCAGAGGGGGTGAACTGAATGATTCTAAGAATTCAATTGATTTTCCCCCTATAAAAATTGTCTTGAACCACTCACTCTTCATCATCCCTCCCCCTCACTCTACTTATGCCGACATCATTTCTTTACTGGACTCTTTATTGCAATGGCCCATTCACTGTCATATTAATCACAGAGACACAAATCTGGTCATGTGGCATTTCTTCCTGAAATCCTTTTATTGGTATCCCATTCCTGCAACAATACCTAAGAGCCTTCCCATGACTTTCGAGTCCCTGAGTGATCCAGACCCTGCCAACTGCTGCAGCCTCCTCTCCTGATCACCCCTCATTCTCACTGAACATTTCATTTCCTTTCATGCACATGACTGTCTCACTTTTGAGCATGTTCTTCACCATTCATGGACCATTCTCCACAGGATCCTCATCCCATGAATGACCAGCAGTGGGCAAACTACGGCCCGCGGACCGGAGCCGAAAGA
Organism: Myotis myotis; assembly: GCF_014108235.1. Classification (NCBI taxonomy): domain Eukaryota; kingdom Metazoa; phylum Chordata; class Mammalia; order Chiroptera; family Vespertilionidae; genus Myotis; species Myotis myotis. The sequence goes on along the minus strand of NW_023416320.1, from coordinate 38,566,350 downwards.
GCGGAGGGTTCTCTTGCTCTCCCCTCCGCTCCTTCACCAGCAGCAGTGTTAACACGGCAACGTCGGGAAACACGGCCGCAGCTCCTTCTTCTGAGTCCAGTTTAAGAACCCATTGTGGCCCTCGAGTCAAAAAGTTTGCCCACCCCTGTATCTAGATAATTCCTATGGATTCATTGAAAATGAGCTGAATCCTTACTTCCTCCAAGAAGACTTCCTTCTTGACTCCCCCTTAGTCTTGCTAAGTTGCTCCAGCTGTATTCTCTAGTAGCAACCTCCCCACCGCCCCCAGTTAATTAAATGTCTGTTGCACTAGACTGTATCATTGATGAAGGCAAGGGTCATATGACTCTGAAGGGTCTGAAAGGGCAGAAGTTGTTTCCAACTCATTTATTATTGCATTCCAGGTACTCAGTAGAATGCATAAGATTCAGTAGATGTTAAATAACAGTTTTTAATTAAATGCATGCATTGCAATATTCATTAGTATCAACTTCTAATACACTGATTATAGATATTGCTGTATGCCAAGGAACGTTGTGGTCCACTTCTCATTGTCCTTTTTGACCCAATGCCAAAGTATGACTCTCAGGTTGTCCTATATTAAAGGAAATCTCTGCATTTCTCTCAGATAAAATTTCCTACTTCTTGTTCCTTTTTGAGAACAAGAAAAGTGTTTTCACCAGTGAAAGTTTGATTATGATATTCTGCCATTCGTTTTATCCTTAGTTGTAGGACTTCTGTTCAGCTAATCTTCAGGTAGTTCTCTAGTGTGGTTGTTCTATAATCTAGTTATTTTGATGTCCAATATTTTAAACTCCTTCAATTCTTAAAATTTCTTATATAATTCAGAGTTAAATCACCAAGGATTGTTTATCTGTATCATTTTTTATCATCATAGACTGTTTTCCTGAACCAAATCCATGGTCTAATTTTTCTTCATGAATACAAAAAGAACTGAGAAGATTAGCACAAATAACTCCAGATAGAAAGACACACTCAGAAAGTTCCCTGACCTTACTGACTAGGAGAGCCAACTTCATGTCTGAAGAGCACATGGGCTCAGAATGACATCATCCATGTCCATTGTAATTTGAATTGTCAGGGGCATGGCCAAATATCACATAGTACTGTGGCTGGAATTTAGTATGAGGTAATGGCTGTTGTGGATTAAACATCGCTCCCAAGAGCCACTCTGGAGTTAGGGCAACCTCCACCCCTCAAGGATGACTTCACCCAGAGAGGAAAGATAGGAGGGTCTGGGGACAACTGGCTGCTCCAGAAACACTGTCATGGACACCTCACATTTAGTGGTTTGATTTATGGGGAAGAAGGAAAACATTACTTGTTGAGAAGCTGCTATGAAATCTGCTGGATAACATTGAGCCTACAGTTAAAAGTAGTGTCTTATGCATTTAAAAATGTGTGAAGTGGGTGGAGCTCAGGTTAAGTAAGTGTTCTTACAAAAATACAAACAACCATCACCGGAGTAAAACCACAGCAACAGGAGGAAAATTTGGAAGGTGATGGATATGTTTCTTACCCAACTAGGGGTGTGTACATATGTCAAAACTCATCAGATTGTACACTGTAAACTTTAAAACTGATAAGCAGTGTTTTGCATAGCAATTATACTTTGATAAAGCCATTTTTAAAAATAACCTCTGTCTTGCAAATAATTGTTGGCAAAGTCTTCACTATCCCAGTGGCTCAGATGGAGAAACATGGTCTTACATTATAGTACAAGATCTGTCCTTGCTGAACTCAGCCCTGAGAATTCTTTTTCTTAATAATATATTTTTAATTGATTTCAGAGAGGGAGAGAGAGATAGAAACATCAGAGAGGAAGGGAAAGAGAGAGAGAGAGAGAGAGAAACATCAATGATGAGAGAGAATCATTGATCAGCTGCCTCCGCTGCCTCCTGCACGCCCCACACTGGGGATGGAGCCCATAACCCAGGCATGTGCCCTGACTGGGAATCGAACCCTGACCTCTTGGTTCATAGGTCAATGCTCAATCACTGAGCAACACTGGCTGGGTAGCCCTGAGGATTCTGATTAATGAATCAAGTCAACCTGAAGGTAACTTTCCTACTGTGATAGATCTGTGCAGAAGCTCCCCCTACACTCCCTGCCCCCCATTCCACTTCATCATCTGGTCATTTTTATCATCAGAAGCTGGCCTGGGAGGAGCTACACAGTTTGTAATGGAATCAAGAGAAGCTAACTGCCAGAGGGGGCACTGACCCCACAACATGAGATTGTTTGGGCAATGTTTGTGCTCTCACATGGCCCTCCTCATGCTCAAACTATTCAACTCTGGGCTCTACTCACAGTAGAGAGTTGTTGGGACATCACAAAAGACTCATTACTGGGTCATCACCTCTATAAAAGCTCCTCACTCTGGACTTGAGAAGAGAATTGGCGGAAACTACCAAGTTTTACTTTTTTCATATCTGTACTTGGACTATACCTAGATTACCTAATAAGTATTTTGGTCTTTTCCTTTTGAAACAATAATATCTCTGTAAGATCAAATATTCTTTTTTCCCCCCTCATCTAAAGCAACTTTGCTTTTCCATTGCTTCTGTAAAGGAAATAAACAGTCTTTGGTGCTTTAGCATAATGTGAAAATAATGAAGATTCATTCCCAAAACCAATCTGTACCTCATTTCTCTTATTCTTCCACATGCCCTTCTGGCTACTCCTTCCAGCTGGTGTCATCCGGCTTACATCACCATGCTGGTAAGCAGCTCGTCACAAGCAGCTAGCACGTGGAGAGAGCCACATGCTGGACACACAGCTTTGTGCTTAACTATGATGTTATATGCCCTCCTAGACTCATATCAAAATTAAATGAGAAAATGCACATGAAGTACTTAGCAAGAGATCAGTAAATATTCATCATTTCTGTGATTTGTAGTACCTCATTAAGTATCATACTCATTGAGACTTCTTTTCCTTATGACCAGTTGTGGTCATCTGAGAGTTTAGATATTAGCCTTAACAGATTTTGATAAAGGAATCCTTTATATTTAGAGAATAAAAAAGGACTCTCAATCCTAACCCACCTTCACTTCAGGGCTTTTCTTAGAATTCTTTCAGGCATCTAATTCTGGACCATGTACATCCTAGCATACACATTGCACATCTTATTCAGCAGGCAGACTAAACTCTGCCCCCCAGTACCCAAACCCACACAGCATGAAACATTGCAAAAGGCAAGCAGTCCCTCCCACTACAAGAGCTCATTTGTGAATCTCTAATTATGGGTCTGTTTGAAAAGCCTACATATAGACTGCTCTGCTAAACCACTTCTAGAAAAGGGAAACAAGAAGGTGGTGGCTTGAAATGTGTGTGCGTGTCCTGAGAAAGGGCTTCAACATAGGTTTGTCTTCCAGTGTGACCCCTCTTCCCCCACCAGGGACAGATTGCAACACCTCCCAAACTGGCCAGGGTGCCAGTGACGGGTGTCTGTGATGTGGGAGGCAAGGCCAAGAGTGCTTTTCTCCCCTGTGTTTAGGGAACTGATCCATAATGAAAGACCCCTGGAAAGCTGCGATGCCAAAGGCCTCAGGTGTAATGCATGGAATTGCTGAGATGATAGATGGGGTAGCTAATGTTTAGGAAAGAAAGCCAGTCCAAACAGCATGTTCACCGATTTCCAAAACAAAGTCAGTTTTCCTTCCTAAACACGGGCTCTTGTTTTTGTAATCAGATTTACAATGATCCCAGGGACTTGGCTGACAGCAGAGGAAAAAGAAAATCAGATCTAAAGGGCAACGTTGACTAGGCTGTGGTTCTATTTTTAGACCTGAACATCACAAACTGATGTCTGATCTGGAACGCTCCCACACGATCAAGTGATATATTATAAAACAGTCACAGAATCCAGGCGTGCAGGTGTTAGTCACTGAAATCAGTTACCTGAGCACATTCATTCATCTACAAAGGATGTGATCTTTGCATAGGAATGTGACAATTCTCACCATTTCTAGAGGCATCATGTAGCTGCAGCCAAGTGAAATTACCTTGTCTGTTACAAAATTGAGGTTCTCCATTCATTTACTCGTCCTTTCTAGGGGTCTTGCTACTTATGGACAAGAGCATTTCCCATTTGGAACTTCCAAACAGCTTCATATTTGTTTGATTTTCAACTGTCCCTTCTTTAAACTATAAATGTTTCCAGCCATACTGTGACTGTGGTTCTAAAACGCCACAGCAGACAACTAGACTTCAGCTTTCTTACTACTCTAGTTAGAGGTCACAAACTTGTGTCCACATATCAAACATAGACATGCTTGTCTAACACACAGTTATTTTAAAATTGAGACAATATTTAAAAAATAGTTGCATAAAAATCCACATTTTTGATGTCTTTCAAAAAAATTTGAATTCCAGAGCTTAAAACTATCTTCACGAGTGGAGCCGAGGAGCAGTGACTTTAGATAAGATGTAGACTTTCCATACAGTCTCAGCCCAACCTCAACCTATTCCACTCCTTTACCTGCCTGTCCTTAAGGCATTGAGACCTTGACTCCAATCTCCTTCCACCCCCTTGTATCCGCCTCCTTTTTGGCTTCCAACCTTGACTTCTTCTTGATGGATAGTTGGTTTGAAAGAACTTACTCTCCATTGACCTGACAATCATGAAGGACTCAATTTCTGATCCTCACTCCCCAGGTACACAAGTCAAAACAAGAGCCATCCTCTCACTCACACCTTGTTGTAAGGCTAGAAGGATAACAGCAACCAATCTCCAGTGCCCTGTGGTCCCAGCTTTTCAGGAGAGGGAGAATGTGACACAGAATTTCTAATAGCTAGGCAGGATGCAGGGAGCAGGGGATGTTTGGGAATTCTACTTTTAATAACAGGATAAATTCTATAGCAACTTTCCTGATGTGACAAGATAATTCATTGAAGGGAATATCTCCTGATAATTAGGTATCATATTATCAAAGATACACTCCACAAAATGAGAACTTCCAGATGTTGCTGCAAGAAGTGTAATTCAGTACAACCTGTCTGGAAAACAATTTGGCAAAGTTCATCGAGTCTTAATAAGTTCTGTGCCCCAAATATTTGCACTATAAAGATGCCATTTTATGGGAGTAATCTAATATGAAGGCAAAAATGGCTTTGCAAAAATGCCTAGTCAAGCATTATTTATGATAACAAGAAATTTGGAAAGATTTAAACATTCATTCTCCAACTGAGTTATGGTACAACTAGATTGTGGTACATCCATTAGAAGGGACATTAAACAGCCACTGAAGATGGTTTTGGGGAAGCAATTAGAATCATAAAGGAGAGATGTTCATGTTAGACTACTTAGGAGGTTTTTTTAAAGACAGGTTACATAATTTCTTGTTCAGGATGATCTTAATGACATTTATATGTTTTTGTAGGTATGTTTTATGTCTCTGTAGTTGAAGTAGGGATAGTGTAGTAGTAAACATTAGGGACATCTGTCCAGGGGACAGTGGTTCTTTTTCTCTGAAAAATGACCCATGGCCTCCACACAGGGGCCCCAATAGTCATGGTATTCTATATGAGCGCGCCCTCATCACCGCTAATTGGACCACGGGTGGTCACTTGGCACAGCTCAGGAAAACTGATTGACTCCCCCAGGAACTTGGGCTTGTTCTTGATAAATGGAAGGAAAAATAAGGTGTAGAGTTGAGACCATGTTCCACTAGCTGCATGCCAATACAAAGAAAGCCAGGCTGAAAAAGAGAGAAGGATGGAGCCTGCACTCCCGAAGTTCCCACTTGCTTTCCAACCTCTGGTTATAACACCATCTATGGTTCTACTGTCATTAAAAACCAATAGAATGTGGGATAAACAAATATGAATAAAAAACAGAGCCACAAGAGCTTTTTAGGATGTTAGTAATGGCAAGAAATTGCATAGAATGCTTATTTTCTTTATACTTTTCTGAATCAAGTTTCTAAAGGGAGTAACATCATTCCCATAATAAAAATGAAACAATAAAGTTTATTATAACAGAAGGAAATATTTATAAACTAGATGCCCAGTGTATGAATTCATGCACACTGAAAGGAAATTAATTAGGGAAAATATTTTAATATCACCTTTCTCTATAATAGAAGTGTCAACCAAATTCACGATTGACAATGACAGATGGAAACACACGCATGCAATTGGCGCCAGCGAGTTTATATATATATAAACTTGCTTAATTAGACCTGCTTTCTGATTTAGCTAAATTTTTTCCAGCCCAGTAAAGTACCCCAACTTCTCTTTCAGGTAATTGTCAGCAACAGAGCAGTAAATATCAACGTGAAGCAGATTATTATTGTAGATCACGCAGGGAGAACAAAGGACTAAATATTTAACTGTAGCAGTTTTTGACTATATTCTGCACAGTGAGAAAACCTGAAGTCATTTTCAAGGTCCACCATTTCTTACTTCTTTTCAGTCAGGTCGTTTCTAAACTTTCTAAATCCCCATTTTCCGGCTAATGAAAAGAAAATAGGATTCCACTGAGTCTCCTATCTACCTACTCCAGGACTTCAGTGAGGATCAAATGAGATGAGGCACGGGAAAATGCTTCAGAGGCATTTGGTTAAAGTGTAAAATGTTTGTACCTCGCTATAATGCAAGTCGTGTTTCTGGGCTGAAGAAACTGCAAGGAGGCTAGTTGCTAGGGAGAGGAAGCCGGGTGTTACTATGTGATGTTATTACCTGGTGCCCACAGCCACTGTTCCTGGGCTGGGCTGGGCTGTGGGCCACATTTTGTGTCATGGGGTCTCGGCAGCATTGGCTGCGATTTGGTGGGCTGTCGCTCTAGGGTGATGGTGGGGCCTGTGTCCCACTTTGGGGAAGCCTAGTGTTGCTTTGTCAACACCAGACCCATGGTGCTGTTTCTTTGTAAATGGCCAGTGCGCGTCATAGTGACCGGTCGGGCGGTCGGCAGGACACTTAGCATATTAGCTTATTATATATATATATGTGTGTGTGTGTGTGTGTGTGTGTGTGTACATATATTTTGCAATAGAAAGACCTTCAGTACAAAATATGCTACTCAAATATTCTTGAATGTAACTCCTATTTCCATCCAGGGCAAAACAGCCCAGTGTTAGGTAGTTGGTAGAGTTCTCATATATACAAACCCAGTGAGACCTCAAGCTAACCAAACCCCAGATGTAGACATAGGCCTGCAGGTCTAAAGAGAGGGAAGAGCTTCTCTCGTGTCGATGATTGGTTTGTGAGTGGGCATGTGACCCAATATGGGCCAGTGAGATTAAAGAAGAGGTTTATAAGAAAGTTCTATCCCAGAGCAGTTGCCACCACCTTTAACCCAGCCCAAGGATGAATCTGACACCTAGGAGAGGAAAAGTAGGAGAATTTCAGGCCAGTGGAGCTGAAGTTGCTTAGTTACTCCATCCATGAAGCTCCATTTACTTTTGGACTTCCAGTTGAACAACTCAGTAGCCTCCACTGTGGTTTAGTCCATTTGGATTGATCCTTCTGTCTTTCTGAGCCAAAGCTTCCTGACATATCTATGAATTAAAAGATATTTCCATATAACCCATTTAGTTATTAAAACCTAATCTAGCATTTTATCTCTAACTATCTTTTCTGTCTCTAAGTCAGTTTCCCTTATTTTCTGCATATTTTAATGTGGCTCATCTTAAAAATAGCACATGTGTGAACCTACTTAAAATATTTGTCAATAAATCTGCTATTTCTTCTAGTTCTCTTTGATCACACACCTATATTCTGCTCCCCCTTCACCCTCTCCCTTCCACCCACCTTTATGCCTCCACACCCCAGACTTTATGCTGCCATTCAGCCAAGAAATCGCTTAGTCTGGCCTTTATCCAGTCCCCCAGCTTGCCTCTTTGGGAACTGAGCCCTGGAATGTGTCACCTGCTACCTTGAATTGACCTTTGGAAGTCAATACAGTCTACAATTATTTATTCTGTCTTGCTGGGTCTGTGTTGGTTTATTCCAAATAGTTTATAAAGAGAGAGGTAGAATTTAAATAAAATCAAACCAAAATTTTCATGTGCTTTAGATCCCAGAGTGAAGTGGTATAATCAACATCAATGATGATGCTTCTAAAGAAATTTTAGCTGTGAGAGCCCTTAGAAGATTTGATTTTACTAAGTCCCTAGTAAATCAGTCCCACTCATGTAAGAAATATTTATTCAGGGGTTTTATATCAGTTTTGTCTGCTAATCAGTTGAAAGGAGAAATGTAAAGGTAGAGAGTGATTTAAACGCAGAGGCCACAGGAACATACCACTGGATAAATTTTCCCAGGAGTAAATTAGGGAAAACTGTATCTTAGACCACAGCTTCCCTCCCACCCCCCAGTACCATACAAAGAAGAGGGTTCTGCACAATAGCAGTTCATGTGTTTTCTAGATTTCTAATCAGTTTAAATATATAATGTAAGTTTTATTTAGATAAACGCTTGTTTTTCAGATTCTTGATAGATTTAAAGATTTTGAATTCTTTATAATAAGGTTTTTATTTTATCTTCCCCAATATTCCTGGCTTTTAGATAATGGAGGTACAGGTGGCTAGCATAGTACCTGGTATATCATAGACATTGAAGAAGTGAGTCCATAAGTGTCACTGAATTAAAACAGCAGATTAAAGCAATTTCTGGCACTTGAGCAATGTTACAAAAATAAAGCTCAATTTTCAGAGCTGATTTGGCAGGACTCACACTGTAAGCAGATTAAGTTACACGCGATAGAAGAGTGGAATTAAGGATTACCAGAAACAGAACAAGGGTCCCTAATGGTGGGTAGAAACTCTCTGTGCTCACTGGCTATTATCGAGGAAGCAGCATTTGAGTGGGGCCAGAGAGAAGCAGCGGCAGTTAACACTCTCACTTTAAAAGGAGCCTCCAGCCCTAACCGGTTTGGCTCAGTGGATAGAGCGTCGGCCTGCGGACTGGAGGGTCCCAGGTTCGATTCCGGTCAAGGGCATGTGCCTTGGTTGCGAGCACATCCCCAGTGGGGAGTGTGCAGGGGGCAGCTGAATCGATGTTTCTCTCTCATCGATGTTTGTAGCTCTCTATTCCCCCTTCCTCTCTGTAAAAAAATATTTTTAAAAAAACAAAATAAAAATAAAAGGAGCCTCCGGCCTGGCCTGTGTGGTTCAGTGGTTGAGCATCGACCAGGAGGTCATGGTTTGACTCCTGGTAAGGACACATGCCTGTGTTGCAGGCTCAATCCCCAGAGTGGGGCATGCAGGAAGCAGCCGATCAATGATTCTCTCTCATCACTGATCTCTCTCTCTCTCTCTCTCTCTCTCTCTCTCTCTCTCTCTCTCTCTCTCTTTCTCTCCTGTCCTCTCTGAAATAGAAATATATTTTAAATAAATTCAGCCATTGTACATTAAGTTATAAATAAAATGTACAACTATTTAAAAACAAATAGATAAAATAAAGTAAAAGTGTCCTCCAGTCCCCAGCTGGGTAGCTCAGTTAGTAAGCCAAGGTTTCAGGTTTAATCCCTAGTCAGGGCATATACAAGAACCAATAAACTGATGTTTCTTTCTCTCTCTTCTCTTTCTCTAAAATCAATCAATAGCCGAAGCCAGTTTGGCTCAGTGGATAGAGCGTCGGCCTGGGGACTGGAAGGTCCCAGGTTCGATTCCGGTCAAGGGCATGTACCTGGGTTGCGGGCATATCCCCAGTAGGAGATGTGCAGGAGGCAGCTGATCGATGTTTCTCTCTCATCGATGTTTCTAACTCTCTATCTCTCTCCCTTCCTCTCTGTAAAAAATCAATAAAATATATTTAAAAATAAATAAATAAATAAATAAATAAAATCAACCAATAAATACATTTTTTTAAAAAGAATTCTCCAGAAGTCAGAGAAAATCATTTTTTATTGTTCTGCAGATATGCCTTGAAAGGTGGGACTGAATTTATTATTCAGCATCATTAGAATTAATCATGATGCCCTAACTGGTTTGGCTCAGTGGATAGAGCGTCGGCCTGTGGACTGAAGGGTCCCAGGTTCAATTCCGGTGAAGAGCATGTACCTTGGTTGTGGACACATCCCCAGTAGGGGGTGTGCAGGAGGCAGCTGATAGATGTGTCTCTCTCATCGATGTCTCTAACTCTCTTTCCCTCTCCCTTCCTCTCTGTAAAAAAATCAATAAAATATATATTTTAAAAATTTTAAAAAAAGAATTAATCATGAAATGCAATATTTCGCCTTTGTCTAAAATGAAGGCCTGCTTTAGAATATACTTCCCAAACACTACCATGTACATTCAGAGGTTTAGACACATAAGCACACATTGTATGGAAAATTTTTCTTTTCCCTGTACCTTTTTCTATTTGTCACTAACCAAGAACTTCTATTAAACTTATGTTTCATTAAAATTAAAGAAGTTCGCCCTAACCAGTTTGACTCAGTGGATAGAGCATCAGCCTGTGGACTCAAGGGTCCCAGGTTCGATTCTGGTCGGGGCATGTACCTTGGTTGCGGGCACATACCCAATAGGGAGTGTGCAGGAGGCAGCTGATCAATGTTTCTCTCTCATTGATGTTTCTAAATCTCTATCCTTCTCTCTTACTCTCTGTAAAAAATTAATAAAATATATTTTTAAAAAGATTAAAGAAGTTCCATGTTTTTTGCTGTTAAACATTTACTGAGAGCTTATCACATGCCATGCAAACCCAATGTAAACAATCTCGATGGATTAAAATATAAAGTCATTATGTTGGAGAATATGGATAATATGCATAACAGCCACAAAGTGGAATGTATCCATGGAATACAATCCTTGACTTTTAGCTTCAAGAAAAAATTCACTTTATCTAAATATTGTAGAAAAAGGAATAATTAGGTAGGGCTGACTTTGTGGCATGCAAACACTGCAGTCACATAGGGACCTGTACTCAGAAGGACCCTGAGACTGGTTTAATGCTCTACTGTTATTGTCTTGAAATTACCCATCCTATCTAATAAAAGAGAAACATGGTACTTAGCGTACAACCGCTACCCTTCCCATTGGCTAATCAGGGCGATATGCAAATTAACTGCCAGCCAAGATGGTGGCCGGCAGCCAGGCAGCTGGAAGCAAACATGAAGCTTGCTTGCTTCAGTGACGGAGGACTCCAACGTTCCACGCCTGCCGCTGCCGGCCTCTGAGCTTGCAGTTTGAAACATTGTTACAAATATAGAAGCTAAACAAAACCCCAGAAACCTGCTTTCAGCCGGCCAGGATCTCAGAGCTGGAGTTATACATTGTTTCGATTATAGAACCCAAACAAACCAGATACCTGCTTTCAGCAGCAGAGGCCTCAGAGCTGGAGCCAGAGCTAAAGCTGGCCCAGAATAAAAAAGAAAAAGAAAAAAAGGAGCGGTTGGGAGCTTCAGTCAGCCTGAAAACAGCCCTCAGCCCCTCATCCAGGCTGGCTAGGCACCCCAGTGGGGACCCCCACCCTGATCCAGGAAACCCTTCAGGGCAAACCAGCCAGGCCCACCCATGCACCAGGCCTCTATCCTATATAGTAAAAGGGTAATATGCCTCCCAGCACCGGGATCAGCGGAGTCGCGAGGCCTCCCAGCACCGGGATCAGCGGAGACTAGAGGCCTCCCGGCACTGGGATCAGTGTGACAGGGGGCAGCGCCCAAACCCCCTGATTGCCTGTGGCTCTATGTGTGACAGGGAGTGGGGCCACAACCTCCCTATCCGCCCTGCTCTGTTCATGACAGGGGAAGGCACCCAAACCTCCTGATCAGCCCTGCTCTGTGCCTGATACGGGGGAGCTCCCCAACCCCCTGATCACCCTGCGGCTCTGTGTGTGACAGGGTGTGGCGCCCAACCCCCTGATTGGCCCTGCTCTGTGTGTGACAGGGTGTGGCGCCCCAACACCCCCCCCCCCCCACGGGCCCTGCTCTGTGTGTGACAGGGTAGAGTCATAACCTCCCCATCGGCCCTGCCGTGAGTGTGAGAGTGGCGGCGCCCCAACCCCCTGATCGGCCCTGCTGTGTGTGTGACAGGGGGCAGTGCCCCAACTCCCCTATTGGCCCTACTCTGTGAGTGACAGGGGGGAGCTCCTCAACCCCCTGATGGGCCCTGCTCTGTGCATGACAGGGGGTGGCGCCACAACCTCCCCATCGACCCTGCCTTGAGTGTGACAGGGGGCGGTGCCCCAACCCCCAATCGGCCCTACCCTGAGCGTGACTGAGAGTGGCATTGCAACCTCCCAATCCGCCCTGCTCTGTGCATGACAGGGGGCGGCACCCCAATTCCCCAATCGGCCCTGCTCTGAGCCCAACCAGGGGCTGCACCTAGGGATTGGGCCTGCCCTCTGCCACCTGGGAGCAGGCCTAAGCCAGCAGGGCGTTATCTCCCGAGGGGTCCGAGACTGCGAGAGGGCACAGGCCAGGCTGAGGGACTCCCCCTCCCCCCTCCCCCCGAGTGCACAAATTTTTGTGCACCAGGCCTCTAGTATATATACAAAAGTCTAAGCGACTCTTATGACTGAATGACTGGAAAACCAGTAGACCAGTTGCTATGATGCATCTGACCACCAGGGAGCAGACGCTCAATGCAGGAGCTGCCCCCGGTGGTCAGTGCACTCCTATAGCAGGAGCGCCACTCAGCAAGAAGCCAGGCTGGCGAGCACGGCTGCAGCCACGGGAGCCTCTCCTGCCTTCACAGCAGCTCTACCAAGAGAGGCGGTAGTGGTGACAGGCACTGCGGGGCCAGGATGAACAGGAGTGGTGCAGCACCCGGCCCGGCTTGAGCTCCTTCCCACGGCCTGCTGCTTCCCGCACTGCTATACCTCTCAGGGGATGTCAGACTGCTGGTTTTGGCCTGATCCCCGGCGGGCATCAGGCTGAAACTGGCAGTTCAACATCCCCTGAGGGGTCCCAGATTGCAAGAGGGCACAGATCAGGCTGAGGGACCCCACCTGTGCACAAATGCGTGAATTGGGCCTCTAGTTAATAATAATTATTAATGAACATAGAGCTCCATATTTGCAATGGACCCCCACAAATTATAGAGCCAGTCCTGTTCTCAGATATGATTTTGAGACATCTCTATCTCTATCTCTATTTCTAAGTCTATATCTATATATCTATCTGTAGGCTTAAGGTTTTATTTTCTTTATTATGAGAATAGGTTGTCACAAATCCTTCTATAATCTTTTTCTATTCTCTTTAAGACCAACTATGAGGTATTTATATGAGATGTACTGTATGATAGTGGACAAGGTTGGTCCGGAGCAGGTTGTTTATATAAGACTAGAGGGCCAGTGCACAAAATTCGTGCACTTGGGGGCAGGGGTCCCTCAGCTCAGTCTGCGCCCACTAGCAGTCTGGGAGCCCTTGGGGGATGTCCGACTGATGGACATCCTTAGCGCTGCACCAGTGGGGTCCCTCAGCCTGGCCTGTGGGATAGGGTCAAAACTGGCTCTCTGACATCCCCAGAGGGGTCCCAGATTGTGAGAGGGTACAGGCCAGGCTGAGGGACCCCAATGGTGCACGTTTGGAGCCAGAGAGGGACACAGGAGGTTGGCCAGCTGGGGAGGGACCGTGGGAGGCTCCAGGGTGTGTGTGGCCCATCTCACTCAGTCCCGATTGGCTGGACCCCAGCAGCAAGCTAACCTACTAGTCAGAGCGTCTGCCCCCTGGTGGTCAGTGAACGTCATAGTGAGTGGTTGAGTGGTCCTAGCATATCATTAGCATTTTATGCTTTGATTGAATGGACTGGACAACCAGACACTTAGCATATTAGGCTTTTATTATATAGGATGTATTGCCTGATAGTAGAGAAGGTTGGTCCTGAGCCCTGGCTTGCCCTTTTATTAACTTTGTGAGAATTTGAGCAAGCCACTTTTGAGTTCCATTTTCTTTACCAATTAAATGAGGATGTTAATGCCCAACAATCCTCTTGGGGTGTTTTAACTGAATGGAATTGCATGCTGCCCTCAGCAGGTTGCTGCTCTGAGAGGTGGCGACAGGTCAGAGCAGCTTGGTTTTGCTCCCTGAGCACTGCACCCAGCTTGTCTTACCGACCACTGGCCCTGCTGCCCAAGAGACCCCAGACTTGCCAGCAAGCATTGGCTGTGGGTCCTACACTGGAAACAGGGGATTGGGGGTGGGGGTGGGAAGTGGTGACTACACAGAGACAACAGCTTCTCATAGGAAGGAGACTCTTCCTTCTTGGTTGCATTGTGGCCGCCAGGCGAAATGAAGTTCATGGTCATGAATTAAAGGGACAATCTGTCTCCATAACAAGACTGAGTTGTAAACAACATCTGTCACTAATTGCCCAACAACCATCCACTTTTCTCTGAGATTTAGATAACAGCAGAGTGAGTATGGGTCCTTGGGGAAGTTTGTACTAATTCTTATGATTATCTATTTCAGGATTAGTAACCAGTATTCCAGTCTCAAAGTTTTAAGTGTTTGAGCTTTTTCAGAACACGTGACCACCCAAGTGCTATTATCTGAGACAGAGGGGCCTTTAGGGTGGGGAGCTCACAGAAATGATGACCCTCTACCCTACATTAGTTCCCAGCCTGGGTGGCTCCCATGTGTGCCTGTGGACAGTGCTCTAGTCACCTGCCTTCTCCTGGGGATGGGAGATACTCTGGGAGGAATCACTGGATCTTTATATCCTCCCACTAGTGAATTCTAAGACCGCCCCCCTCCCTTCATACTTCAGGGTTGATTTGGGTAAGGAGCTTGTCCGCTGGTGAATGCGGTTGCAGTAAATGCTGCATCAGCCTGAGTCACTGAAGATGCTCCATGGAGTTCCCAAACACCAGATATCCAGACTGGGAAATTTGCTTCTAATCCTGCCTCACTCCTGAAACACCACACCGGCTTCTTGCCTTCCCCAACTGGAAGTAATGAGTTGTGCAAAAAAACACTTTGGAAGTAAGTATTCAAGAGAACAGTGCCTCATCAGTCAGCAAGGGAGCATGAAAACGAAAGGTTTAAAGCTCCACTGAGAATCCCCTGAGTCACCCAGCTTCCTCCCTTCTATTAGTCAGCACCCCGTGCAACTTCAGCTCAGTGGGATTCTAAATTGTTCAGTTAATTTTAGCTGTTTCTAGATAGACAGCCATATTCTAGGTGAATCATTAGGAAAATTGAGGATAAGAGGAAAAAGCACACTGCTCTACTGTGAACCACTTCATCAGTGCTTTACAGGAAAGATGGGCAGGGAGCGCTTCAGTACATGGGTGTTTGGGGATAATGCAGAAAAATACACACACACACACATACATGCATGCATGTTCACATGCACACATGCATAATGTATGTGCACTAGAGATTGATGATAGAAAAACAGTCACTTTTTTGTTTATATTAAACTTTCCTGTGTCTGTATTTTCTCAAATGCAAGGAACACCTTTATTTGACTCTTCAGAAAGAGATATAATATGGTACAACTAGAGGCCCAACGCACAAAATTCATGCATGGTGGGGGGTCCCTCAGCCCAGCCTGCACCGTCTTGCAATCCAGGACCCCTCGGGGGATGTCCGACTGCTGGTTTAGACCTGATTGGTTTAGGAGCGAAGGGTTCCGGATTGCACACTCTCTTGCAATCCAGGACCCCTAGCTCTTAACCACCCACCTGCTCGCTCCTAATCACCCACCTGCTTGCTCCTTACAGCTTGGCTCACTGCTCCTTAGTGCTGCCACAGAGGCAGGAGAGGCTCCCGCCACCGCCGATGCGCTCACCAGCCCTGAGCCCAGCTTCTGGGTGAGCAGCACTCCCGCTGTGGGAGCGCACTGAACACCGGGGGCAGCTCCTGTGTTGAGTGTCTGCCCCCTGGTGGTCACTGTGTGTCATAGCGACCAGTTGTTCTGGTCATTCTGCCTTAATGGTTGCTGGGCTTTTATATATTTAGATTCTGGTTTTCTCTTCCTGAATTGACTGATCACCATTTTTGGTGCAAATGAAGAGGATCTGTGTAATGTCAAAGTGCAAATGTGACTAACAATAGACAGAATGTGTTACTTGTTCCATCTATCCCAGGGTATACAGCATGAAAAAATATTGCCTTCTTTGTTCATGATCTGAGGAATCAGCTCACCCCTATTCAGGAGATTTTATCGTTTTAGATTAAGGAATCTATTTTGTAAGCTGTTATTAAGCTGAACATTTTCCCACATTCTGATTACAAAGAGTAGTATTTTCATGTCCTTCTCACCCCCACGCAGCTCTGCCTTTGATGCAATTAGAACAACAGAACTGCATTTTTAGCTCCAAAGAATTCAGAACTAGAATTCTGCCATGCAAATGACATTCAACTCAAGGTAGAGAACTAGAAAGATGAACAGAATGCACAAAGGTGTCCTGGTATCAACCCAAAGGAATGTTTTACTTTGTCACCCATCATTTGCAGAAAGCCAAAGAATTATTCTCCAGTTCCATGTAAGGTAGGTTCTTGCAAATTAAATATCAGATATCCTATTTTATGTATCTTTGTATCCCCCATGATGTTTTCACAATCATTTTTGAAGGAATGTAAATAAACAAATGGATAAACCCATGACGTTGAACTTTTAAAGGTAAAGTATGGAGACAGGAAAAATAAGACATGAAGAGAATAATCTCAGCAGGGTTTCTCAACCTCAGCACTATTGACAGGTTGGGCAGGACATGTTTTTGGTTTCTTTTGTGGGGAGGGGAGGAGTTGCTGCATTGTGGATGTTTGTAGGATGTTTAGTAGCATTCTTAGCCTCGATCCACAAGAGGTCAGTAGTGACAACCAAATGTGTCCAGACATTGCCAAATGTCCCTGGGTGGTAGGGGCTGGGGGAGAGTGGGGAGCAGGGAGTAGGACAAAATCACTGGTTGAGAACCACTGAGCCAGAGAATTAATTTCCTTTTATCCACAGGCATTGGGAATAATTAGAGTTATTTTAATATAAATTACACTGGATATACATGAAAGTCATATTGCAAATAACATTATTATTAATAAACTAGAGGCCGGTGCACAAAAATTTGTGCACTCGGGGTGGGGGGAAGGGGGGCCCCTCAGCCTGGCCTGCGCCCTCTCGCAGTCTGGGACCCCTCGGGAGATAACGACCTGCTGGCTTAGGCCTGCTCCTGGGTGGCAGAGGGCAGGCCCAATCCCTAGGTGCAGCCCCTGGTCAGGCTCAGAGCAGGGCCGATTGGGGGGTTGGGGCGCTGCCCCCTGTCATGCACAGAGCAGGGCGGATTGGGAGGTTGCGATGCCACCCTCAGTCACGCTCAGGGTAGGGCCAATTGGGGGGCTGGGGCACCGCCCCCTGTCACGCACAGAGCAGGGTCGATCAGGGGTTTGGGGAGCTCCCCCCTGTCACACACAGAGCTGCAGGGCAATCAGGGGGTTGGGGAGATCCCCCCAATCAGGCACAGAGCAGGGCTGATCAGGAGGCTGGGGTGCCTTCCCCTGTCACGAACAGAGCAGGGTGGATAGGGAGGTTGTGGCCCCGCCCCCTGTCACACACAGAGCTGCAGGGCGATCAGGAGGTTTGGGCGCTGCCCCCTGTCACGCTGATCCTGGTGCTGGGAGGCATATTACCCTTTTACTATATAGGATAGAGGCCTGGTGCATGGGTGGGGGCCGGCTGGTTTGCCCTGAAGGGTGTCCTGGATCAGGGTGGGGTTCCCCACTGGGGTGCCTGGCCAGCCTGGATGAAGGGATGATGGCTGTTTGCAGCTGGTCACACCCCCTTCAGGGTGGGGGTCCCCACTGGGGTTCCTGGCCAGTCTGGGTGAGGGGCTGATGACTGTTTGCAGCTGGTCACACACCCTTCAGGGTGGGGGTCCCCACTGGGGTGCCTGGCCAGCCTGGGTGAGGGGCTGAGGGCTGTTTTCAGGCTGGTGGGTGACTGAAGCTCCCAACCGCTCTTTTCTTTTCTTTTTTATATTCTGGGCCAGCTTTAGCTCTGAGGCTTGGCTCCAGCTCTGAGGCCTCGGCTGCTGAAAGCAGGTATCTGGTTTGTTTGGGTTCTATAATCGAAACACTGTTTCAACTCCAGCTCTGAGATCCCGGCTGGCTGAAAGCAGGTTTCTGGGGTTTTGTTTAGCTTCTATATTTTTAACAATCTTTCAAACTGCAAGCTCAGAGGCTGGCAGCGGCAGGCAGGGAACGTTGGAGTCCTCCGTCACTGAAGCAAGCAAGCCTCATGTTCACTTTCAGCTGCCTGGCTGCCGGCCGCCATCTTGGCTGGCAGTTAATTTGCATATCACCCTGATTAGCCAATGGGAATGGTAGCGGAGGTATGGGCTAATTACCATGATTCTCTTTTATTAGATAGGATGTTAGTTCCAAAAATTATTTAATGTATGTCTAAGTATAGAATCCAGATTATATTAACGTATGTTATTACCAAGTTCATTATGTTTCTTGCATCTATTCTTCTAATTAATGCCAGGTCTCTAAGATATACCATAGCAAATTTGGGAAATACAGCCAATAAGTAATTACTCAGGCATTTGTATGAGTATTTAGACCATTCCTACTCTTCCTAATGGCAATATGATTGGAATAGAATGTGAATTCAGTGAGAGAAGGGGACATCCAATAGAAACCTACTTGATAGTCATCAGACTTACGGTAGGCACTCAGCAAATGTTAACTGGATGAATGAATGAATGAATGAATGAATGAATGAATGAATGAATGAATGAAAATGGTTTCTATTTTCCGAATTTACTGCCAATGATTCTCTTAAGTGTTTACTGGGCCCAGATTATTAATATTGAATCTTATTTGTATTTTTGAATATTATTGTAAGGTATAATACGAACATTTTGTAGGATTTTAGCCTTTCATCTATATATGAAACTTATTACGTTCCAAGTTTCTTCTACAGTTGATTGCTTATTCAATAATTATTTTTATTTTTTAGAGAGAGAGCGAGGAAGAAAAAGAGAGAAACATTGATTTGTTGTTCCCCTTATTTATACATTTTGTATATGCCCTAACCAGGGATTGAACCCACAGCCTTGGCATATCAGAAAGACACCCTAATCAACTGAGCTACCTGGCCAGGGATATTCAATAATTACTTTAATTAATCATTTTATAATGAAGAAGGAAAAGCCTTGGGTAAAGTGCCCCCCTCCCCATCTCCCAGTGGTATTCTAAGTTTGCCTGGTTACTTACCTAGATGCTAAAAACACAAAATTGCTTATCAAAATAATCTAATGCAACTTACAAATGATTTTCCTGCAAGAATTTAAATCCAAATAAGTGAAATGAGTTCAGAAATATACATATTAAATATGCACCACCCTTTCTGATAAATTACTAAGTTATGATATGTGATACTTTTTTTGTAATTCAAAATTTGTCAAATACTTTGTAACTGGCAACTTCATATGGTTCAACCTAACAGATGCTGAAAACAGATGTACAGGGAGGGAAAAAACAGAAGTACCTTTAGAAATAGATCCGATAACAGCAATGTCAGCAAAGGAATTAAGGCCAAGTGCTCCTGGAAGACTTTCTCAGCATTAGCTGTGATCTACTCCCTCCTTTCTTAGTCCCTCTTTTTCTCCAATTTATACTTATTGACTATCCACATGAACTAACAACTAGAAATATTGGAGAGAAAATTCACTGTATAATTAATAGACTACTTTTCATTCTTTATACAACTAAAATGACCTTTTAAAAATTATCTTTATTGTTGAAAGTATTACAAAGGTCCCCCTTTCCCCTTGTTGACCTCTCCACCCTGCTCTCACCTCCTCTCTAGGCATTCACTGCACTATTGTCTGTGTCCATGGTTTATGCATATAAGTTTTTAGTTAGTCGGTTCCTGTCTTCCATCCCCTTCTCTCTGATAAATGTCAGTTTGTTGCTTGCTTCAATGTCTCTGGATAAAATGATGTTTTTGTCACACATTTTGGTTTGGTTTGGCTTTTATCTTTGGGCTTTAGTAAAACTATAGGTATTTCTCTAAACAGAATGCGTTTACAAAATGTGGTGTTGTCATCTCTAGAGAGAATATGTTTGGAAGTGCAAGATACTAGTAAAATTAATTATTCTGGGACATATTTGATACAGAAGTTACTGTATATCAAGGATGACTATTTTTCCATATGGGATGCTTATTTTCTAATTATCAGGGATTTTCTTTCTACTTATAGCTTTATAAATAACCAAAATAATAAGATTATTTATAAAACAACCACCAAACAAATCAAAATAATAAAAAAATACCTAATAACTAGGTTTAAAAAAGGGGGGGGTGAAGACAAATCATTTTCTGCAAACATTAGAACAAGGCATCTATAGTAACTATGGATGCAGCTGAATAGTAAAACATGAAAAAGTTACAAAAAACATCTTAATGATTGTCCTCTAATTAAAATTTGTCACTGCCAGTGACTAATTAATAATTGATTATAATGTCACATTCAACTTTTCTCACAATGCTATATTGAATCTAAAGAGCTTTAGTCATACTCATCAATATCTTGATTCTTTATGCTTTCAGATACTCTTAAAAAATAACGATTTACATGCTCTCTCAGATCTTGTAGCTGTATGGCTCTCTGAACATTAGGATTACACTGGGAAATGCAGTAGCAACTGATGTTGGACCTATAATTACCTGGATTTTGGTCTTCTTTCCTTGGCATGGCTATTTCTAAGGCTGCATAACCTTCAGAATTTGAAGGCTATTTCTCCACTTTATCCTTCCTCATTTTGCTGTTTTGTGAAGTATTTTGGGCAATTGACTAGAGCTATGGTTCTCAAAGTGTCATCCCCAAACCAGCAGCATCAGCACCGCCTGGCAATTTGTTAGAAATGAAAATTACTGGGCATCACTCACTGCAGACATACTGAATAAAAATCTTGAGGTGGCACCTAGCACCCTGTATTTTTACAAGCCTCCAGGTGATTCTAATGCCCACTCAATTTTGAGAATCACTGTATTGAAAATACCTCTTGGGGAAGTAGCCTTTTTCCACTCTTGGACCAAAAACTTTCATTTATCAATGAGTTAGGACTTTCTTATTTTTCATCTTATTCTATAAGGCACCTGTTTGATTAGACTAACTGGATTAAAAAACTAAAATCTGTTAAAAACTCACAGTTGTTATCAACAGAGTAGTTCTGATTCAATGAGTTGATTTCTCACTCATACACAGGGATATTTTAGAGTTTCTAAGAACTTCAACTAGAATAGCATGTAGCCCCCACCCTGACCAAGCATGGGAAAGACCCTGGGTAGCAGCTACCTATCCATGGCATTCTTTATGTTTCAGCTTCTGAAAGTATACAGAATCCTGCAGAAACTTATGGTAAATAGCATAACTATAGTGTGTTGCTCATGTAAATAAAGACTGGAAATTAGAAATATATCTTGTTTTGTTTTGTTTTTAGCAAAATACTTTACTAAGCCATTTAATTGGGGGTGGGAGTATGTGGCAAATAGGCCCTATGGAATAGTCATGAAAATGAAAGCTGGAAGCAAAGAAAACAAAATTGTTTGCATAAGAAAAGCCAACTTTTAGTAACAGTCCAGAGAGAAGAGGTGAGGCCTACGGAGTGGACATCACAAGACCTAGCTATGACAGGATACGTGAGAGCCAAGGAGAGAGGGGTGGCCAATAAAAAGTTCTAGTGGCAGTCCAACCAAAGCAAAGGGACATCTAATACATATTAAAATGAAAGTTACCTGCCATGGTCTGCTGGGCTGTATTCCCCTCCAGGATTCTCAGACTGTGGTGGACAGACTGTAGTGTGGCCCCCATGTGATTGCTTCCTCTTGATGCTCATGCCCAGAGATAGTCCCCTCCTCTGGGGCACCTGTGACTTGCTTTCTAACTAATAGAATATGGCAAAGGTGATAGGATTTACCTGATTATGTGTACACTAGAGGCCAGGTGCATGAAATTCATTCACTCAAGGGGGGGGGGGCGGGGTGGAGTGGGGAGAAAAATTCCCTCAGCCTGGCCTGCACTCTCTCCCAGTCCGGGAACCCTCAGGGGATGTCCAACTGACAGCTTAGGCCCGCTCCTGCCACTGCCGCTGCGCTCACCAGCTTGAGCCCAGCTCAGGGCTTCTGGCTGAGCAGCACTCCCCCTGTGGGAGCACACTGACCACCAGGGCAGCTCCTGCATTGAGTGTCTGCCCCCTGGTGGTTAGTGCGCATCATAGCAACCAGTCATTCTACCATTTGGTCAATTTGCATATTAGCCTTTTATTATATAGATGATTATGAACCTGATTGTAGCACCTGTCTTGCTGAAGTTTTTCTCATTCCCACGCCAGATCTGAAGAAGCAAGCTGTCACATAGGGAAACCCATGTGGCAAAGACCTGTGAACAGCCTTTAGGAGCTGACAATGGCTTCCAATAAAAAGACTGCAAGAACCTGAAGACTTCAGTCCTACAGTGACAGGGAACTAAATTCTGCCAACAGCCTGAGTCAAACTGGAAGCAGAGCCTTCCCCAGGTGAGCTGCATATGAGAGCAAACGCTGGCCAACACCATGATTATAGCCTGTGAGCCTTAAGCTGAGAACTCAGCAAAGTCATGCTTTTACTTTTACTCTTGGTACTGGTTGGATTTCATTTAAAATTTTCTACTATGCATTTATTTATTTATTTTTATTTTTTAAAAAATATATTTTATTGATTTTTTACAGAGAGGAAGGGAGAGAGATAGAGAGTTAGAAACATCGATGAGAGAGAAACATCGATCAGCTGCCTCCTGCACATCTCCTGCTGGGGATGTGCCCGCAACCCAGGTACATGCCCTTGACCGGAATCGAACCCGGGACCTTTCAGTCCGCAGGCCAACGCTCTATCCACTGAGCCAAACCGGTTTCAGCTTCTACTATGCAAATAAACAAAAGAGAAGATTCTACTTATGGGTTTAGATCCACAATGCTGTTGCAATAGGCAGTATAGATGCACATTACTGAAGAGAAAGTTAAAATAATTGAATTTGGGGGCTATTTATTGATTAGAGACCTGAAAGAAGTCTCAAATTCTATGTCAGCAAAGTATAGAATGTATAAGAAAGAAAGGGGAATATTTTTCAGGGAACAGCATGACAAAGCAGTCTCACAGGGTACCCCTTCTGAGGTAGGAAATGGATGAGGGTAGAAGTTGGTGTGAAGTGGAGAGTCCATTCAGAGCTCCAAGGTTGGGGCAGGCTGGTCTTCCACCTCCGGTCATATTGCTTCCAGGAAAGTTTCTGAGTCCTGACAGATAATCACACGTGCTCATTTCCTACAGGTAGGGGACAGGAGGTCCAGAACTTAGCTCACTACAGCCTCTAAGGGGCAACCTGGAAAAGGACATGGGAATCTAGAGACTGCCTTTAAGCCAACAGGAAGCATGGACACCCAGTCAAAGGAGCAACCAGAAAGCTGGGTTTCACAGATTCATTCTGCACCTATCACGAATGCAGGCTCAGTACTATTCTTTCTCAACACTATGAAGAGCAGGCAGTACAGCCCTCACTCTTCCAATGACTGGGAGGATGCAACATCAGCTAGAGGTGCCATTTTCTCCTCAAGGTTCTGGGTCCCACTTCCTTGAAAGAGAAATCTGCCCAGAATACAATGATATAAATGAGCAAAAACTGCTCTAAGGTTTTAAATGAAATAAAGCTAAAGAGGTCAACCAGGGCACAGAATGAAACAACAGCGAATCGACTACCATATTTTTTCATGTATAAGACGCCCCTCACTTTTCCAACCCAAAATTAAGAACTCAATACTTTAAACATTTTGCTGGTTTTCCTCTTAAGGCCTTCTTTTTTGGCATCTTAAGGAGTTGTTCTTCCTGTTTTCTCCACTGTCTGATCATACGTTTAGTGGGAGGAAGTCCAAATTGTCTCTCTGCAGCTCTATTTCCATGCTCTTTTGCATAGCTGATTACATTGTTTGAATTTTGCAGAGTAAGACAATCATTTACTGGTATTTATCTTTTTATTTTCTGACATCTTTATGGGCTCAGAACGCTCCAGTACCTGTTGCATCTGTGCACTCACCACCTCCACCCCTAATTACGGCATCAGCTGATGTCAGTAACAATAAGGCTCCTGACTGGAGGAAGCCTGTTTGACAAGGTATGGGCAGCTACTCACCCATACAGCTCCCTCCTCAGCTGACTTCCGTGTGTAAGATGCCCCTTGAATTTTTAGTCTAACGATTTTAGAAAAATATAGTATCTTATACATGGAAAATATGGTACATATAAAGTGAAATATCAAAAGAACATGAATAATATCTTCCATTATCTGGGCAGGATCTCCATGGCCCATCCTGCATACTCCTGAAGGTAAATCATTTTAAGCCATGTAAATTAGGATATGAAATGAATTAGAATGACCCACTCTCCTCCCAAATGATGTATCTACAGAATTCAAACTTAGGAGATATCTTAGTCACTCTAAACATAGAGTTTATCTATGGATTTAGGAGCTGTAATATATTATGACTGAGGACCATGATGAAGTCAGGCAATTCTTCCTCTATGAAATACTGCAGGAAAAAGTAATGTAAATATGCAATGCATGGAAGCAGAAACATTGTTTTATCTTGCTATTATCATTAATCTAGTGATTGAAATACAAATAACTTGAAATCAGCAACAAATATATCAATCCTACCTTGCAAGGTGACTTTCTATTGCTCCAAATTTAATGAAAAGCCTGTTTTTGTTTTGTTGTGTTTTGTTTTGTTTTTATAAGAAGAATCCCTTGAGGATGGTATGTGCCTGAATAGTAATGTAAATTAATCAGGACCTTAACTTCCCTCTCTGGTCAAGAAGGGTCATTCTATTTTAAGCTTTACATTTATCCTATAGTTCTCAAGGGTCATTCAATTCAACCTTACTTAATCTTCAAGACATCCCTGTAGGAAAAGTCAGTGTTATTAAACAAGGTACAGAAATATTAAATTATTTGGCTCAAGTTGCACAGAAAATCAATGCCAAAGGGCAGGATTAAAATATATAATATTAATCTAATGGATAATTTTTCTCTCTGGACACAGGTGACTTTGTTTTTCTTTATAGACTCAACAAATATTTTGGAAGCTGATAATCACATTTTGAAGGTATCTTTGCCTTCTAAAAGAATAAGGTAATGAAAGATTGACATAAGACTTGGTGAGGAAGTTGTTTCGCTAAAGAGAAATGACAGAAAGTGTCATGTTATGACCTAGAGCAGTGGTCGGCAAACTCATTAGTCAACAGAGCCAAATATGAATAGTACAACGATTGAAATTTCTTTTGAGAGCCAAATTTTTTAAACTTAAACTATATAGGTAGGTACATTGTTATTAACTTAATTAGGGTACTCCTAAGGCTTAGGAAGAACCACACTCAAGGGGCCAAAGAGCTGCATGTGGCTCGGGAGCCGCAGTTTGCCGACCATGGGCCTAGAGTAAGTATAATGCAGTCAGAATCAAGACGACAAGATGGTATTCTGCTCCTGTAATGCTGACTGAAGTTAGCCAGGGAAGAATTAGAGTAAATAGCAAGGGGACCAACCACAATATGGTCAGAAAGATGTGCCATGAATTAGATGTGAAATGAATTACAATGACCCACTCTCCTCCCAAATGATATATCTACAGAATTCAAACTTAGGAGACATCTCAGTTACTCTAAACGTAGAGTTTATCTATGGATTTAGGAACTGTAATATATTATGACTGAGGACCATGAGCCCCTTGAGGTTTGAAGGTGAGGGGAGTGAATGTGTGGTGAGGTGGTTTCTAAGGCTATGTTAACTTCCTAGGGCTTCTATAGTATGAAGTACCATCAACTGGATGGCTTAAAACAGCAAAAATTTATTTTCTCACTAGAGGCCCAGTGCACGAATTCACACAGGGGTGGGGGGTGGGGGAGAAGAGTCCTGTATCCTCTCACAATCTGGGACCCCTCAGGGGATGTAGCAGTGCACCAAGTGGTGAGAGCCCGAGCCGGGGCTGGGCGCCGCGCTGCTAGCACTCATCCTGGCGCACTGTGCCTGCGGCCACCACTTCGTAGTGCTGCTGTGGAGTTGAGAGAGGCTCTCATCACCGAAGTTGCGCTTGCCAGCCATGAGGTAAGCTTCTGGCTGAGCAGCGCTCCCCCTGTGGGAGCACACTGACTGACCACCAGGGGGCAGCTCCTGCATTGAGTGTCTGCCCCCTGGTAGTCAGTGCACATTGCAGTGACTGGTTGACTGGTTGTTCTGGTAATTTGGTCATAATGGTTGCTTAGGCTTTTATATATATAGGTTGTTCTGGAGGCCAGAAGTTGAAAATTAAGGTGTCAGCAGGCTGACTCCTTCTGAGGGCTCTGA
The DNA here is from genome assembly GCF_014108235.1 of Myotis myotis. Taxonomy (NCBI): domain Eukaryota; kingdom Metazoa; phylum Chordata; class Mammalia; order Chiroptera; family Vespertilionidae; genus Myotis; species Myotis myotis. The sequence continues at coordinate 38,540,064 of NW_023416320.1, read as the reverse complement.
GGGAGAATGCGTCCTAGGCCTCTTCATAGCTCCTGGTGGTGCCTACAATACTTGGTGTTCCTTGGCTTATAGACGCATCACTCCAATCTTTGCCTCCATCACCACATGGCACCCTTCCTTTCCGTGTCTCTTCACCTGGCTTTCTTTTTATAGAGACACTCATTATAATGGAGTAAGCCTCACCCTAATGATCTCATCTTAACTTGATTAAATAAATACACAAAGACCCTATTTCCAAATAAGGCCACATTCACAGCTACTAAGACTTAGGACTTTAACATACCTTCTTGAGGGACACAATTCACCCCACACCAAAGGCTAAGGGAGAGCAACAGCATCTCTGGGAAAACCTTTCACGAAAGCCTACAGTTTAAATGGGTCTCATCCTAACTGTTGGCTGTCAATGTGGCGAGATAAGGAAGACAAAGCATGGGCTACAGGTTAACGAAGCTACTAGCCTAGCACCTAGCCTATCTTCCTGCTGAGGAGATGGTGGTGATCACTGTAAGTCCCAGATGCTTTGACATGGGTATTTCTGCCTCTAGAGGCACCACCGTGTGTCCATTCCTGGGCCATTTATGGGATAGGTGGTAGCTTGTTGTAGAAAATAACTCTTCTGCCTGTGTGGATATTGTGAAGCTTTCTTCCTTCATCTGAACATCCCTCTCTTGTCAAGAAGGGTCATTCTTGATTATCAACGCCCCCCATACCAATTAATCCCTCAACTCTCACCCCAACACATGCAAAGGCAGTTCAGGATGCTGTTCCTGGGCAAGACTGTCACCGAGAAATCTTTCACAGTCAAAGAAAGACACTGGTGTGAGACCGTGTTTCCAAAGGGATGGAAACCCCTGTTTGTAAAGAAGCCTTGCTTTTAAATGAGTTAAGTTATGCCAAGTAAAAATTATTTTATTATACAAATCCCAATACTTGCTTAATAGTACTAATTCCATTTAGGCAATGGAAACCTGATAGATTTGTGAACATATATTTTCAAGGATTTTTTTCTCTTCAAGAGAATAGGTATCATTGATACCCATATTCATAGCTGCGAATCCACCTCCCTTGGCCTCTCCACTTTCATGATCGACCTCCACCAGGTAGATAGATGGGCTCGCACTGCTGGCTGCTGTCCTCCGACACTGGCTGGCTCTCGGACCCACATGCCCCCACATCTTTGTGGCCACCAACTTTCCGAGCCTCGTTCAGCTACCCTTGTTGCCACAGGGGCCCCTTGTGCAGTATTGGACCATGGAGACCTGTGAGGATGGGAATGACCTTGTCTTCTTCTATCGGGTTTGCGAAGGTGTTGCCAACGCCAGCCATGCCTCCCACACAGCTGCCCAAGCCAGGCTTCCTGACAAGCTCATAACTCGTGGCAAGGAGGTCTCGGACTTGATCTGCAGTGGTAAGCCCATCAAGCCTCTCAAGGAGCTGCTGAAGGAGAAGCAAATGGAAAATTGCCAGACATTAGTAGGTAAGTTTCTGAAACTGGATTTGGAAGATCCCAACCTGGACCTGGACATTTTCATACGTCAGGAAGTGCTCCTTGCAGCCACCACCAGCCTCTGAGAGTCCTTCGTCTGCCCTCCTCCCCTTCATTCCAATAAACATATAAATTTATTTTTTTCAAAATTAACATTGACTCTTTGTTTTTCAGTCCCTAAAAATTTTATGCATTTTCTAGGAAGTTGCATGCTACTAACTACTAATGGAAGAAATGACTTTTAAATAACTGCAGAAGAGAACAAAAAATTAATATTTCAAGATATCATCTCTGATTATTAGAAACAAATGAGAGTGCATTAGGATGTATGTTAATGTTTGGGAGGTTTTTTAATATTTGTTTATTAAAAATATTTTTTTATTGATTTTATAGAAGAAGAGAGAGGGAGAGAAACATCAATGATGAGAATCACTGATCGGCTGCCTCCCACACGCCCCACACAGGGGATTGAGCCTGCAACCTGGGCGTGTGCCCCCAACTGGAATCGAACCTGGGACCCTTCAGTCCACAGGACAACGATCCATCCACTGAGCCAAACCAGCTAAGGCTAATATTTGTGTTTTAAGAAGGACATCACTATGCCTCCTGCATACCCCCTCCTGGAGGATCAAGTCCAAAACCCGGACACGTGCTCTGACCTGGAATTGAACCAGCAACCTTTTGGTGGCAGGGCTACTTGTTTATTTTTTGATCATGTACTTGTTACCTTCAGATACTCAGACAAACAAAAGCAAGTGGAAAACAAAAGTCTTTTATGTGGTTCCTCAATGCCCAGCCCATGGCATCACACAATAAAGTTGAAATTCATTATCTGTGTATGTTTTTGTCCTTATCCAGAAAAATAACACCACAATTTTAATTCTAAAAAAATATTGATATAGGTCAGTAAATAGTTAATTTAACCCTAGAAAGTTTGCCTTTTAAAATAAATGTGAATTTTTGAGTCTTATGTAATAGAATATTAGTTGGAAAATTCTTATTAGTGGCTCTACTTTGGGTAAAAATAAAGAGAAGATATATGACTGAAATTATTGGATGTAGACAGAATTTAGAAAGAAAAATTGAACAGGTTTGCAATTTTATTTTAAATCTTGGTGAATAATGCTACTTACAGTAGAAGTGAAAAGTATATTACTCTTGAGGTAAGCAAGAAGATTTCTTAATTCAGATATGTACTCTGCTCTATTCCTGGAAGTTTCAAGGATATATTGAAAAGGAGTCATACCACTAAGCCCTTTTTTGGGGGTGGAGGTAGGGATGAGGGTAGGGACAAGGAATAATAATGATAATGTCAAGGACAAACATTACTTGAAACTTCTTTGGTTGGTCTCCTGCTGGAAATTTTAACTGATTGCTGAAAGTAGATTATATATGTGCAATTTGCTTTAATCTTCATTAAAATGAGAATTTGTTGTTTACTTTCCTTGAGAATTAGGAAATTTTAAATTCAATAAGAAATAGTGATGGCCCTGGCCGGTTTGGCTCAGTAGATAGAGCTTCAACCAGTGGAATGAAGGGTCCAGGGCTCGATTCAGGTCAAGGGCACATGCCCGGGTTACAGCCTCAATCCCCAGTGTGGGGCATGCAGGAGGCAGCCAATCAAAGATTCTCTCTCATCACTGATGTTTCTATCTGTGTCTCCCTCTCCCTTCCTCTCTGAAATCAATAAAAATATATTTTAAAAAATAGTGATGGCTATAAACTCATTTAAAATACATTGTGATACATTCTAGAAAGTATAAATGGTATTTTTTAAAAGACTAAACAAACACTTTGAGAAAGAACAAAATGTAACAAAACTAGGAACAGTACTAATGGTGCTCTTCTCACATTTTTTACACAATCTTTCATTGAAGCATTTCACAAATTAGCTACAGAGACAACTTGTTCTGGGGAATCAGCACTATGTACTAGAAATGGTAAAAAGCTGCATTTAGTGCCCAGCAACTTTTTGCTTAACCTTTAGCCACTTGTCTTAACACTTGTCTTCCTCGTTGCTGTCATCACATTATTACTATCTTCGTTATCACCACCATCATCACATCAACTGTCACCTCGGTAAAGAGGACTTTTATGAACTAATTCTCTTTGTTATTACTGTTTATCTTCTCCCCCGCCCCTTTTTTACCCCTTAACCTACCTTAAGTTTCTTCAGGTTATGTTTAAACATCAAAAATGGTATTTTCTGTTTAGTTGTTCACTATAGCGACAGGAAGACAGGGACTTCTGTCTGGGCATCCCAGTGTGTCCTGAGTGCCTGGAAGAGGTCCTGACATGCTGTTGATGCTCAATGTATACTAGTTAAATGAATGAAGTATTATTTATCAAACATGTATACTGCCATGCTTACACATTTATACATTTTTGTGGAGTGTTTGCTATGTGCCAGGTACTTTTCTATGAGCAGGGGATAAGCAGGAACCAAAGAGGCAAATATGCCCTCTAAGAACTCACATTCTAGTGAAGGTAAAAGATAATAAGCAAGGTAAAAAAAAAAAAAAAAGTAAATTATGTATATACTAGGGCCCAGTACACGAATTCGTGCACCTTGAAAGGAATTGTGGGCCGTGATGCTGCAGTGGGCACGGGGGCGTGGGGGGGGGGGAGGTGTCTTGGCCTATCCTTCATGCCCACCCCCCCGCGCCTCCTGCCACGCCCCCAGTCCCCTATCTGCCACAGCCCTGCTCCTGCCACGGCCACTCCCACACATTGATGTTGCTGGCCCTACTCTCACTCGCTGATGGTACAGAACAATTGGGGCCGGCACCAGCAGTGGGTGTGAATGGTGGCTCTGGTGCCAACTGTGGGTGCGAGGGAGCAGGGGGAGGTGGAGAAGCCCTGAGGGGTGATCCGGGCCAGCGCCAGGCAGTGGGTGCAAGTGGGGCCAGTGCCAGCAGCAGGTATGAGCACTGGACAGGACCATGGCATGCAGAAGCAAAGAATTTTCAGTAACTACCAGAGTCTCATCCCAATGACAGCAACCGGCACCCTGCCTTGGTCTGGTGCCCCCCACTCATCTGCTTCACCATCCTGCCGCAGCCAATGCCCTCCATGTTCCCCACGTGCCCCCTGGTGGTCAGCGCATGTCATAGCGACCGGTTGTTCGGTTATTCCACCGATCAGTCTATTTGCATATTCAGGGTTTATATATATAGATTAGGGATAAATGTGTAGGAGAAAAACAAAGTGGGGAGATAAGAAAAATTGTGGATAGAGTGACATTTGAATTGATATTAGAAGTGAGAATCATGTGGATTTGATAGGAAGAACACTAAAGGCAGACAAAGTCACACTGGCCGGTTTGGCTAAGTGGTTGGAGCGTCAGCCCCTAGACCAGAGGGTCTGGGGTTCAATTCCAATCAAGGGCACATACTTCGGCTATGGGCTTGATCCCTGGCACCAGCCGGGGTATGTGCAAGAGCAACCAGTCAACGTGTCTCTTTTGCATCTATGTTTCTGTCTCTACCCTTCCTTTCCATTCTCTCTAAAAATCAATTTTAAAAAATCCTTGGGTGAGAATTAACAAAAAATTAAAAAAAAATAAAGGCAGACAAAGTCTAACATGAAAATGAGCAACACAGCCCTGGCTGGTTAACTCAGTTGGTTAAAGCATCATCCCAATACTCCACAATTGCAGGTTCAATCCCTGGTCAGGGCACATACAAGAATCAACCATGCCGAAACCGGTTTGGCTCAGTGGATGGAGCGTCGGCCTGCGGACTGAAAGGTCCCAGGTTCGATTCCGGTCAAGGGCATGTACCTGGGTTGCGGGCATATCCCCAGTGGGAGATGTGCAGGAGGCAGCTGATCGATGTTTCTCTCTCATCGATGTTTCTAACTCTCTCTCTCCCTTCCTCTCTGTAAAAAAATCAATAAAATATATATATATTTAAAAAAAAAATCAACCAATGAATGCATATAAGTGAAACAAATCAATGTTTGTCTGTCTGTCTGTCTGTCTCCCTCCCTCCATCCAGCTCTCTAAAAATCAATAAAAAATTTTAAAAATAAAGAAAATGAGCCATGCAATAGAATCTCAGAAGGAGACAGTGGGGACGAAACAGAGTAAGGCAGGAAGGAATAGTAGGAGATAAAGCAGAGAGACAGTGGGAGCCTTTCATCTGGGTATGATGGGAAGCCACTACAGGGCTTTAGGAAGAAGAGTGACAGAAATGATCTAGTTGTAAAGGCTGCTGTATTAAGAATATGTAAGTTATCTTGTTGTCAATTTCACTTAGGTCCTATGGCTCTGCTTGCCACCACCATCCACAATAGATCCTTGTGCACCTCTTAGCCAATGCCTAGAATTCATTTATTCACAAATATTATTGAGTTCCTGCTTGTTCCTTGACATGAGGCTATATCTAAAAACACAATAATAAATGAGAGGATTTTTGAATTTATGAATTGGGTTAGTCAATATGTTTACTATTTGAATTATTTGATAAACTATTTATAAGATTTAAAATTCAAAGATAGGTAGGGGAGGAATTCGTATCTAGCCTTGCTACATATATTATCTAAAATGCCCATTTTTCAATAAGACATTACAAAAGATTCAAAGAAGCAGGAAAGTGTACTAGTAACTCATATTCAGGAAAAAAGCAGGCAATAGAAATTGCTTTGGAAGAACTCAAAATGTAGACTTAACAAGGACTTCATAGCAGCCATTATAAGCATGTTCAAAGAACTAAAGGAAATCATGTCTAAAGATTTAAAGCAGTGGTTCTCAATCTTCCTACTGCCGCGACCCTTTAATACAGTTCCTCATGTGGTGGTGACCCCCAAACATAAAATTATTTTCATTGCTACTTCATAACTGTAATTTTCCTACTGTTATGAATCATAATGTAAATATCTGATATGCTATATGTGTTTTCCAATGGTCGCAACCCACAGGTTGAGAACCGCTGAAAAGGAATGCATGATGACATCTCATTAAATGGAGAATGTCAATAAAAATATATAAATTATTTAAAAGGACCAAATGGAAATTATAGTATTGAAAAGTATAATAATCAAATGAAAAAATTCACTAGAGGGGTTCAGAAGATTTGAGCTGTCAGGAGAATCAATGAACTTGAAGATACATTAATAAGAGTATGCAACCTAAAGGAGAGAGAGAACAAAGAATGAAAAAAAGTGTGCAGAACCTCAGAGAAATGTGGGCCACCTTTAAGCACACCAATAAACACATAATGAGAGTTCTAGAGGCAGAGGAGATAAAGAGGGAAAAATCAATCTACACTAATAAAAGAGAAACATGGTAATTGGCGTATGACCGCTACCCTTTTCATTGGCTAATCAGCGAGATATGCAAATTAACTGTCAGCCAAGATGGCAGCTGGCAGCCAGGCAGCTTGAAACTAACATGAGGCTTGTTTGCCTCAGTGACGGAGTATCGTTGGAGGAAACCAATGTTCCCCGCCTACGGCTACAGGCCTCTGAGCGGGCAGTTTAAGAAACATTGTAACAAATACCGCCGGACTTCAGCCAGCAGATTCGCAACATTGTAAGCAAAGGCCAGAAACCTACTTTCAGCCGTGGAGGCCTAAGAGCTGGAGCCAGCCTCAAGGTAAAGCTGGCCCAGAATAAAAAAAAAAAGAAAGAAAAAAAGGAGCGGTTGGGAGCTTCAGTCACTCCCAGCCTGAAAACAGCTCTCAGCCCCTCACCCAGACTGGCCAGGCACCCCAGTGGGGACCGCCACCCTGATCCAGGACACCCTTCAGGGCAAACCAGCCGGCCCCACCCATGCACCAGGCCTCTACCCTATATAGTAAAAGGGTAATATGCCTCCCGGCACCGGGATCAGCGGAGCCGCGAGGCCTCCCGGCACCGGGATCAGAGTGACAGGGGGCAGCGCCCAAACACCCTGATTGGCCCTGCTCTGTGCGTGACAGGGGGTGGCGCCGCAACCTCCCCATAGACCCTGCCTTGAGTGTGACAGGGGGCGGTGCCCCAACCCCCCAATTGGCCCTACCCTGAGCGTGACTGAGGGTGGCATCACAACCTCCCAATCTGCCCTGCTCTGTGCATGACAGGGTGGCGCCCCAACTCCCCAATCGGCCCTGCTCTGAGCCCGACCAGGGGCTGCACATAGGGATTGGGCCTGCCCTCTGCCACCCGGGAGCAGGCCTAAGCCAGCAGGTCGTTATCTCCCGTGGGGTCCCAGACTGCGAGAGGGCACAGGCCGGGCTGAGGGACCCCCCCTCCCCCCTGAGTGCACAAATTTTTGTGCACCAGGCCTCTAGTATTAGAATAAATAATGGCTGACAACTCTTCAGATTTATTGAAAATTCTTTTCTAAACACCCAAGAAAGTCCAAGTAGGATAAATGCAGAGAACTACATCCTTATGCAATGGAGTAAAATTGCTGAAAACCAAAAACAAAGAGAAATCTTGAAGCAGCAAGAAAATTCATCACACACAAGGGAGCTCTGATAAGATTAATAGCTTAACTTTTTTTTAAATTGTTGATAGAATTACAGATTTCCCCATGTGCTTCCCTTCACCCAGCCCCCACCCCACCCTAGGCCTTCACTGCACTATTATCTGCACTACATCTGTGTCTATGGACTGTGCATATATGCATATAAGTTCTCTGGTTAATCTCTTCCTGTCCCCTCCAAATCACTCCCCTCTGAGATCTGTGAATAGCTAACTTGTAATCAGAAATAACAGAGACCAGAAGGCAGTGGGATGACATATTCAAAGTGTTCAAAGTAAGAAATGGTCAACCAAGCATCTTACGGCTAGCAAAAACATCTTTCAAAAATAAAGGCAAAGACATTCACACATAAACAAAAACTGAGAGAATTTGTTGCTAGTAGACCCACCTTTCGAGAAATACAAAGTTCTCCTGGCTACAAGCAAGTTATATGAAAATAATTTGAATTCACAACAAAAAACAAAGAGTACTAGTCAAAGTAATTATGTAGGTAATTACAACAAACAGTGCAATTGCATATTTTTCTCATTTCTTCTCTTAATTTTAAAAGCAAATTCATAATACATATTTTAGGTTCATAAATATATTTAAATATTTATACATTTTTTAATTTTAAAATTTATTAATATATAATTTCTATATTTGACAATAATAGCACAAAGGAGGCAGGTGAGAACATAGCTATATTTGACTTCGGAAATGACATCAAATGGTAACTCAAACTTACAGGAAGAAATGAACAGAAACAGAAATGGTAAATAAAACATTTAATAAAATAAACTTTATAAATATATACTTTTCTCTTTTATTCCCCCAGCTTCTTTAAAATTAAGAATATAAAAAAATTATAGCAATGGGTTGTTGATCTTTTAACATAGATACAGTATATATAACAATAGTAGCACACAAAAGGTTGTGGGTTTGATTCCTAGTCAGGGCACATACCTAGGTGCTGGGGTCCAACCCCAGCAGGTCCAGGGGTCCCCAAAGGTGTGGATGGAGTCGGTAAAGAATGAATGACACGGAGGCTGAGTTCAGTTGATCATCATAGCCGTGTTCTCTTGTCAGGGTCTGGTCAGGATCTCTAGCCGAGTTCTGGTCAGGATCTCCAGCGAAGTTCTGGTTAGGATCTCCAGCCAGGTTCTGTGTCCATGTTCTCTTGCTAGGTTCTGTCCAGGTTCTCCAGCCAGGTTCAGTCACCAGGTTCTAGTCAGGTTCTCTTGCCAATTTCTGTAGTCAGGTTCAGCCCAGGATCTTTTGCCATGTTCTCTCCAGCGAAGTTCTTCTGTCTCTAGGCTCTGTGTAGGTTCTGTCTTCTAAGTTCTGTGTGTAGGTTCTGTCTTCTAAGTTCTGTGTTCTAAGTTCTGTCTTCTTACATCTGTATTTATACCAGTTGATTCCAATCCTATCAATCTCTATTCCAAAGGTTAGGGCGTTTCTTATCTCCATTCCAGGGAGTAAAGATTATGTAGCTTAAGCAAGATTGTTCATAGTTAAAGTGATTAATTACCCGCCTGACACTTAGTTAAGAGGTTTTATTCCCTCCCTAACTTCAGGGGAAAATCCCTACCTGGGGAAACAACCTTTCTCAGAGACCTTGGTTAAAACACATAGTGCCAAGAAGGTGAGCAAACATATTAAGAACAGTATGCCATATATGCCAGGTCCCTTGAAACAGCAAGCATGGACCGGCTCCCGGCACCTAGGTTACAGGTTTAATGCCCAGTCGAAGCAGGTGCAGGAGACAGCTGATCAATGTTTCTCTCTCACATTGATGTTCCTCTCTCTTTCGCTCCCTCGCTCCCTCGCTCCCTCCCTCCCTCCCTCCCTCCCTCCCTAATTCCCTCCCTCTCTCCCTCCTTCCTTCTTTAAAATCAATAAACATGTCCTTGAGTGAGGAATTTTTAAAAATTTAGTCTACAGGAGACAGTTTAGCTTCAAAGATACATATGGATTGAAAGGGTGGAAGAAGATAAATGGCAATCATAAGACAGTTTGTATGGCTTGTCAACAGACAAAGTAGACTTTAAAATACAAAGTGGGAACAAGCACACATGTTTTCACTATCTCCCAAAACATCAAAGCAGAAAAGGAGTCAAGAAAGGAAAGAGGACGTGGCAGAAGAAATGAAAATAAAATAATTGGGTGCATTGGCTCAAGACAGAAGAGAGTAAGATAAAGCCTGTAAAGTGTTCATTTGATTTTACATCAAAAATAAAAGAGGTGAAATATTCTTTCTAGTTGTTCTCACCAAAGGGCGAGTGAAAGTAGGATAAGAAAGACTTCACTGGTTTGTGGTAGAATTGGAGTGAAGAACTGAAAAGTTTGCTCACTGAAAAGGTTATAGAATATTCTTTAAGTACGTGAAGTGAAAGAGAAAGAAGGTATAACCAGGAAAGTCCTTGAAGTCAGGAAAACAGTGAATATGTTTATCCTTATTGTTTTCTGATCATGGAATACATGTATATTTACAAATTCAAAGATACAGTAATATATGATGAGCAAGGTAACATTCCCTTAACTTTCAACACCAAGGGAGAAATTAAGAGTTAATGTAAATTCTTCTAGTTGCATTTTATTTATATATTATTCATATAAGTATAGCCATGATGCTCTCTGGGAAAAAATTGAAGTGATAGGATATGGGTGAAACTGGATATTCCTACAGCAAACTAAATATCTGAACAAAAAGTGTGATGACTAGAAGCCCACAGTCAGTGGGGCTCATTGACTAGATTATCTAGGGGCACCTGTGCCTATGTACAAAGTCATCCATATTTTTTTTATCTCTCCCTGAAGAGTGTTACTTGGAAGAGGTCCACTGGTTGGGATAAGGGAATAGAAGTTGGACTTCCTGTAAGAACCCATAATAGTTTTTACTATTTGGAACACTTATGACAGGGTATGATGATTGCCTGTTTTATTCTCTGACCTGTGAGCTTTTTTTTTTTAAGGGTAGTGACCAAATCATGCTTAATACTATATCTACAGAACATGACTGTCACCGTTATGTTTGCTCATTGAATTAATGAATGAGTAGTATATAGGCACTAAATACACATACCACCGCAAAGGTGTGTGTGTGTGTGTGTGTGTGTGTGTGTGTGTGTGTGTGTGATTTTGTGTTTGCTATTGGCCTTGATAGTTCCATGTTATATCTAACGGTTCTAATTCATCCAAATAAATCACATTGTGAGAACTGAATGCTGAAAGTAAATGTTGCTTTCTTTTTAAAAAAATATTTTATTTTATTTCAGAGAGGAAGGGAGAAGGAGATAGAAACATTAATGATGAGAAAGAATCATTGATCAGCTGCCTGCTGCATGCCCCACTCTGGGGATCAAGTCTCCAACCCAGGCATGTGCCCTGACTGGGAATTGAACTGGAATCTCCTGGTTCATAGGTCGATGCTCAACCACTGAGCCACGCTGGCCAGGCCTTTCTAAACAAATAGGATCAAGCTATCAAAAGTGATTGAAAATTTTAAATGATCACTTCAGCCTTTAATTTTCGTATATGTATTGTTAAAGTAGTTTGAGGCAATAAATATGGCTTGTAATATAAGTATCTAGAACAGGGGTGGGCAAACTTTTTGACTCGAGGGCCACAATGGGTTCTTAAACTGGACCGGAGGGCTGGAACAAAAGCATGGATGGAGTGTTTGTGTGAACTAATATAAATTCAAAGTAAACATCATTACATAAAAGGGTACGGTCTTTTTTTTTTTAGTTTTATTCATTTCAAACGGGCCGGATCCGGCCCGCGGGCCGTAGTTTGCCCACGGCTGATCTAGAAGCATATATTCCTTTATTATCAGTGATGGATTAATGTACTAAAACCCAAAGATATTAAATTACAATACACCACTTCTTTTCAAATTCCAGTTCTGAATTACAAATTTAAGTTTTATGTGAACTAAAAAGGCCACTGGAAAGGCCAATATAATTAAAATGCAATTAATATCATACATATTGTTTTGAGACTACAACAAACCATCCATTATACTTTGGCAACAGGTAAATTCCCATTTGCTATTAAATTAGCCATTTACTTTCTTTGTTCTCTAATACCAAAATTGAATAGCAATCTGATTGTATTCATTTCTTAGTTGAACTCATATGTACATTTTTCATTCATAGTTTGTGAGATTCTTTGATTAATATTTATTTACTAAGGCTTTCGAAGTATGAACATTTATAGGTCAATTCCATTAGAGAAATAATTGGGTTCTTTGCCAACATCAGAACACAATAAGTGATTGTAAATCAGCCTTTTGAACAAGTGGAAAATTAAGATAAAGTGTCTATAATAAAAAATGTTTTGCAGTTGTTTTTAGGCTCCCCTCCCAACTAGAAAAAAATCCAAGATTCTGATTTCAGTTCTTGGGTCTAGAATAGACCTTGGGTATTGATTTGATTTTACAATGATTTAGGTTAGAATGACAACATTTAGATTAATAATTCTTTTTAGAGTAAATTGAGTTATTAAAAATGCATTTATAACAAATATGTATATATTGCTTACTGTGTACTTAATACATATGTTGTCTCATTATAATTAGTCTGTGAGAGATATATTATTGTTCCAATTTTTCAGATAAAGAAACTAGAGCTCACAGCCGGTGTGGCTCAGTGGTTGAATGTCAACGCATGAACCAAGAGGTCACAGTTCGATTCCTGGTCTGGGCATATGTTTGGGTTGTGGGCTCGATCCCCAGTAGGGGGCGTGCAGGAGGCAGCCGATGAATGATTCTCATTGATGTTTTTATCTGTCTTTCCATCGCCCCTCCTCTCTCTGAAATCAATAAAAATATATTTTAAACAAAGGACCTAGGGCTCAGAGAGGTTAAAAAACTTGTCTATGGTCAGAACAATATCCTGTTGCCTAGCAATGTACATAACAGTTATAAAATCACATAGTATTCATCTGCTTATTGAATGCTATTTTCTTTCAATAGTTTTGCTCTGTACACAGTTGTTCAAATTGTTCAAGGCTGGAGAATCCTAACAAGAACTTTGAAATCAGATTACAAGTTGTCAACTCAATATTAGCTGAATAGTTTTAAGCCTAAACATTTATCTGATTATGCCTTGAATTTTTTAGTAGTAATTTTACATATTAATTGCATTATCATATTAACTAACTTTTTGGTTATTTTCCCCTAAAATAAACATGCATGTGAATGTGAATCTGTGGACCTCGGGTAGAAAAATCTCCTTGGGCCCATGACTGCCCATCAGAAAATCTTGCGAAGAATGGCATTGTGACCAGCATCTTGCTGGCAAGCTGTCCTGCTTTCTCAGCTATACTCTTGATAAATGAAAGTGCCTGAGATAGGCAGAATTTCTAAGTGGGACCACCAAAGATGTTATGCTTTAATCCCCAGAACCTATGACTATAAAAAAATATCACTCATGATTTTGTTACATTATATGCCACTGTTAAGCTCAAGATAGAGATTATCTGGATGGGCCTAATCTAATTACATAAATCCTTAAGGCACAATGAGCTTTCTCTGGCTGGCAGCAAAAACAAAAAGTAAGAGAGACTTGAAGCATGGGAAGGATTCACCATGCCATTGCTGGCTTTGTGGATAGAAGGGACCACATGATGAGGAATCCAGGCAGCTTCTAAGAGCAAAGACCAGCCTCTAACTGATGGTTGGCAAGGAAATATAGATCCCCCCTCCCCAGTCCTACAACCACAAGGAACTGAATTCTTCCAACAACCCGAATGAGCTTGAAAATGGATTTTCTCCCAAATATTCCAAACAAGTGCCCAGCATGGATGATACCTTGATGATAGCCTTGGAGGCCTAAAACAAAGAGTCAAGCCCTCTGGATTATGATCTATAGAACTGAGAGAGAATAAATTGGTATCATGTAAAGTTTCTAAATTTGTAGTAATTTATTAATGCAGCAATAAGTAACAAATGCAGATGGAAATTCCCCCAATTCCTCTCCACCAAACCTCTGACCACCATGAAAATGCAACCTGCTATAGCCTGGCTTGTTCCTTCACCACCAAAAGTGCCAATGAGCTTTATGTGAAATCCAATGGTCACTCAATATCTTAGAAATGTTTGCTATTGCTGATCATGCTCTTTCTTTGGCTTCTACTCTATTGTACTTGGCTGATTTTCTTCACAGTCTTATAGCTTAAGGCTACTCAGATCACTCTGAAGAGGATTCAAGACCATCTTTCTCCTGTGGGCTTTGGTCATCATGGGACACACACATCTCACCCTTGCTCTGGTGGGGAAGTCGTCCCCTCTTATTGTATTAATCTCCTCTTGCTCTGCATTCAGAGTGCTTTGCCTTATACTTTTCAGGTGTACATCAGGTATCAGTCTCTACCTTCTCTGAATACTAGTGGGCGTATGCCAAGCTCTCTGAATGGTACTACTGCATATCCTTTCACTGGAGTATGCACCCATCTCTACTCACCCACAGCAAGGGAAGGGAACACACACTCAATGACAACCCTTATCAAATAAATCTCCTAGTTTCTTCAAATTCCTTCTTTTAGGTGTTATGGAGGTGCAGGATTCACCTTTGCTGGGAAAATCAGTATCACAGTGTCAGCAAGTCCCGCAGAGCCAGACTGATCCCTAAATATTTTTTCAGCCCCTAGGGCCTCTGCTAAAATTAGGCAGCAGTAAGAAGAACCACAAATTCTTCACATTTTTTAAGGATGCATTTTTGTCCTATGAGGGTCACATATATAATACAATTCATTCAGATTTTAGCTTTGAGTACATTTCTTGTCTTATTATCAGAGAGCTCCAGCCCATGGAAGGACCTGGAAAGGTAACAGGAACATTGCACTAAACATATTGTACAGTTTTGATAATATTATACTATACTAGAGGCCCGGTGCATGAAATTCGTGCATGGGGGGGAGGGTCCCCTCAGCCCAGCCTGCACCCTCTCCAATCCAGAACCCCTCGGGGGATGTCTGACTGCCGGTTTAGGCCCGAACCCAGGGATCAGGCCTAAACCAGCAGTTGGACATCTCTCTCACAATCCTGGACCGCTGGCTCCTAACCGCTCACCTGCCTGCTTGCCTGATTGACCCTAACTGCCCCCCCCTGCAAGCCTGATCACCCTTAACTACCTCTGCCTGCCAGCCTGATCTCCCCCAACTGTCCCCCCTAACCGGCCTGGTTGCCCCCAACTGCCCCCCTGCTGGCCGGGTCACCCCCACGCAGCCTGCTGTTCAGTCATTTGGTTGTCCCTCACTAACCCCCTGCCGGCCTGGTCACCCCATGCAGCCTGCTACTTGGTCATTTGGTCGCCCCTCACTAAACCCCCTGCCGGCCTGGTCGCCCCACACAGCCTGTTCAGTCATCAGTTCGGTTGTTATGGTCGCTTAGGCTTTTATATAGATAGATAAAATATTTGTTTTCAACAGACTCTAACATCAAGACAATATGCACACAACAAAAGAGTACACTAGCATTATCATTATCCATAACATGTTTGGGGAAAATTTACCAGATGTAACTATGAAGTTGATTCCCTAATGTTCACTCCAGCCAGGTGGCTGGCCTAAGTCAATCATGGCAGGTCCCTTCCACTCACCAGTGAGTGGTTCTTGCACATCAAAGGATGATGACCTTAAGCCACAACAACATCCTTAATATGTGACACAGAGACATCAAAGCCTCAATGTCATCACAGAGAAGTTATTGAACCAAAAAAAGGCCAGGAAAGTTCTACCCTCTTATCTGAAGAAAAAAGGCCATTGCCCTTCTTGATTGGCAGGTAATTTAAAAGATGAGAGAAGGAAAAAATTAACATCTGCCTGCTGGGTTTTGGGGTGAGTGTAATCATCTGGTCTAGAACAAAATTGGAATACCAGGAAAACCCAAGCACACACGAGAACTATAAAACATTCCTTCAGTTCGCCATTAAGCCACTTTACACAGCAGTGCTTTTATTTCTGAATATTTGGCGAAAATGAAGAAGATAAGGTGTACAAGCCAGAATTTATCATTTAAATACGGATTCATTCTCAATGTGGCTGGCTATTGAATTGTGAGTCTCACCTGCACCAAAACATTTCATTATTGATGTGATATTGTGCATACATGGTCTTGAACACTGTAAAAAATTACCTCCTTACTCCAACCCTTTCTGTCAAATCAGGGCTAGAGGAAGAGAGTCCACTGTTCCATACACATATCAAGAATGAATTTTACAAATCTAGAAGTTGAGCTTTAAAATTAGATCTGCCAGGGCTCAAATCTCAGCACTGACACTTTTCCAGCTATGGGATCTCTGAAATATTTTCTAGACCCCCAAGTCTGTTTTCTCCTCAGGGAAATCGAGATAATTAATAGTCTCTCTAAGATGTTTGTTATAAGGCCTGGAGGAGGAATTGTGTGGAAATTGTTTGTCAGGCAGCCATAACGTAACAGAGAACAAATAATGTCCGTTCCCTTCCATGTTTCCTAATAAGGACTTACATTGGAGAGGGTAAATCATTGAGGGCGTGAGAGAATTTTATTGGCCAATAAAAATATGTTTTGCATTAGGAGGATCCACATTTAAAATAAAGTTCTGACATATCTATGGATCAATCTTCCTAAGGGATGTTTATCACACTGGGGCCACAAGAAGTCAGAACATTTTTGCTGGGATGAGAACCCTAAGTTACAGATATTAAAACATCGTACTATTTTTAGCTGAAGTATATACTTAACTGTGTGAAAAATAATTGCCTGGACCTTATTTTTGAATTTTTAGAATAAAAGAAGAGAGATTCTGTTTAAATGTCAAGCATTTGTTTAAATGCCTGCAAGGCTGTCTTATTTTTAGCTTCCAGTAGCTGACAGTTCTAAGTCTGGGGGAATGACTGTGAGAGTGTGCTCCAGTATTTACCAACAAAATTAAATAAACAAAGGAAGTGTCGGACAGAAGGCTGCATTCACAGACATCAAGCCATGGAAATCTGTGTCAGAGAACTGAACTCTGGCTTAGAGAAGATTAAAGACCATCCCTAACTCTCCATCCCATCAACTCTATGTAAACACCACAGAGGGGAACTCAGAGACTGGGAGTCTCCTAGAGCCAGGAGTGATGACAGGATGGGATGCCCTGTGAGAGCTCTTCAGCAGAAGCCTTGATTCAGGAGGGATGGAGGGGGGACTGGAAGCAGATGACCCCTGCAGAGGAACAGCTTCCACAAGGGCTGGGGGGGCGGGGGGCAGAACTCTTCTTAAGGACCCTTGTGGGATGACGGACACCCTACTCATGGAGCTCCTCAGCAGGGTTTAGAGGGGTGTGTGAGGCAGAAACACATGCTGCACCTGCCACACACCTGTGCCAGTTCCAAGTAAACAGATAATGGCTTCCACACACTTAGAATCTCTTCTTTGAATCTCACTTTTGTTAGTCTGGATTTTAACAGGAGCTAGATGACCTTTAATTCAATATTTTCCTTGCTGTGTGCCATGGTTCTGACATTTCAAGTTGCTGAGAGATTCATGTATTTTGATGGTTAGGTAAACTGGTTGCAAAATAGCTCAGTAGTCTTTTTTTTATGAAAAACTCTTTAACACCTGCCCCTTGTTAGAATTTATTGTCCCCTTTTCTCTTCTCCCACAGCAGTGTCCTTAATAGTCTTATTGAGTGAATAGATGCTAACATTCCTTTAACACAACTGCAAAGTTGGAAAGACAGAGATGATTGGAATTTTACATAATTTGCATGTCCACATAAAACTGAATATATCTTGTTTGTTTTGGTTGAGTAAATACTAACTGAATAGCTATATGTACCAGCCAATGTTTGGGGGATAGGGTATACCAAGATGAATATGACATTATTCTTATTTTAGAGTAGTTCAAAACAAATTATTAATTTAAAATTTGGCTCCAGAGAAAATGCCTTGGAATCTTCTTGTTCCTTATTTGCATATTTGATGGCAGTTAATCCATTTGTATGATACTATTTTAAAGGTTTTTTTTCACTCTAACTTAAGAAACAATAATCAGTATTATCAATAAAAGATAAGACAAAACCAATATTTTATTCCTCATTTCTACATACTATATAGTTTCATGAAATGACACATTTGGTATCATAGGTTACAAAACCAGTTTGCTGTAGGTTGGTAGTTATCTGTTCAGTGCTTGCTTTGCACTTGTCCTTTGAGACTTTGACACTGGAAGGCACTCTTTTCAATACTCCTTTGGTTTTGAACCATGGTTGCCATCAGCTGGGAGAATATGGCATTTCATTCAATAGATGGAAGACCATTCTCCCCAATAACTAGTGTTATACACATAATCAAATATTTTGTAATTACAAACCATCAAAATGAAATCCTTTATAATAATTAAATAAAGATTAAGTCATTTAAAACATTACTATTGTACTAATCTTGATCCATGTATACAGGTATTATAACTGGCTTGGACCTACCCGCTAGGTTGATGTATTTCACGCTTCCATTGCTGTACTCATGGCTGCATAATGTGTTACTTTTATATTCGTCCATATTTATTACAGTTAGATGATTATTCTTAACTGGAAATTCTGTATTATTACATTTACTCTTCCTATTTCCAAGTATTCATCTTTTCTTCAGGTTCTCTAGGGAAGATCCAGAGAGTTCTTGCCGGCTCATTTTGGTCCTGCTGCTCAGGACCAATATCTCCAAAGTCTCATTAGTCTCTCTTCTGTGTTTCCCCAGAATTATAATCCAAGCTTCAACCATTTCTACAGTTCTTAAAACTCTGTGGATGAATAAATGCTTGGGTGCAAATGCAATTCTTATAAGTGCTACTTAAGTTTGAACTAGCTGATGTGCTATAGATATGAGTTTATTTGAAAAATATTAGACAAATAAATACCCACAATGTATATAATTTTTATGCATAGTCACCAACGACGTAGCACCTGACAGGATCAAGATTTATAAGTGAACAGAAATAATGTTTATCTAATTACTGAATGGTGGTGAGTGCTGACCAGCATAATTAGAAACACACCTTTCACTTTTACAGAGAGCGTCTTTGGTAAGAATTGTGTAAGTATCTTCTTTATGTTGGCCCTCTCTGTGATATTTTTCTATGGTTTTCATCTTTCTTAAGTCAATATGTTCTCTGCTCCCTGATCTTTGATTGTTACAGTACCTAGCTCAAAATTCTTGTGGTGATTGCTGGGGTGAGGCAGGTGGGTGGAGGTGAAAGCGAGCCTAGAGGGGATAAATGGTGATGGAAAAATAAGATAAAATAAAAAAGAAATTTCACAATGATAAAAGTTATCTTTCACATTCCATTCTTCAACCTAAATATCTTTCAAATTTCTTTATAATGTATTTACTCTCTAAACTGTAGACACAGAAAACACTCACCTGCTCAAGCTGATGATTCCACTGAATCAACTTTAGGAAGGAGCCCTATGGGTCCCCGCACTCACAGGTCCCCACACTCAAGTAAAGAAGCTGAGACAGAGGCCCTAAGGGGAACAGAACTACCATTGAGATCTTGGAAATTGTATATTACATAGAATGCTAATTCAGGATTAATGGAAATGTTCAAGGAACTGAAAAAGAGAAGAGAAAGATAAGCTCATCTAAAAAACTGTCAAAAACAGAACAACCTGCTTCATCTTTTTCTGTACGGGTGTCATGTGGATGAGCCCACACACTGGCAAGTAAACTCAATGCCTCCCAATGAGATGGGAACATTAGTGTAAAAATACAACTATCTGGGTAGCTGGGGCAAACTGGGGGTGAGAGAGTGTATACCTTCTCGGCAAACACACAAACAAAACCCACTGAAGCCCACAGACACAAAACAAGAACGATTCAAAATAGCGTAATAGTGGCAGGCAAGTCAAGTCTATACCCATGTTTGATTGTTTTCATTTTTATAAAGCATTGACAAGTTTAATTCTTATTATTAAACTAAAAATTATAGCTTACCCTTGGACAACAATAATTTTGTCCAGCATGGGTACACTCATAAACAATTTTTTTTTTAGTAAATAATCTAAATCAGCAGTTCTCAACCTGCGAGTCGTGACCCCTTTGGGGGTCGAACGACCCTTTCACAGGGGTCGCCTAAGACCATCGGAAAACACATATATAATTACATATTGTTTTTGTGATTAATCACTATGCTTTAATTATGTTCAATTTGTAACAATGAAAATACATCCTGCATATCAGATATTTACATTACGATTCATAACAGAAGCAAAATTAGTTATGAAGTAGCAATGAAAATAATTTTATGGTTGGGGGGTCACCACAACATGAGGAACTGTATTAAAGGGTCATGGCATCAGGAAGGTTGAGAACCACTGCTCTAAATGTATTTTCTTTCCTGTATGATTTTCTTAGTAACATTTTCTTTTCTCTAGCTTACTTTGTTATAAGAATATATTGCATAACATCTACAAAGTACAAAATATGTGTAAATTGACTGTATATTATTGGTAAGGCTTCTGATCAACAGCAGGCTATAGCAGTTAAGCTGTGGGGGAATCAAAAGTTACATGTAGATTTCTAACTGTGTGGGGGGTCGGTGCCTTTAACTCCCATGTTAAAAAACCAACTGTACTGCAGTCAAAAACCATTATTGAGCACCTACTGTGTGCCAGCAGACACTGAAGCTGTGAAGAGGGCTGAGATCAGCCTCTGTTGCGTCAAGAACATAGATATAAAGATAGTGGTGCCAAGGGAGTTGCAAATGCAGAACAAAAACAACTTTTAATTGACATACAACCTTGTTCAGCTTCTCTCTCCCTCTTTTAAGTTCTGACTTATAATCAACAGAACTATAAAAATAAAATACAAGGCAATTGGAGGAGACTGGGTTGAGATTTATTCTTGTATATTCTAGTTAGCATAGAATAGAGAATACGTATTTCAGACTCCTCTTGGGTGTAGGAAAACAGGGGAAAACAGAAAATCATTTCTTGTATTCCAAGTAACAATTTTTCAACATTCTACAACTGGAACTCCTTTGGAGTAAACATCATCAAAATGTTTTGGGATTTTAAAAAATATTTTGGAATTTAAAATGTGCATGATTTCTGGAAAACTCTGAGTACTAACTGCCTTGGTGGGTAATGGCTCATAGGTTTGAAGTAGAACTTGGGACAGATGAATTGCTTTGCAAAGTAACTGCCTGAGCACTGTGAGGAGGGAAGGAGGAATGCAATGTAGACTAGAACCCACCCAGAGGGAGATGAGCTGTGGTACAAACTGCACAAAAAGTGGGGAATTAAGAGAGAGAGAGAGAGAGAGAGAGAGAGAGAGAGAGAGAGAGAGAGAGAGAGAGAGAGAGAGAGAGATCTAAGGAATTTTGAGGCAGCAGGCTCTGCAGTCTGACTTACAAATCTCACAAAATGCTTAGTTGCTTGAGTTGTCATAGAAACTGATAGAGGTGGAGTTTATGTTGCTTGTCATGGGGCTGAAGTCATCAGCCTTTGTGCATGAGGACACTACAGACAACTGAGTCACGTAAGCTCACGTGGGCAACTGGTACCATGGAAAAGAACCAACTTGGGAACATGTTGCTTCTTGGGCCTTAGTTTGGTGGGTGCATGTTTCTATATTCTATAAAGACTGGTCAACCATGATTTCCTGCACTTTTTTGTATAAAGCCAATTTTACAATGGGACGATTTAATAAATTTAGTAAATGTCTTAGGCTAGTTCACAGGCAAAAAAACTCCTAAGAGGATGGATAACAGTCTGTTCACTGGTTTCCTCTAAATAGATACGGTGAGTCATCTCTTCTCCTTAGTTTACCATCTGCTATGATTTAGAAATCAGTCCTAATTTAAGCAAAATGTTACGTTATTCATTTTTTTCCTTCCTTTGATATTCCTGCATATGAAAAGGACTGGTCTAGGACTCACACATTTATTTCTTGTTGTACAGGATAAAACATAGTTTCTGAAAACCTTATTCTCTTATAAACTAGGTAATTTAGTAAGATGTATTAACTTTTTAAGATTGAAAGGGTAAAGCCTAGAATGCTAAATTTTTCTGTAAGACTGACGATTTTGTTTGGGTCAGGCAAAATACATCCAAGAATTTTAGATTTTGAACAGCCATGTTATAGCATGTAAATATTATCATATCAAAATAGGCACAGGGTCTCCCCCCTACTGGGTTCATAGCTAAATTTATAGGTAGCACTAAGCATTGGAGCCATCTTCCTAGCATTCTGGACTGTTCACTGACCTAAGACTATCTAACAAATATGTGAACATTATAAATGAACATGGTCATACTGAGATGAACGCATTGCTTATCAAATGAAGGTTTCTTCTGATTAGAAATGGGCCACGCCTATACTTGTCAAAAAAAATTGCTGAAGGTGACTGGCAAAATTTATTTACATCCTCTAGCTGGAATTCCCATGCTAACTATCTTCTAAAAAGGCCACCATTTCTGTGACTTGGTCCTAATTTAAATATTGGAGAGTCCAGTGATAGTACATTACATTTAAAGAGCATTGCTCAATGGTTCAAAGTTATTCGGTGGCATTTCAATTGATTTTATTGTACAAGGGTGGGCAAATGTAGACTAATCCTATCTAATCTAATCTAATAAAAGAGAAACATGCAAATTGACCGTACCTTTGCTACACCTCAAGCGACACCCACTAGCCAAGCAGAGCGACTATATGCAAATTAACCCAACCAATATGGTGGCCAGCAGCCACGGAGCTGGAGCAAGCAGGAGGCTTAGTTGCCCTGGCAATGGAGGAAGCCAAGCTTCCTGCCTGCCCTGTCGGCTGTGGTCTCCGCTAAAGGCAACAAAGTTTCAATTATAGAAGATAATAAATCCCAGATACCTGCTTCCAGCCAGCCTCCACTGGGAGCTTGGGTGTCTGGGTGCCGTGGTCAGCCTGCAAACAGCCATCAGCCCCTCACCCAGGCTGGCCACACCCTCAAGGGGTGAGGATCCCTGCTGGGGGGGCTTGACCAGCCTGCAAACAGCCCTCAGCCCCTCACCCAGGCTAGCCAGGCACCCCAACAGGGACCCACACCCTGAAGGGGCTATGGCCAGCCTGAAAACAGCCATCAGCCACTCACCCAGGCTGGCCAGGCACCCCAGCAGGATCCCCCTCTCTGAAGGGGGTGTGGCCAACCTGAAAATAGCCCTCAGCCCCTCACCCAGGCTGGCCAGGCACTCCAGCAGAGACCCCCACCCTGAAGGGGGTGTGGCCAGTCTGAAAACAGCCCTCAGCCCCTCACCCAGGCTGGCCAGGCACCCCAGCAGGACCCCCACCCTGATCCGGGACACCCTTCAGGGCAAACCAGCCAGCCCCTTCCATGCACCAGGCATATAATAAAAGGGTAATATGCAAATTGACCCTAACAGCAGGATGACTGGGAATGACTGGTCACTATGACACACACTGACCACCAGGGGGCAGACACTCAATGAAGGAGCTGCCCCTGGTGGTCAGTGCGCTCCCATCGGGGGAGTTCTGCTCAGCCACAAGCCCGGCTGACGGCTGCCAGCACAGCAGTGATGGTGGGAGCCTCTCCCGCCTCCTCAGCAGCGCTAAGGATGTCCGACTGCAGCTTAGGCCTGGTCCCCACTGGCAAGTGGACATCCTCCGAGGGCTCCTGGGCTGCCAGCAGGATGTCTGACTGCCAGCTTAGGCCCGATCCCCCAGGGAGCAGGCCTAAGCCAGCAGGTGGACATCCCCCAAGGGGTCCCAGACTGCGAGAGGGCACAGGCCGTGCTGAGGGACCCCCCTCCCCCCCAAGTGCAAAAATTTTTGTGCACTGGGCCTCTAGTAAAAGAATAATGGGCAAATTAACCGTCACTTTGCAATAAAGATGGCAATGCCCACAGCCAATGAAGAGGGAATATGCAAATTGATGTGACAAAGATGGCAGCACCAGCTGGAGCTATGGAGCTGGCCGGAGTGGGCAGGAGGCTTGGCTTCCTTGGTCGCCCCTCCATGGCCACCGCCCAGACAAAGCCATAGTGGCAGGGCTGAGGCAGAGTTGGTTAGGGACGATCAGGCCAGGAGGGAGGGCAGTTGGGGGTGATCAGGCCGGCAGGGGTGGGCAGTTGGGGGTGAGAAGGCCGGTGGGGGGGCAGTTGGGGGCGAGCAGGCTGGCACGCAGAGTGGTTAGGGGCGATCAGACAGGCAGGCAGGTGAGTGGTTAGGAGCTAGCGGTCCCAGTTTGCGAGAGGGATGTCCGACCGGCAGTCACACATCCCCCAAGGGGTCCCAGATTTGAGAGGGTGCAGGCTAAGTTGAGGAACACTCCCCGCCCCCATGCACAAATTTCATGCACTGGGCCACTAGTAATAAAAATAAAAATATAATAATCTACAATAAAAGCATAATATGCAAATCGACCAAACAACCGTCTGGACAACCTTCCTGACGAAGCCAGAGCTGCGAGAGCCAAGGCAGTTGGGGCTGCGAAGCCTTATTCTTACATGAATTTCATGCATCAGGCCTCTAGTTAGTAAATAAATGGTAGTACAAGAATAAACTCTGTTTTGAAGTATTCACAACTGAAATCCTATTTTTGCCCACCCTGTACGTTAATGGGTTGTCATCTTGGAGAAAAACTTTAAAGTCAAAAAAGATAATTTGTATCTTTAGCCAAACTATGCATTCAGAGCTCAAAGAGAGATGGAGAGGTGTATACAGTCTACAACCTGGTAATCCTAAATGTGTGTCTATAGTAGGAAGTAACAACTATAAAGATATATAATTTGCAATGACATGGTTTTCTTTAAAGTTGTGTCAGGAGCTTTATCTATCTTGTGCTCTGCCATAATTTTGCACAAAATTTGGTTCTTTTGTTATTTCAAGGTTAGGAATCTCAGAAATTATAATTGGATAGAGGAATGGTGATAGTGCGCCCAGAGAAGACACTAAATAAAAGTGCTTAACTTTTCCAAGTTCTCTCACTTATAGAATGCAGATGAAATAACCAACTCCTTAAAACTTGGTCTCATTTATTGCCACAACAATCCAGAAAGGGTGCTATCACCTATCTCATTTGATGTTAAGTGCCAAAGAAAGTGGCAGAGCGAGTCCTGGAACCCAGGGCTCTGTGACAGAGGTCTCTGGGTCTGCACCTGTGAGGTATAGTAGTGCGAAATAAACTCAAGTCCAAGCCCTGGACAGAGTCCACTGCACTATCAGCAGAGCCCAGCCTTTAAATCTACCCCTGCTCATAAGTGACAGTGCCTCGCACTGTGCCCAGCACATGAAAGAACTCAATTAATGTTTGTGGTCTTTGTCTTCTCTCCAACCCATCGGACACATTGTTGACTTTTATCATGTTATTCCCCTGCTATATATCTGCTCGTTAGGAACATCAAAAATCATAGAAAACAAAATGGATAAATTATGAAATATTTATACAATAAAGTACTAAATAGCAAAGAAAATAAATAAACTGCAGCTTCATGCCACCTCATAAATGACTATTATGGCAATGTTGAACAAAAGAAACAAAACTTGAAGCATTTTTGCCCTAACCGGTTTGGCTCAGTGGCTAGAGCGTCGGCCTGCAGGCTGAAAGGTCCCACGTTCGATTCCGGTCAAGGGCATGTACCTTAGTTGCGGGCACATCCCCAGTAGGAGGCAGCTGATCAATGTTTCTCTCTCATCAATGTTTCTAACTCTATCCCTCTCCCTTCCTCTCTGTAAAAAATCAATAAAATATATTTTTTAAAAAATGTAAAGCATTTTTAAAGGATAAGTCACTTTCTAAAAATTTTAAAAACAGGAAATATAAACTATATTTCTTAAGGATGCAAATCCTCATATGTTCACTGATTTTAAGAGAGAGAGGAAAGGAGGGGAGCAGGGAGGGAGGGAGAGAGGGAGATTGAGAGAGAAGGGAAGAGAGAAACATCTATGTAAAAGAAATATCCATCAGCTGTCTCTTATTCATGCCCTGATCAGAAATCAAACCCGCAATCTTTTATTCTTTCTTTCGTGTTTGGTTTTTTTTTTTTTTTGTGTGTGTGTGTGTGTGTGTGTGTGTGTGTGTGTGTGTGTATGGGATGACGCTTCAACCAAATGAGCCACCTGGCCAGGGATTGACATTTCTAAACTCTGGAGTCTGTGAATAAGGTAACTGAATTCTAAGATAGTCTTCCTAGTTTTCAAATCGGCCCTGCTTGCAGACGGGATTTGAGGCACCTAGTTTAGCCCTTTCCACCTAGGTGCCCAGTGCTGACCAGGTTAAGCTTGCATCTATGGCACGTGTATCACTGAACTGCCTCAATGGACCCAGCTAAGAAAACAGTGAAACCAGTACGAAGTATTCTCTCCCCAGCCTGAAATGTCCCGAATAGAGAAAGCTTCTTTTCTCTCTAGTTGCACCTTCACCTGGGCAGTGACTTCTTCAGAGACTCCCCTGCGCAGTGAGATGCTATGGCCGATACCCTGAGTTCCTGCACCTGCGGAGGCTTGTGATGAAGCTGAAGCCCCAGCCAAGTCCATCCCCCTCCCCAGCTTCTGCCAGGGCAGCAAGGTCTGAGCACCATTTTCTTGAATCCACAAAGTGCAGTCCTACTTCTATATAAATATTTGCTTTTTCACATAATGCTGTCATAAATGGAGGTCCCAGTATGATCAAACTTCTCCACAGTCAACTGCACAGTTCTAAAAGCCCATCTGGCCTGAGGTGAGCCCTTAGGAACTGTGAAGGTCAAATACCTATTTCAGCACTGCCGGCTGAAGTCCAAAGCCATAATACCCCTCCTCCTCTAACAACCTTTCTTTCCAGATTTGCCCCTTTTTTTACAGGTTTCAATATTTTTTGTTTCACGTACCAGGTATTGGGAGTAACTGATGGGACCCACAATAAAAACACACTTTATCTCAGCTCAAGAGCTGAATAAGCTGAGAAATAACACACTAGGTAAGACATAAAATGTTACAACAAAGGTCGGTCGAGTTGAAGAATGTAGCTTAGTTTGGGGCCAAATGTATGGCGAAGGGAAGCCAGGTTCAAGAGCAATGCTGACCCTTGGGAGAGCACAGGGGAATGAGAGGGACTGACACCGCTCTGCTCCCACAGGAACAAGGGTGAAGCTGAGCAAAGTGCATCCTGTTCCTCCTTCCAGAACTATCAGGAGCTGTAAGTAGTAGAACGTGGTGACTGATTACATGGGTTGGGTGAAGGAGGAAAGTTGAAATGGTGAAGTTCAAGGCGTGGTGGGTAACTGACTAGTTGTAATGGAAACATAGCTTATCAGAGGAGCAGACGTAGAGAAACTTTAGTTATGGACATTTTATGTGGAGCTCCCTAGGTGGAGATACCCACTAGGCATTGGATATGTGCTGAGGGGCATAGCCAAGGTCAGGGCTGCTGCTACAGATTAGGAAATCACCAGTATAAATAGGAATTCAAACCATGGAATGAATGGGAGAATGTAAAGAATACAGAGTTCAATGGTCAGAAGCAGCAAATGAACAAGCAGCTCATAAAGAACAAAAAAAGAATCGCTGGTAAAAAGGAAGGGTAGGGTTGGGAGTGGAGGTCAGCTGAGGGAAGGGGAGCTTTATAAAGAACCAGAGTGATTAGAGAGAATCTGATAGAGAGTTTGACCAGGAAAGAGACTGGGCACTCCTATTAAAAGTTTAATTCTGAGACAGCCTTCTCTGAGCAGATAAACTTGAAGTAGCTGAGTGAGCTTTAACCCACAAGGCAACAATAGTCAGTCTAGTATGAGAAACATTCTCACCTGTCAGCCAGTCACATGTACTATCCAGAACTGATTTCCCTACTCTAGTAACTACTACCACACACAGCTGTGGACATGTACATTGACTCGAAGTTAATAAAGGTAAGAACTCTGTTCCTCAGCAGCCCTAGATGTTCTAGTAGCACTACGTACAATAGTAGCCATGTTGCATGTGGCTAGTGGCTACTATTGGATAGCACAGATATAATAGCAATACCAGGAAGAAAGCTCTATTGGGCTATATTTATCTACAAAATAATTGATTGGCCTGTCATTGTCCAACAAAAGAGCCATGAGCTAACCAAAATGCAGTTCATCAGTAGGAAAATTATAGATGTAGTCACAGTAATTATGCAGTCCTACAACAGTTCAAAATATAAAACATTGCACTATTGGTATTAGAATTTTTTGAAGATGGCACTGTTACATGGAGCTAATTATAGGAAAGTAGTATTTAGCAGTACTGAATGAGTAGAGGTGAATTCTTTTATGTGTTCAGATTCAATAAAATTTGGAAATGCTGCCATCATCTGGGCAATTAGGAAAATGGAACTAAGTCCAAGCATTTGAAGTTTGCATTTACTTTCCCCAAACCTGCCCAATGACATAAACAGCAGATGCCTTTTGTGTATCCAGAGACACTTTGCTTTTAGGGGGAAAAATCTTTCACCATCTATAATTCAAACCAATGGTGTAAACTACTCAAATTATTCAATGTTATAAAGTGAGAGTCAAAGGGCCTTACAATATTGCTTTACTGGGAAAACATAGGTTAAAAAGTTAACATATTTCCGAAAATGTGGTTTCCTTATAGTAAATTATTCTTCATATTGGAGAATAGTAATGCTAGCCTCTACTGGTAAGCAATCGGTAATAACAAAACATTGAAATTAATATCTACCATGGAAATGACTTAGAGGATAAAGGCAGAAATTCACTAAATAGGTCACTTGCTATAGTACTGTTTTTAATAATTAAACATGGTTACCCAGGAGATACTGGCCAAGTGGAGGATGCTGGTCCGTCTGGTTGACTGTGTGGTACATTGCCCATAGATACTGAAGGCCTGCTTAACAGACAGAAAAGTAAAAATGGCCAATTGTCCTTTTGAGATATAAGGAGGGGGGAGAGAAGACATAGAGAGAGGGGGAGAGAGAGAGAGAGAGAGCCAGACACCAAATAATTAGTCTTGTTGCCTAAGAAATACGGAAGGAAAAGGTGGTGCTAAAAGCCTGATTCTGAGGATGTCCAGCAGGTGGCAGCGGTGCTGCAGCTAACCTGGGCATGCTCCATGCTTGTTATACTAGTAAATCCAACTCAAGAGTCATTTGTGATCAATCTTAACTATTTCTCTTTATGACAGCAAGCCAGAAGCACAACCTAAATATCTCTGTCTTCAGGAGAAATCTGTTTTCATCCTGGGAATGACTGATTTTAAACATAATTTACAGAAAGCTTCTTTGTAGCATCAGCTTCAAAAGTGTTGAACATGGTGTGGAGTGGGGACCAGATAAGAACAATCTAAACATGAGATAAGTAGATGGTACTTTTCACTCAAGCAGAGGACATCTGGGGAGAGCAGTTCCCTGTTCAAAGAGCAACATGTGACTTTGTGGAATAAAAATTGTACATTTAAAAAAACCTTTATTTTATCCCATATAAATCAAATTATTGCAGGATTAGTTCATTTTAAAATGCATTTAATAAACTGCATAAAAGGAATGAGAAAACTAAGTATGCTCATTACCCAAATATGCACATTCTAATATGCTCCTTAAAAAAAGCAAAAAAAAAAAGAACAGCTCCCTGTTTCTGTGGCTTCATGAAACCCTATAAGCTGCGATTTGGAAGCTGTATCTCAGCCAATGGGAGTGAACCCAAGTGAACCCTTCGCTACTGGTGCATGTCGCTAATGCACACATGGGCGCTTACCTTAGGCCTGCTGTGAGGCCAGACCGGCAAGTGCTAGAGGATCGGAGATGAACAGCAGATGGGCTACAGGGATGTAGGTGCTGAAACAGGTTCATCAGGTCTGGAGCTGACACTGCTTAGTGACTGTGAGCAAGAGATTCGTTCTCAACTCTGGCTGCACAATACCATCCCCTGGGCTGTTTAAAAACGTCAGACCAATCAAATCCAAGGCTCTAACAGTGGTTCTCAACCTTGGCTGCACATTAGAATCACCTGGAAATCTTTTTAAAATCCAGATTTCTGGGCCTCATCCTCCGGAAATTCTGTTTCTTTGTTATGGGGTGGGGCCACAACATTAGTAACAAAGAAACAGAATTTCCGGAGGATGAGGCCCAGAAATCAGGCTTTTAAAAAGATTTCCAGGTGATTCTAATGTGCAGCCAAGGTTGAGAACCACTGCTCTAGAAGTAGGACCATGTTTTTAAATCACCAGGTGATACCAAAATGTAGACAAGGTTACTGTGGCTTGGGTGAAAATCGAAGAAATAGTTGGAAGGAGGCCTGGGGCCAGACAGGAAGCAGGTAGGAGCATTCAGGTTGCTCAGGTGGTATTTGGGGGAGGTATTTTTAAAAATAAGGTTGATTATTCATTCATTCAATTACTGATTGATTCAGTTACCTCATGCCCAGCACTGCTTTAAGCACTGAGTGAAAACAAGTAAATAAGACTTAGGCCTGACAATCAGCAGCTGCAGAGCCAGACCTTGTAAATTTCTGAGCATTGCTGTGCAGGTGAGGAGTTTGAATGGGGATCAAGGCCAGTTCTGAGCATCGTAGACACACTAACGTTGATTTTATCCTGGAGATTAAATGATATGAAGGTTATTTAAGTGGGGTGGGGTTATTTAAGATTTCATGAGCACCCCCTGCCCAGGGCATTCTCAGCTGGTCATGAGGGATGGGACTCCCAGGCCACACTTTGGAGAAGAAGGACCAGGTTCTGATAAACACCTGGTTCACAGACAAGAATGAGCAGAAGGAGAAACCAAGATGGTGGCATAGGTAAACACCAGAAATTGCTGCCGCCCACAACCACTTCAAAATTACAACTAAAAGACAAAACGGACATCATCCAGAACCACAGGAAGGCTGAATGAGTGGAAATTCTACAACTAGAAGGAAAGAGAAAAGCACACTGAGACTCAGAGGAGGTGCAGAAGTAAAGTGCAGAGGTACGGAGGCGCACCTGGAAAGGGCTGGCAACTGAGGACACGGTTGTCGTTTTCAATCGGGAGGGAGTCTCAAGCTCCAGACTGCTCTGAACTCCAGTTCCGGGCGAGTCTCTGGGGACCCAGACTCACACAGGGAGAAATTGGACTGTCTGGCTTCAGTCGGGACTTGAGGGCAGCTTTCTCTCAGAGGTGCTTGCAGCGATTACAGGGACACTGAGACACAGGGCCTCTTAGGGTAGGACTGAGGAGCAGCCATAGCTGCTTACTCCACCCTGTTGATCCCCTAAGACCCCGCCCCACCCAAGCTGTGCTTAGAGGCTTTTGCATATGAAAGGCCTGGCCCTTTGCAATCTGAAAATTACCTAACAAACTGCAGCTGGGTCAGAGAGACCCAGAACTTCCAAAAGAAGGCCCAAGGCCTCACAGCAGCTTGCATTGCTTCACAGCTGGGCCTCATCTGGGCACCTCCAAACCCCAAACAAAGAAGAGGAATCTGCAGATCTCACCATAGCTCCTGCTGGGTAGCCTCAGGCAGAGGCTAAATTAGCACTCCTTAGAGATCCAAGAGCCACTGTACCCAGTGGTCAGAGCGGGACCATCCAGTTTACAACTCCTCAGATCCATAAGGGACAAACTCAGGGGGCAACTCAGTGAGCACCAAAGCAAGTCTTGCCCCAGAAGGGTGTCTCCAGCACAGAAGTTCTCCCACTGCAGACACAGCTGGTTCTCACAGCCAATTGGCCGGGAGGTCAATTCCTCCCAGTGATACCTACAACAATCAAGGCTTAACTACAACAAGACTGGGCACAAAGCCCACAAAAGGGTGCACCAAGAGTGTCCACCTCAGGTAATTGGGGAGGCTGAGCCACTGGGCCCTATAGGACACCTAGCACAGAAAGCCACTCTGTCAACACAGGAAAGCATAAAAAATGCAGAGACAAAGAAACAGGTCACAATGACAGAAATGGAGGAAAGCAAACTACTGGATATAGAGTTCAAAACTACGGTTATAAGGTTTTTCAAGAATTTTCTAGAAACCGCCGATAAATTTAGTGATACCCACAAGAAATCTAGTGAGACCCTCGAGGATATGAAAAAGGACCAATTAGAAATTAAGCATACACTGACTGAAATAAAGGATATTATACCGAGTTCCAACAGAACACTAGAGCAGGGGTCCTCAGACTACGGCCCGTGGACCACATGCAAATACAAATATTGTATTTGTTCCCGTTTTGTTTTTTTACTTCAAAATAAGATATGTGCAGTGTGCATAAGAATTTGTTCATAGTTTTTTTTAAAACTATAGTCTGGCCCTCCAACAGTCTGAGGGACAGTGAACTGGCCCCCTGTTTAAAAAGTTTGAGGACCCCTGGACTAGAGGATCACAAGAATCAAGTCAAAGATTTGAAATACGAAGAAGCAAAAAACACCCAACCAGAAAAAGAAAAAGAAAAAAGAATCCAAAAATATGAAGATAGTGTAAGGAGCCTCTGGGACAACTTCAAGTATACCAACATTATGGGGGTGCCAGAAGAAGAGAGAGAGCAAGATATTGAAAACCTATTTGAAGAAATAATGACAGAAAACTTCCCCTACCTGGTGAAAGAAATAGACTTACAAGTCCAGGAAGCATAGAGAACCCCAAACAAGAGGAATCCCAAGAGGACCACACCAAGACACATCATAATTAAAATGCCAAGAGCAAAAGACAAAGAGAGAATCTTAAAAGCAGCAAGAGAAAAACAGTCAGTTACCTAGAAGGGAGTACCCATACGACTGTCAGCTGATTTCTCAACAGAAACCATGCAAGCCAGAAGAGAGTGGCAAGAAATATTCAAAGTGATGAATAGCAAGAGCCTACAACCACGATTACTTTACCCAGCAAAGCTATCATTCAGAATTGAAGGTCAGATAAAGAGCTTCACAGATAAGAAAAAGCTAAAGGAGTTCATCACCACCAAACCAGTATTATATGAAATGCTGAAAGGTATCCTTTAAGAAGAGGAAGAAGAAGAAAAAGGTAAAGATACAAATTATGAGCAACAAATATACATCTATCAACAAGTGAATCTAAAAATCAAGTGAATAAATAATCTGATGAACAGCAGAAACTGGTGATTATAATAGAATTAGGGGCATAGAAAGGGAGTGGACTGACTATTCTCAGGGGGGAAAGGGGTGAGGGGGTGTGGGAAGAGACTAGACAAAAATCGTACACCTATGGATGAAGATAGTGGGGGGAGAGGGGGTAACAGCAGAGGGTGGGGTGGGAACTGGGTGGAGGGGAGCTATGGGGGGGAAAAAGAGGAACAACTGTAATAATCTGAACAATAAAGATTTAATTTTTTTTTAAAAAAAAGAATGAGCAGAAGGCTGCAGTGAACGTGTGGAGTCCCATGGTAAAGAAAGTTCAAGATGCTTCCACTAACGAAATAAGGGATGTTGAACAAAATTAATGTATACAAATGCCCTTGGCTGGTAGGAACCCACATACTTTTATATTAAGGATTGAGGCTGGTGGTCACCCTCAATTTTCATTACCCCCTACCTGCATTGTTTACCTTCATCCCACTCCATTCATTCATCAACAAGAAATGCAGTTTACCAGCTGCAGTGATTCAGAGCCTCAGCCCTCAGAGAGCTGACAATGTATGGAGGAAGATTCTGGCACTCCCTTTCCCCCTCCCTCCTCTCCCCGCCCCCGCCCCCCTCAGGCTCAGCAAATGAGAGGCCTCTACTCTTGTCCAAGCCCAACCCTTCTACCTTTGCCTTTGACTCCACCCATGACCTTGACTCCAAACCTTTGGCCTCTTCCAGGAAGGACCTTGTTCAAACTCATCCCCTGTCTTCCCTTTCTCTTAAAGCTCCCTTTTCTATCAGCAGGTAAAAAGAGAAATATGTCTCCATCCTAAAAAGCAAAAAGCTCCAAACCTCTCTCCACCTTTGCTACCAATGGCCACCACCCATTTTTTATTCCTCACAGTCCAAACTTCTTGAAATCACTACCAATACTTCCTTTTTTTAAAATTAAAATATGTTTTTTAGTTTATTTTAGAGAGAGAAGAAGGGAGAAACATCACTCAGCTGTCTCCTGCACACCCCTACTGGGCACCCAGTCCTCGACTACTATGGATGAAGCCTATATGCCCTGACATAGAATAGAACCAGTGACCACTTGGTGCATGGGACAATGCTCATCCAACTGAGCCATACCGGCCAGGGCAAGACTTTCTTATTTCTACTTTTTCATCTTTCATGCACTCTTCAACCCAGCCTAATCTATTTCTCATTCTTGTGTCTCAAATACATCCTCTGGACAGCCAAAAGGGAAATCTTCCCAACCTCAAATCGTACCAACTCTTCTATGGTGAGACCTCTGTCACTTAGGATAGAGTTCAGTTCCTGATTGGGCATAGGAGGCACAGGGCCCTCCCTGACTGGCTTTCACTAGCAATGCCTCAGACATGACACTCCAGAAGCCCCGAAATGCAGTTGTTCCCAGCACATGCCAAGCCTTTTCTCCTTTCTGTGCTTTTGTTCCTACTGGCTTCTCTCCCTGCTATCTATCATAGTATGGAAACACTAATGTTCATAAATGCTTCATGTGGTACCTAATTCAAATGCATTTCTGCTTTCTTTGCGTAGAAATCTAACAGGACTTGGTTTCCTCTGTAGAAGAGAAGCAATAAAAGGATTATAAAAGTAGATACGAATCAAGAGCATTAATAATGCTATACACAAAGGCCCATTATCTAAAGCAAGGGCAGAAAAAGAGTCAGAAGCTAATGTAAGATTTCAAAGACCAATTTTGGGTGTTTTAGTGTAGAAACAAATAGTCGTCTATTTTTCTATTGATTCTGGGGTAATGGCTATAATAAATTTCAGAACAGTAATTTATTTCCAAACTAACATTTTTTAACAGAATTCCAAGGTAAACAGCTTTTAAGGTAAGAAGCAAATCATAGATTTTAGCGAGGGAAAAAATTCGGCTCTTTAAATTGATTTAACCTCCAAGGGTTCTGGATAACTGAAATTCTGCTGTCTAATGATTAACTTACTCAGTGTGAACTTAACAATGCTCAATAGATTATTACCTAAA
This sequence comes from Myotis myotis, assembly GCF_014108235.1. NCBI lineage: Eukaryota > Metazoa > Chordata > Mammalia > Chiroptera > Vespertilionidae > Myotis > Myotis myotis. Next base: position 38,505,149 of record NW_023416320.1, on the reverse strand, counting down.
TGACTAATGTAAAATAAACTGCCACTGCCTCTAGCTAGTCTAACATTAGCATGTAGCAAGGCCTCAGTGTGAGGTTGCTTTTTTTAAAAAAAGAAAATTTTTAGAGAGAGTGGAAGGAAGGGGGAGAGGCAGAGAGAGAAACATCAATGGACATCGACTGGTTGCCTCCCACACACACCCTGGCCCTGGTCAGGCCTGCAACCAAGATACGTGCCCTTGACCAGAATCGAACCCAGAACCCTTCAGTCCATAGGCTGATGCTAGCCACTGAACCAAATCAGCTAGGGTTAGCTAGTCTAACCTTTATGGAAAAAGGTGCAATAGAAGAAATTTTACCTTTAATTGTGACAGGATATAGACTGCAAAAATAACGGGAAATCTAGTGACATATTTTAACCTCATTTTGGTAAAATCTCCTGACTTCTCTTTCTATTTGCATTCATAGAGACCAGCTGGCAAAGACGGAACCTCTGGGCAGTGAATGAGGCACTTATTTTTGAATAGCTAAACCTGGAAGTTTCACTGAGTAACATCCATGCAGACCATATGGTTGTGGGTGTGAAGTTGTCAGGTGATAAAGTCCATGGGGGCAGTTCAATGATTGTAGGCGGGACGCCTGTCAGCGTGTTTCTGGGCAGCTAACGAGCCCTGCCAGCTCAGTGTGGCACTGACTCTCTGGGTAGGGCACTACCTGCTGGACATTAGGCAGCGGAGTGGAGGCAGACAGCGAGCGAGCAGGTTCTAAAGCGCAAGACCACCCAGAGCAGCCAGCCCACCCAACACACAGCTGAGACCTCGCGGCTGAGGAACAGCCAGCTGTACCCAGAGCCTACAAAGATTGCTCTTAAAACCTGGCTAAGAATTGCCATGTGCAGCAAGGTCTCTGACATCTGACACAGAGCAGCAACCATGCAAGGGACCTTTTATACAAAACAAGAATAGTGGACAAACAGAGATGGGTGGATAGGATCTGGAAGCACAGGAAAGGAGAACACAGACACTTCTCTTAAGCATCCCTGGTGTTAGGGTTTGAATTGCATCCCCTCCTTCTTCACCCCTCCCCTAAAAAACCTCGTATGTTTAAGTCTCAACCTCCACACCTCAGAATGTGGCCTTATTTGGAAGTAGAGTCACTGCAGACATAGTCAAGATGAGGTCACACTGGAGTAGGGTGAATCTCTAATTCAATGACTGTCATCATAAGAAGGGGGAAATTTAGAACCAGAGACAGATGCACACCCAGAGACAACCAAGTGACAAGGAAGGCAGAGGTCACGGTGAGGTTATCCACAAGCTAAGGAATGCCAAAGATGGCCAGCAAACCACCAGAATCCAGGGGAGAGGCATGGGCAGACTCTCCCTCACAACCTTCAGAGGGAACCAGTTCTGCTGATACCTTGATCTTGGACTTCAGACTCCAAAACTGAGATGAAATAAAATTGTGTTATCTAAGCTGCCCAGTTTGTGGCACTTCATTATGGCAGCCCTAGACCTATTAAATCAGTTCCTTGGGAAGAATAAAAAATTAACTATAAGAAAACCACTGTATATACAGCATTTGTAATTATATTCACATAACAGATTAATAGATGGGGAGAAGGAAAAATAAATACATAGGTTTTAATTAATTCCAGTTGTTTTATTTCTACACATATGTGCCTAAGTACTTGGTCTCCCTCTATAATTTGGTTAACTACACAGAAAACTGCCCATCAATCTTATTCCATGCAGCGGGGCCAGTCATTCTCAGCTTGTTGCTGTTTCTGTAGCAAGTTCTAATCACTATTAGAGAGACTGGCATTCCAGACCAATTAAATGGTGCCTCTCAAGAAGCAGCACTTCAGTCACACTGCTGCAGGGGGCGTCACAGTCAGATTTAGGACATAATTCTTTCTTGAGCAACAACTTTGTATAGGGCTCAGTGTGAGACATTTGGGGACTATACAGAAATAATTAACTAATAACATGAATAATAACATTAACAATTAACAGGAATACATATGTCAACATAAGTTTGTAGCTTTTCATTAATAATATCCTGGACAGAAAAAAGACCCTGATTGTAGAGCCAAATCACAGGACTCCCTTGAATGTATGCTGGGTGTCATGCCTCAAGGTCTGTCAGAGCCTAATGCCAGGTTCCTGCCTCCTCGTACAGAGGCCCTACTCCTAGACATTCACATAATGAAGTCCTGTCACCTAGAAACACGATGGTGACTAAAGTCAAATATATTTATCACTGTCTGATTACAATAAATCATTTACATATACTTTTTTGATTTCTAAGGGTTAATTTTCTCATAATCTCTCAAATATGTACAGTGCCCTCCCCCCTTACCACAGTTTCCCTTCCTGAGGTTTTAGTTAGCCGAGGTTAACTAAGGTCTGAAAATACTAAATGGGAAATTCCAGAAATAAACATAAGTTTAAAATTGCATGCTGTTCCGAGTAGCTTGATGAAATCTTGAGCCAAACTACTCTGTCCCACCTCAGATGTAACTCATCCCTTTGTCCAGCATCTCCATACTATAGATGCTCCCCTACCGCTAGTCACTTAGTAGCCGCTCAGTCATCAGATCAACTCTCCTGGTCACCCAATGCTTGTGTTCAGTTCATCCTTATTTTAATAATGGCCCCAAAGAGCAAGAATAGTGCTGCTGTTATGCCCAGATTTCAAGATCCCCCAAGACAGACCACCAGGGAGCCGAGTCCGATGCAAAAGCATAGAGTCTTTTATTCAAGCCCGGGCTTGGTCCCCCTCTGCCTCCATTACTGGATGCTAGAGAGAGCCCTGAGTCCCAAGAGAACAAAGAATTGATAGGGCTTGGGGAGAGGGGTGGAGGCACTTGGTCGATTCCGGTTGGTTGAGTGAGGGCCGGGGGATAGTTTCCCTTGCTTTCCCATTGGCTGAGATAAGGGCAGGCTGAGTAACTGATACATTCTGTGGCTTTCCTGGGAGAGGAGTTAGGGACACAGCTATCAGTTCCGTTCTGTCCTTTCGTTAGGGACACAGCTATCAGTTCCGTTCTGTTCTTTTACTATCAGTTCCGTTCTGTCCTTTCGTTAGGGACATAGCTATCAGTTCCGTTCCATCCCTTCACTGCCAATTCAGATATGCCAAAGTGAAGCCGGAAAGTGTACGTATGTATAGTAAAAACATTATATGGGGTTCAATGCTATCCTTGGTTTCAAGCATTTATTGGAGGTCTTGGAGCATATCCCTTGTAAATGAGGGGGGGGGACTACTGTACTGCTTACCACTACATGTGTTGTGGAAAAACATTTATGTATTTTGGGATAATTTTATTTGTAAATAGTGACTTCCTGAAATATATTTTACTAAACACTTTAAATGCCATATCCATTCTCTTGTGTTCAAGAAGCAAATGGAGCATAAAAATTTCCCCCATGTGCTGCTTGGACCTTGTTGGGGAAAAAGGGACTTACCTCTCTGTTCCAGGTGAAGATGGTGGTTTTATTATTATTATTTTAAATATGTTTTTAATGATTTTTTTAGAGTGGAATGTAGAGGGGGGAGAGAGAGAGAGAAAGAGAGAGAGAGAGAGAGAGAGAGAGAGAGAGAGAGAGAGAGAGAGAGAGAGACGGCAGGTTGCCTACCTACTGGGGATGGAACCGCATGCAACCTGGGTATGTGGCCCAACCAGGAATCGAACCTGCAACCCTTCAGTGCATGGGATAATGCTCAACCAATTGAGCCACTCCAGCCAGGGCCAAGATGGTGGCTTTTTTTTTTTTTAATATATTTTATTGATTTTTTACAGAGAGGAAGGTAGAGAGATAGAGAGCCAGAAACATCGATGAGAGAGAAACATCGATCAGCTGCCTCCCGCACATCTCCCACTGGGGATGTGTCCGCAACCCAGGTACATGCCCCTGACCGGAATCGAACCCGGGACCCTTCAGTCCGCAGGCGGACGCTCTATCCACCAAGCCAAACCGGTTTCGGCAATGGTGGCTTTTTAAACAGCATTGTTTCACTGCAATTAGAAGTGGCTTCCTGACGTATATGCCAACAAAAACTACTTCAGGAAATAATTTGCTTTGTGGACAGGATGGGAAGAGATGCCAAATAGCAGTCATGAGCTAATATAACTAAGATTCTGATGAAAAGGTTACTATTAAGTCTGAGTCCTTTCTTGAGAATACAGGGTTTTGTTATAAATGGGTTACCATAGAATCTTTTCAAGTTAACGAGAGCCTCTTATTGGAAGGTATCTGGAATTTGCTTTGTATAAACTTTACAACATAATCTTAGCACCTGTAAGTGACAGTTCTGATTTCTTCAACAGGATAAATTTAGTTACTATACATTCATGGGACGGATTTGAGATGAACATGGAATGAATCATATGAACACAGGGACTAATGCTGCCTTGAAAAAAGTAGAGAACCACTTGGAGACATTTGAAGTCATGAAAATAATTGACTTGGCTTGGGATGTAGTAATTAGAATTTTAAAAATCCACTTTATCCCATCCTCTTCCCATTAAAGGGCACAAATCCTCTTCTCTTTTGTAGAGCCCTCTTTTTCAGTCATATATATATATATATATTTTCTTTTTTCTAAGGATACCATTCATATTGGGGTAGGCCCCACCCTAATGATCTCATTTTAACTTAATTGGTTCTTTAAGACTCTATCTCCAAATACAGTTACATTCAGAGGTACTGGGGGGTTAGGACTACAACATATACATTTTGGGAGGACATAATTCAGCCCTAACAGTGTCTATCAATACAATAAGTTTTTGCAGCTGTATTTTAAAATTGTGCTTTCTCTGTCAATTATTAAAATAAGGCTTGTTTCTGAAATTAGGACATATGATCATTAGTAAAACATTTTAGGCTTATAATGTGGTGTTACAGTTGTCTGGGCAGCTGTTTTAGAATTTATGCCATAGTTTGTTCTAGGTTTTCAAAAAAAACTCATCTCAAAAACATGAGCCTATTTTCAGGAATTTAAAACTGCATAAAATGCTCCCTAAGGTAAGTACTGGGAAGGTAGAGGTTAAAAGGTCTAATTTGATTGTCAATAAAAAAATTGTGATTGGAATCTTTGTTCTGGCAAATTAGAGTAACCAAAAAATTCTCCTGCTATAAACACCTAGATACGCTAGGTTAAAAACCACAAGAGCAACATAGTAAATGTCCTTGTAACTGCATAGCTAAGAAATCTAATAATCTGGACAGCAATTTAAGCCTATGCTAAGACTACCCAGATAGTGCTGGGTCCAAGCAGAACGTTGTTTTCCACTCCAGTCATATATTTTCATCTATAAATGTCTTTATTCATTCCAAACACATTTATTGCTCATTTAGCATGGATTCAAGTCAAATGCCCATAACAGCCAGTAAATCTTACAGCCAGAAAAGATAGTGGACAGGTAAGTCAAAGAAACATGCTAACCAACAGGGAACACTGGAAACCAATGGAGTGTGAGGACTGTGGTGAGCTGCAGACTCTACAGCTAGCTGCCTGTGGCTTGGAGTCATCACCATGCAGGAATGCTGGCCCAGGTGGGTGTCCTGATTTTGATGTTTGTGGCGTGCCAGCACAGCCAAGGGTTCAGTGAGCTTGAGGGGGGAGGGCGAAGGATGTAGAAAAGACAGACAAAGAGAATAAGCTGGATCTAGGTGGATCTTCCTGTGCCTGGCTGAGGCCACAGAGAGAGATCCAGAGGTCAAGCTGAGCCTTTATTTTATAGCCAGAGGTAAACAGGTAGTAGTCACCATAGTTACAATGTTCTTGTGAGTTTCACTTGTTTTGGTAGCGCTTGCTGCACCTCCCTAAGCCCATTAGCTTCCCAGATAAGATCTAGGGCAGTGATGGCGAACCTTTTGAGCTCTGCCTGTCAGCATTTTGAAAAACCCTAACTTAACTCTGGTGCCGTGTCACATATAGAACTTTTTTGATATTTACAACCATAGTAAAACAAAGACTTATATTTTTTATATTTATTTTATATATTTAAATGCCATTTAATAAAGAAAAATCAACCAAAAAAATGAGTTCGCATGTCACCTCTGACACACGTGTCATAGGTTCGCCATCACTGATCTAGGGAGAGTCATAAGGTCAAGCCTAATTATGCTAAGAGGGCTGTGCCCTCTAAGCTGGGACTTGTTTGTGGTTTTGCCAACAGGTCAATCCGAGGCTTAACCCTATAGCTGCTCCCTACAGATGTTAAATTGTACACCTATGCAAGTTGAACCACACATTTTTGTGGGCTTAGTATAGACTATGGGTACTGGCTTATGACATCAAGGCCTGACACTCATTCTGCATTGTGTTGAAAGATTATCTATTCCATGCTCTCAAAGGGGTTACAATCCTTGAATAAAGTGAGATAATAGAGGTGGATAGAATTCTATGGACACAAAGAATCTTTAGCCTGAGTGGGCTTGGAGAGGGGAAAGGATGGGTGGAGTTGGGAAAGGAAGGCTTCAGGAGGATGATCCACCTTATCTTGAGTGACAATTGGGGGTGGCCAGACATGGAAAGGGACACAGGTGTACCCGAGGTGGAGAGAAGCCAAAGGATGTAGAAGTGGTTCTCTGTGATTGGCGGACAAGGAGAGTGGTGAGAAATGGAAGCTGTGGCTGGAGAGACAGGTGGGGTTAAAAGACATGTGAATCAACCAGTAACCACCTCATCTGAAAGGACAGAAACAGGTTTTGTGGCACTGTATGCTAGGTATCTGTGATAAATGTTACAGGTGGTATAGGAACTATACCATCACCAGGACTTGAGTCTGTTTCATAGTTCTGGGATATGCAAATGTTTTCTGTAAAGAACACATAAATTGATCAAGTGAAAAGGACAAATAATCAGGAATCAGAAGGTCTGGATTTGAATCCTGACGACTGACTTCTGGCAATGTCTTGGAGTGGAGTTTCTGGGATACAACCCTTCAGAGTCATTTGCCCTTCCACGCCAAAATCACTTTGCAAGAAAACATTCTTTGGCTGATTCTGAGACTTTAAGTTTGAGATACCTAGTTAACTGATGAAATGTCACAATAGAGCACTGTGAACTTTTAGCTCTTGATGTATGTTTAAAATATGTGTTGTGGTTGATTTCACATTTTTGCTTTAAAGAATTTTTTTTCCTAGGAGTGCTCGAGACTTTGTCTGGTCTCCCTTTATGTTGTTGGGTAGTCTTTCCCTTAAACCTGGTCCACTTGTGGCTAGGCACTGCAGGTAGGAGGCAGGACGATGGTCTGGTGGGTCTATAAGAGGGGTCCAAGAGCCAGATCACTGTGACTCAGAGGCTCATGCAGCTGTTCCCCTTGCCCTGTCCCTCTAAGAAAGTTCAGTCCTTCTGGCCAGATAAATAACTGATGCTTCAAGAACCTATATTTTGGGGGTAAATTTGGCTTCCCTATAACTACTACCATCCCTTTCTCCTCTACTGGGTTGCAGTGAAACTGGCTGAGAATCCACTTCTTCCCCTTTATCCAGGAATTCTCCCTCTTCCTACAATTGGGTTCTGGGAGGCCAGGAACCAAAATAAAAGCTTACTTGTAGTTTCATACATACTCTGTAACATGTATGTCTGTATAAATAACCCACTATAAGGTAATAAATGTGCCTTATTTTAAAATTAGTCTTAAATCAATGCAGGCCAGTCAACTAATTACTCTAGGTTTTAGAATACTTCCATACATCAGAACTAAAAATCCACAATGCTTTAATACTAGGTTATTTCTCAGGTTCCTTATAGCTCTAATTTCTTCACATTTGTAAATATCAGTTTATGCAGGCATAAAACATCACTATGCACAGCTCAAGGCTTGGCTATTATTTCTTTTATTCCTCTTTCCCTTCCTATGTAATGGAAATGTTTGATGTGAAAATTTAACAATATTCGGAGTGTTGATTGAGTTTTCTCAATTTGTCAGGACAAGAACTGTGATGTATGTTCTTGGGTGTTTAAATTTCTTGGGAAATGTCAGTTGGCACTTGGTGATTACCCTTGGTATATAAAGGTTTTTATATTACTTCTATTTCAATTATCCATGTTTACTATTTCCTGTCTTCTTACATAAAAAAAAAAAATTTGCGCCGAAACTGGTTTGGCTCAGTGGATACAGCGTCGGCCTGCGGACTGAAGGGTCCCAGGTTCGATTCCGGTCAAGGGCATGTGCCTGGGTTGTGGGCACATCCCCAGTGGGAGATGTGCAGGACGCAGCTGATCGATGTTTCTCTCTCATCGATGTTTCTAGCTCTCTATCTCTCTCCCTTCCTCTCTGTAAAAAATCAATAAAATATATTTTTTAAAAAAAATTTGCTATGAAGAGAGAGGATTTGGAAGTCAGTTGGGTAGCAACCACCACTGGCTCCAGAAGTTGGTGGAGACATTTGTTTTCACATGGGAAATAAGAACCACATTAATTACTTTAAGAGGGCTGCCATTTTGGCAGAGGTCAATAGTGTATCCTATCTAATAATAGACAAACATGGTAATTAACTGTAACTTAGCTACCTTTCCCATTGGCTAATCAGCGAGATATGCAAATTAACTGCCAACCAAGATGGCGGCCTGCAGCCAGGCAGCTGAAGCGAACAGGAGGCTTGCTTGCTCCAGTGTCGGAGAAAGCCAAGTCCCCGCCTGCCGCCGCCCAGCTCTGAGCTGCACTCTAAGCAACTATGTTGCAATTATAGAAGCTAAACAAACCCCAGAAACCTGCTTTCTGCCAGCCAGGATCTTAGAGCTAGAGTCGCAACAAAGTTTCAAATACAGAAGGTAAACAAACACAGATATTTGCTTTCAGCAGCCGAGGTCTCAGAGCTGGAGCGGGCTCTCAGCTCCAGTGACAGCTACAGAAGGTAAATAAATTGCAGAATAAAAAAAGAAAAGAAAAAAAGGAGAGGTTGGGAGCTTCAGTCGCCCACCAGCCTGAAAACGGCCCTCAGCCCCTCACCCAGACTGGCCAGGCACCCAAGTGGGACCCCCACCCTGATCCGGGACACCCTTCAGGGCAAACCAGCCAGCCCCCACCCGTGCACCAGACCTCTATCCTATATAGTAAAAGGGTAATATGCCTCCCAGCACCGGGATCAGCGGAGCCGCAAGGCCTCTCAAACCCGGGATCAGCGGAGCAGCGAGGCCTCACTGCCCCGGTGTCAAGCGGAGCCGCTAGGCCTCCCAGCACTGGGATCAGCGGAGCCGCGAGGCCTCCTGGCCCCTGGAGCAGCATGACAGGGGGCAGCGCCCAAACCCCCTGATCGCCCTGCGCCTCTGTGACAGGGGGAGGGGCCACAACCTCCCTATCCGCCCTGCTCTGTTCGTGACAGGGGAAGGTGCCCCAATCCCCTGATCGGCCCTGCTCTGTGCCTGATGGGGGGAGCTCCCCAACCCCCTGATCCGCCTTGCTCTGTGTGACAGGGTGCAGTGCCCCAACCCCCCTATGGGCCCTGCTCTGTGTGTGACGGGGTGGAGCCGCAACCTCCCCATCGGCCCTGCCCTGAGTGTGACGGGGGGAGTGCCCCAACCCCCTGATCCGCCCTGCTCTGTGTGTGACAGGAGGCGGTGCCCCAACTCCCCTATTGGCCCTACTCTGTGTGTGACGGGGGGAGCTCCCTAACCCCCTGATCGGCCCTGCTCTGTGTGTGACAGGGTACGGAGCCCCAACGCCCCTGATGGGCCCTGCTCTGTGTGTGACAGGGTACGGAGCCCCAACCCCCCTGATGGGCCCTGCTCTGTGCGTGACAGGGGGCAGCGCCCCAACCCCCCAATCGGCCCTACCCTGAGCATGACTGGGGTTGGCAACGCAACCTCCTGATCCGCCCTGCTCTGTGCATGACAGGGGGCGGTGCCCCAACTCCCCAATCGGCCCTGCTCTGAGCCCGACCAGGGGCTGCGGGGTAGGCACCTAGGGATTGGGCCTGCCCTCTGCCACCCGGGAGCGGGCCTAAGCCAGCAGGTCGTTATCTCCTGAGGGGTCCCAGACTGTGAGAGGGCACAAGTCAGGCTGAGGGACCCCCCCCCCCCCCGCCAGTGCACAATTTTTTGTGCACCAGGCCTCTAGTTCTAATATAATATCCTAACATTTTTAAAAAATTTATCAAAATGTACATGTTTGAAACAAATAAAATAGTTTTGAATGCCTTAAAAAACAGTCTTGCCCTGGCCAGTATGGCTCATTTGGTTGGGCACTGTCCATGCACCAAAAGAACACTGGTTCAATTCCTGGTCAGGGCACATGCCCAGGTTGTGAGTTCAACAGGAGGCAACTGATTGATGTATCCCTCTCATATCGACATTTCTCTTTCTCGCTTTCCCTTCCTCTCTCTCTGAAATAAGTAAGAAGATATTTAAAATAGTCTTATACATACTACCATTATTTTCTATCCCAGAAAGGCAACAAGGTTAATCTAATTATTTTGATAGTTATCTCTATATCTCAAAAAATATTGTTCTTGGTTGTATTATTAACATTTCAATTTTAGTCCTCCACTGAAAATAGAAGACAGGCATCAGCTGTATTTCACTTTCTTTTTTTCTTTTTTCTTTTTTTTTTTTTTTGGTATATATTTTATTGATATTTTACAGAGAGGAAGGGAGAGGATAGAGAGTTAGAAGCATCGATGCAAGAGAAACATCGATTAGCTGCCTCTTGCACACCTCCTACTGGGGATGTGCCCACAACCAAGTTACATGCCCTTGACTGGAATCAAACCTGGGACCTTTAGTCCTCAGGCTGATGCTCCATCCACTGAGCCAAACCGGCCAGGGCTGTTTTTCACTTTCTTACTATCATGGCACACACAAGCATACTTCCTAAAACTTTGTCATTATTTTACATTAGTGTTATGATGTAAATGCTCTTGAAAGCTAAACATTTTAATATATAGTAATTATTTTTCCTGTTCTATATGCTTTATTTTCATTGGAATTAACAACTGTCTATTTTTTTGTTTGCTAACTTTTATATGTATTTATTACTTATTTAACCCCCTTTAGTTATGTAAATCTCCTCTCAGTATGTTCAAACACTTACAGAGAATCTACCACTTTTATCTTCATGAATAAGACTCTCTCAGAGGCTTCTGACCTGCTTTAAGTCTGGATGGTTTTTCCTTGGTCTTACAGCAAGAAAGAAATCTTCCACCATCACCTTGGTGGTTACCGTCATCTCTCCTAACCTGCATCTCTTGCATCCTGAGTTCCATGCCGTCTTTTTCTCTCTAGTCCCTTGATATGTGACACATCCTCTTTTAGCTTCGTTAAAAAGAAAACATGGGGGTTAAGAGCTTTCTATTAATACCATTTGAACACTTCTTAGATAGTTGTTCCAGGTATAAAATTTTGGTTTGGTGGTAAACTTTCATAATTTTGGAGATGTTAATCCATTATCTTATATCTTCCAATGTTGCTGTTGAGCAGTCTCTATTAATTTTTAAAAATCATTTCTCTTTCTTTTTATAAACATCATTTTGATTTCTTTTCTCATTTAGAAGTTTGTTTTTCTGCAATGTTACTGCCCTTTTACATATTATGCTTGGTACCTAGTAAATCCTTTTATCTGCAAACCCATATCTTGAAGTTTTCTTGAATTATTTTCTCCTTTGCATTGTCTCTGTTCCTTTATATATAAGTCCAAATATCTGGATGTCCTCTAGTTACCTTATCTTCTTGCTATTTTCTGTCTACTTCTCTGTTTGCCCTACTTCCTGTAAGATTTTTTCAATCTTATTTTCTAAATTTTTATTTAATTTTGAAAATTTCTGAAATTATCTTTTATATATTATTCTAAGATTTTTTTTCTCTAAATATCCTTTTTTCCAAGGATGTGATATCTTCCCTTCTCTCTTTATGATATTAATGTTAATCTTTTCTTTCTTTAAAAAAAATATTTTCTTCCCTCTCTCTTATCTCTATGCCTTACTTTTTTTTCCTACTTGTTCCTTTTCCTTCTAGCTTTCAATTTAGAATATTTTCTTAAATGCTTGGTGGTTCTTGGCTGTACACTGATATAGAAAAGTAGAGCAATAAACAGCTGATAGACTCTGTATGCATGCTGGAGGGCTTGTGGAGTAATACAATTACCCACTAGAGAGCCTTAAAGAGTAAATCCCATGATCGAGCCAAGAGAACATTTAATATTTCTCAGGGGCCTAAATAAACAACCTGTTTATATACTCATCCAGGACAGAAGTGTCAAGTCATCTGGCTCCTGCCCTGCTATATGATACTAGAGGCCCAGAGCACGAAATTCGTTCATGGAGGAGGCGGGGTTCCCAGCCCAGCCTGCACCTACTACAATCAGGAACCCCTTTCACAATCTGGGACTGCTAGCTCCTAACCACTCACCTGCCTGCCTGCCTGCCTGATTGCCCCTAATCCCTCTGTCTGCCTGCCTGATAGCCCCTAACCTCTCTGCCGGCCTGTCTGATCGCCCCTAACTGCCTCTGGCTGCCTGATTGCCCCTAACTGCCTCTGCCTACCTGCCTGACCTCCCCTAACTGCCCTCCCCTGCAGGTCTGATCTCGCTCCCAACTGCCCTCCTCTGCCGGCCAATCTGGTTCTGATTGGTCAGTTTCTATGCCAGTCAGCGTCAAAAACTCCGCCCCTAGGCAGCCATTGGCTCCTCATAGTTGACCCAGATTTGGTTCTGATTGGTCAGTTTCTATGCCAGTCAGCGTTCTGGGCCTATCAACAGGGCCTGATCAAAAAGGCAGGGCTGATTAGCAGCCCCAGTGGAGGTCTGGAGGGAAATGGATGTGTGCCTGTTGACCAGGCAGGGAGAGAAAGAGAGGCAAGTCCTGATCAACAGCTGCCGCAAAGGCTATGGATCAGACCCTTCCTCTCTCTCTGCAGGCCTCTCTCCGGACCTGATCCGCAGCCCCCTAGGCAGTCAGTGCTGGGTTTGGGTGCCCGAAACGCCCCAGTCTGACTCCCAGTCTGGTAGAGCCTTTGGTTGTAATTGGTCCTTATGACCCTGGCTCTTTATTATATAGATTACATAAACCTTTAGTACTCTAGAGCCATGGTCGGCAAACTGCGGCTCGCAAGCCACATGCGGCCCTTGAGTGTGGCTCTTCCACAAAATACCACGTGCGGGCGCGCACGTACAATGTGATTGAAACTTCGTGGCCCATGTGCAGAAGTTGGTATTTTGTGGAAGAGCCGGTATTTTGTGGAAGAGCCACACTCAGGGGGCCAAAGAGCCGCATGTGGCTCGCGAGCCATGGTTTGCCAAGCCGCAGTTTGACAACCACTGCTCTAGAGGAACTAATATTAAAAATAACAAACAAAACATTGTTTCATACCTAAGGTTTTCTTAATATTATAATCCATTTCTTTCACTTTAAAAAATTGTTATAAAATACACATTACATAAAATTTCCCACCTTAACCATTTTTACATTTACAGCTCAGTAATAAGTACATTCACACTGTGGTGCAACCAATCTTCTGAACTCTTTTTATTTTGCAAAACTGAAACTGTGCACCCATGAAACAACTGCCCAAACCTCCTCCCTCAGCCCACCATTCTACTTTCTATCTCTATGAATTTGATTACTCTAGGTAACTCATATATGTGGAATTATACAATTGGTCTCTTTGTGACTGGCTCATTTCAGTTAATATCATGTCTGCAAGGTTAATCAATATTATAGACTAGAGGCCTGGTGCACATAATTCGTGCAAGGGTGCAGTCCCTAGGCCTGGCTGGCAATCAAAGTGAGAGTGTCTGGCATGAAAGGGCAGATCCCAGCTGACCTCTGGGCCCTGGGCAGCACCTGGGCCCCCGGGCCCCTGTGCACCCCCCTATGCCTGAGTCCCTCAGTGCCTGGGAGCCAGGCAGCAGCCCTGCCCCCAGCCACCGCCACTGGTCGCCATCTTCAAAGTGATTGGCAGAGCGACCGGGCCCCGCTCGCACCCGCCTTAGCTTAGTGCCCTTGATCACCTGCTCCACCATCCCACTGCAGTGCCATTCTCGTTGGGGCCCATTGGGGTCAGCAGTACCTCCACTGCCGCCCACTGCTAGCGCTGTGTCACTGACACCCACCCCTAGTGGTCAGCACACATCATAGTAAGCAGTCAAACTCCCTGTCGAACTTCTGGTCTAGGGGAAAATTTGCATATTAAGCTTTTATTATATAGGATGTGTCAGAATGTCCTTGTTTTTGAAGGTTTAATAATATTGCATTGTATGTATACACCACTTTTGATTATACAGTCATCTGTCAATAAACACTTGGGTTGCTTTCACCTCTTGGCTATTGTGAATAATGCTGCTATGGACATAAACATGGGTGTACAATATAATCCTTTCAATTTCAATTAATTCTGCTTTTGCTCAGAACCTTCTTCAAAGGTCTCTAAATTTCTTCTCATCAGTGTTTTGTTGAATATTTCTCTTTCTTCTCCATTCTCTCCTCACAATTTCTCTGTAGCTTTTATGGAGCTCAGTTTCAAAACGGATAGTAATGACCACAAAAGCTCAGTAGATTCTAAACAACAACCCTGAGGGGCTGTAATGAAGTTTTTATCCATCCTCAGCAAAACGAAAAAATGACCCTATAATCAGGGTATTAAAAAAATAATAAAACAGCCCTGACCAGTGCGGCTCAGTTGGTTAAGCACTGTCATGTGTACTGAGAGGTTCCAGGTTTGATCCCTAGTCAGGGCACATATCTGGATTGCAGGTTCGATCCCCAGTCAGGGCATGTACAGAAGGCAACTGATCACTATTTCTCACATCGATGCTCTCTCTCTTTCTCTCCCCTTCTATATCTAAGCATGTCCTAGGGTGAGGATTAAATCCTATCTAATAAAAGAGAAACATGGTAATTGGCGTATGACCGCTACCCTTCCCATTGGCTAATCAGCAAGATATGCAAATTAACTTCCAGCCAAGATGGTGGCCGGCAGCCAGGCAGCTTGAAACTAACATGAGGCTTGCTTGCTTCAGTTATGGAGGACTCCAACGTTCCCTGCCTGCCTTGCCGGCCTCTGAGCTTGCATTTTAAGAAACATTGTAACAAATATAGAAGCTAAACAAAACCCCAGAAACCTCCTTTCAGCAAGCCCGGGATCTCAGAGCTGGAGATGATACAGAGTTTCGATTATAGAACCTAAACAAACCAGATACCTTCTTTCAGCAGCAGAGGCCTCAGAGCTGGAGCCAGAGCTAAAGCTGGCCCAGGAAAAAAAGAAAAAAGAAAAAAAGGAGCAGTTGGGAACTTCAGTTGGCCTGAAAACAGCCCTCAGCCCCTCACCCAGGCTGGCCAGGCACCCCAGTGGGGACCCCCACCCTGATCCAGGACACCCTTCAGCGCAAACCAGCCAGCCCCACCCATGCACCAGGCCTCTATCCTATATAGTAAAAGGGTAATATGCCTCCCAGCACTGGGATCAGCGGAGCCACAAGGCCTCCCAGCACCAGGATCAGCGGAGCTGAGAGGCCACCCGGCACCGGGATCAGCGTGACAGGGGGCAGCGCCCAAACCCCCTGATCACCCTGCAGCTCTGTGTGTGACAGGGTGCAGCACCCCAACCCCCTGCCCCCCGACGGGCCCTGCTCTGTGTGTGACAGGGTAGAGCCATAACTTCCCCATCGGCTCTGCCCTGAGTGTGAGCGTGGCAGCGCCCCAACCACCTGATCGGCCCTGCTCTGTGGGTGCTAGAGGGCGGCGCCCCAACCCCCTGATCCGCCCTGCCCTGAGTGTGACAGGAGGTGGTGCCCCAACTCCCCTATCGGCCCTACTCTGTGAGTGACGGGGGGGGGGAGCTCCTCAACCCCCTGATCGGCCCTGCTCTGTGCATTACAGGGGGGAGCTCCCCAACCCCCTGATGGGCCCTGCTCTGTGCGTGACAGGGTACGGAGCCCCAACCCCCCTGATGGGCCCTGCTCTGTGCGTGACAGGGGGCAGCGCCCCAACCCCCTGATTGGCCCTGCTCTGTGCATGACAGGGTACGGAGCCCCAACCCCCCTGATGGGCCCTGCTCTGTGTGTTACAGGGGGTGGCGCCGCAACCTCCCCATCGACCCTGCCTTGAGTGTGACAGGGGGTGGTGCCCCAACCCCCAAATTGGCCCTACCCTGAGCATGACTGAGCGTGGCATCTCAACCTCCCAATCTGCCCTGCTCTGTGCATGACAGGGGAAGGCGCCCCAACTCCCCAATCGGCCCTGCTCTAAGCCCGACCAGGGGCTGCACATAGGGATTGGGCCTGCCCTCTGCCACCTGGGAGCAGGCCTAAGCCAGCAGGTCATTATCTCCCGAGGGGTCCCAGACTGGGAGAGGGGACAGGCCGGGCTGAGGGATCTCCCCTCCCCCCCGAGTGCACAAATTTTTGTGCACCGGGCCTCTAGTATATTATAAAACAAAATCTATTCCATTCTATTATCTACAATTTTGGTACTAAAAATTGTTTCATGAAGACATGCTGATAGTTGTTTTGATTAATATTCTTACTTGGGCATTAAAGTTGGAAATATTCCAAAAAGTTGGAAATCTTAAAAAAAAGAATCTTAGAATTCTTTATATATGATTATGTGACCTGGGTATGGTTCATTTTCCTAGAGCACCTTCCTGGTCTATTTAACATGTATCACTCCCTCAGTTATTTAGCATGACACTATGACCGCTCTACACAAGTAGCAGCATAATGCATGAATATGAAAGACATCTGTAAGTCAGATTTTATAAAGATTTTAAGTTATGATCTTTAAAAATAACCTATTTTCTTAATTATGATATTCCTGAACTCTGTCCTAAGAACATAGCTTTAAACTTCTGCAAAAAAAGGGAGGGGGGGGACCTTTTATTCTCAATCTTGTCTAATGTAATCTAATTTATATGACTGGATGTCTGGATGAGGAGTCTTTCTAGCTAAAATTTAATAAGAAATTGTATCTGAGAAAAGCTTAAGTTGAGATTTCTATAAAGAGTTGGACCTGAGATCAAGGTGGACTTAGAGAAAACTTTCTAATGGGTTTAATTGTTCCTGGTGCCACATTCCCAGAAGAAAACAGCCTGAAAATGATCGGGATCCAAGGAAGGAAGGGGGATGCTCTCGGAAAGCTAATGGGTTTTAAAAGCCTCATCATCTTCATCCAGTGGATATGAGCAGCATTAAGCAGCTGGAAGATGGAAAGTGCTCTCTGAGAGTACAATTTTAACATTATTAAGCTTCTCACAATGACTTGAAGTTTCTTGTTCAGAAAAGTGCTGAAGAAACCTCAGCCCTGTTGAGTTAGAATAACGTGAAATCTGGAGTGGGGGCAGCAACTGTAATTGGAAGCTGACAACACAGAGACAAAGGAAAGGGTTCACCTTACAGAGTTCCACAGCAATAATTTAGGAGGGAGAAGAGATTTATCAAGGGCAGCTGAGACGAGAAGGGGATCCTCAGAAGTTGTGTGACTAATACCAAGAACAGCAGCAATTATGGCACTGTGAGCTGCTGTTGGTACATTATGTCATTTGAAGCAAATCGGGTCTTCTAAGACCCTAAAAGCAAAAGTACCTTTTTGATATATTAAATTATCTTCCAATGTTTAAAAGAAAGCATATTTACTTTAATGAAAAAGCACTCTCCAATGGTTTAGAATAAGGACATTCCTTATGCAGGTGAAATACAATGACTCCTGTAGTGCGAACAGGCCTGGTCACTGGAGAGATCCCTGGAATGTGACAGTCAGAGCTGCAGACCGGCCTCATGGCCTTTGTCTTTTTTATACCCATCCCAAGAGACTATCTCCTGGCCTGGCTTCTTAAAATTCCCTGTCCCTTCTTTAAAGTACTAGGCCCCAGAACACCAAATCCTTCCCCTGCCCCTCCCCCGCCCCCCCTCCAAAGGAGTCTAACCTTTTCACAAAGAATATTACTTAAAAGAGGCTGGGGAGAAAGGCATATTTAAGAAAATATATCTTTGCGTGAGAAATTTCTATGCAAGGCCAAGGCAAGCATAACCAACATAGAATCCTCACTTTGGATTCCTGGTTCCCAGAATAGTTCTTATTTGTATCATTATTTTGCCACTTAATGGGATTTTGTTTTCTTTCCATCTTGTCCTTTTCTTGGATATTGTTAAAAAATCCCCATTTAGAGCTCAAATCCAATAAAACAAAATAATCAAACTCTCCTGGTTCAAACTTCTAAGGCCCCTCAGGTCCCTGCCACCCAGTTCCAGATTCCTATGTTTCCAGTTGCAGGTCAAGGTTGATACCTTGGAACCTCAGGGAATGACTCAGCCCATCACCAATTCAAGGCACATCCTGGGGACTCCATGACAGTTCACTGGGGTTAATCCTTCCTCCCCACACTATGGTATCCCCAAAATACAAGATCAATGTGATTTTGGTATATTATAATATCACATATTTTATTGGTTAAATGCACTAGGAACTGATTTGTGACATGTGCCCTGTGAAGGCACATACATGAGCTGATAAAGATCTTAGCAGAGTGCTGCAGAATACTGCCCTTGGACCTTGTATCTGTACGTGTTCTCAGTTGCAGACAACAGAATTCATTCAACCTAATTTAAGCAGAAAGGGATGTGTTTAAGGGTGTTAGGTTGTTATGTTACCTCTCTAAGTGTCGTAGATGTACAATTGGATGCTACACAGGCTTCGTGGAAGGAGGGGCAGGGAATCCCCAATGAACAACCTCAGTTTTGTTCTTACCTTTCCATCTGTTGAACATCAAATGCATACGGACCCATTTACCACATTAAAGGTAGTGCAGGTGCTTTTCCTTGTTTTCAGAACAAGGGAGAAAGTGGCATCACTTCCCTCTGCACTGACAAGATATCTTATCAGAGTTAAACTGGGTCACATAAAAAAAAAGCCACACCTCAGCAGTGGCTTTGATAAGCACTTCAATTGCCTGCATCTTAAACAACATCTGAGGCTTTATTAGGTAGTTTAGGAAACACCAGAAAGTTTTTACTGGTGAAATCTGTGGCTTGCATATTATAAGTAACAGCTCATTGGTATAAAGTATCCAAAGTATGTGGCTTGACTAAAGTGATTGAGAAGTATTTTCTGTACTTGCATGAACAGGAGAAGAGAATCTAGCAAGGCCTGTGCCCTGCACTCTGAGTGAGAACTTTCAAGGACTGATCCTTAAATGGCCCCATGGCCAACCATTCATTAGAAGGATGGTGGACAGAGCTAGATTTTATAGAGATTAAACAATTCGTTGATGAGCATCTGTAGACAGAACTTGGTCTGATACTTGTTTGTATTATACCTGATAAAAAGATCATGGAGGAGTGGCCAAACCTTTGCAGTCTTTTCTATGACTGCTGTCCACCAAAGAGAACCTAAGATTTATGCAATACCAAATTGGCTTCAACCCATTTATAACATTCCACTCTACCTCTTCATGTGCAGTTCTAAGGGAGTTAAATAACCAGCTCAGCAAAATTAGAAATCTTCATTTCAACTATGTTTAGCTATCAATCTGTAACTGAAATCCAGCACTACCTAAAAGAAATATGAGCATTGAAAAGTTAAAAGAAATATCCTCATTGCTACCTTTAAAAATCTAGTTTGCATAATTTATCTGACTTTTTCTGGTTGTTTCAGTAGGAGGGTAAGTGCTGTTATGCTATATAACCACATGCTTTGTCCATCTACTTTTCAGTATGTACAACTTCCCATTATGAAGTATAAAAAGAAAAAAAGTGTCTACAGAAGAATAGGACTGATTCCATCTAGGTTAGGAGTATTCTCATAGTGGGGGTTTAAATAATGTGGTTGAGAGTTATTATCCAGTGCTTCAGTATATAGTTCCGACCTTCTCTGCATCTCCCAAGAAGCATTAACAAAGAACCAGTCTGCTTCATAAGGTATATATAAATGTCTAATCACTATGCTGTACACCTGAAATTAATATTGTATGTTTGCAGTAATTGGAAAAACACAACAGTCTGTAGAGCAGAAGTTGAATTTCATAATCCTTATTTAAGAATCTTCCCTTCATAGATCAAAAAGCCAGAAAATAAAACAATGAGTACTTAGAAGAATATACTATTAAAGGAAGACAAAAAGTGATCTCTCCTACTCTCCAGGAAGGAGGAATGTTAAGTTTGCAATGTCATGTAAGCAAGCATGACCACTGAGGGCAGGAAGCAGTGGCAGGAAAGGTTAACAGTTATGATAATAGCAAAAATAGGGGAAGTGCTGATAACAAAATCAACTGATGGAGACTCAAAACTAGCACAAGGTTGGTGTTTCCCCATATCATAATCTGTTCCAGCAAATGACAGCAACTTCTATTGGCCAACCTTGAGTTTTGTCTACAGCCAACATGTGGTCTTGTCTGCAAAAACAAAGTCAAGTAGTTGAGGATAAAGAATGTATGATAAAGTGAGTTAGTCATTGGAGGGTTTTGGTTGCAGAAATTCCAACCTAAATTCTCTTAAGCAAAAAGGCAATATACTGGCTCTCACCAAAGTTGAAGTTGTTTCAGGCATGAAGAATAGTGGGAACTTGATCCTCAAATAAAAATTGTGGCTATTCCTGAAAAGGGGGAGGATGGATGGTCAGAAAGATAATCACAAATGTCCACCTCAAAATATACCAAAGACATTTACTGAACAATGGCTAAAGGGGTAATTTTGAATTTCACTTGAGTCATGAACTCCTCTGAGAACCTGAGAAAATTTGTATTCCCCAAGGGAAAAATTATATACACATGAATAAAACAATACAATTTTTGTTGATTTCCAGACTTCCTGACATCTATTTTGGTCCCATGAATCCATGGGGCATTAACTCCTCAAACTGTAAATAATGGAGGCAGTAGGACAGGAAGTTATAGAGAGGTGGCACCCTTCTAAAGTAAACTGATGACAGTCAGATGTTTTTCCTCTGGGAGTATCTGAAAATTCTGAGCATGGCTGAGGATAGATTTTAGAAGACACAGGGGGATTTTACAGGAGAAAGGAGAGACGGGCAAAGGTTTTAGTGGTTATATGGGGCTAGAATAATAAATTGGAGACTTAAGGGGTTTCAGTGCATGGTAAATTTCCCCATGGGCAATTTTCTGAGTCACAGGTCTGCAGAGGAAGCTGAGGAAGAATATAAAACACTTCTAAAAGGCAGAGTGGGATCCTGGGCAGTTTCACTGCCTAAAAACACAGCCAGTATTCCTCAAGATCCTTGACAGGATGTAAAGCTATGTATTACCTATTTGGCAATTAGTTTAGTAGCATCTAAAAAGATTACCTGAGAAACTCCAAAGGCAAAAAAATTTACAATGTTTCAAGACTACGCAGGCAAGCACCAAAACATCTCAATGAAAGTTCCCATTAAAATACATCTGAATCAGACCTAGAATAAACCCCATTAAAACTTCAACCCAGCCCCTGACTCAGCACAATCCTTGACTGAATTGTTCATTTTTTCTCCCTCTCTTCCTAAGAAAGGAAATATGAAAACCTCTCTGGTGAGAAATTACATCAACTACAGCCTTTATGGTTCTTTCAACTAGAGTCTGTATGGTTCTTTACAGTATTTTTGTCCCGCACATAATCAACAATTTCTAGACAGAGAACAGACCCGTGAATGATCTAGATATTGGGGTTAACAGACAAGGTTAATAAAAATCCATCAACAGCAGAAAGATAGTGTTTCACCAGTGCAACAGTAAGCAAACTGAGCATAGGGATTGAATCTATACTCCAGAAACAAACCTACAGATGTTTTGACACCTGCATTATGACCAAGCTGACCTGGAAAGTACACTAGATGAAACAGCTTTCTAAAAACGGTGCTGGGTTATTAATTACATGTTCATATGAGGGACAAGTGTACTTTGACTCCCCACTTCACAACACATATAAAAATCAATTCCAGATAGGCTGTAGGTCTATATGTGACTGATGAAATATCAAAGCTTTTAGTAAGAAATGTAAGAAGTCATCTTTGTGACTTGAAATAGGCAGAGACTGTTTAAAATATTTAACTCAGGATGCACTGAAATAAAGAAAATAGTTGACAAAGAAGAGTATGTTAAAATTAAGAACACCTGTATATCAAAAGATGCCACTATATATGCATAACCCATGGATAAGGACAATTAGGTGGTGAAAGCCTGGGGTGGAGGGTGGGGGTGGGATGGAGGGGTTAATGAGGGAAATAAGAGACATATGTAATACTTTCAACAATAAATTTTTTTAAAAAAGATGCCACTGAGAGAGAATAAAAACAACTCAGAATGAAAGGCATTCTCTTACATATACTGAAAAAAGACTCTTCTCTAGGAGATATAAAGAACTTTTACCAATCCATCGAAAAACATAGACATCTGAAATATTTTGATAAAATATTTTAACATATACATCACCAAAGAGGATAGTCAAATAGTCAGTAAACGTAATAAGTGCTCATTGTTATCAGGGAATTGTACATTTAAACCACAACATGATACCCCAATACTCCTACCAGAAATAAAACATAAAAAAAGATGGAAAATGCCAAGTGTTGGCCAAGATATGGATAAACTGGAACACTTATACAATGCAGGTGTGAATATAAATTGGTATAACCCATTTGGAAATTAGTTTAGTAGCATCTATTGTAACTGCACATATACTTACCCTATAATCCAATAATTCTAGGTATATACTCGACAACAGCAACAACAACAACGAAAAAACCCATGAGCATACATTTGCCAATGGACATGAAATAGAATTTTCACAGTGGCACTGTTTGTAAAGCAAAACACCTATGAATTCCAAATGTCAATCAATAGTGGAAGGGGCAGATGAATGGTGGTAGATTCACACATTGGAATATATGCATCAGTGAGAATGAATGATTTACAATTACATAAACCAATTCCAAAATATCTCATCCTAATAATGAATGAAAATCCTAGCCACAAAGGAGTGTTACATCTATATAAATTACATAAAGAGGCAAAGATCTGATGTGAGAAGCCAGGATGGTGATCATCCTCGGGAAAGTACGGGTATTACAAGAAGCACAAGTAGGACTTCTGAGGTTCTGGTAATATTTTGTTTTCATCTGGGTGCCTTTACACATGTATGTTCTATTTGTAAAACGTAGTTGAGATTTTCATTACAAAGTTGTTTAAAATATACACAAAATACTAAAATGAACCACCATATATCCATGTAACAATACTCAGCTACAATGATCATTTTTATGACTGACCATATTGTTTTGAAGCAAATTCCAGACATCATATCACTCATTTCGTGTGTAAATACTTTAGTCAGAACGTCTAAATTATAAAGCCTCTTTTAAGAACATAGCCACAATAACATTATCCAAAAAATTGGTAACAATCCCTTCATTTATATTTTAAAAATGCAGTTAGCCTTCAAGTTTCCAAACAGAGCATCTACACAGTTTTTAATGCAAGAGAAGTTTATTCAATATGGGATCTAATTCCTGTATTGTTTTTATTGTTTTCCTGACTTATTTTTTCATCTGCTAAACATCTATAAGCAAGTTTACTTATTTACTAATAGTTTGTTTAATGAATAAATGACAATATTCCCTGAATATTATTGGTACACAAACACACACACATACACATACAATCACACTCTTAAATCTATGTATAAAATGTCACCCTTTCTTATGAATGTCTATGATCAAGTTTTCTAGTTTTGTTAAAATTTTTTTTACTATATCCTATTTTTGGAATGATGCATATGAGTAAATATAGTTGATAAAATTGCTTTTAAAATTTTATACTTTAATTTACAATTATAAGAAGGCTCTTAAGATAATTCAAGTGGCAGAAAATGGAAATTTAGCTTTCTGCAATAAATTACAGCTTTGTGGACTCCAGTGACATATAATAATACACTGGCCATGTTTATCGATGCGGTTTGGATATTTATATGAAGGAATTATGGTGCTTCTTGAGCACAGGATGTTTAAACCCAGGATACACTCTTTTATGCTGGCAAATGGAATTTACATCACCCTGACCTATATTTACTCAACATGTGTTGATGTTAGGAACCTTGAGTCATCACTGAGGAAGTTGGCCTAAGCACTTGCAATAGGATGGTGTTTTTCTGGAAAAATTTCCATGAATAAACATTTATGGTGATGGCAAGGCTACCAATACTGATCCTTCCTGCACCTTAAGTGATCTCAGCAACAGATAAGCAGGACATGGCAGAAACTCCAGCTAATTGTGTAGGCTTGAAAATATGGTTAATGAGTGGTACTGCAACCAGTAAAGCTAAAATTGGGGAGCTCATCTCTGCTTGATTTTGATTGATTTCCCCTTCTTCCAACTCCCAAGAGACATCTTCCAAATTTGTGCCATTTGTAATAAAGGAAAAAGGGTAGAGGTAAAGGCTTTTTGTTGCAGTTGTTTCATTTTTAGAATGAGTTAATAGTACTTTCCCTGTGTCATCACTGGCATTCCAATGAGAAATTGGGAGAGGCTATGCATCATAAGATGTGATGATATGATTTACAGTAAGAAATTTAAGTTTGGTCCTCATCCCCCTTTCTGGCACAGAGCTCCTAAAACCACTGGAATTTCTTAAGTGGAGAGAGCTTTAAAGTTATCTTTGTTTATATTGATTTAACATAATGTTCACATTGTTATCATAACAATAATGATATGTTAATGAAATGTTAATGTCAGGTGATGTTGTGTTCACCTAAAGATCGAGGCTCTTTGCCTGTGGAGCCAACCTTGTGATTAGAGGATTGAAGCTTTCAGTCTCACTCCCTGACCTCCTCAGAGGGCAGAGGGGCTGAAGGTTCAGTAATTGAGTTCAATTTCCAATGGCCAATGATTTGATCATTCATGGCTCTGTACTAAAGCCTCCATAATAATAAAAAAAAAAAAAAAAAAAAAGAACTGGGTTCAGAGAGCTTCTAGGTTAGTGAACACATGGCAATTTAGAGGAGATTGATGGGCCTGTGCATGGAAGCTTGGTGCCCTTCCTCCATACCTTGCCCTATGTTCCTCAGTTCTATTCTTTTAGAATGAACTGGTAATCTAGTAAGGCAAATGTTTCCCTGAGATCTGAGCCACTCTAGCAAATTAATTAAACCCAAGGAGGAGGTGGTAGATGTTATGCCCAGATTTCAAGATTCCCAAGAGCCCACCAGGGAGCCAGCGAGTCCGATGCAAAAGCAAAGAGTCCTTTATTTCAAGCTAGCTCAAGCTCCCCGTCCACCACACTCACTGACACAACGGCAAGCCAAGTGGCAGAGAGAGCGAAGCCTGATGGGACGAGGAGTTTTATAGAGGGGTGGAGTAAGGGCAGGAGAGGGGACTGTGGGGCCCGCCGATTGGCCAGGCGTGAGTCAGTGTCTCATTACACAGGATGTGGTCATATTGATGGCATGCACTTCCCTTGATTATCATTGGTTAGTCCAGAGAAATCCTGGGTGTGGCTAGCAGAGGCTTCTTCTGGGAAGAAGCCTTGCTGAGCACATGGCTCTGCCCCAAAATGGAGGACCCAGGGTAAGATGGAGGGCGTAGTCCTCGCCCTTTCAGTAGACACCTCTGATTTATAGCCAATTGGTCTGAAGTATGGGTAACAGCTTGGACTTTCTACTGATGTCTGAAGAGGGAGGGGGCAGTCTTGTGGGACTGAGCCCTTAATCCAGCGGTTCTCAACCTATGGGTCGTGACCCCTTTGGCGGTTGAACGGCCCTTTCACAGGGGTCGCCTAAGACTATCCTGCATATCAGATATTTGCATTATGATTCATAACAGTAGCAACATTACAGTTATGAAGTAGCAACGAAAATAATTTTATGGTTGGGTCACAACATGAGGAACTGTAGTTAAAGGGCCATAAGGTTGAGAACCACTGCCTTAATCAGTGGAATGTGATGCTATCTCTTGGTCAGAAATGAGACTTGTTTATTGGTAGTGGGAAACCTCCTCCAACACACACATTACTATTGCGTCCCAGGCACTAAAGAGAAAGAATGTTTTTAACTGCAAAGGAAACAAAAGCCTTAATTGTTTTATTAACAAAAAGTACAGAGTAAAGTAGTTCCAGAGCTGGTTCAAAATCTCAACAGCAGTGTCACAGACAGATTCTCTCCCCATTCTGTGCCACTCTTAGCATACCAGCTCCCATTTTTTTTTTTTAAATATATTTTATTGATTTTTTACAGACAGGAAGGGAGAGAGATAGAGAGTTAGAAACATCGATGAGCGAGAAACATCGATCAGCTGCCTCCTGCACATCCCCCACTGGGGATGTGCCCGCAACCCAGGTACATGCCCCTGACCGGAATCGAACCTGGGACCCTTCAGTCCTCAGGCCGACGCTCTATCCACTGAGCCAAACCGGTTTTGGCTCAGCTCCCATTTTCATGCTTCTTGTCTCTTGTCACAAAATAGTTGCTGCAGATCCAGGCATTACATCTTCACTTGACATGTCCAAAAATGAAAAAAAGTATGCAGAGCCCTGGCCGGGTAGCTCAGTTGGTTAGAGCATCATCCCAATACACCAAGGTTGCAGGTCCCATTTGCAGTCGGCACATACAAGAAGCAACCAAATAAATGAATAGTTACAACAAATCAATCTCTCTCTCTCTCTCCCTCTCTCTCTCTCTCAGTTTAAAAATTTAATTGAGCATTATGCTAAGCAAAATAAGCCAGTCAGAGAAAGGTAAGTATCACATGATCTCATACGTGGAATCTAATGAACAAAATTGACTGATGAACAAAATAGATCCAGAGACAAAAGCAGAGAACAGACTACCAAATCTTGGAGGGAAGGTGGAGGAGGGTAGTTGGGTGGGAAGAGATCAAAGAACTTGTATGCATATAGTATACATAACCCATGGACACTGACAATAGGGTGGGGAAGGCCTGAGGCTCACGGTGGGGGCAGGCTAGAAGGGATCAATGGGGAAAAAAGAGGACATATGTAATACTTTCAACAATAGAATTTAAGTTAAAAAAATAATAAAGGAGGTATACAGGTAGAAAAAGGTCTTTTATCAGATGGTTTTCTCCTTAAATCAAGGATAAAAATCATTCTCAGAAGCCCACTGCTCCCCAAAGTCCCCAAAGTCTCAAATTCTAGGTATTCACACCCAAACCAATCACTGGCAAAGTGGAATAGGATAACCATGATTAGTTTACCTACAATGGCTTAGTTCCTGGGGCTTATCAGGCAAAACTGATTTTATCCAAGAAAACAATGGAACAGGTGTCAGGTAGATAAGGAAAGACATCTGTCCTGGTTTTCACAGTGGTTGTCTGCTACCCACCATTTTCAACAAAAGTCCTCACATGAGTTTTCCAAAACTGCATTCTATAATGTGTTATATGGAAGCTGGCCAGATGTAGGTCAACAGATATCAACATGAAAAGCAAGAAAAATAATTTATTTCTTAGTACTTCTGGAGCATAGACATGTTCTATATACATACATACATATATTAAATATCTATTTTTAACAGAAGGCTCATAAATCAGGTCACTTTACTAAACTTGCTCCAGCTAATTAATAAATTGAAATGAGGATAATATTTGAGCAGGTATATTCAATCCTACAATAACGCTATAAGGAATCAGTAGAAAGGACTGTGAACAATTGAATGCAAGTTCATCGCCATGACACAAAAATCATTAAAAGCATATGCACTCTAATGCTATTTCGTCTTTATATACCAGATCACCAAGTGATTTTCCTCAAACCAAATTAACACTGTGAAATGTATCAAAGCATTCCAAAAGATAGCACAAAAGTCCACCAAAAGAATGTAAAATCAACAGATGAAGATGGAGATTATATGGTGATTACTATTCCGGAACCATCACATCTGAGTTTATCTTCTCCCCAAATATTTATTGCTTTTGCTAAGACAGATTTCCTGAAGTTTTAAATTTTTCGTATGGCTACCCACCCTTCTGACTAGGAAACAACACTCAAATAGTGATGAGGCAACCTGATAGAAAATCAGACATTTGGCAATTATAGACACCTAATATGTTGATCATAGTGGAAGATTCCTAAAATTGGGAAATTGCCTCTTGAAAAATCAGAAGACTTGACAATACAAGGCCCATGTTCCCACATCAAAACCATTACCTAGAGCCGAAAATCAATTACATCTTTTAGACCCAAACTTTAGTGTTAAAATACCTATTTGGCTACCGCAGCTCTGAGGCTGGGCCTGAAGTTCTGCATTTCCAACAAGCTTTCAGGGAATATCCATGTTGACAATCGTGGGCCACACTCTGAGCAGGCTTTGGACAGGACATGGGCTCCCGGGTGGGCCACTCGTGTTACCTGCACAGTACTTTTCCTTTCCCCACCAAGCCCTAGTTATTTATGACTGTGGTCTGCCTTGCAATCTTTGCTCTACTTACTCATTTTGGTTCATTTTATTACTCTAGTAGTCTCAACAGGACTTAAAGTTCAGACCTCCCTTTTGAACTACCCACCACCCAGAAATAGTCATCTCAGACAGAATTCCCCACTCATGTACCCACAGGAATCCCTCCCAGTTCCTGCTGCTTCTGTCTCCTTTCACCAGGCTTTTATCCCCGTAAGGGGCCACCCCCACTCAGACCCTGATCATCACCCGCCTAATCGTCTCCTTGTTTTTAGGGTTTTGTGCCTTCAGCCCATTCCTCACACCAGCACCAGACTAATTTTTCTAAGCAGCAAAGTGAATGCTGCTCCACTTTTCTGGTGTCTCACCCAACCTACAAGATAAGAGATAAGTAAAGCCTTAGATGATCTCACTTCCCTACTATGCAGCCACTCACTTGCCTCATCAATTTGATGCCATGAGGGCATCGAAAAGCTTTGTCAGATTTCTAGGCCCTTAAGCCCTTTCTGCTTTTTTTACTGCCTCAAATGCCTTCTCCACATCTCTCAACTCCTGAAATCACACGTAAGGGTTTTTCCCTGTAAAACAGGGGTAAGGGGCCTTTTTCCTGCCAAGGGCCATTTGGATATTCATAACACCATCCAAAGGCCACACAAAATTATCAACTTAATAATTAGCCTGCTATACTGGGTCAAATGTTCAATTTTATTTCAAAATGTACATTAAGATTTATTTTAAATGTTGTTAGATATAAACACACACACACACACACACACACACACACACACACACACACACACCCTGATATTTCCCTGATGTTTTCCGAAGCAGGGAAACACATTTTAAAGAAAGGGTGATTATGTTCCCAGGCTCTCACTTCGGCCTTCATTAAAGATGAACTGGCTGTCTCCCTTTGTTTGGGTCACCGCCCAATGGGCATGATAACAGATCTGTCCAATATCCACCGTGATTTGGATGAATTTTGTACCTTACTGAGCAATCGAGCAATTATAATTTGTTTTTGTTTTCTCTTACAACACAGGAGATTTATATCTGAAGGACTCCTCTCGGGCAGGCCATTTGTCAGGAAGTATCTGTTGAGCACAGTCAGGATGAATCACACTATTAAGTCTCCGTGTTGACAGAAGAGGAGAATAATCGCGTGGGCAGAGCAATGAAAGGAGGAGGTGAGCAACTTGATGCACGGAGATTAGGAAATGTTAGAACTGACACCAAGATGCTAGGGAATCTCTCAACAGTCCTTGAAAGCTGCACACAGTCGTCGACCCTCATCCTCGCGGATGCCCCATGGATGCCCCATGGATAGCCCATGGATATCCCGCGGATGCCCCATGGATGCCCCATGGATACCCCGCGGATACCCCATGGATGCCCCATGGATACCCCGCGGATACCCCATGGATGCCCCATGGATACCCCGCGGATACCCCATGGATGCCCCATGGATACCCCGCGGATACCCCATGGATAGCCCATGGATACCCCGCGGATACCCCATGGATGCCCTGCGGATGCCCCGCGGATGCCCCGCGGATGCCCCATGGATACCCCATTGACACCCCATGGATGCCTGAAACCAGACAGTACCAAACCCCATATACACCATGTTCTCTTCCACACCTACCCACCTATGATAAAGTGTACAGTGGGGCCTTGACTTAGGCGTGTCCCGACTAACGAGTTTTTTGAGATACCAGCTGTCTCTCCGCCGATTTTTTGCATTGAGTTGATAGAGTTAACGAGCTCCTTAACAAGCTTGGTCTCCAACGAATTAAACTCGTAACTCAAGGCCCCACTGTAATTGCTAAATTAGGCACAGTAAGAGATTAAGAAGGACAGCTAATAAAACATAACAATACACTGCAAGAAAAGTGACGAGCATGGCCTCAGCCCCTCAAAGCACCTCCTTAGGCTGCACTCACCCTTTCCGTGGCGAAGCCTGAGGGTAACATGCCGGCGTGACGAGGAAAAGGAGGCGGGTGACCAGGCATCGCGACGGAGCCTTCGGGTCAGTGGGGGACTTGCACACGAACACCTGGATGCGACCCCACAGGCCGTCCAGTAACCAAGATGGCGGAGCGCCCGCCGCGTGGACCCGCCGGCTGAAGGGACGGGTCACGTGGGGGGGGGGGGGACGGGGAAGCAAGATATCGCGAGACTTTACCCCCCTCTCGGAAGGGCCTGCCCGGGGACACTTGCAGCTGTTTATTTCTGGAGTTTTCCGTCCGTGTGTTCTGCCTGCGGTTGCCTGCGAGTAACTGCAGCCACCGAAAGCGAAGCCGCCGCCGGCGGACTGTTGCACACTGACCTCGGGGCGTTTCCTACCCATGTGGCCTGAACGCCCTCGTCCTACACATGAGGGAAATGAAGGGCCCGCTTCGTAAGTTGCCATGCAAATGCAATGGGATAATCACTGTGAAGCGCTGAAATGAGAGAACAAGCTCGAAACCTGGCTCCTGTGATGATGAGTGAGTGTTGGCCATCGATGTAACAAACAATGTCCAGTAATTACTGTAAGCATCGTGGTGACTCTGGAATGAGGCGGAAGCAGAAGGCATTCTTTGCCTTTTATTACAGTGACTCGATTAAAAAATGACTCCATGGTTCTTTCCCGAGGGTCTATCTGATTCCCAAGAACCACAATGAAGACCTTTGGCTTCAGAAGAGCCCGAGATGCAATGTTCCGCCACCTGAAAGGTCCCTGAACGTTCGTTCTGTGTTGTTTGCGCTCCTAATGCTTTCTCCTATTACTGAAATGGTCGCCTGCATAATAAATAACGCTGCTGGTAAAACCCTGATGACATGCTTTACAGTTTTTTCTTACATTGTCTAATTTGTTCCTAATGTCACCCTAATGAGGCCAGTTGATTATTTCTAATTAGTGTCCAAGTGATCAGAAATTTGCAGTAATTAAATGACCAACCTAAGGTTACAAAATTGCCAGATGGCAGGTAGGGACTCAAACGTTGGTCCTCATTTCAAGTTCCCCGTCATTGTCTGACTTTTTGGTCTCTTAGTTTGGAAAAATCTGGTTCAGCAGAGCATTTGTGAAATCTTCTGTGGCTAGATGGTAACTTGGAAGTGGTTTTGCGGATTCCTTACTGGGCCAGTGGACCAGCTTTTGGAGCGTTCTCTATATCTGTTTTGTAATAAGGGGCTATTGTATTTACTTCATCCCTGGCGAATCCCCTCCCCCCCCCCCCCAAAAAAAAAAAAAACCACCACACACAAAAAACAAACAAAGGTAAAAGACAGGTTACTTCTTTTCTTTTTCTTTGTAATAGCCCACCATAGTACACATTTAAAATAAATGCAGGTCATTCTCCACATAAGCTTCTCATAGACTGTTTTGTGCACAAAGAACACCATTTCAGTTTTTAAGTATACAAATGATTGTATAACCAAATATCTTTCTTAGTTGAATTTCAGAATCACTTTTATTTCTTTGGAATTTTGTTATTGCAGATAATATAGTATCACACTTTTTTAAGAGTTTATTTTCTTAGTAAAACCACAATTTTCTATTCTACCATTTCCAGTTTTGCTAATTTTCTGTAAGCTGTTCCTTTTCCTTCAGGGATATTGTCCTGCACATGAAATGTTATTAAAATGTTCATTTTTGACAACTAAATAATAACTTAGCATATTATTACTCAGGATGAGGGTTTGAAAAATCCTTTCATATTCAGCAGACCTTGAAACTTTGTTGTTATAAACTCCACGTCATCTCATTTATAGCATCATTTTCTATCATTTTGACATTGAATTATTGAAAACATGGCAAACTACAACAAATCATGTGCATTATCATCAACAAATTTCTGAACAAATTTAGGCAGAGATGAAAGTCTTCACATGGAGAAATATCAGGGTTGGAGCTTCAGTAGTTATGAACTAGAGATCTTTTTGTTGTATTCAGAATGTAGTCAGATTTTAAACTTTGCCCAATATCATTATGACAACCATTAAAATCCCTTCTATCTATAATTAAATCACTTAAACACTAAACTGTACTATTATTTATCATAATAAACATGATATTCATATTGAAACGCTTATTATTATAGATTTAAATTCTCACACTGCTCCTAGCAAGGTCACTAGTGATATTCTAGTTTCCATATTGAAAGGGTATTTTTGGTCCCCATTTTCTTTATCATTTTTGCAGATTTTGCAGAAAAGTTAAAATTTCTAAAATTTTGAAACACTCTCATTTCATGGCTTTCTGGGTGATGGAATCTTTTCTCCTTCCTTCCTGTCTGAACACACCCCACCTTTATCATCCTCTTCTCTCCTCCCCAGGAAATCAGGAACCTGGAAGTCACTCTATAGACTCTGCTTTTACTCACCTCACCCTCGAATTGTCCTCCAACTTCCTGGGGTGCCTATGTCCTGGAGGTCCACTAAATCCTCCGTCCCTCTTTATTTCCACTGCCACGGTTCAGGACTTTATCCTTTCTGACTTCATGATCATTATGCCATCTTTATTGATATTATTGACCCCACTCTTGGCCTACTTGGTTCATCCCCTACAGTGCTGTTGGAGGGAGCTAAAAAAAAAAAAAAAAAGGAGTTTTAAACCCTATAATATGGACTACCCAATTATAAAAGCATCCACAGTTCTTTCCTTCTGCTCCCTCGGGAGAACCCATGTTGTTGCAATTCCTTAACATCACCATCCTCTCTCACTTCATGATTTGCCCATGCTCTTCCTTCTGTCTGTGATGATCTTGTTCGCATGCATCTTCCTTCACCGCCCCAATTTCCTCCCGGTTAGCTGCTACTCATCAAATAAGACGAGCTTTGCTTCCTTCAGGGAGCCTCCCCGGACCCATAGTTGTGGGCCCACAGCACCTGCAGAAGGGACTATCAATAAACACGCCGCCTCTTCCTCCTAAGCACTACATTTCCCGGCCCCCCTTGCAGGCCCCAAACAATACCCCTCCAGCTGCTCTGGGCTTTTTCCTCTTCCATCTTATCTGTGGTAGACACAGATACATGCTTATGGTATGAGACATTTGTCATGATAATTTTCTATTGGGTAACTCAATTTTGTCTCCAATGTACTGGTATATAACAGATTTAAACAAGTAAATGACAGTATTGCAATCCTTCATTTACTTTTCTTGGCATTCTGCCTTTTATTCAGTAGAAGAATGGTACAGTACTTAGTTTTCTGCAAAAGCTAGATAATTCTCTTAAGGTTACCTATTAACTATTTTGATTTGTGGCACTGGATTATCAAGAAGCCATGCAACTGAGATAAACTTATAAGCAATAATTAAATTAGGTGATTCCTTTTCAGTAGCCAGTAATCAACTTTTAAAGCTCGAATTATGAAAACTTAATGCTCATCCATCAATTATATTAGGTAATCTAATAAAAAGGCATAATATTGACTCTTAGAATGACACGCCCCTTGTATAATTATATGGGACTATAAAAGTGGGTGCCACCTTGCCAGTGAGAAAAGGAAAAGGAACAGTTCTGTGCTTGGGTATTTTTGCCTGTGTAACTTCTGAAACAGGATGTCAAATTCCATGAATGAAGGTAAGCATAATTTTTATTCAATATCCTATAACTTTCATATTTTAAGGAATAATACACATATTTCAGATGTTAGATGAGTCAAGGTTTCTGACATAAGGAATTAGTTTAATTATAATAAAAATTATATATCTGAATTGCCAGTTTGGGTAACCACTGTAAGGAATGTAGATTGTCATTTTATATTTGATGTGATTGAGTTTTAGTGTAACTTAATCTCATCATGAATTGGATGAAACAAAACTTTATTTCACATCTGATTCTGTTTGAACTGTTTGAGCTATGGTTGTTCAGAATTCACCAAGAGGCTTGGCAGATAGCATAGAAACAAATTTAAAATTTTGGCTATTGCTTCTAGTTAAATAATTAGAAATAAAAAAATTCACAATGTAAAGATTAATTCTATCATAAAATTTTGGCTGTTGCTTCAGGTAAAATAGTTAGAAATAGAAATTTACAACATAAAGGTTAATTCCATCATCTGATTAAGTTAAGGCATAAAATATATA
Organism: Myotis myotis; assembly: GCF_014108235.1. NCBI lineage: Eukaryota > Metazoa > Chordata > Mammalia > Chiroptera > Vespertilionidae > Myotis > Myotis myotis. The sequence goes on along the minus strand of NW_023416320.1, from coordinate 38,470,764 downwards.
CTGTTTTATAAGAACATAATACAAATAAAATAAGTATATATACCTTACTTTATCCTAAAATTTGGAATTATGTTCGCCATGACACAATGAACTCTTACCAAGGTTTTCCTTACCCAGGAGGCCAGCTTAATTAGCTTTTTAACCATCTGACATTTTAAATAATCTTATCAGATTTGCATTTTATTAATGGCTCTGATAATCTCTCTATAGACCATGGTTGCCAAGGGCCCTGGGAATGGTGCTGTATATCAGCTGGTCTTGTGGGAGGCGGACAGGACAGAGTCTGCTTCAGGTTTCTCTGTAACAAAGTACGCTGCATTTCTGTGGTTCCCTGGTAGGAAAAAAGCATTTCACAGTAAAATGTGTGTGTGTATGTGTGTAATTATCTCACAATTTGTCCGTATTAACCAGAATGTTCCATGTGGAACTAGGTGTCACCAAACTAGCAACGTGGCCTGGTGAGCAGTAGAGCCTCGTGAACATCAGTTTCCTCCCTTCCTCCTGACTCAGTCCTGTTGTAATGTAACTTAAATATGTTAAGACGTGCTGTATATAAAACAATTCCCTTTCCATACAATTTAGCAGAAACGTTAGAATTTTAAAAAATCACCTAGGAAATAAGATAAAGTGATCTGATTAAGATCTTTGTCTGAGTACACACACCTATTTTCCTTCCCATCAGCAATCCTACGAAATGGCAAAGAATATATATATATTATATATATATATTATATATTATATTATATATATAATATATATATATATATATATATATATATATATAAAGTTTTTGTAGTTAAGAGTAAAGTCAAACTAAGGTGGGTAAACAAAATAATTCCACCAGCAGTCTAGAAATGTTAAAGACTTCTGGAAAAAATGGAAGGCAGACAGGACCAGATCTACAGAGATATAAAAATAAAGGAAAACTCCAGTTAAATACAGGCAAAGCAATGCTGAGATGGGGGAACCAGTGACCACAGGACACAGAGGTGGTCTGCAAGTGTTAACTGAGGAGCAGCAACAGAGAGGCTAGGAGGAAGGGCGGAGTAGGTGTCCTGGGACCCTCCTGCCTGCACCCCTCTAAGGCTGAAGTTCCCTGGCCCTCAAGGTCCTCTCTCAAAGCTAAATGATGCTTGCCATTAGGGCACACCCTCTGCCAGGCTTCCAGAATGACCCCTTTCAGAACCCTCTTCATTCTCTTTTTGCCCTGGTGACCTTTTTCAGCTAAGTGTTAGGAGAAAAGCAATCGATCAAAGTAAATTGACGATAACAAATAGAAAACCTTAATATTCCTCTGAGGCATTTCCTTTTTAAAATGAGGAATAGATGTAAAATGCCAGCAGACAATAGTGACTCAATGTTATTTTTTCTCCATCCCTCTCTGAATCCTTTTTTTAAGATTTTTTTTTCTAAATACATTACCCACTCCAACCTGATAACAGCTGATGCCTGGTCTGTACTCCCTGGGTACAGATGCTGATGGGAAACTGCAGGTGGTAAAGCTGAATGCTGTATCCTCCACCAGTCTTCCAGCAGGACACATGGATTGATGACTGGAGGGAACCTCAGTATTCACCTTCTAAAGAATTCCAGTCCAGGGGGTGGAATTGACGGCAACCTGTCATCTCTATTGGAAGAGTTGAGGGAACCTTCCCATAGTGCCTCAATAGCATCATGACCACCCTACCACCCTTGAGTTCAGCCCAGGGTAGCCCCTAAGTCAGGCAGTCCACATACTTGTATTTAGTGCTGGCTCTATGCCAGAGCCTGCATCCATGCAGACTTGTGTCAGGTGCTGGAGACCACCACCTGGATATGACCACCCAGGGTCTCAAAGGGGTGCAGTGTGTCCAAATAAAAGACGGGCCAAGTTTTCTCCTGTGCAAGGTGCAACAGCTTTGGAAGGAAGTCTGTTGCTTCCTAACCTTGTGACCTAAACACAGTGGCAACAGTTTTAGAGGTCCCAATGTCTGCACCTCAATGAAGAACTAGCCTCTCAAAGGAGAGGACACACCTTCCACTCTACACCGGCACCTATGCTGTTGATTATACAGGCAGTGCAGGCCCATGGAGACAGGCCTTTCCAACAGAGCTGATGGTAAACAGCCGTCAACTTGACTTCTTTAACCCAACAGGCATTTTATTAGCCATTCTGAAAAACCAAACCTGAAGTGTATTAGTATTGTTATCCACAGGAAATGTACCCAGAGGAAGTGGGACCTTCTATTAGAAAATAGGAATTGTTCTAAAAACTGCACCTCCAAAGAGGCTTTTAAAATGAAACAGACAAGGGAAAAACAGGCCCAATGGCTTTTAGAAACAATAAATTCTAAAAAATAGAAATCTTCCCAATGTCCCCAGTTATTATCTCATTCTCCCCCACCCCCAAGGTTGTTGGGTAGGGCGTGTGTGGGGTGGGGGGTTAGTGTTTTTATTAGCTAAATCCACCCTGACCTGACACCTAGACTAGGGTGGGGGTGGAGGTGGGGAGGGGAGGGACAGGAAATAGGCGCTTTCCGCCTAAAGTGGTGAGTGAGCCCTGGGGACACTCGGTGCGCCGCCCCCGCACCCCCATCTCTGCGCGCGGGGCCAGGAGGTCACCCCACACCCCTTCTCCTTCCTGCACTACAAGTAGCTGAGGCCCGAGCGCTCCTCGCAGAAGCTCCCGGCCTCGCGCGGAGCAAGTTTTCCACGTCCCGGGACTGCCCGGCGGACCCGCCTCCCGGCGCCGGCGGCTCACCGCGCTCTGTCGCCCCAGGTGGCCGCGCGCAGCAGCTGCAGCAGGTGGCGTCCGGGGTGGGGACCATGAGGCGCAACCTGAGGAGGATGCTGCGCACGGGGGCTAAGAAGGAGCCCCAGGGCGTGGTCTACCAGGGCGTGGAGGACGACATGGACGACTCCAAGGACTCCTTTAAGGTACCCTGGGCGATCGGCGGGCGGGAGCGTGTGCGGTGTCGCTAGACCGTGTTTTGTAGGTTTTATTTCAGACTGAAGAGCTAAATGGCTGTACCTGGAAGTCGGATTTCCCGAAGTGCCTTGGCGGTGGGAAGCATTCTTGTCCCGTGGAGTAAAACGGAGAAACCAGCACCTGAGGGAAGCATTACAGGACTCATAGAGAATCCGGGGGGGGGGGGGGGGCAGGATAGGCTCTGCGGAGAGGAAGGCCCTTTGAAGATGGGTAGGTGGTCCATGGGGTCCCAAGGACTGGGCGGGGCTTCTGTTGCTTAAGCTGTTCCGTGGCTTCTGCTCTGAAGGCAGCATGAGCTACCGCCACCCTCCGATGGTGCAGTCTGAGGGCGGAGGCTCCAGCGCTCAGAGACCCCCTGGGTTTCCTCAGCTTGTCAGCAGGGGGAAGGGTCTCTTTTCAGACGTTAATACATCTTTACAAACGCCTTTCAACCCCCCCCCCCCCACACACACACACACACATACACACAAACCCCTTTCCGCAATGGAATCATATTAACAGTTCCTGTGCATTTGGGGGGAGGGGGCTTATTCAGATACACACTTTACAAAAGTGGGATGTCACAGAGGCTTGCACTTTTATTTCCTCACAAAATACATTTCAGAATGCTTTTCACATCAGCACCTGGAGAGGCGCCTCACGATTTTTAGCAGCGTTATAGTATTCCCTTCTCTGGATGCATCACGATGTATTTAGCCAGTTCTGCATCCGTAGACACTTGGGCTGTGTCTGGTTTTGTTTTGTTTTGTTTTGTTTTGTTATTTCATATGATGATTGAATGTATCTGCGAAGGAAGATGTGGCTTTGTCTGTCTGTCTACTGGTACCATAGTGGGCATGTTTGTATGTTAAAGTCCTAGCAGGATCAAGAGGTATGTATAACTTTCATTTTGGTATAAATTAAATTGACAAAAATCCCTCTAAACAGGCGGCAGGAATTGATACGTGTGTGAGAGCCAGGAATTGATACTTACCAATTGATACTCACGTATGTGAGAGCCAGGAATTGATACTTACAAATTGATACTCATGTGTGTGAGAGCCAGACATGTAGAGTAAATCACATAACCCCACAAACCAGGCCTCCCAAGCTGAGTCTATTGGCACGGAATAGTATCCACACGGAATACTATCTTCCTCCTCAATAGTAACAGGTCTTAATGTATTTAATATAGTTAATGAAGAGTTGAGCATTTAGGATTCATGTAATAAACGTTAGGTTGAAATAAGTAAAACAAAATCTTTTAAAATTTTGATCTTGTGATTTTTGCTTCATGGCCTTTTGGCTTCATCCCTACTATGGAGGTCATGAGCGAATTTCCAGCATTAGAATAGTGTATCTGGAACTAATTTTATGGAACAGGGAAAAATTATAAAAAATTGGAAAAATCACACCAGAAATACTTCCTTGGCGTACCTAAGTGAAGTAGTGCCATTTGTGTTGTGTTAGAAGCCACATTAAAACTTACAGAGGGAGGGCTTTATATATTTTATTTTATGACCTGTAGCAATTCCAGATCATTCCATAGAAATCTTAATGGTGAGAAGAATTAGAGATCAATACATATAACACTCGTCATAGTTCTGAACTCTAAGGATTTCCTGATTAAAAAGATACTGTGTACCATATTTTCTCTAGCACACACACTATCTCAGGAATACTAACAAAACTGAAGGAGGGCAGAAACCTCACAAGATGAGAAATGTGGATAAGACCATCTGACTTATACTTTGTCCTTTCCCGATGACTTTTCTTCAAGAATTAATATTTGCCCTAGCTGGTTTGGCTCAGTAGATAGAGCCCTAGCTGCAGGGTCTGCGGTTCTATTCTGTCTGGTCAAGGGCACATGATGCCCAGTAGGGGGCATGCAGGAGGCAGCCAATCAATGATTCTCTCTCATCATTGATATTTATATCTCTCTCTCTCCTTCTCCCTTCCTCTCTGAAATCAATAAAATATATGTTTTTAAAAAGAGTTAATATTTTATCATTTTGACTGTCCATTTGTTATAATCTCTCACCTTAGCTTCCCTGTTTTTGTCCCACTTATATGCACTCCATTAAAGAAACCTAAAACAGATGTCTTTGATCTGTTTTAAAGAATTTGCTTCTTTAAAGGTGATCTAGTCTATTATGTTCTGTGTGTAGTTATATATTGTGACATACAAAACTACACTGAATGGATATATAATCATTGGTCTAAATCACAATTTTGGCTTATTCCAGAACTTTCTTTAAGAAATCCTTCCAAGGCTGACTTGTCATGTACTGTTCAGACTGATCATTCAGCGCCTCTGATGAGCATGTATAAAGTATTTTGATGTGCTTGTGCCATTGTGAACTCAGCAGTTCCTTGGCAGCATCTGAACCACATACTTGTTCCCAAGAGTGTTTAACTGGGTTGATTGCTGAACAGACCTATAAATGGCTCTTCCTGGCTCTGTGGGGTGAGCAATGTGGTCCCTTTATTATCAGTGAAAGGACATATCAAACTCAGGTGCTAAAATACTTCCAGAAGGACTTAGGTAAACGCTTGTTTGATAGGGTAAGACCTTGAGAATACTTATTTCTGTGAGAAGCCCATTTTTAAACTTAGTTCTGAATATGTGGACATGGTTGGATACCCCTTGTCATATGCATCCACTAAAGGTATATGAAGCTTATGTAGAATTGTGTAATTGAAAATTCAGTGACACATCTCCATTTAAGGGCCTACCATAGAAGAGTGACTCCTTAGGTACTATTCTGTGTTAATGGAGCAAAAATCAAAGATCAAAATTTTAAGAGATTTTTATTTTATTTTTTAAAATATATTTTTACTAGTGCCCCAGTGCACGGATTCGTGCACATTGAAAGGAAATTACTTAGAAGGTGGCCGGCAGGGTGGGACTGGGCTAGATGGGCCGGACACACCCTGGAGCCAACCTCCTGCAGTCCCTTTCTGGCTGGCCGCACCTGGGGCGGCACACAGCTCGAAGGGCATCTGAAGAGTGAGTGGGATCCCTCCGGCAGATGGGGTCCCTCGGCCTGGCCTGGCCCAAACTGGCTCTCTGACATCCCCCGAGGGGTCCCGGATTGGGAGAGGGTGGTTCTCCGGTGATGTACCCCAGAATCGGGCTCCCTCCTCTCTGGTTCTGGGGTGCATCACCCGAGAACCACTGCTGTCAACTGACTGCAGCTCAGCAGCTCCTGCGTTGAGCATTTGCCCCTGGTGGTCAGTGCACGTCATAGCTACTGTCCAGTCAGACAGTTGCTTAGCCTTTTATATATATAGATTGATTTTAGAGGGGAAGGGAGAGGGAGGGAGAGAAACATCAATGATGAGAGATAATCATTGATTGTCTGCCTCCTGCACACCCTACACTGGGGATCAAGCCCACAACATGGGCATGTGCCCTGACCGGGAATCGAACCCTAATCTCCTGGTTCAGAGGTCAATGCTCAACCACTGAGCCACACCAGCCGGGCAAGATTTCATTTTATTTATTTCAACCTGATATTTATTATATGAATTCTAAGTGCTCAAGTCTTTATTAACTGTATTAAAAATACATTAAGCACATTAAGACTTTATTTTAGTTCATGATAGTTTTTAATTTTAATAGTGGGAAATGTTCTGGTCATCTGTAAGAAAACGAATCACGGGTTTTGACCCTATATTGCCATGTGTCAAATGTGACCTGTCATAGTCAAAAGTAGAATTAAAGCAAGTGCCTGCCTGGATCATTTGTTTGGGGAGGTTTCTGCATTTTTAGAAAATAGTCATTTTATAGTGGGTTCCATGAAAAGCTACTGTCTTGTAGAACATTTTATTTCTGGTTCATGTGATGAAATATTTGCTAAGAAATAGCTTTGGAAAAAATTCAGTCAAATGTATTGCTTGGGCACATATTTCCAAAGCTTGAAGGAACACTGAGAAAAAAAATCTTAGTTTCTATATTGTCACAGGACAGGAAGGAGGTTCAATTAATTTTTCCCATTGTTTTTTTTTAAGTCTCTAGGGAATTGAAATTCACCAAGTAGTCTAAGGGAAGTTCTAATGTGTCTAATAGTCCACATGGCATCACCTAATGTGTTTTCTTTCCTTCCTCCCTTTTTCTGGAAAAATTATTTACATATGAAAATAAGTATACAAATTATTTACAACATGGAAAATAAGTATACAAATGTGTAGTATACCTTTAGCATAGACAGTATTAGAAAAGAACTAGAGTTTTTTCAAACATTTTTTTGGCCTCAGAACCAAAACAGATATTAAGAATTTTCAAAGAGTTAAATAGAGAAATAGATTGTCTGTTAATGTAGATATTAATAAGGGATGCATTACTTTTAGGAAGAACATTACATACTCTTTGATCATATATATAAATTTAAATTATAATGCAAGGCAGCCTCATAGAAGCAAGTTTATGATATGAAAGCTGTTTTAAAATTGTAATTGCTGTAGGAACATTACTAACATTGAATACAATGATTTTAAGGATTTATTTACTTTTTAGTAAGCTAATTCTATGCATGTCATGAGCTTTTCAAGAAAAAGGTCTATCTGGGAATTTTTCTTCACATCTTGTGAGAATGAATCAAACTCAGAATGTCCACACTGTTGCCTTAAAATTTCACAAGGAGGAAACATAAAGTCACCTGTGATAAATCATTTTTAGTCCAGTCATAATAAAGAATATAAAAAGCATGACAAAAAATAAGTGTTAGAAAAAAATGACATATTCAAAAAAGCTCTTGCTCTTCCCCAGACATCATTGGACGTGAACATGTGTTTGGAATTCCACATTTACAGGCCAGGGTCAGCAGCCAATGAAGCCAGAACGTACTGAGCCTACTCTACAAAGTCCCCTCTTAGGCTCCATAATATCTTATTATATAATGGATATTATTATATCCATTGTACGAGGGTGGTTTTGACCTCAGCTTCTAGTGTATGTTGATTTTTAGCATCCATCATTCAGCCAAAATATATATTCCAGGCATCTCCTGTTCAAGTTCTGAATTTGCCACTTTCTGTGCCTCTGGGCAAGTGACATATCCTCGCAATGCCCTGATATAGAGTCCTACGTAAATGCAAATAACACTAACTTTTCCTGGGTGCAGAGAGCACCAAGAGGTGAGCCTGACATGATTTGGCCGCAATAGGACCCCAGTGATAGGAATGCTTGTTCCCAGGTGCGAGTGGAAGCCATTCTAGACTACTGACCACGTGAGTGACATGGCAATGCTCCAGGACTCTAGCTCTGGTATGTAAGAAGGGAAACATTGGATGGGAATTGGCTGTAGGCGTGAAGGCCAATGACAGGATAGCAATTTAGATTCCTGGACTTCATTCTTTCATTCATGAAAAAAAATTTCTTTATCTCACCAAAATCCCTTTTGAGGTAGTTTACATTTTCATCTGGCAGGGAGAATTCCTCTATAGCGTCGCTATCCTTCTTATTTCTTAGATCACACCCCTTACATTTGCTTCAAAACTTTTTCTCGAAACCTTTATTTCTATGATATATACACATTTATAATCTGAAAATAAAATCAGTTTCTTAAGGTACTTATCAATGGTTAGGCATTTGCTTGCACTTTCTTTATCTCTGTGAACATTTTGTGTTCTTCAAAAAAAATTATCTATTGTAAGCATAATAAATAGTTTTGGGTGATAATAACTTTTAACGATAAACTTATATTAATAAAGCTTACATATGCTTGTTTGAAGTGAAAATTTTTTAATATCCTTCTAGGTGGTTTTTGAAGGAAACGCAAATGAATTACAAAGCTGTCTGAAGAAACCAAAGAAGCCACACAAATATGATGATGTGAACGCCTCCCCTTTGCATTATGCCGCAGAAGAAGGTGACATTGGGCTGATGGAGATGATCATCAATGACTCCTCTTGTGAAGGTAACAAAATGTTACAGTGCCTGCTCCCTATCCATTATCCCATTAGGTTCATTGAAAAAAGTGCTGAGAAGTTACTCTGAAGGTGGACTAGTTTAAAGGGCCTGAGTACCTCACTCAGAGTGTGACTTTCCCTATAGGCCAGTGGTCCTCAATTTTCTCCACTGAAACACTGCCAAGTACAGTGCAGAGACCGGGGACACTGCATGGCAAGCACTTCAAGTGTTTCTGATAGGTCATAAAAATTCATACACATTGTATCCCTCTATACTATTTCTATTGAGGTTATTCTACACTTATATTGCTCATCAGTGAATAAAACTAACACTCTAAGAAGAGGTAACATATTCCCATAACCCCGCTTCATACACCAGCCTTGTTTCAACTGTAGTCAAGGAAGGCGGATGCCACAGAGACGTCAGCAGTGAGGTGGAAGGATAAGGCTTTTATAAGTTGAGATAATTCTGTCAATATTGTGGAAGAGGCATGGAAGTGGAATTCCAATTAGAGAGCTATTTTAATGTAAAGAGTCGACCAGGGCTTTGAAGTTGAAATAGGAGAAAGGAAGAGATTCGAAAGCTATTTTGCACATGGAGTCAGCAGTGTGTGATAAAAGATTGGATGTAAGGAGGAAGAGGCAAGAAGTGACTCTGAAAAGAGATGAGGCTGATAATATGACCACAAAGAAAAGGAGGCATAGAAGAAAATACAGGAAAAGTGTGTCTGACGTGTGATGGGATAATGACTTTGGTTTGGTCCTACTGAGTTTAAAAGGCCCAGGGGATATGCACTTGGAAATATCCAGTAGACAACTAGAAATATAGAAGGAAAGGCACCAGCCCTACAAAGCCACTGTTGGAAAGAAAGTAGTTGGGACTGTGGGGATGCCCAGAGGTCCTTTAGGAGACCAGAAAATTGCCCATCAAGGTAGCTAGGGGAGAGCACCAATATTAAGGGTCAGATGGCAGAGGAAAAGCCAGGAGCAGGATGGTGAAGAGAGTGATGGGAAAGGGATTGAAGATACACCCAACAAGGGAGGAAGATCACAGCACACCCTCACATTAGAAAGACTCAGGACCTTTGTGGAAATGATTTCTGAAAAGTGGCAGAGACAAAAGCCAAATTCAAGTTATTTAATTAGTGATTGGAAGTGTGTAAGTTTAGGCTCCTGTTTAACCAAGTTTGGTGCTGATTGAAGTGCTCAATAAAGTGCTCAATCTTGATCAGACAGAATGGTTAAGAGGTGTGTGTGTGTGTGTGTGTGTGTGTGTCTATGTGTGAGATGGGTTGTGTGAGTCTGAGTGCATGTGTATATATGTGTGTGTATAATTAAGAATGAGGCTTTTGGATGAGTGAAAGGAAATAGTGCAGAGATAATTAAAAAAAACCCAGACATGGCTGCAGCATGGGTCTAAGCATTATAGATGGTTCCCACAAGTCATTTTCAAAAGTGAGTATTTTTCCCTCCTCAGAAATAAAGATATACTGCCACTAATTAAAATGGTTGATAAAGCAGACAGTCATGTCTATTTTAGAACAGATATAAGATGCTACCCATTCCTGTGCTGAGCTCACAGAATAAACAGTGTGAAATGTCATATTGTAGCCAGGTGTGGTATTGGAGGCTCAAGCTCTAATTCCAGTCCTGTGGTCTCTCAGCACTGCTATAGGCCAAACACTGTGCATGAAGACATCACAAATATATATATTTCTTTTTTGTAATCAAATTTGAATATGAGAAAACAGGTTAAAAGAAGTAAGGCAACTTACCGAACTCTCTTTACCAGCGGTGTAATGTTGCCAAGATATTGAGCCACTCTATGCCTCAGCATCTTCATCTTTATGAAAAACAGTCACGGTTCCTTGCGGGCTGTTGGAGGGTTCAGTGAAATAATGGTTATATGGAACCCAATAGAGTGCCTGGCATATAATTATTGCTTTTATTGAGCACACTATGTCATAACAGTTCCCAAATTCATACCACAGATAAACACATGTAGCAATCGGAAGATCTGTTTTTCTTATCGATGTCATAGATGGATATCACTCATTTGACAAAGTCAGTGTCCTAATTCTATGCATCCCCTCGAGGTGTCCATCAGCTGTTTCTTGAGACCAGAAGCTATATTTTTATTTTGTATAACGAAGGTGAAGCCTGTCACAGTGGCACCTGGCACTGAGCTTTGAAGTGAATAGGGATGCAGTAGGCATTCAATCCCGTCCAAGCAAAACCTAACCCGTATATTGGTTTCTTTTCCTAGTGCTGAGTGTGATGGACAATGATGGAAACACCCCTCTGCACTGGGCTGCAGAAAAAAACCAGGTGGAAAGTGTTAGATTTCTTCTCAGCAAAGGAGCTAACCCAAACCTCCAAAACAACAGCATGATGGCACCCCTCCACCTGGCTGTGCAGGGCATGCACAACGAGGTGGTGCAGGTAAGCCTGGGCCGGGACCCTTGGCCAGCTGTCTCTGCCTGGGCCAGAATGGCCCACCTCAGCTGCCAGGGCAGATGTACCTATTATACGGTTGGCTTTACTTCTGACCTACTAATGACCTTGCTAGTGGTGATGATGACGATGAAGAAGATGATGATGATGACACGGTCTTTATCAAATAAAGCATTTACCAAGCATTTTTCTAAGGACTTTATGTGTTTTAGTTCTTTAAATCCTCATTTTAACAAACTATGAAGTAAGACTTACTCCCATTTCATAGCTGGGGAGACTGAGGCAAGGAGAGTTAAATCACTTGCCTAATGTCAGATAACTGGTGAAAGCAAGAATTAGGAATTCTGTTCTGATCTTCATGTTGGCAAGTTGATTCTTTATCACTTTTTCCTGACTGATTTAATGATACGAAGGCAGAAGGTGACAAGTGCCTCAGTGAAGACAGAAAACATAATGATCATTTACTAATTTGGTTCAAGTGGATGGCATGTGATCATCTTAGCAGAAGACATTCGATACTATAGGGAAATTAATATTTTTCAAGGCTTTCTCTCTTTTTTGAAAGTAAGTTAGGTCAAATGGAGGAAACCCTGGTAAGTGCCTAAAGGATAAGGTTTGGGCCCTGGCTTTCAAACACATCTGAGTCTCACAGATATGCTGGGAAACTCACATGCTTACTTAAAGAGGAATGCAATTTACAAGTGGAATGTATTCCAGAACTTTGTTTCTAAGGTAGGCAATTTGGAACTTATAATACGTTTTCCTGTAGAAACAATATTTCAAGTGACTTGGCTATTGTGCTAAGCCAACTTGGTCAGTGCTGAGTTGCTGTGACACAGTACCATGGGCTGGGTGGCTTACACAGCAAACAGTCATCTCTTACAGTTCCTGAGGCTGCAAGTCCCAAGAGCCAGGGTCAGACTGATTCTATATCCCGTGACGATCCCTTCCTGGTTCATAGATGGCTGTTGTCTTGCTGTGTCCTCACATATTGGAGGGGGCAAGGGAGCTCTCTGGGTCTCTTTACAGGGACACGAATCCCCTTCATGAGAGCTCTGCTCCCAGGACTTAATCAGCTACCAAAGGCCCCACCTCCTAAGACTATCACGTTGGGAAATAGGATTTCAGTTTTGAGGAACAAAAACATTTGGCCCATCACACCAACCCACAACTTACTTTGTCTATAAATCACCAAACACAACTCAGTTAAGACAGAAAACATGGGTGTCTATGAGCTCTATGCTCCCTTTAGCCCTAACACTGTCCTCTCGGCCCCCTGAGTCCCGGATCCCTGTACTCCAGGCAGAGAGGGCATGAGGGGAGCCCCCTTTCCACTTTCCCGTTGTCTGTCCTGATTCCTAGTGCAGGGTATTGTAATCACAGTTTATGGCTTTCTCCCCGCCTCTGGCGGGTTATTCTCGAAGGAGGGGCTGTGTGTGACTCATCTTAATAGTCCTTAGCACTGGCACTGCTGATAAGGATGACTCTTAAATGAATGCATGGATGGATGAATGAGTAAATCGGGGTTCTGGCTGAAGGAAAAAAGGGGAGAATTTAGGTATCTGCACCTAAGAAGGGTAGTCAGGACGGCCCCTTGAGGAAGTTATTGGAAAGGCCTCTGCCAGTGGCCTGTTTGTTCTTTAAATGTCTGCATCATTCATGAACCATCTGAATTGAGCTGCTAGTGACTGTAGGAACCCCACCTGCCACCCCCAGAGTTGTCTCTTAGTGTTTCCCCAAGGAACTCCTGGGCTTCCTCTGAAGGCTCTTGTCAGAAACAAATGCCCATTGACTTAATTAGTCTGGGCTCAAAGTGTGAATTGGGAATTCAAAGGCAGTAACAGTTGAAAGGCTATTGACAAATAGAAATCAGAACTCTTCTGGCCAACAAATACAGAAAGTGGATATCACACAGAAATGGAAAAGAAAGTTTAGAAATAAGCCCATAAGTGATTTATAAATTAGAATGGCGGCTATAACAAATTGTCCTGGGATACACCAGGACAAGAAGAGAAGTGGGGTTATAAGAGAAAGACATCAACTCTCCTTTACTTGCCCTTGCCAGCCATAATTTCCTCTAAATACTACCTTCAAACCCCTGTGTTTCACCTAAGATGAAGAGAATAAAAGAAGGAGGAGGAATTTTAAAGTGTCTCGTGTTGGCAAATGGTCTTCACCCTTTTTCTCCCTGTTACCCCCAGGGGCAGGCCTGGGCCACACCGGTTCTGGCCAGTTTAGAATGCTCTTCCACTGTCTGGTCTGCCAGCCTTTCCCCAAACCTGCCACCATGGCCCATATGGTTGTTAACTGAAAAATTGTTACCCACGGTCACCTCTAGTTCATGCAGACTCTGTTGGCATGCATAGTGCTTCCCTAGGCACACTGGCCCAGTGCATAGTGTGCCTGGGGGCCTTGTTTCTCAGTTGCTTGCAGGTCTTTGTCCTTGGGGCTTAACTTCAAAGTATCCAGTGGCTTGACCCTCCCATGAGGCTTCTTGTTTTCTCATCAAAGGGACGGACACCTGGAGGCCTCACCTGAGAACCTCCAGACGTGCCTGGACATGAGTGAATCTGAAGTGGGTGCACAGTTTAGTTGCTCTCCCTGGGCCCCTGCATATATAATTAGACCCAGCTTTATGAAAGATTGTGCTTATGGCAATACAAGAACACCCTAATATATGCCGCAGGTCAATGACCAATGGGTCTAAGACGGTAGAGGGGGAAATCTCCTCTTAGAGACTTGGGTAGGTTTGCATGTGACTTTACCATTTACTAGGAAAATACCTAAATCCAGCTTGTGTTCTCATTTTCCTTCATCCATCAGTAATTTCTCTATATGTTTTTATGAACTAAGATCTGTTTCATTTGCTTTGGGGAACAATTTAGTAAGCTTAATTCATTTGGCAGCACACATTCTACTAACGGGGCTGTGTGTGCTTTTAAAAAAGAGTCAAGGTATTTAGGAAACAGCTTGTTTTAATAAATCCTTTTTGAACAATTTAATTTGAAGTACATTATAGTTTTACAGTCTCGCCACAAGAGAAAGGTCCTCTAGTAGGCCAATCCCAGACTTCTCTCTTGGGAGACCCATTTATGTGAGATAAGTATTGTTAGGTTTAATATAATATAAAGACTGGTTATGATCAGCTGGAAGCCAACCAGGTGAGGGGGTAACAGGTCTTCAGACAAATTCCATTAGAAAAACTGCTTAACCATTTTGTCAGGAATGCTAATTTACATCATAGAGAAAGTTTCTATTCCAGGCTAACTCTGAATTAATTGAGTTAAGCTATAGAGCGTTATATGAAACTTTCTTTTCCCTATTGAAGACAATGGAGTTTTAACTGACATTTCCCAAAAGACTTGCAATCTCTGTAAAAGAAATATGACTAGAGGGAAAAAACACACATTTCTTCTCCTTCCCTCTCCTGCCATCCCTTCTGCATCTTTCTTTCCCTCCTCCCCAATCATACATTCCAATCCATTCGTTTACTTTCTTGAAGACTTTAGTTAACATAGTTCACTTAATACAAGTGAGAAATATGAAGTGAACTGTGTTAATGAATAACTACAATTCTTACTGTATGTCCAGTTTCACAATTGCTTCAATGGGTATGATGTAGAGATTGCCACCATTCATCTGATTGAGAAATCTATGTAGCTAATGAACAAACTGAATAGGAAGCAAAATAGAGACAGACTCACAGATAGAGAATAGGCAGACAGCTCTGGGTGGGGGTGGGGGTGGGAGGGTGAAGGAATTGAGCAAAAAGGGAAAAAAAGAGAGAACTCAGACATGGACCACGGTATGGTGACTGCGGGGCCAGGGAGGGATGGGTGGAGGTGGAAGAGGGCATAGAGGAGATATATGTTGATGGAAAAATTAAATTTAAGCCCTACATGGTTTGGTTCCATGGATAGAGCAACAGCCTGCAGACTGAAGGGTCCTGGGTTTGATTCCGGTCAAGGGCACATACCTGGGTTGCGGGTTCAATCCCGAGTAGAGGGCGTGAAGGAGACAGCCAATCAATGATTCTCTCTCATCATTGATGTTTCTATCTCTCTCTCCCTTCCTCTCTGAAATCAATAAAAATATATTTAAATTTTTTTTAAAAAAAATCTATATAGCACCCACTATGCGCAAGGTTTTGTGCCTGATTGTGTGGGAGAGGGATGAAAAACTGAATAAGGACATGGTCCCAAGCATCAGAGTTTATACTCTAATACCCTGTTTGGAAACTGCAGGCTAAATCTTGACACTGTTCCCTCTCTTACACAGGTCTTGATCGAGCACAGTGGTACGAATATTAATTTGGAAGGAGAAAATGGAAACACGGCTGTGATCATCGCATGCTCCAGAGATAACAGTGAGGCTCTGCAGATTTTGGTTTGTATTTTAACCTTATTTTTTCTGTTATCTTTCCCTTTTCATTAGTACAATATGAATTATTGTTATTTACAACAGCTCCCAGTTTCTCTTTTTAGGCAAAATATGAAGTACAGAAAATATGTCATAAAAATAGTTCTGTGGGTTTTTATGTATGAACACCCACCTTAAATCTCAAATGGATTCCAAAGACTAACAGGAAAGCATTAAAGGAAACGTGAGACGATCAAAGTGAAGGAAAGTAGAGACAGGAAAAATTAAGAGGAAGCTGGTGGTCAGGCTAGAATATGAAACACAAAGTATAATAGCCTGTGCGTTAATTAAAGTGGCTCCTACTGTTGATTCTGAACTTCCGAACAGTCAAAGGAAAGGTAAATATAGTCATTGCAGACTTATTGTTGGGCCCATGAAATAAAAGCCAAGAGAGACATAGCCCTTCATGTTACCAAGACGAGAAAAATTGCTGCCATGCGTTCTCACAAAGGCAGCCCTGTGTGACAGCAACGGCTAACCCTCGGCCACAGTCCTGAAGGGAGCCGCCTTCCCTCTGGGGCCCATGGAAACTGGGCCCCATCTGACAGACTCTTGCTTCTGCCAGTGCCCCTTCCAGTGTGGCGCTACAATTCCAGCAAAGAGCTTTCTTCCCAAGATTCCTTAATCGTTATTTAAAAAATAATTTAAAAATATCTTTCTAATATTTAATTCCGTAAATATGCTGTAACATATTTACTGTATGTCTTGGAGAAAAATTCATATTCTTTTAAGCTGTCATGATTAGGACAAAAAGACAATAAAAAATAAATTACATAACACTCAAACCAAGGCTTTAGAAAAGAGCCTCAAAAAAACCAAAAGAAAATTGGACTAAATAGTAAATTTGAACACAATAATGATTTTGAAATTATTTGATAAATCAAGACTCATTTCTTTGAAAAAGATAATCAAATAGAGAGAGATTGACGAGTCTAACTTAAACAGGAGAAGATAAAGCACAAATAAATACATAAAATTAGAAATAAGAAAGGATTTTACCTGGATCTGATAATAATTTTTAAATGACAAAAGATCAGTATGCATAATTCTAAAAAAAATTTATAAATCCCCTTTTAATGGATTAATAGCTGAAAATAATTAATATTTCAACATTAACTAAAAAAGTAAAGACCTGTAGGGACCTATAAACCATTTTTAAAAAGTGCATTACAATATAAGCTCTGGAGCGAGCTATTACCATTTGCTCTACCATTTGCTAGGGAAGTGCCTAAGTCCATCAAGTGAAGCTCGTGGTCTCTTTTTCCTTCATCCATCAGTAATTTCTCTATATGTTCTTATGAATTAAAATCTGTTTCATTTGCTTTGGGCAATAATTTAGTAAGCTTAATTCATTTGCTGACACGTCAGCACACATTCTATTAACAGGAGACTCTGGTAGGAGGTTGTGTGCTTTTTAAAAAGAATCAAGGTATTTAGGAAACAGCTTGTTTTAATAAATTCTTTTTAAACAACTTAATTTGAAGTACATTTTAGTTTTATCATAGTCTTGCTGCAAGAGAAAAGTCCTCTAGTAGGCCAATCCCAGATAAGGCTTTTATGAATTGCACCATAAAAGTAAATGTAGATGTAAAATCTTAAAAGTACTAGCAATGAATTCATCAGAATATTTAAGAGTAACAGGAAATACATGTTGGCCTTAGGCAGAGCATGTATGGATAGTTCAGTGCTGGATTATAATACATCAATTGCCCTGAGCAGACAAAGCATATGATTATATCTATATGTTTAATTTTAAATGGACATATATTAACCTATAAAGTATTCTTACAAATCCATAAGGAAAAAAGCAACACTCCATGGGAAACTGGCAAGGGTCACAAAGTTTAATTAATTTCTCTAATAATCAAAGATGAAAAGAACTTTGTTGATATACAGAACTAGAGAAATTTTCATGAGTTGGGGAATTACATTCACTGTGGGTGTGAATACTTTTTGACTCGCCCTTTTCAATTCTGGGAATACATCCCAGAGATAATTAAAGCTATCACTGATGTTAACATCAGTGTTATATACATTGAGTGGCCAGATTATTATGACCGACCTCATCAATACTTCATTGGGCCACCTTTTGCCTTCAATACTGTGGTGATTCTTCTTGGCACTGACTCTACCAGATGTTGAAAGGTGATGCAAGGCATCTGACACCATGCCTGATGAATAGCACTGTCCAGTTCTGTGAGATTTGATGGTTGTGGAACCAGCTGCCTGATGGCTCTTTTAACTTCGTCCCACAAATGCTCAATTGGATTGAGATCTGGTGATTGTGGGGGCCACCTAAGCAAGGTAAAGTCTCCCTCATGTTTTTGAAACCACTCCTGCACAATACGAGCACCATGGCATGACGCATTGTCTTGTTGGAAGAAGCCATCTCCATTGGGATACGCCATCAACATGATAGGATGAACCTGATCAGCAATGATACTTAGGAATGTTGTGCTATTCAGATGTTTGTAATGATCTGGCCCTCTAGCAACTTCAGTGCGAAATTATAGCTATTTTGCCTACAAATGTCAGGTGGTCATAATAATCTGGCCACTCAGTGCATATCAGATGGAGAAAACTGAAAAAAATCGAAGTTCAATTAATAGGACTCATTGTATAAAGTTTTGTGTGCCCCAAAATAGAATTTAATTTTTAAATAATATTAGTAAGCAAATCTTTTCTGAACAGTATGACTACAAAGTATATACATAAAAATTACCTTTGCAAATAAGACAAAAAAGTATATTGTCTCTAAAATATAACCCAATGCTGTCCCTAGAAGATGAGATTACAGATAAATATTTGCTTTGTCACACTTTACTGCTTTTTCAAAATCTTTTCTTTTATGAAAATAAAAGGTACTTACAATGCAACCAAAGTCCAATGATCCATAGAAAATTACCACTGAAAATTATTGACTCTAATGTCAAGGTAATATATGATTCACTACTTCTAATATATTTTTTAGGGAAGAATTTCCATTAGTGAAAATACCTGATTTTTATAGTTAACAAGAATGCTGGTCTAATTATTTAATTTTACATAAATAACAAAGGGGAAGAATCTGGAAAATATATCACTCTATTTGTATAAGGAATTGAGAAGGGTGTAGGAAGAGTCATGTTAATGTTTAAAAATATCTCAATAATCCAATTGAAAAATGTGTTCACTTTAGTTTTCTGGGCTATTGAGATTGATGGTTTGTGTCTACATTGTCACCTCATCTTTGGAAAATGTAGTGTCTCTATTTCAGAATCTTAGCCTAGTTCCAAAGTTACCTTCCTATCTAGATTTCATATCATTTGAAGCTCTTCTGTATAGTTTTACATAGTTACAGAATAATGAAATAGTTTTGGAAAGTGATATAACTCCTTGTTCATCCTTGCTACGTGGGGTCTAAGTTGTGTCATTTGACTTTTTTGCTGTTATTCTTTCTTTTCCTCCAGTTAAGACATGGAGCTAAACCATGTAAATCAAACAAATGGGGATGTTTTCCTATTCACCAGGCTGCCTTTTCAGGAGCCAAAAAATGCATGGAAATAATTTTAAAGTTTGGTGAGTAGAGGCTTTCCTACATTATATACTATTACAAAGAAGCCTATATTGGTGGATGCTAATAACTTGAAAAATATTTAATAGAATCTACACATGGGCTTTTAAGTACTTAATGTCTTTTTAAAAATTGCTTTTATCCTATATAATAAAAGCCTAATATGCAAATTGACCAAATGGCGGAATGACCGGTCACTATGGCACGCACTGACCACCAGGGGGCAGATGCTCAATGCAGGAGCTGCTCCCTGGTGGTCAGTGCACTCCTACAGGGGGAGCGCTGCTCAGCCAGAAGCCAGGCTCATGGCTGGTGAGCGCAGTGGCAGTGGCAGGAGCCTCTCCCGCCTCCTCTGCAGGTGGGCAGTAAGGAGCGAGGGGTTTCAGAATGCAAGAGGGATGTCTGACTGCCGGCTTAGCGGGGGAATTGGGCCTAAGCCAGCAGGCTGACATCCCCTCAAGGGGTCCTGGACTTTGAGATGGCGCAGGCCGGGCTGAGGGATCCCCCCAAGTGCATGAATCTTGTGCACTGGGCCTCTAATCTATATATATAAAAGGCTAAGTGACTGACCATCTGTCCGGCCGACTGGCTGACTGGCCAATACATATGACATGCACTGTCCTGCTGGTGCCAATCACACATGTGTGTTTTGATCTGTCATTGTCAATCATGAATTTGGTTGACACTTCTATTATAGAGAAAGGGCGAATAGCGATATTAAAATATTTCTTCTAATTTCCTTTCAATGTGCACGAATCCGTGCACCAGGCCACTAGTTTATTTATAATACTAGAGGCCCAGTGCATGAGATTAGTGCACTTGGGGGGGCCTCAACCCAGCCCCTGCCTTCTTGCAGTCCAGGAACCCTCAGGGTTGGACATCCTTAGCGCTGCTGTGGAGGCAGGAGAGGCTCCTGCCATCACCGCTGAACTCACCAGCCATGAGCCCAGCTTCTGGCTGAGCAGCGCTCCCACTGTGGGAGTGCACTGACCACCAGGGGGCAGCTCCTGCATTGAGTGTCTGCCCCCTGGTGGTCAATGTGCGTCATAGCAGCTGGTCATTCGACTGTTCGGTTGATTTGCATATTACCCTTTTATTATATAGGATTTGTTATCTTGAATTTTATTTTCTTCTAAAGGCGAAGAAAATGGATATGACAGACAGTTCCATATTAACTTTGTGAATAACGGGAAAGCCAGCCCTCTCCACATGGCCGTTCAGAGTGGTGACTTGGGCATGATTAAAATGTGCCTAGACAACGGTGCCCAAGTAGAGCTGATGGAGGTAACTGTTCATATTCTACATGAGACTCTTCTTTTAGAACTGTCATATGTTATTTTCCAAAATGCTTCCTAGCTCTTGGACAGTTGACTAGATTGTTACAGGTATTTCCTGTTGTTTGTGTAGAAGCAGCACAAGAGAATCTCCCAAATTTCAACCTATGTAATGAATTTTGAGAGCTACCCAAAACAACTGCAAACACAAATATAGATCCAGTAACGATAATGATACTGTTGATAGAAGTATTGTCCAAGTTGTCAGGTTGCAAGGAAGCAAAATTGATAGCTATGATTTTTATACTATACTTTTCAATAGATGAAACTGATTACTACTCATCCTCTTAAATTCCAAATTCCATGATTTTGTTGACCTGGGAAGAAAAAATGAACAACCTCCTGGCTGAATTTAGGTTATATCCTCAACTGGGACTTAGACATTGATTCTGATGTCACAACTCCTTACAGAGCGGGAAGTGCACAGCCCTTCATTTTGCTGCCACCCAGGGGGCCACTGAGATTGTAAAACTGATGATAAACTCCTACTCTGGTAGCAGCGATATTGTCAACGCAGTGGATGGAAACCAGGAGACGCTGCTGCACAGGCAAGTTTCCTACTCACATTCTGTGTACAGACTCTCAGTCTTCAGGTGCGAAGTTATACCCTGCAGGGAGAAGTAAGCACTCACACATCAGAGAGTCCATAGTTCAAAAATCCTCGGCTTCGTGCTCGCTTCTGCAGGACATATACTAAAATTGGAACGATACAGAGAAGATTAGCATGGCCCCTGCACAAAGATGACACGCAAATTCGTGTCATATTAAAAAAGCGTTCCATATTAAAAAAAAAAAATCCTGGGCTTCAACTGGAAACTACACACTCCTTTGGAATCAAAGTAGAACCTTAAATAGATTTTTGGAAGAATAAAAATCACCAGTGGCATATTCTGAATCAATTCTTAATCTAGTGGATATAAATTCAAGACTAATTTTCTATATGCTCAGAAGGTCAACATCGGTGGCTTTGCACATACTTTATAATCCATTCTGGCTCCACCAATGTCTTATCCTCATTTTTAGTGAAAATAATGGAGCAGGTACATAGAGGTGTTCCATTTTTCCTCCCTGTTCCCCTTTTCTCCCACACCCAAAATGATAGTTTTCAAAACATCATCTTAGGAAATGATAGCCAAGCTGCAAACAAGATAAATATTTCTGTAGAGTTTAAATAGAAATACACATCAGAGAAACGCATCTAAAGCTATAGGTGTACTAGATGCTAGGACAGGGAACAGGCTGTGTAGGCTGGAGTTCAATTCCTTCAGGAAGACAAGGACTTAATGCTTCCTAGTGAGTGCAAGCGGTGGTTGAGATGAGCCTTGTCTGTCTCTGTGTCTCTCTCTGCCTCTCTCTCTCTCTCTCTCTCTCTCTCTCTCTCTCTCTCTCTCTCTCTCTCACTACACACACACACACACACACACACACAAAGTGTGAATATGCTGGAAGCCCGGAATGGCAGAAGAGAGCTGAGCTATACATATTGTAAATCTACAATACCTCTCAGGGAAATAGAAACCTTACCTACCAATGTAAGATTTGGTTCTACACTGGGCAGGGGGATGAATGTACATTAGCAAAACCACCAGGCACAGTGGGGTTGGTCTGGATAGAAAGGAACTCCAAGGAACTCTCACTTAGGAGAGTTTGTTAACTAAAATTCCACAGCATAAAAGGAAACTTATAAAAGGCAACAAAAGACTACTTCCAAGGAAATAGAAATTATATGGTAATCTGAAGATAATGTTATTTAATACTTTCAGAAATTTAAAGGAAGGAATAATCAGTTATGTCAAAATAAATAGATTAAAACAGAAAATGCCCTAATCAGAACCAATTATAGATTTTGAAAGATTCCTAAAATTTTTTTTAGCATTTTATTACTTCTATGGTGCGCAGACAGCGCATTGCTCTGGCTGAAACAGAGAGCGTTGGAGTCAGGGGAATGGGGTTCTAGCCCACCTGGCTATGTAACTTTTGGCAAGTCGTTTGACCTCTTCAAGCCTCAGCATCCAGATCTAGTGAGAATTTTCATTTCTAATGGACTCCAGGTGCACCCAATATTGCTGGTCTGCAGCCCACACTTTGAATAGCAATGCTGCAAAATGGGGCTTTGATGTCATTAATTATTTATAAAAATTACTAAATGCATTTAATATAATTTAGATATAATACAACCTCTTGTAAATTTTGGGTTAAAATTAGCAAGCAGATTCTGATATTTATATACAATGGGCTAAGTATTGCTAAGGCAATCTTGAACAGGGACAAGGAAATAAGCTTTGCCATAGGAAACAAAGTTTTAAGTCATTAACATTTGTTCTGATGCTTTGGTATAGATTGAAAATTTTTATTTGCCTTATTAATATTATCCTTACAATACCAAAATGATTTCAGTTCTCGCCGTAATTATTTTGGCTTCATAAAACCTCAGGACAGCTAACCCTGCCTTGTTAACTTTTGCCGAAGAGGGGGCATTTTGAATCCTGCAGATGAATTTTAGGTGCATGAACTCTTGTTATTCTCCAGGGTCAACAGTGGTAACAACCAGTTAGTTCTTTTACTTTAAGCTCTTAGGACAGATATTACCACTCACTCCAGAACACCTTCATGATTTTACATGGAGAACACAGGTTTATGAAAAGATGAGGAAGAAAATCTTGTGATGTATTTGATGTGCCTCTATTACTATTACGTTGAAAATATTATCCTAATCAGAATTATAGATTTTGAAAGTTTCTTCAACTTTCTAGCATTTTACCATGTATAAAATTATCATTTACAATAACTTTCTGGATATAGTAGCTTTATTTTGTATCACTAGTAGTGTGATAAGCTTATAATTCTCCTTTTGCAGGGCTTCATTATTTGATCACCATGAACTAGCAGAGTACTTAATTTCAGTGGTAAGTACTCAGTTGATGTTTGTCTTACTATTTACAGTTGAAAATCACATAAGTACATAGTATGAATTTTAAAAAATAAACCAAATGTTAATTTCTTGCTTATTAGCAAAAAAGTTTACAAAAAGATGATTGACACATGTGCAGTTAGAGTGTATTATGCATGAATACATAACAGCCAGATGTCACTACCATGAAGTCAGAAGAACCCAAGGGTGTTCTGATGCCAGTGTCAGTGTGTTTGGTGTGGGGAGTGGGTGGGTACATGGCAAGAAAAGCTCCTGAGTGCCAGGCTTGCCCACTTCGCTGACCCTTCTTCAGGTTGGGAGGCTTTGGGGGGTTGCGGGGAGCGGGGCAGCACTGACCACTTCACCACTCGCTGTAAGCTTCCACCCCAGCTGCCTCAGTGCTGCCTTTCAGGTAATGAAAAACTGGGGAATTAACTGTGGGTTAAATTTTAACCGATGAATATATGATGTATTTATTTAAGTCCTACCATATCAGCAACGAATATAGTTTCCTTTGTAGTATTTAACATGTATTTGTTGTCAATAGCAACTCTAGATATGGTGATAGTTACATCTATTTCAGATGAAGGAGACTTTTTAAAAAGTGAACACTTTCTTGTGAGTGTTTTTAAATCAAGTATGCACTAAATGTGGAAGATGTTTTTGTTGAGGACATTTAAAAATCTTAAAGTGAGAACTCAACTATTGCTAAAGGTCAAAGGATTTTATTTTTGCGGTGTAGGTAGTAACATAGATCTAACACAGACATCAGTTAATAGATTAACATGTGAGGGTAAATTTTGTTGCTGAAACGATAAAAGAATGCCTTGATTTCTGATGTTACACCATATGAATTATAGGGAAATTTCAAACAGTTTTGTAGTCAGGTACATGCTTGGGTGCTGGCCATATTGTGGGCACTCTAACCTGATGAATGAGTATTACTTACAGGTTGTCATGTAAGCTGACTTGTCTGTGCATAAGCTTTTTGTTGAATGACTTGTCTTATTTTAGGGAGCAGATATTAATAGCACTGATTCTGAAGGACGCTCTCCCCTGTTACTAGCCACGGCTTCTGCATCTTGGAATATTGTAAATCTGCTCCTCTCGAAAGGTACCACGAGGGACCCAGCCAAACCTTTAGAACTGCCACACACTTTGGTTAAATGTTTACTGTGGGCCAGGCATTGGGCCAGATGCTTGAATACAAAGATAAATAGAATATTTCCCATGTCTAGAATAATATTCAGTGCAGTCAGGGATCAGTACTTAAAAAGATTATTTCAGAACACTCATAGATAATAGTTATACAGCAATTATCATGTCCCAGGCATTTTGCTGAACATTTTATCTACATTCTCTCAATGGTTAAGTTTTATGCAATTGAAGTACTGTAACTGTCCCCATTTTAAATACTAACCTGATGTGATGATAACGAAGAACAGGTATCGTCCCCTGGACTTTCTTGATCTTTAATCTCTCCATCTTTGTAGTTTATGCTTTCAAAGGTAAGACCTCATATATTAATTAATGTAATAAATCATATATTCTCTCCCCCCTTTACACACAGTACGCACAGTCAGGTAAACCCATTTTTAACTATATTTAGTTTAAGTTCAAGGTTGGAAGAGATTTAAATAAAAATTTTTTTTTGTTCAATTTAAACACCATAGACCATGATTTAAATAAATGAACAGAAGTTATATTTATATTGTGCTTTTTCAGGTGCCCAAGTAGACATAAAAGATCATCTTGGACGTAATTTTTTGCATTTGACTGTACAGCAACCTTATGGATTAAGCAATTTGCAACCTAAGTTTATGCAGGTAATATATCTTTTATGTATGGATTCCCAGAAATAGTTGTGTTTGGCAGAGAGTAAACTGATTTTGCTTATTATGATTTTTATTATTATGAAGGCTGATTCTGGAATTTTAAAATTACTTTAAAATAAAAATTCTGTATTTAATATTTATTTACAACATAGTGGTGATTATTATGATGATGATAATAAATTACACTGGGACTGAATTTTCCAAGTTACAGAGGGTTCCCACCTATCTATATTGAGTCAGCTTTCCTTCATTTTTTGACCATTATGAATTGGGTATCATAAAAAGGCCAAGTTCATGTGTGGGTTAGCAGTACTCTATCATCAATTCAGAAAAATTGCTCATCATACTTGACTTGATGGCATGGTGAAAACATTATCTCCACATTTATATTTACTGACTAATATTTATTGAGTGACTATTAGGTGTATCTGAAGTACATTATATTTTTCAGTATTGCCAATATCTTTAATGAAGAATAAAAATGTATTTGAATATTCTAAATAAAAATGTTTGTTATTGATTGGTTTTAAATTTAACATTCATACAAAAGATAAAGTAAACCTCATTTTAATATTTCATCCCTTTCTCCTAAAAGAGCACTTTAATATTAAGTTCTCAAATTGTTATTTGGGGGTGAGAGAGAGGCAAGGGAAGGGTGTGGAGGATGGTCTGTGGTCTGATATGTTTAGAAAATGTTAGGTTGAAACTGTTAAGTACATTTCTCACTCTGAGGATTTCCAGGGCCTTTGTACATCACAGTAATGAGCACTGGAGGGAGACAGCATGCACCGTCATCCACATTTATCTTACTCTGTCACCCTTCAGGTTATTAATATTTTTGGTCCTCAAGGGATACATATTGACCCTTGTTGGAAAATACTATGCTATAGAATAATTTGAAAAACACTGTAATTAGCATGATAGCAGAGTTATGTTTAGGATATTAATTTTTTCCCATAGATGCAACACATTAAAGAGCTGGTAATGGATGAAGACAACGATGGGTGTACTCCTCTACATTACGCTTGTAGACAGGGGGTCCCTGTCTCTGTAAATAACCTACTTGGCTTTAATGTGTCCATTCATTCCAAAAGCAAAGATAAACAATCACCCCTACATTTTGCAGCCAGGTAAGGGTCAGTTGATGTGACATATGAGCCTGTCATCTTTCTGTTTGATATTTACTTTGAACATATGAAACCTAATTTTTTCAAGTTATGGGCGTATCAATACCTGTCAGAGGCTCCTGCGAGACATGAGTGATACAAGGCTTTTGAATGAAGGTGACCTTCATGGAATGACTCCTCTCCACCTGGCTGCAAAAAATGGTCATGATAAAGTTGTCCAACTTCTTTTGAAAAAAGGTGCCTTATTTCTCAGGTGAGGATATATGATTAGAATATTTACATAGTATTCTTTTTAACTAGTTAGCCATTTCCAGGCTATTTTTCTATTTTATTTTTAATTATGGTACCTAACTTTCTATCTCCCTACGTACTTTTATCTAATTTACTCCTTGAAACATTTGTGACCTCTGAAATATTGAAAGAGAAGTCAATGTTATTGCCAACTGATGAATGAAGATACTGAGATTTACAGAGTTGAAGTTCAGGGTCACAGAATAAATGGCTTTGTGCATAGTAGCTCCCAGGAGCTTTGAAATACAGTTCCTCATATTTTATTTCATCATCACGCTACCGTCTTTTAATGCAGGTATAAAACTGTGTGTGTACATGTATGCACACCCCATACAAATGCAAAGACTACTTTTCATTCCATCTGATGAATGGTACACATAAAAAGTGGCCTTTAAACCACAACATGAGATATAAAATACCCCTGAATTTCATTATACTTAACTCTCACACAAGGTGCAAAACCAAATTAAAATAATTATGCATAATAAAAAGTAGCATAATTAAATGACATCTTTGTAAAAAGAAAATAAAACCCCAGAAAAGTTTTATAGACGTATGATGAGCTAGCTGCTAATGTCACCCAGGTGAGTGAGCAAAGAGCCCATTAAGCTAATGTTCAAAACCCCATTTCTTTATCAGACTGTCAGTCCCAGCAGCGTCATGATGCAGCTGGGACCTGCATGCTCTGCTCGTTCCTACCCGCTTCCATGGGAACACCAGGCAGCAACCTGCAGAAGGGACCCCAGTGGGCCAGGCCAGAGAGTGGTTACTTAATTACATCATCACTGAGATAGCGAAGTGGCTCTTGCACCCTCACACAGTTGTTCACTGGCATTGAAATTAAATTGTGTCAGGATCTCACACTTTTTTCTATATATAATTTGGAAAAATGTCAAGCCTTCATTGTAGTTAATACTAAATTTCTGTGAGAAAAGACAAACATTTTCCAAAAGGATTAAGTAAGGCCCGGGCAGCGTGGCTCAATGGTTGAGCGTTGACCTATGAACCAGGAGGTCTGTCTTTCCCTCTTCATTCCTCTCTCTGTAATCAATAAAAATAAATTTAAAAACACGCACACATAAAAAACAACAAAGGGATTAAGTAAGCATCTTTAAGAGCACAGAGGAAACATACCTTTGAACCTGAACGCTTAGTAAACTAAGTGGCACTAAGTTATCTTATAGTCATGTATTACAAGATGATATTATTATTATTATCATTAGTAGTAGTAATATCTAGTGGTCATGAAGACTAATACCACCATCATGGAGATTTATTTTTTTAAATATATTTTATTGATTTTTTACAGAGAGGAAAGGAGAGGGATAGAGAGTTAGAAACATCGATGAGAGAGAAACATCGATCAGCTGCCTCCTGCACACTCCCCACTGGGGATGTGCCCGCAACCAAGGTACATGCCCTTGACTGGAATCGAACCTGGGACCCTTGAGTCCGCAGGCCGATGCTCAATCCACTGAGCCAAACCGGTTAGGGCCATCATGGAGATTTTTGATATAATGCTCAATGAAAGAAGAAACAAGATTTAAAATTATGTGTATAAGTACATTACAGCCTTGGGAAAAATATGTCTGATAAAGACATGCTAACTCTAGTTTCAAACCGCCCCCCCCCCCAAGTTTCTGATATTATATTTATATACTTTTATATTTTAATTGGCTAAATTAAAAAATATGTGAATCACATTATAGGTAGATCATTTAAGACCATTCATTAGGCTTGAAGTGAACTCATTTGTTATAAATATGTAATAAATATTTAGTTCCTAGAACTTAGATTGCTTTTTTTTTTTTTTTTTTTTTTTTTTTGGTCTGATAAGACCTACCTTTCAAATGGGCGGCGTGCCGTCCCACGTTTCAGCTGTAAGGGGAATGCACACGTCTTTTCTTATCTCTTTAACAGTGACCACAGTGGCTGGACTGCTTTGCATCACGCTTCCTTGGGCGGGTACACTCAGACCATGAAGGTCATTCTTGACACTAATTTGAGGTGCACAACCGATCAGGTTGATGAAGATGGGGTACGTATTGTGTTCTTCATTCCCACCCCAAATCTTGGCATATAAGAAACTTCAAAAATTCTAAGGAAGTCTGCTTAGCCACCCTGTTCTTTTCCTTGCCCTGTTCATAGCCTTTTATTGGGCTCTTCCTATGCTGACCCTTAGAGAGGAACGTGTGAAAGGGAAACAGAGTATGGAGAACGCTAAGGGGTGGGTACGCGTTGAGGACACCTCTTCAGTCTCGCAGAAACTGGCTCAAGGGTCTGTGTGGACTGATGATAAAATTTCCACCACTCTGGTGAACTCATAAAAATGAAGAGGCGAGGGGTAAGTCTTCCTAAAACCAAGTGTATTTGACTTGAAGGACTACACTTTATTCTACTATGATGTTCTTCCTCCTTTTTGTGGGGGCAAGTATTGGATCTAAATTCTTTCATGAAATGATAGAAAATTGTCATTGCTTTCTAAAAATGCCTTTATGTAGCAAAACAAAAGATTGGTAGCCTTATAGAAGCTCTGACTTAAAAAAAAAAATTACAAGCCTGTGAAAGCCCAAAATCTGGGAACCGCTGCTCTACGAAATGATAAATCTCCCAGAAGTATTTTCTTCTGTGTTCATTGCAGCATCCTTACCCAGATAGCTTGTCCTTTGTCCTCCTGGAGTCATTCCACTGCAAAAAAAACAAGGCAAAACAACCAGTTGGAATTCACATACACACATTCGGCTCCCCCCCCACCCCCGGCCCCCTCCCCCCGCCCCCGTCTCACCACCCCCTACCCCACCCCGTCTCCCCACACACACACCATGCTTGAACTATAAACTCGTTATTTTGAAGCTGGATTCTGACCACCAGTTTTAAATTGTATGTATTTTTGGTATTGAATGGTTAGTTTTATTACTCATTTCTTTTAAACAGTTCAACAATGAAACATGGCAGTAAAATAGCCAAGGGACGATGAGCCATTGTCATTGCATTTCCTTTCTTTTTCCTCTAAAAGAACACAGCGCTGCACTTGGCTGCAAGGGAAGGCCACGCCAAGGCTGCCGCCCTCCTCCTGAGCTACGACGCCGACATCCTCCTGAACCGGCAGCAGGCCTCCTTTCTGCACCTGGCCATTCACAACAAGAGGAAGGAGGTGGTTCTTATGACCATCAGGAACAGAAGGTGCGCTGTCTTCCTGTCCATGGCCTTGAGTGTCCCGGGCATGAGGATAGTTCACAGCCTGAGAGGAAACAGAAAGAGAATAAGTTTCAGCTGTTAGTCAACATTTTTTTGTTGTTGTTGTTAATCCTTACCTGAGGATATTTTCCCATTGATTTTTAGAGAGAGTGGAAGGGAGGGAGGGAAGGGGAGAATAGAGAAAGAAACATAGATGTGAGAGAGATACGTTGATTGGTTGCCTCCCGAGTGAGAGCCCTGACCAGCCTGGGGGTATCAAACCTGCAATCCAGGTACGTGCCCTTGATCAGAAATTGAACCCATAACTCTTTGGTGCTCGGGCTGACGCTCTAACTCAGGGGTGGGGAACCTTTCCTCTGCTAATGGTCATTTGGATATTTATCATATCATTCTCAGGCCATACAAAATTATCCAACAATTAATTAACTCACTGCTAATATCTTGGCAGGGCCAGACAAAATGATTTTGTGGGCCTTATATGCCCTGCAGACCCTCTGCTCTAACCACTGAGAACACCACCCACTTACAGAAAATGTTTAATGAACTCTTTGGGTGACAGCAGACATTTTGTTTGAACTCTGATCTTCAGTTTCAATTTCTACATCATGGGAGCTTGGACCGCCTTCGTGGCTGACTTGGGAGACTCGGGGGTTCGGGCATTGTTGTGTCTGGCACCATGGTCATTGTCAAGCAGGCTGTGCCCTGCCCTATCTGAGCTTCCCCGACATTCTCCTGCCAACAGAACCCCCAAAACTGGATGTTGCTGAAAATATTCTCCAAGTTATTGTGATTAGTGCCATCTAATGGAATCTTCCTTAACTCATGGTCTTTTGTGGCGGTGGGTTTTTGAACCAGATTCCCAGGAGTTTTTATGATGAAGTTGGAGGGTGGTTTTTCCACTTCTGGTGCCGAAGTTTTTCTATATAATCACAAGGGCCCAGTGTCACCCAGTAGTGCACACAGAGGTGAACCATCTCATGTTCCAGGCAGATAAGGCCTGTGTTCATGAACATGGGACATCTCAGGATCCCTGGCTGATCATTCTTTTGAAGCACCCATCAATGCAAGTGTGCAACCGGAAGTTTTCTACTGACTGTGCAGATACTCTAGATACATGGTCGGCAAACCGCAGCTCGCGAGCAACATGCAGCTCCTTGGCCCCTTGAGCGTGGCTCTTCCACAAAATACCACGTGCGGGCACACGTACAGTGCTATTGAAACTTTGTGGCCCATGCTCAGAAGTCAGTATTTTGTGGACTAGCCGGTATTTTGTGGAAGAGCCACGCTCAAGGGGCCAAAGAGCCGCATGTGGCTCGCGAGCTGCAGTTTGCCAAGCTGCAGTTTGCTGACCACTGCTCTAGATCAGTGGTTCTCAACCTTCCTAATGCCGCGACCCTTTAACAGTTCCTCATGTTGTGGTGACCCCCAACCATAAAATTATTTTCGTTGCTACTTCGTAACTGTAATTTTGCTACTGTTATGAATCATAATGTAAATATCTGATATGCAGGATGTATTTTCATTGTTACAAATTGAACATAATTAAAGCATAGTAATTAATCACAAAAACAATATGTAATTATATATTCAATATGTGTTTTCCGATGGTCTTAGGCAACCCCTGTGAAAGGGTCGTTCGACCCCCAAAGGGGTCGCGACCCACAGGGTGAGAACCGCTGCTCTAGCTGGAGTTGCTGATAGGGTTAACAGAAAATCTGTCTGAGTAGTTTTTAGAACTAGTCTCCTATGACATAGATTGGCTCTGGGGGGTAACATATGGGCTCTTCTTTACTTCCTGTTGTAGATCTATTTCCTTTTTGGTATCGTAAGTATCTTATCCCGTCTTCCTGGATGGAAATGAAGAAAGGGGCAGACTCTGCAATGTTCTGGCAGGACCCGTGCTTGTTAACATACTTGACCCATGTTACTTTGTAGTTTAATTCAATACATGATGAATAAATGGATTAGATGCAAAATATCCTGTATTCTTGTTGCTATCCCATGTATGTGAATGTGTGAATATCTACCCAACATGACCAATTTACGATCTCAGGAAAAAAAAGAAGGCAAAAGCCTACCTTTTCTAGAAGGCATTTAGAGAAAGAGAAAAGCAATGATAACAACCATCCTGGAATTTGCCTACATTTCTAATTCCCATTAATGGACAAGGACACTTATTCATGGATTCATCTTGGTTCAAATATTGGTTCCATTGTAATCAATTCAGGTTTCTCATAAAGATACAATCTTGAGTATCAGTTGGTAGCTTTGTGGTTGTGCCGAACAAAAGAATTAAGACTCGTGGTTTTTTTAAAAATTATTTTGTTTTACAGATGGGAAGAATGTTTTAAGGCTTTTAGTCATAATTCTCCAAGCAACAAATGTCCAGTCATGGAAATGGTAGAATACCTCCCCGAATGCATGAAAGTAAGCTCTCCAAACAAAACTCCTTCTGGGTATATGCTTGGTATATAACATAATGTGAGGATTTACTGTTGTAATCACAACCTAAATAGTAGCAATTTCCAAACTTTAAAAAGTTTCTAGTTTCCCACAAGCCAACAAATATTTAGGAAGGACCTATTTGAATTAAAGAATCCAATTGCTACATGGAATACAGAAAATATGGGCAACCAATTTTTTTTTTTATTCAAATAATCCAAGTCTAGAGCAGAGATTACTAATGGCAATTGCTGGCTGAACAAATCCTTTAGTTGTTTTTAATGGAATGCATGTTATTGTTTCAAATTTGCATTAGTAGCTAACATTTAAAACTAGGAGGCCCCCCCTTAAAGATCTAGATATCTATCTGGCTTCCTGTAAAAATCAGAAGATCTGGTGACTGGGCCTCCCTGCACACAAGGCAGGAATCGCTGCGCCAGTGTAGCAGCTGCTCCTTTGGGTGGGGCACCCTCCCACCTCTCCTGCCTCCTCCTTTTGTACATTCAGCTCTAATGCCGTGTTAGTTGCCACGTATTGTCCTCCTTGTGCAATTGCTCCCCTGGTAGTAGAGTGATATTTCTCTATATATGCCTGTATCCAAACTGTGAGGAGTAAAGAAGAAGCATTTGGAGGGCCTGCAGAATTTCTCCTTGTAACATTATCCCCCGCTGCCTTGGCCATGCTGCTCTAGATGAAGACCGTGTCAGTCCCAGTGCTCAGCAAGCGAGGTACAGAAGCAAACACAGTATCAGGTTCGAGCAATGCAGATAGGAACTAGGCCAAAGACCCCAGGGCTCCCCTGGAAGTGGATTAGGGACAAGAAATGATCACTACAAGGCGCTGGGCAAAGGAATCCTTAAGTATCTACATATTCTCTAGAAGCCCAGAAAGTTGCCAAATCTTGGGCAAAACCAGTGGAAGATTTCTTACATTTTAGCAAATGTACTTTGTTTCTCAAAGTGGATGGTATTTTACTGAATCACGTTTATTTCTGTGTGCAGTGGTTAATATTTTATTTTTTAAACTTCGTTCCTGAATGACATGGGTTATAGTTTACCTTGGAGGTGCAAGAAGCAAAAGAAGGGAAGGGATGTCTCAGGTATTGTTTTAGAGATGGGATCAAATCCTGTCTCCTCTCCACTCTCCTGTCCAATATCTTAGCCACTTTTCCTCCCAAAGGTGCTTTTAGATTGCTGCATGACACCCTCTACGGAAGACAAGTCCTGCCGAGACTACCATGTAAGCTTATTTTACCATAACAATTTGAAGTTTATTTTATTATAATTCTTTAAAGTATATTAAAGGTATTAGTAGAGTTCCCCAATCTCAAAAGGTGGTAAATATTATCTTCATTCGTAAGATTACTCTATTTCCTACTTATGAGATAATTTACTTCTTAGATCCTCAGTTTCCTCCTAATATTTTAGTTGTTTTGTATAGTATTGCCTGAAGAATTATATTGGGTGTAAGTGACTATGACTATGAGTTAAAAATCAATGATTATGAGTTAAAAATCAATCGAATAACAGCTTCCTAGGATATTTATTTTTTTAAAGTAATATGCAATAAGTTAATTTACTTTAGTTCAGATGAGATGACTCAACTTTTATTTGAATCATTTAATTTTCAACAGAATTGTAGGCTTGTGTTTGTGATTTGTCAAGGACAGTTGTGGGTCTATACAAACTAAGACTTTAAAAATTATATCTCCTATAGATCGAGTATAATTTCAGATATCTTCAATGTCCATTAGAATTCACGAAAAAAAATGCACAGGATGTTACATATGAGCCTCTCACAGCCATCAATGTAAGTCTAGTGTTTTCATTATCCAGGTAATTTCTACATGGGCTCTGCAGTGTTTTGGTATTACAGTTCAGGAAGGGACCTGGAGAATTTATAGTTTTATGTCTGTCTGTCATGTGGCCCCAACCTTTATTTTTAGTAAAAAAAAAAAAAAAAAAAAAAAAAAAGCAATAATTTTCCACAATTGCTATAATTTGGTCTCCTTAAAGTTCCACACTCTTGATCACTTTCATCCTCATGGTCATGTTAAACCTGTCCCAACCCAGAATCCAATACACCAGGGACAACATGGACTGTCCACCTAAATACAGACACACATAATTAAGAGTTTGCTCCAGTGTAAATCAGAGGACTTGTAAATGCGGGGCTTGATATTTAACAGTCATAGCTTCCAAGTTCAGCTGACCACTGGCCCCAAGGTAAACTCTGACTTTCAGAAGCTCTTAGATCCTTCTGGAAGAGTAAATGCAATCAGAGAGCAAACCCTACATGCTCAGTATGGACCCAAATTTCCTGAGACACTTGTTCTAAACCAGTTCTTAGTCCAAAGAGTTCTTGCACATTCCTAGCAGATGAGGCAATAAAAGCCATGAGGCTGATCTACTTCTGTCTAAACCAGGGTTTCAGACTAAGGTAACTACTGCACAGGAAGCAGGTGACAGGTATGTGATGAGCTCCTGGTGTGAAAGGACATGGCTACTCACTGTTGTCTCAGTGGATGAAGGAGGCTCTGGGGCTTCCTCGTCCATCATCTTGCTAACATCACTTCCTCTATGAATTTATTGAACAATTAAAAATTAATTTTGAGATAGATATTAGTAGCTCCAATAACTCATGACAACTTATAAAATACAGGCTAATTTAACCACTGTTATGTGTACTTTACTATTTAAAATGCTTCCAGAAAGATAAGCCTGGGTTTCTTCAAGGAAAGACCAAAGGTGTAGCTTTTGCTTATTTATCTTAAATGTCCTTTCCAGTTGTAATTTGTATAAGATTGAAAAGCTGATTTCTTTAACTAGTGAGAAAATGAAATAGACAATGAAATAGAAAATGAAACTGAATCAAATACTTGCACCTGTATAAAATGGTTCTCTGTAGCTCGTGTGTGTGTGTGTGTGTGTGTGTGTGTGTGTGTGTGTGTGTGTGTTTTAAATATATTCTTGATAGAACTTTGGTTTCTCAAATTTTCTAAAACAAACAGTTGTTACTTTTGTAA
This sequence comes from Myotis myotis, assembly GCF_014108235.1. Taxonomy (NCBI): domain Eukaryota; kingdom Metazoa; phylum Chordata; class Mammalia; order Chiroptera; family Vespertilionidae; genus Myotis; species Myotis myotis. The sequence goes on along the minus strand of NW_023416320.1, from coordinate 38,435,315 downwards.
TATCAGATAAATTTATAAAACCAGCAAACAAGAAGCTTAATTTATACTTGATTGCTTCATATGGTTGTATTTTTATGGATCTATTTTTATTTCTCAGACAATGGTACACCATAACCGCATAGAGCTTCTCAACCATCCTGTGTGCAAAGAATATTTACTTATGAAATGGTGGGTATTAGGTAGTATTTCTTTTTTAATAATATCTCCATTAATTTTATTAAAAGTCTTCTAAATAATTATGTTTAAATGGTATTTTCATGTTTGAAAAAGAAATGTGTTGAAGACATATTTTGGTATTAAAATGATGATGATGTTTATTTTTTACATTAAATGACATATTTTGGGGTGAGGGGAAGTCACTACATAAGACAATGAGAGGCACTCCTGGGCCCTGCAGTTTAGTGGACATGAATGAAGTGAGAGGTGTGTTCCTGGGAAGAGCCAACATGGAATTAGTAGATATGAGCTAATGTCTCGGCTCTTCCATTAATTGGTGAGAGATTTTTAAGTAACTCGTGACTTACTGGGAAGTTGTGATTCCTTTTTTGAAAATGAAAAAAAATGAATTCGAAGGTCTTCTTGGTTCTAAAGTTCAGTTGATTTACCAAATAGATTTCTGAGAGAGATCATAACTACTTTTTCCACGGTATCTTAAGGAAATATTTTTGTTGAAATTCCTCAATTATGGTTTACTTATTTTCTTTTGTAGGTTGGCTTATGGGTTTAGAGCCCATATTATGAACCTAGGATCTTATTGCCTTGGTCTCCTGCCTATGACCTTTCTTGTTGTCAATATAAAGCCAGGTATGGCTTTCAACTCAACTGGAATCATCAATGAAACTAGTGATCATTTAGAAATATTAGACACCAAGGTATTTTTCCACTTATTTTCATATTTCAACCTTTTAAAAGAAAAGGTTATTAAAAAGTGTGTTTTTTCCCTAATAATATTAGCCCTATTATAAGTTTGAAATACCAGGACTTTTATTATTATAAATAGCCTATAGGATTCATATATGCTAACAATTTCTCCTAAAGTCCTTTGTGAAGTGAGAGGGAATTTAAATAAATGGGTCAGTAAATGAGTTCGTAATTAATATAAAGAAATTGACATGTATGAGATGCTAACTTGAATGCTGAAATAGAAAACTTTAAAATTGGTGTCCAAGAAAGCAAGTTTGTGGCTGCCAGGGATTGTAGGGAGAGGGGAGTGATGCTTAGTGGGTACAGGATTTCCCTTTGGGGTGATGAGAAAGTTATGGAACTAGATGGTGATGATGGTGTGTAACACTGTGAATGTACTGAATGCCACAGAAGTGTACATTTTAAAATGTAAATGTACAGATAAAATGTAAAACTCTCAAAATGATAAATTTTATATTATGCACATTTTACCAGAGTAAAATAATTTTTTAATATTACCAGAGTAAATAATAGGTTCATATTCCTTTGGAATTCCATTGGCAATTTCTGAACCTGTCTTAGGACATTATAAAATGAATATGTGTCTTCTTTATATTGGCATCACAGTAATTCTCTGTTTAAAGCAAATATGGACAGTACATAGAAATGAAGCGAAAGAATAACAAAATAAATATGTAATAGTGGAAATTATTAAGAAATTTGTGTTGTTTTAATGTATATCCTTGTAAGTGCTTACATTATTTTTTTGTTTCAGGATTCATATTCTATAAAAGTTTGTATGATTTTAGTTTTTTTATCAAGCTTACTAGGATATTGCAAAGAACTGGTCCAGATTTTCCAACAGGTAAACAATACATTTTGTTTCTCTAAAATTGGAAATATTTTAATATGCAGAATGCAAATTAATTTAGCAAATATTTTAATATGCAGAATAAATATTTTAATTTCAGAATAAAATCACATACCTGGAAAAATGTATAGATTGGAAATACCAAGCATAAACTTCTCCAAGTGTAGAAATCATGGGATGTTAGATACACTCTCTGCCCTGGACGGTGCCTGTTGACACACCTGAAGCCAAGTTGGCCCAGAATGACAAGTCCATGTGGGTCTGTCTGGCTACACATGACTTTTTCTGCGTTTTCTCTGATAGCGACTTAATATTTTGCTGACATAAAAGTTAGATTTTGAATTTTCTAATTTTGAATGTAACTGTTTATAAAGAACTTACTTGGGCCAAGACTCCATTGCAAATGTGTTTGTTTTTTTATTCCTCTTCTAAAAGGAATACTTTATTTATTGCATAAAATGTCAAGTTATAATAAAATTGGGGAACTTTTTATCATACTTTTTACTTTCTACTTTACTTCTTAAAATGGATGAACCGAGTTCAGATCAGACACAAGGATTATGTAAATTGCCGGTAGGTCCTTGCTTGGGTTGATAAATGGCATCAGTCTTTTATTATTCGCTTTTGGAGTATACTTTTTGTGCATGTTACTGTCTATGTTTTATATCTTTTACACAATACCTCATTTTCTATGGAAATGTACCTCTCTACATCATATGAGCACATGGGTATTTGCATGATGATAATAGTGCTTTGCATTTGTTTTACATATACATTGCCAAGTACTTTTATATGTATATAGTTTCAGTAAATTGTCACATTTCTGAGAGTTAGATTGTATTGTTCTATTGTATGTTAAATGATTTAGGGCATATTATATAATATCTCTTGTCATTTTCAAACATGAGAACTACGGATTTGGTCTCCACATTTTCTTATTGATAATGGCCTATTCTACGTGACACCTTTAAGAATAGAAAATACACCAAATCGATATGGTAATTTAGTCTTAGCACAGGTCTCAAACCTCCTTAGAAGCAGAATGAGTTGCTTTGTATCCTGGGAATTCCACATGCATGTCTATATACAGGCAGAAAGGAATTACGAAGCCAACCTGCAGTCCTCCATCCCCAGATTTTTCCTTAAGATGAAGTGGACTCTATGGGGAAAGCCCAGAAACTTGTAGAGGCATCAGACTGCCTAGGTGCCAGGTCAATAGAAGAGGCTGGGCTACCTCCAACAGTGATACGAACCAAGAGCGCAGTTCAGTTCAGGATGGCAGGAGCTGGCTCCTTGGTCCTAAATCCCCAGCTGCAACAACGAAAAACTCTTGTGACTCATTACAAATATATATCCATCCATAAGATGTCAGGTCTTGATCTCTACATGGGGTCATTCTTCATTTTTTTTAACCCCAGAAAAGGAATTACTTATTGGATCAGAGCAATGGAACTGAATGGGTTATCTACACAACGAGCATCATTTTCGTGTCACCCTTGTTCATCAGTATACCAGCTCACGTGCAGTGGCAATGTGGAGCAATTGCCATTTACTTCTATTGGATGAACTTCTTAATGTATCTTCAGAGGTAAAACTGGCTTCAATGATCTCTATATCCTTTAAACATCCTTTAGGCATGTTTAATATAAAAAAGAGCTATTTTAAGTCCCATAAATATGTAACTGGCTTCTTCCTTTTCCAGTGTTGTAAACTGTGAGGATATCTTTTATATTATTAAGGAAAAGGGGAGGGAGGTTTGGAGTTCAGAGTGTAGACCAGGTTTCTCTCAACCTTGGCACTACTGAAATTTGGGACCAGATAATTTTTCTTGTGGGGCTCTGTCCTGTGCACTGTAGGATGTTTAGTAGCATCCCTGGCCTCTCCACTAGATACCAGTAGTAACCTTCCCCACCCGTGTGACAATAAAAAATTTCTCTAGATAATTGCCAGTTATTCTCTGGGTGGAAAAATCACCTCAAATCCAGACCCACCAGTCTAGTCAAATCTAGATTAAATGTGGGAGTAAATGGGCATAAAAGTATTGGCTATTCTTGTTTTGCCTGGTATTATTTGATAATTACTTACTTTAGATTAAAACAATTAAAAGGAAGTGTTAGGTATGGTAATAGTGATAGGAGGGAAAAATGTCAACCCCCAAACTCTAATTCTAGAGAGGAAAGGAGGACCAGGTTCCCCTGCCTCCCACACTTGCTGCTGGTGAGTTACATGTGTTATTTCAGCCCTGGCCGGTGGCTCAGTTCTTTGTAGCATCGTCTTGTACCCCAAAAGGTTGCTGGTTTGATTCCCAGACAGGGCACATGCCTACGTTTCTGGTTTGATCCCATATATGTTTCTCTCTCACATCAATGTTTATCTCTCTCTTTCTTTCTGTCTCTGTCTCTCTCTCTCTAAACATATCCTCAGGTGAGGATTTTTAAAAATGTTATTTCACACAATCTTTACAATAACAAGAGGTAAATGTTATTACTCACAGTCTATAAAAGAAGAAGCTGAGGCACTGAGTTAGTAACTAGCCCAAGATCTCAGCTGGTAAGTCAGATGTCGGCATTTTACCAAAGTCGGTCCAACCCTGGGAGAGCGCTTTCCCCACCTTAGGTCTGCATTGCTGTCCTGAGCACAGTGCAGTGGGGCTGATTCCCGACCCCCAAAAGGACAGGATCTGGTGGGAAGAGCTCTGACCTGGAAGGCAAGAGGCATCAAGATAGGTCCAGGCAGTGCCACTCTGTTGACTTTGTTACTATTAGTGACCTGAGCGAGGTCCTGGATGTCTCTGGGAACTGAGCTTCTAAGTCCTCTGATGTCTCTTTCAGCTTTAAAATCTTATGACTCCCCTTTTAACAGGGTGTCTTGTCAAAGGGAAAATACAAGTTAGTGGTCAGAAGACACCCATCATCTCCCCAGACATTTACAGTGTAGGTTGCTGGGGAGACACAGGAAAGTGTAGGGAGCTGTAAGGATGGGAGAGTGAAGCATGGGTATGTGCCTGCGACAGATGCCCCAGGAGCATGAGCTCATTTCATCACTCCCCACCAAGGCACCACACAACTCGTCTCTCTCATCCCCTCATCGCCTGGTAGCAGCATCTTGGATACTGGGAAGCTATGATTTCTCTCTCCTACTTTGGTCAAGTGGTAACACAATGAAAGATAAACATTAACAAGAAGAGAAAAGGAAAAGGAAAAAGGCAGATAGTGTGAGTGGATTGAAAATAAGACTTGATGCTTCATGAATTCTCATGTCTCATTTTGGAAAGTAACTGGCCTCAGTTATCTCATCTGTGGAAACTAGTGCCTAGTGCATGATAAATATTGACCCTGAATGAAATACACTGGGCCAGAAAAGTGAATAAATGTATTTTTTTTTCCTGCAAGGTTTTTTAGTTTTATTTTTTCTTTATTGATAAAGGTATTAATATGTCTGTGCAATACCCCATTACCGCCCCTCCCCCCCCCCCGCCCCAGCACATGCCCTCACCCTCTTGTATCTCTGTCCATTGGTTATGCTTATATGCATGCATATAAGTCCTTTGGTTGACCTCTACCCCTCCACCAACCCTCCCCCGCCTTCCCTCTGAGGTTTGATGGTCTGTTCGATGCTTCTCTGTCTCTGGATCTATTTTTGTTCATCAGTTTATGTTCATTATATTCCACAAATGAGTGAGATAATGCAATATTTATCTTTCTCTGACTGGCTTATTTTGCTTAGCATAATGCTCTCCAGGTCCATCCAGACTGTTGGGAATGGTAGGAGTTCCTTCTTTTTTACAGCAGCATAGTATTCCATTGTGTAGATGTACCACAGTTTTTTAATCCACTCATCTGCTGATGGGCATTTAGTCTGTTTCCAAATCTTAGCTATTATAAATTGTGCTGCTATGAACATAGGGGTGCATATATCCTTTCTGATTGATGTTTCTGATTTCTTGGGATATATTCCTAGAAGTGGGATTATTGGGTCAAATGCGAGTTCCATTTGAAAAAAAAAAAGTGAATAAATATTTTAATTTTTCAAATCTTCCTAGATTTGAGAACTGTGGGATTTTCATCGTTATGTTGGAGGTAATTATGAAGACTTTGTTGAGGTCCACAGTCGTGTTTGTCTTCCTTCTTTTGGCCTTTGGACTCAGCTTTTACGTCCTCCTGAGTATACAGGTGAGGAGTTGTGCCTGTGGTTCATTTCCTTGCTGTAAATATTGGGAATATATATTTATACTGAAGTCTCAATGGTGTATAATATCAATAATAACACAACAATATTTGGATACTTTCATTTTATCTGATATGTTGGCATTCAAATGATATTCACTGCAGGAGAAATATAGCCTTATTACATGACTTTTTTCCATTGTCAAAATGTTTATGTATAATGCACGATGATTTGTGTGCAGAAAAGATTATTTTGATGACTTTACCACCAGTTTATTGGTAGTTTTTATCCCTGTATTTCAGTAGCTGTAGTCCTATGACTTTAAAAATATTTTAAATACGATTTTTATCATTTTACTCTCCAGGAACCATTTTTCACTATATGCATTTTGCATTTCATGGTTCCCTTTCCGTCTCTCCTCAGGATGCTTTCAGCACTCCATTGCTTTCCATAGTCCAGACCTTCAGCATGATGCTAGGAGACATTAATTATCGTGATGCCTTCCTAGAGCCGTTTCTGAGAAATGAACTGGCATATCCACTTCTGTCCTTTATACAACTCATTACCTTCACAATGTTTGTCCCAATCGTCCTCATGAATTTACTTGTAAGTAATTTATCCTTGTATTTCCCATTTGCTGATCATTTGAGGCATTTCACAATCATTATTCGGAGCCTCCCCTATCTCCCTCCAAGAAGGGAAAAGGGACACCTGTGAAATCCATTCTTTCACTGAGGCCTGAGTGTGCCAGGTACAACGTGGGGCCCAGGGGATGCAAAGATGCATTCACTTGGCAAATGCTTATCAAGAATCTCCTAAGTGACCCAGAAACTGACCCAGATGCCGGGACACAGACAGATCAATACCCAACCCCTACATGATTATAAACTAGTCATGAAGTTAAGCAGTAAACAGATAAGTATGCAGCATGATGTCGTGGGGGTGGTAAATGCTATAAGGATATAAAGATGAATGGTGTGTGCTAAGTTAGGGTTTCCGGGAGCAGGGGAAGGCAAAGATTAGGCAGAGACCTTCATGGAGTGAAGGAGGAAGAACTCATCTCTTGAATCTCTCATGGACCAGAGATTTAAGTGGGGAGCGAGGGTGAGAGGTATTTGTGTCATTCAGATGCCCCCTCTAAAAAGTTAGAGGCTGGCTACCCCCACGGATATGGACATGTCCTTGCCCTTCCACGGAGAACCTGTCCAGCCCTGAGCATCCTGGCTGATGCAGGCAGGAATGCATCCCAAGTCCATGGAGAGTCCTAGCTGGCATTACAGGGCACATTTTTTCCTTATTCATTTACTCGAATGTGCACATAGTCCACACACTTTTTTGGAGCCTGACTATGCACCAGGGACCATGCTGGGCAGTGTTTCCAGAAAGAAAAAGTAATAGTACAGACTATGCAATGTTTTGATTCACTGACTTGATACAACTCCAGTTTTATTTTGGTGACATAGAAAAGTAAAAGATGGCAACTAAGAATAATAAAGAATGACATGAAGCCCACATTCGTCTCTGAGACTCACTTCCGTTTGGAAGCCCATTCTCTAGAGGAGAACCTGGGTTAGCAGTAGTACAGGTCGGTGCCACCCGCAGATCTGTACGGCCAGCACCCAGTGAGCTTCACCACCTGCTTGTCCCAGAGCAAAATCAGACCCACCAGGGCCAAGACTGACACTGTTCTCCTTCCTCAGACTGACTCGATATTTTCCACCCACCCGGCCCCCTTTTCCTCATTTCTGCCAATAAACATTTGCCTCTCCACCTACTTCCTCTTAGCTCGCACCTCGTGGTGCCTCATCCCCACTGCTGCAGAAGGCTGAAGAGTTCCTCCATCTCATCTCATTTCTCTGTCTAATCCTTCCCACAAATTATCACCACAGTGATGCCCTGATCATGAAAAATTGGGCCCGTCAGTGTCTCTTTCAAAGGTTTTTCTATGACTCTTCTAAAGCTTCAGTGCATGGGCACTGCACATAAGGTCCTCATGATCCGGATCCGACCCAGATTTCATCCAACTCCCCACTGTCCGCAGCTTTTACCCAGACACACAGCAGCACACGCGGTCACTGGGTGTGCCAGGCTTTCCTCCTGCCTCCTGGGTCTGCTCTCCATTTCCCGGAACCCCCCACCTTGGTTAACTCTTTCTCAGCTTTCAACATTCAGACCAGGCATCATCTCTGCTGGGCAGACTTTCTACCCCACCCCAATCTCCGGAGTCTGTTATCATAGTTTTGAGGACACAAATCAGAGAAAGACAATAATAAAACCTACTTCCTAAGTTATTGTGAGGATGAAATGAGCTAATATGAAGAATTTAAAACATATATGCATTCAAATGTTAGCTACTATTAAATATTAATAGTATTTGATTAACATTTAATATTAATGTATTGCTTATTTTAATTAGTAAATGACGAGGCTTACAAGCTTATAACTTGTATTAATAAATTATGGGACGCACAGCTCAGCAGACTCAGATGTCTTCAGAGCCAGGCAAGCACCTCTGATATAAGATCTAAACCAGAGAGACTGCCCATCGCGGGACTTGCAAATTAATAACAGAAAACATTATCCTGCCAGATAAAAGCCACTTGCTGACTATATTTGTACACCCTGGAATAGACTTTCCTGCTCATTCATTCAGCAGCTTTTTTGTGTGCCTACTATGTGTCCCGCACTAATCTAAGCACTGGGCATGTGGTGGTAACCTGGAGGGACTGACAGAGCCCTTGTTTACAGAGCTGGAGTTCACTTGACTGTGAGCCTCTCGGGCCTCAGAAAGCAGGGGTTGGGGTCAGCAGACATAGGCCCTGACTGTCTCCCAGTGGAAGAGTGAGTTAATTTGGACTCAGTAGAACTGAGCTGACAGCTTCCCCTCACCTAATTCTGCCCAGCCATGGATTTCTGGAGGATTTGTATTACCAGAGCCTCACCCACTCCTAAAGTGTACCATTTACAGCCAAACATACATAATATATAAATCTCTTCATTCCCTCATTTTAATGTTTTAACTTTTCCATGTTGTCCACCTTAGATGCTAAACTCCTGCAGTTTCCAGGCATGGTGCATGGCTATTGCCAACGGCATTTGATATCACATCACTCCCATCCTCCTCCAAAAGAATATATTTTTACTTGAAATTGAAATGAATTTCAGATTTATTTTTATGTCTTAACTTTTCATGATAACACTTGCCATTACTGGACCCACCGCCATGGCCACTGCTGTTAGGAGTTATACAGGCTTCGCAGCTCCCCGTGGGCTGTGGGAGCAAAGTGTTCAAGGGCCCTGCTGGTGAATTCCATGCCAGTCTGACAGCATCCAGGGAGACCGTAAGTGCATTTTGACGTGAGCCGTTACACTGGTCGTGATGCAATGCCGTGTTGTGCTTCAGATCGGTTTGGCCGTTGGGGACATTGCCGAGGTCCAGAAGCACGCCCTGCTGAAGAGGATCGCCATGCAGGTGAGGGTCGTGTTTGTTTCGAATCAGCACCACCTGAACCGTTCACACGCAGTCGTGGCTGAGTCCTGAGAACAAGCTGCTGAGCCCGGGCGTGTTCTTGCCACCGTGCCTGCAATGCATGTTCTCTGGTGCACCTGTGGTTGTCAGAGAATCAAAAATGAAAAAAAAAATCCTACAACAATGTTGGCAGAGGAATTGAGACACTGCCTAAGCCTCTTTCGAGGTCAACATGGGGTCAACCAGGCAGCTAGCCGCTGTGGCGCTGGTGGATGTGGTGAAAGGCAGGGGCAGGTGATTGGCTGCCAGGGGCCCAGGAAACGGGCTGCCCAGCCGTCAGTGACACAGCAGTCAGTGTTCAGTTGCTGTGCTAACGCTTTGGTCTGTGCAGTGTGAGAATTCCAGCTACTAATGAATGATCCCTATCAATAAATCCAATATGCGCTTTAGGTGGAACTCCATACCAACTTAGAGAAGAAGCTGCCGCTCTGGTTCCTACGCAAAGTGGATCAGAAATCCATCATCGTCTATCCCAACAGAGCCAGATACAGCCGAGGGTTACTAGTAAGTACATGGAACAGACATGGCATAGACAGTGCGACACTGCTGCATTGTGTACCCCAAAGGGTGCCTTTTCATTTTTATTTATTTATTTACTTATTTTAATATATTTTTTACTTATTTCAGAGAGGAAGGGAGAGGGAGGGAGAGAGAGAAATGTCAATGTTGAGAGAGAATCATCCATCGGCTGCCTCCTGCACACCCTCTACTGGAGATCGAGCCCACAACCTGGGCATGTGCCCTGGCTGGGAATCAAACCGTGACCTCCTGGTTCATAGGTCTACACTCAACTACTGAACCATATTAGCCAGGCCCAACGGGTGCCTTTCTACACACCCTGAGTCACTCTGCTTGTGGGAAACAAATAAGCTTGTTTGAAAAAAAAACAGTGCAGGATGAGAAAGTGATGGGCAGTGCAGTGGCCTCTCTCCATGTGGCTCAGCTACAGCTTCAGTGTTAAACATGTGCCACGTCCCTGTGAGAACACTTGGTGGGTGTACCATTTAAGTATCCTTTTTACATTGCAGGTGTGCTGTTTTTCCTAATCACATATCACTTACTTATATGTGCAGATGTATGTATGTCTGTGTCTGTGTGCCTATATAGAACACATGTGTACATATTCACAGATACACACCCATGGAGAATACATATAGAAAATACACAGAGATTAAGCCAGGCCATCTATACTAATAAAAGGGTAATATGCTAATTAGACCAAAAGACCTTTCAATCATCATTTCAGACATCCTTCTGGACAAAGCCATAGTGGCAGAGGCTGAGGCAGAGGCAATTAGGGGCGATCAGGCAGGCAGTGGAGCAGTTAGGGGGCAATCAGGCCAGCAGGCAGAGGTGGTTAGGGGCGATCAGGCTGGCAGGCAGATGAGCAGTTAGGAGCCAGCAGTCCCAGATTGCAAGAGGGATGTCTGACTGTTGGTTTAAACTGGCAGTCGGACCTCCCCCGAGAGGTCCCAGATTGGAGAGGGTGCAGGCAGGGGTGAGGGATCCTCCCCCACCCCTGTGCATGAATTCCGTGCACCGGGCCTATAGCTGTATTATAATGGGAAAGTATACTAAGAGTCAGAAGTACTGGATGCTAATCTTTTTTTTTTTTTTTAAATATATTTTTTATTGATTTTTCACAGAGAGGAAGGGAGAGAGATAGAAAGTTAGAAACATCGATGAGAGAGAAACATCGATCAGCTGCCTCCTGCACATCTCCCACTGGAGATGTGCCCGCAACCCAGGTACATGCCCTTGACCGGAATGGAACCTGGGACCTTTCAGTCCGCAGGCCGACGCTCTATCCACTGAGCCAAACCGGTTTCGGCTGGATGCTAATCTTAACCATGCCTGGGCCCCCTCTCTATGAATATTTTTTCTGAGTTCTTTGTAGGATAAGATTCCATTGTGTAATCATAACATGATAAAGGGAACCTAAGTGTCAGCCTATGCTTTACTCTGACTCTACACTATCGCCCTATCTGATTTCACTCACATCCATGGTTGCAATTACCACCTAACACAGGAACTCAGCGATTAATGTCTCTGGCCTACAGCTCTTCTGTGCATTCTGGGCCCCTGTATCCAGCTGTTGACTTGACATCTTCCCTGGTGTGTCTGAGGTCCCTGAAATTCAGCATGTTTAAAACAAACTCTTGCAAAACAAGCTCATGCCTTTCACTCTTCCCACGAATCACTCCCTCCCAACATCCCCTACAGAGAAAGGGTGGAAAAGCTCATCCTTCTCCAAAGTTGCTTATGTCAATCGACATCCACACCATTTGCCTGTGCAGATGGCAGCCTTGACATTGCCCCTCCCTCTTCCTATCCCCTCACGTCAGTCAATCACAGGTTTAGGCCATCAGACTTGCTGGGTGGTCTCCTCTTGCCTAGACTCCTAGAATTACCTCACTCCTGGTCATTTCACATCTGCCCTCGATCCTCTCTAGTTCACCAATCATTTAAAGATCCTAAATTTTAAAAATATTAAAATAGCATTTCAGAAATGCCCCCATGTGAAATTCAGGTGTTGCATACGATGCTGAGCAGTTTGAGAGAAATAGCTTATATTGTGTGAAATACCACCACTTATTTTGTTGTTAATCTCACCTGAGGATACTTTCTCCATTGCTTTTCAGAGGGAGTGGGAGGGAGGGAGAGAGAAAAAGAGAGAGAGAAACACCAATTTGAGAGAGACACATAGATAGCCCTGTAGCCTCCTGCACATACCCTGGTAGCTCTGATGTAACCTGCAACCCAGGCTGTGCCCTCGACCTGGAATTGAACCCAATACCCTTCAGTGCACACAGCGCTCCAATCACTGAGCAACACAGGTCAGGATGAAATACCGCCACTTATGATGGACATTTTTCATGAGAATTTCCTCATGAAAATGATTCACTTAAACCTTTTCCTAAACAGTCCTCCACTCCAGTTTACCCCTCCGTTTGTATTATTTATATATCCTGTACTTTGCTCTGTTATGTGTATAATTTTGTTATACAGCTCTTTGCATGTCTATTTCTCTCAACAGACTGTGAGCTCCTTGAGGGCATGGCTCTCGTTAGATACCTGTGCTAGCACGCCCTGGTTCAGAAGTTGAGTTATGGCACGTGTTCAGGAAATAGTTTCCGAATTGAGTTTAATGTGAGTAACTATTAATCTTTTATCCCACAGTGCATATTTCACCAATTATTTTGCACCCAAGAAGTAAGACAAGAAATACCAAATGCGGATACAGCTTTAGAAGTAGAAATATTGAAGCAGAAATACCGGTATGTATTTCTTCTTTTATCCATATTTGAGAAACTCAAAAGTCTTAAATAATGATGCATAGTAAAGGGTTACACTGTATATTTGTGTTTATCTTCTGTATTAAGGCATGCTTTAACTCAATGATGCTGCCAGGGGCTTGAGAATCATGAGAGAGTTTCTAGAACCTCCAACAACTTATTTGCTGCTACTCACCCAACAGTATCCTGAGCTGCTTGCATCCCTCATGAGCCATCTCCAGTCATACATCAAAGCTCTGAAAGATTGTGAGGATCCCAGGAGCAGATGCATAGTGTACAGTGGTTAAATGCAAGGGCTTTAGGGTTCATTTACCTGAGTTCAAGGCACTTAACCTTTCTGTGCAACAGTATTTTAATCTTTAAAATGGAAACCTAAATAAACCAGCTGTGAACCAATAGTATAACCGTAGGAAAATCGCTTATACTTTGAAAATATGTGTTCCTGACCAGGATTCTGACTATCCGGAGGCTGTAACCTGAGCACAGGTAACCCGATACCTGTTAGCACTCCTGGTCCCCAGGCCTTGTGCACGTGGAGGGCTGAAATAAACTCATGAAACCTGTATGTCCCTTTAGGCTGAAGGACGTGACTTCTCTTCTGGAAAAACAGCATGAGCTTATTAAACTCATCATTCAGAAGATGGAAATCATCTCGGAGACAGAGGACGAAGATAACCATAGTTCTTTCCAAGACCGCTATAAGAGAGAGCAGCAGGAGCAAAGGAATAGCAAGTGGAATTCCGTGCTGAAAGCAGTAAGGGCCCAAACGCAGAACCCTTAGCAGGAGTCACCCTTTAGCAGTGGGCTTCCTGCGTGTGCATCTCCTGCATATTAACACACATGCACAATATATACTTGGGGTCTGATCGCCAGTGTGGAGAGAGTGAGGAAAAGGCAGTAAGCTGATTCTGTTTCCCTCCCTCTGAAGCCAAATACTGTGTAGAAGTAAACTATCTCTTTCTAATCACATTTTCTGCCAGTCACTCTGCATTGGGAATATCCTTGCTGATATGTTCAAGTTGGACTTTACCTCACTATTTGAATGGGTGGAAAGTGATTTGCTAGCACATACATTTTTGATGATAAGGAGTAATAAATGTAACGGGTGAGCTAGAATGCAAATGTCAATACCAGAGTCTTGCTGGATAATGATGATAATTATATAATGTGTAATGCATTGGACAGTGCAGAGTCGCCTCGGCTGCTTCCATTTGGCATACTCTTTTGTGTTGGAAGATCCTGTGGGTGGAACCCTGTGTGCTCTGTTCTGATCGTAATAAATGGCCCCACCCTTCTGCTCCCAGCACACCTGATGCCACTCTGAGGCTCAAATCCACAGGCCTTGTGATATGCATGACTTTACTACAGATAGCATGTGTTATTTCTGTATTTTTTGTTTCTTAGTGATCATAATAAATGTAAAACCTATATAGCCACCTCAGTGATTATTGTGAGATGTTCTTTGCATTTAGTTTTTTTGAGATTTGTAAAAATGCCTCCACCGCATACGCCCTTTTCTCTTTTGATGTCCAGTGTCAGTCACATGCCTCTTCATTCATCTTTTCAAGGTGCTTCTCTCTTTTTTAAAAAAAAATTAAAATAAACAACAGTTCTGGAGGCTAGGAGTCTTAGATGAGGGTGTCAACATGGTTGGGTGAGGGCCCTCATCAGGGTAACAGACTTGTTTTATTCTCAAATGGTGAAAAGAAGGAAGGATCTCTCTGGAACCTCTTGGATAAGAGCGTTAATCTCACCCAGGAGGGCTCTGCCTTCCTGACCTAATTACCTCCCAAACACCCCACCTATTAATACAATGACCTTCGGGGGTTAGGACTTTAACATATGAATTTGGGGGAACACAAACATCCAGGCTTCAGTAAATGACAAATAAGATATAAATTATTTGAAAAAGGTATTTACCATTCTCTGTGATCATGACCCTTGTCTGCCATTTATAAGCCATGTGTAGAAATGATACAACTAAAACATTGCAATAGAAAGAGAAGAAGAAAATAGAAATGCAAACGTACTAAAGTAATTTTAAAAGGTTAAAAGGCATTTCTTTCTCTGGCTATGATAAATAATGGACTTTGGACTAACTTCCCTCCCCATCAGACAACTACTGGACAAAATATATGAAACTGATTTTAGACAAAAGGCAGATAGAACTCTGATCCATGAATAAGGGGCTGGAAGTGGTGTATCTGCATTCATCCCACTCAAGGTACTGCTCCTAATTTATTTTCCTCTTTGCACCAATTCTCTTGTTTATTCCCCAGGAGACACCCACTTTGGTGAATCTCTTTGGCCATGTATGTATCCTTGTGTTATGTTGAACAGTGTTGTTTGAGGTGTGCTTTTATTTATAGAGGTGCTATCATGCTGGTTCTTGTTCTCTATCTTACCTCTTTACAATGGGCATTCTGTCTCCAAGATATGACCGTGTCACCTTCTGTCCATCTAGTACAGGGCTTCCAACAACTGCTGACTATCATTGTGTGCACCCCACATACGCTCCTGAACAAAGGAGTCCCTTCCCTTCTCTTGGCTCTCTCTCTCTCTCTCTTGCTCTCTCGCTGCTTTTGCTGACTCTTGGCTTGTGCAGTGCTCACACTTGCCCACATGGCCCACAGTCATGTGGACCCCACACACACTGGACTGATGGACTACTAGCCTGATGCTGTGCCGGATTCAACTCCACCCTGGAACGGAAACACTGGACACTGGCTTTGCTTTTAAGCTCTGCTGGATCCCCGCCTGCACGTTTTCCAGGACTGGTTTAAGGGAAATGGGGCTTCTGCAACCCAGGGATGTAATTCTATGTAAACAAAGCTTTCTACTACATCTCATCCTCCCTTGGGGGCCTCCAGAAATTCTTACTCTAGCGGCAACCCCAAGCCCCACTCCACTAGCAAAGGAGAAGGGAAATCCACGCAATTCTCCACTAACAGTTATATTAATATACATAGTTTTATATGTGTAATTACAATTTTTGATTAAAGGCAAGAAGTATCAGATGCTTTCGAATGAAAGAAAAAATGTGTCACTGATAAAGAAAAACAACCACTTAGTCTCGAAGCAGCTATCATAACCTTAAAAGGAGAAGACTTAAGGCAACACGAACAAAAATACACCTCCAACTTAACCTTACCATGTAAATATTCCAAAAAGTCAGCTCGGGGTGGCCTCGGCCCTGCACTGCTAATGACACCGGGGACCCAGGGAATTCCCAGCTGGACTCAGCCTGCCTGCGCTGTGCTTTTCAAACAAGTTCGAGAAAGGAAACTGTCCTGCTGCTGCCCTGTGTGTATATTTTGGCTGCTTCAGGACAGAAGGTAATGGGGGGAAAGCACCTTTCATTTCATTTTTCACCATAATGAGGAGCACCATTTGACATGTGACAATTCCACCAGATAAGACAAGAGCAATAAAACGCAGGGCAGAAATGTGAAAGAATGTTTCCCTCCAATGCTGGGCATTGGATGGCTGTTTTGTGATATTTTAAAACTTATTTTTAACTGATCATACCTGAGCCTAACCTTTGGAAGAAGAGACCCCTATGGATTCTCACTAATTAACAAAAGTTCCCAGAGGTGGAACACTGGCGTGATATGCATGACACAGCACACACATTTATGGGGAGATGACTAACTCGCACATTTCAAAGACCAAGCGCTGTGTAACTGCAGAGTATGCCTTCAGCATTGAGCAACAAAGGCTCTTACAACTACAAAAACCAAGTGTTTGCATTTCAAAGGTGGGAGGTGTGTGTGTGGGGGGGAGGGAGGGAGCAGGGGATGGTAAACATTCTAAATCACCCATTCTTCTCAGCAAGGAGTCCATTCTATTCAAATCAAAGTTAAAGACACTGTTTCATACCTGACATTTGAAGCCTAGGTTGTATAATTCCTTTTAAAAATTGTAACCATAAACACAATTTAAATAGAATAACTATCAGTACACTAAAAGAAGAAAATAAACAAACGATATAAAAAAAGCTTTAAAAAAGGAAAAGCATCAAGACCCACAAAAATCCAAAAGCATAAACAAGACTATACAAATAAAACCTATAAATCCTGATCACAAACATAAAAATCACTGAAGGCAAAATACTCTCCATTTGGGTTTAAAATTTTAATTCCTAGAGAATAATCTAAATTAGCATTACAGAAAGATGAGCAAAGAAAAATATAAAATGTAAAAACTGGAGTGACAAAATGAACTTAATAGAAATAACTCAAGGAAAATGAAACATAGGCAAAAATAGTGCTTTACCCCGATTGAGGTTTTGATCTATTAGGAAGTTGTGAGTTACTAAAGTTTTTGTTTCAAATAAGTTATCAAAATATGTCAAGCTATAACTGGTAGAAATGAATCATTGGTAGACGCTGTGGGAGAACCTTAACACACCTCCATTAGGCTAATCCTAGCTCTGCATTTATGAATCCTGTGACCCACAGTTTATTAAAACACAGTTGCCAAGGGACCGGAGAGGAGAGCCTCCCAGGCAAGGCAGCCAGCAGAGAGCAGCAGCCGCTGCAGCTGCAGCAACACGGGTGCCAAGCCGAGGTTCCCAGGCGAGAACAGAGCCTGGTCAGAATGAGGGTATGTCTGCAGGAGAGGGAAGAGTTTATGAACCTTTAACTCCCTGATTGTTGCGTGGTGTGAGCTCCTTACCTGACCCAGCTTAACCTATTTTTATGTCTGCCAGCTTTTCCCCTTCCAATGTCTGACATTAATATCCCTTTCTGAACAATAAATTAAAGAGTAACCCATGCAACTTGAGTTTGTGGGTGAAGAGAGACAAGAGTAACTAGATCTGAACCAGTACTGGGTCTGGCTTTCTTTCCCCCTTACCTAGGTTTTAATGACAAAAAATGAAGCCACCTTAGTCCATATGCCAATAGAGGGGCTATTTGACCACCCCATGTCCCTTCCCCAACAAACTCACCACCTGAACGTCAGCTGAATGAGACCTGCCCTGCATAAGCTCGTCCTTCACATTTCCTCTTGCCCTTTGCTCCCTCCAGAGCTTGCTCTTCGTGTGGGTTTGCCCCACATTCTCCTGTCCCCTCTGGACAGCCTCCTTGTTTAAACAGTGGTCCTCACCGGGAGTAAGATGTGCTTCAGTGGAGTCATTGCCCTCTTGCTGGGTGGTGAATATTTCTTCTCGACCCTAGTATGTCCTAGTGCCTTACTATGCATAGTGGGCCAGTAGCACAAGCATCCCCAGGGCTTGTTAGAAATGCAGAATCTCAGAAAAGCAGCACCTGATGCGACCCAGATGGCCTGGTGGTTTCCATGCACATCACAGGCTGAGCACACTGCTCTTGTGAAGACTTCACACTGTTACCACTGGATCCATAACTTAAAAACCTCTAGTCTGCCTGGACGGCATAGCTCAGTGGTTGAGCACTGACCTATGAACCAGGAGGTCATTGTTTGATTCCGGTCAGGGCACATGCCCAGGTTGCGGACTCGACCCCCACAGTGGGGTGTGCAGGAGGCAGCCAATCAATGATTCTCTCTTATCATTGATGTTTCTATCTCTCTCTCATTCTCCCTTAATCTCTGAAATCAATAAAAAATATATTTAAAAAAATAAATAATTAAAAACCTCTGGTCAAATATGGAAATGCTACCTACTCTAACACCCCCACTCCTGGTTCACAATGCACACTGGCTTAATAAAGGCTCGGATAAGACCTGTAATAAATAAACTTGTGAGACTTGACGGTGCTTTAAGTCAGGTGCCAACCCCTAAGGTAGCTAAACCAAATTTTCATAAAAGATTCAATGTCTTGTTCATCTCCAGTTGTAGCTACTGAGGGTAAGTCTTAGCCTCACGGCAGAGACAGCTTTGTTCGATCTGGTCTCTGAAATGGACAAATATCCACAAAGGTTTTGTAAGAAGAGATACGGGAGGAGAGGTCAGGCTCAAGGCCCGGTGTGGAGACAACTGCATTAGTGATCTACGGCTACGTGACAACATTACCCCAATGTCAGTGGTTTAACCAACAAGCACACACTTTCTCCCACTTTCTGGCTGTGAGGAATCCAGCCCGCCTCAGCTGGGTGCTTCTGCCAGGACATTGTCTCTCAGGACATGGGCTGTGGTCTCAGCTGAGGCAACATCTGTGTCAGCATCTGAGCTCACGCAGGGCGATGTCGGGACTGAATTGAAGGCCTGACTTCCTCTCTGTCTATTGGTCTCCCTCAGTGCTAGACCATGAAATTGCAACTCATGTCATAGAGGCTTGTTCAACCCCAAGTGAGGGACTGGAGAGAGAGACAAATTTAGAGAGACAGGGAGTACACAGGTGGGAGTGAGCAAGTGATAATCATGGATTGGCTGCCTCCTGCACACCCCACACTGGGGATGTGAGGAGGAAACTGGTCTTGCAAGGTGTGTCAGGCCATAAAAACTGTGAACAATGCACTGCCCTGGGGGCAGGGCAGGGAGGTCATTATCACTTGCCTTAGGACAGATAATCGGATATGGCCTAGGGACCCCCAACACCTGGGGGCCTTCCTGTAAGCCCACGAAAGGGGGCAGAACCACATCTGCAAGACAAAGACCCCCGAAGGTTATAAAAAGTGAAGCCCTCTGCATGTTTCTTCACTCTGATTTGGAAATTATTCCCGGAGTCCACTAGTATTAATAAACGGGGTCCCTCCCTTACTCTAGGAAGCATGCTTGGTATTTCTTTGGTCTTCTGCAACAGATGGAGCCTGCAACTGGAGATATATATATATATATAAATTTTTTTTCCAAGTCTTTAAAATCTGAAGAACTGGGGCCCTTGAGGGGATTCCTTTTAACCTCAGATCCTCACCAATACATAGTAGCCAATAACTCTGTGGGGCATCAGCTAGGTGTTACCCTCCTATATAATAAAAAGCTACTATGCAAACAGACCAAATGGTGGAACAACCAAACAACCGGTCGCTATGATGTGCACTGACCACCATGGGGCACGGGTGGAACATGGCAGGCATCCGCAGCAGGTGGCAGAGTGTGGAACATGGTGGGCGTCAGCTGCAGCGGGATGGCAGAGCAGGTGAGCGAGGGCACCAGACTAAGGCGGAGTGCTGGTTGCTGTTATTGGGGTGAGCCTCTGGTGGTTACTGAAAATTCTTTGCTCCCACCGGTGCCCAGCTCTGGCCCCAATTGCTTGGTGCCATCAGCAGGTGCGAGCAGCGGCTGCTGGCCCCGATTGCCCCTCAGGGCTTCTCCACCTCCCCCTGCTCCTGAGGGGCAATTGGGGCAGCAGCTGCTGCTTGCACCCACTGACGACGCCGGCCCTGCTTGCACCTGCTGCTGGCACCAGCCCCAATCTCTCCACACCTTCAGTGGGTGAGAGTGGAGCCGACACCATCAGCACCTGGGAGTGGCGGCAGTGAGAGTGGGGCTGCTGGCAGACAGGGGACCTGGGGTCATGGCGGGAGGGACTTGGTGGGGGCTTGGAGGATGGGCCAAGACCTGCCCCTGTGCCCACTGCAGTCTCAGGACCCACAGTTCCTTTCAAGGTGCACAAATTCATACACTGGGCCCCTAGTGGTGAATAAAACAGATGTGGTTTCTTCTCTCTGGAGCTTAAAGTTTAGAAGAAAACAGACTAGGGAAGGGCTAGTGACATTCTTGCAGTGGGGATGACTTGCAGAGGGTCCTGGAGCCTGCTGCTACTGGCTCCAGGAGTAAGTGCCGCATCCTCAGGAATGTGCCGGCCCCGTTTCAGACACTGCCATTTCAAAATCAGCCGGTGGGAGTGTTAGGCCATTGACAAGAGCCCCTGCTGTTAGCCACTGCACCACTGGAGACCAGCATGTCCCATGGAGGTGCCCCTCCTGGTTGCTGAGCAGGATGCAATGGGTATAGCCAATGACTAGCTAGGCTGTGAGGCCAGGGAGGGAGCCAGGGCATTTGATACCAGGGTAGTGGAGGCACCAGTGGGTGTCACTTCCTCCTCTTCATCCGATGTGGGAAGGATTACTTGCCTGGCCACCTGTGCCAATCAGGTTGCCATCCAGTGGTGGTGGGGTCCCACAGGTGGCAGAGCATTCTTCTGGAGCTTACTGAGGTTTGAAACATTTGGCTTATTGAGGTTTGCCTCCTGCACACTCCCTACTGGGTATGTGCCCGCAACCAAGGTACATGCCCTTGACTGGAATCGAACCTGGGACCCTTGAGTCCGCAGGCCGACACTCTATCCACTGAGCCAAACCGGTTAGGGCTTATGAATCATAATGTAAATATCTGATATGCAGGATGTATTTTCATTGTTACAAATTGAACATAATTAAAGCATAGTGATTAATCACAAAAACAATATGTAATTATATATGTGTTTTCCAATGGTTTTAGGTGACCCCTGTGAAAGGGTCGTTTGACCCCCAAAGGGGTTGCGACCCACAGGTTGAGAACCGCTGCTCTAAAGGATACTTTAAACACTACCATTAATAAAGGCAATATTGTTTGTAATAAATAGAAAGCGATCATAAAAATAATGCAATGAAAACAGAACAATGCTATTGAATGCCAGCTCTGAGCTTGAGATCTGTTCAAAGATGAAATGTCAACAGGTATGACAGGTGCCACCCGGCAACATCCAGGCGGCCATCAAATGAAAAGGAAATAACTTCATCAATGGGTGGTTTGACATTACTTAATGTCTTATCTGAAAACCACTTAAAATTACCTCGTTACACCAGGGGGATGATGATGATGATAATGATGATGATGATGGTGGTGGTGGTGATACAGTAGCTTTGTGGCTGTTCCCTTCCCACCGAGTCTAAAAAGAACACTGGACAGTGATGTGTCTCATCACCATAGGCTACAGGGTGGAGACATTAAAGGAAATGTAAGAAGCAAGAACATACCTGGGAAAGTCAATGGTTTACAGGAGAAGAAACCAAAAAGGGTGGGGCCGGGACAACCTTCAGGCCACCTGTGAACAGAAGCCAATATTTTTCTTCTTTAGGGCATTTTATTTTCCTATTGAATGTCTGCTCCATCTCATAATGACAATTTAATGCAGGATGTGCGTTGTTTCCACTTACTTTGAGGATCTCAGAGTTGGGAATATGCCTGTGACAGTGCTGAAGACCAGGCAAATTACAAACTGCAGGTAATTCACTCTAAGTCTGACCCTACAAATGCACACTGAGGACTCATTTCTTTTGCCTCCATCCAGTCACTGTTAGCTAATAAAAAGTTCACTCTGAAAACCAAAGGCTCTCACCTAATTTAACCTGATTGCCCTGGCCTAGTCTGGCTGGCCTGAGAAGCCTGCAGTGTGGAGAGGATGTGTCATCCTCGGCCCCTCCTCTCTTTTATCATCAACCTCTCCTCCCACATTCAGTCTGCTGCCTCTGGCTCCTACAGGGAGGGGAGGGGGAAAGTTTTCACTGGTTAGTGCAGCCCAAACATCTGTTCCCTGTGGGTATGGTAGACATCCAAAGTGGACGCTTGCTGGGGTCCAACCCCAGCAGGTCCAGGGGTTCCCCAAAGGCGTAGACGGAGTCGGCGAAGAAGGAATGACATGGAGGCAGCGTTCAGTTGATCAGCAACCTAGCCAGGATCTCTAGCCAGGATCTCCAGCCAAGTTCTGGTCTGGATCTCCAGCGAAGTTCTGGCTAGGATCTCCAGCCAGGTTCTGTGTCCATGTTCTCTTGCTAGGTTCTCCAGGTTCTCCAGCCAGATTCTGTAGCCATGTTCCCTCGCTAGGTTCTCCAGCCAGGTTCTGTCCAGGTTCTCCAGCCAGGTTCAGTCACCAGGTTCTAGTCAGGTTCTCTTGCCAATTTCTGTAGTCAGGTTCAGTCCAGGATCTTTTGCCATGTTCTCTCCAGCGAAGTTCTTCTGTCTGTAGGTTCTGTGTAGGTTCTGTCTTCTTAGTTCTGTGTTCTAAGCTCTGTATTCTAAGTTCTGTGTTCTAAGTTCTGTCTCTTGCTGTCTTGTTACAACTGTATTTATACCAGTTGATTCAATCCTATCAATCTCTATTACAAAGGTTAGGGCGTTTCTTATCTCCATTCCAGGGAGTAAAGATTATGTAGCTTAAGCATGATTGTTTGTAGTTAAAGTGATTAACTACCCACGTGGCACTTAGTTAAGGAGTTTTATCCCCTCCCTGACTTCAGGGGAAAATCCCTACCTGGGGAAACAACCTTTCTCAGAGAGGTGACCTTGGTTAAAACACATAGTGCCAAGAAGGTGAGCAAACATATTAAGAACAGTATGCCATATATGCCAGGTCCTTTGAAACAGCAAGGATGGACCGGCTCCCGGCAGACGCTTCCATGGAATGCTACTGTGAGTTCCTGAACATCTACTGGGACCTCTCACTGCAGTTCCCTGGTGTGGATTATGTCTCCTCTCCGGCTGGCTGCTGTCTCTCACCCCTTACTTTCTATATGCAAAGTTCTATATCCAGCTATTTCTGGCCGAGGTGCCTCATTCTCCAGGAAGGGGTTCTCTACAAAATGGGTAGTGACTGAATTCCTTCTCTAAGGTCCACATGTGGCCAATAGGAAGTACCTACCTTTACCCATTTGATGGAGATGCAGCCTGCTCCCTACTCTGCCCCCCAGGACTTGCGAAGTGTAAGATTAAAGTGGTGGCATCCAATGGAGGGCAGAGAATGGGGGACAGGGACATTTTGGTGGTGAAATGCTATTTACATCTGATGAGTATAGTGCTCAACATCCTACGATGTACAGGACAGCTCCCACCACAAAGAATTGTTCCCCCGATGTCATAGCCCAAGGTTGATAAGCCTGGAGAAGAGGAGCAATATTCAGGGCTATATAAAAGTCTATAAGACCCTACAGGAATGAAAACTGCATCAGAATAGAAACAGAAACCGAAAACGGTCATTGCTTAACTGTTCTCTAGAATTTCCAGAAGACCTGGTCTACTTATCTCCTGTTACTGTGCATGGGCTCATTCACAGGTCTAGTCACAAAATTATAAGATACCCTCACAAAATGTGTTCGAGCTACCCCCATGGATGTCCCTCAAGCCTAGATCAATTTTCTCATTAAGGAACTTCGGCTAATTCTTGAACTACCTCCTTACTTTGCATTTCTGTAAGTCCACCTAGCACTGCATCTGAAAATAGGAAGATGAGTCACAAACCAAAAATGAGCATTTCTTAGGTACTTGATTTGAGGGCAAAAGGCTTACTCACCAATTGCAGTTGCATTTTGAAAGACATCATAGTAAGAAGTGGGGCGCAAAGGCCTAAACCAGTGGTTCTCAACCTTCTGGCCCTTTAAATACAGTTCCTCTGTTGTGACCCAACCATAAAATTATTTTCGTTGCTACTTCATAACTGTAATGTTGCTACTGTTATAAATCGTCATGTAAATATCTGATATGCAGGATGGTCTTAGGCGACCCCTGTGAAAGGGTTGTTCGGCCACCAAAGGAGTCGCAACCCACAGGTTGAGAACCGCTAGCCTAAACCTAACCGGGAGGGTGGGATGAATTGAATTTTGTAAAGGTGGGGATGCAAAAAAATTGCCCTATTTCTTTATGAATGAAACCGTCGCCTATTTCACTTCTATTTCAGATGGTACTAGGTAATCAACGGACAGTGAGCAGCAGAAGAGAATGCATTTGGCAATTACTATGCTCTTTCATCAATGTGCCATGTGACATACAAGGGAAAGGTGCTACCTCATGGAGGTGAAAAGTCACCATATGTGGAGCTGCCATCAGGGTTTGGGAAGAAATATGTAAACAGAGAATGCTGCATAAACATGACGAGGAAATGGGCTGGGCTAGACCCTGGAGAGGTCAGAGTAAACACAGCTTGTTTGAAAAACAGAGATGGTCCTTTAACTTCAGCTCTTGTGGGTGCAAGCGACTATGTCTGATTCCAGTCTGTGGTAGCAAGACCCTTCTTTACCTTGAATAAACAGGAGATTGCCACCGAAGAACACGCTGTAACATGCGGGAGCCTGACCTCTTTTGCCCTGTGCACTCTGCCTGCAGGGTTCCTGGATTTGTACAGAAATACTTCAGAGCTTCAAATGGTTAAAGGCCAGACCTGTTTATCGCTGCATTGTGTACTTGGGAATTAAGACAAAATTAAGGAAATGACTTACTGTTACAGTAAAGGCCTTGAGCATAATGTTTATAAAATGAAATTCCTTTCCTGAGAAAATGTGGGAAACTATGTTGTTGGAACTTTAAAAATGACACGCAGAACCAAGTGTTGGTTCTGCAGTGCACTGTCCTTCCCTAACACCCGCGGCTCGGAGCGGTAGTGCCATGTCAAACAAGCTGATTGGAACGGAAGGTGAGCCTTTTCCAAGGCTCTCCATTCCTGGGTTTTTATCAGAGACTCTCTTTTTGTCCCTCTTGACAAATTAGCATTTATTCCCAAATGGGCTCATGAAATCCTTGCCCCAAACCTCTGCTCAGAGCCTTCATTTGGGGAAGCTGTGGACCTCATCAGACAATGCCCGGGGCACTGTCCTTCACAGGGGGAAGTGGGGGGGGGGGGGGTGGAAGGAGGTGTGTGTGGGGGGGCGGTCCTGAAATGTCAAAGGCAACAGCTAGAAGTGATTCAGAGAGGCCTTGAGATTTGCTCAGGGCTGTGCAGATAGGAAGGGACCCATGACTGGGACAGGACTGGCACCCTGGGCTTCTGATTCTAGCTTCGGGCTTGTCTTTCCTCCCCTAACACGACTGGTCCCAGACCTCTCTACAGTCTACAGCCGAGTTCCTAGACCAGCCGTGGGCAAACTACGGCCCGTTTAAAATGAATAAAACTAAAAAAAAAAAAAGACCGTACCCTTTTATGTAATGATGTTTACTTTGACTTTATATAAGTTCACACAAACACTCCATCCATGCCTTTGTTCCGGCCCTCCAGTCCAGTTTAAGAACCCATTGTGGCCCTCGAGTCAAAAAGTTTGCCCACCCCTGTCCTAGACCCACATGGACCCACCTCAGTCTGAGGGGCTCTCTCAGTCATTCCAATCATAGAAACCCATTTGCATGTGTAAACCAAGCCTAAGGGTATTTGATCTGAAGGAGAGAACGGAAGACAGTCCATAGGCATGCATTTCTCTGGAAGCCTGAGAGGTGGCCCATGCTCCCCAATGTATCTTCAGTGCAGCCTCACATCACTTTCACTTTTACTATGAGTTCCTTGTACAAAGAAAAGATGCTGCTTGTCATAGAAGCACAAATGGCACAAAGACCAACTAAAGAACAATTTTTAAAAAACCTACAATCATCCAGTGTTCGCATTCAGAAATATCACTTACTGCTAGTGCAACTTCAGGCTGTTATTTAACTGTGACTCAGTTACTCCTGAGATGGGGATTAAAAATAGCATCTTCCTTGTTAGAACACAGACTCCTAGTCCCACCCTCAGAGAATCAGCAGTGGGGTGTCTGGCCCAGGAACTGGCAGTTTGGGAAAGTTCTTCACCTGATTTTCATGCTCAGAGACATAGAAACCACTAGTTACAATAATTCCAAGAAAATAAAGCTACCATCTCTGAAGAATAAAAAATATTTATATTTAATGTTAATCCAAACCAGGTGTTAACCTGGGAGAATATTATTTTAATTCAAGAAAGGTTTGCATTTAGCATGTATAATTCTATGGGCTAAGATTAAGGCGGGGTGGCGGGGGGAGCAGCAAGCTCTTTGGTTGCTGAAAAAAATGTTCTTAGCTAATTTTTATAAAGTGCTTGGAACAGTGCTGGGTACACAGTAAATGCTCAACAAATGTTAGCGATTACTTTTAGTATTGAGTAGAAATTGTATTGGTTAATTTAGGAAATTCATAAATGATCATTAAAGTGGGAGTAATCCACTCTGTATGCGAGCAAAATATCCTTTAGAAATTACATACACTGAGTGGCCAGATTATTATGACCACCTGACGTTTATAGGCAAATTAGCTATAATTTCGTGCTGAAGTTGCTAGAGGCCAGACCATTATAAATAGGGAAGCAGGTTGTTTACCATGACAGTAGAAGTGATTTTTTTCTGAAGATATGGGTAAACAACGCGATTTAACAGCCTTTGAACATGGGAAATACACACACACACACACACCCACACACACACACACACACACTGAATGGCCAGATTATTATGACCATTCCATCAGTACTTCATTGGGCTACCTTTTGCCTTCAATACTGTGATGATTCTTCTTGGCATTGACTCCACGAGATGTTGAAAGGTAATGCAAGGAATCTGACACCATGCCTGATGAATAGCACTGTCCAGTTCTGTGAGATTTGATGGTTGTGGAACCAGCTGCCTGATGGCTCTTTTAACTTCGTCCCACAAATGCTCAATTGGATTGAGATCTGGTGATTGTGGGGGCCACCTAAGCAAGGTAAAGTCTCCCTCATGTTTTTGAAACCACTCCTGCACAATACGAGCACCGTGGCATGGCACATTGTCTTGTTGGAAGAAGCCATCTCCATTGGGATACGCAATCAACATGATAGGATGAACTTGATCAGCAACGATACTTAGGTATGTTGTGCTATTCAGACGCTGTTCCACACGAATTAAAGGGCCCAAATCATACCAGGAAAACATGCCCCAAACCATAACACTGCCCCCACCAGCTTGAAGGGTTGTACTCATTCATGTGGGGTGCATGCTTTCATGCTGTTTCCGCCAAATTCTCACTCTGCCATCTGCATGATGCAAGTGGAAACGTGACTCATCGGATCACATGACTTTTTTCCAATGCTCGACTGTACAATCCTTGTGTTCCTGTGCGAATTGGAGACGTTTTATCTTGATAACTGCAGACAGCAAAGGTGTTCGAACAGGCCTTCGGCTTCCATATTCCATACGATGCAATGTATGGCTAATTTGCCTACAAATGTCAGGTGGTCATAAAAATCTGGCCACTCAGTGTTTACATAGCAAAGCACATTAAAACTTCATCCAGGATGTTAACTTCTTACATTTCCCCACCAGGCAACTGTGGATAGTCCTCTTACTCACCTCATTTTTCCTTCCTTAACACTGATGTTGACAACACTTTTTATCTTTCTGAGAAAAAATACCTAAAATTATCTAGAAAAGGCTGCCTGGCCTGTGTGGCTCATTGGTTGAGCATTGACCTATGAACCAGGAGATCAGGGTTTGATTCCCTGCCAGGGCACATGCTCAGGTTGGGGGCTAGCTCCCCAGTGGGGCCTGTAGGATGCAGCTGATTAATGATTCTCTCTCATCATTGATGTTTCTATCTCTCTCCCTTCCTCTCTGAAATCAATAAAAATATATTAAAAAAAGAAAAAGGAAAAAAAAGGCATATGTTCTTGTTCAAAGAAACCTGGAGCTGGGAAAATCCTTTAGGTCACTTAGTCCAACCTTGGCACAAATGTTAGAGGAGTATTTTGAAATGTATGCCAATTAAACACACGGCTATAATAAAATTCCTAAACTTTTCCCACCTTGTACTTGTTTATAGTACAAGATGTATGGGAAACAGGCACATGGAAGGTATGAAGGTATGCAGGTATAACATGTTTGCTTTGGATGGCTTCATTTTTCTCACTGACTCACTCATTTGCATTTCAGGGGAGTCTGGGTTCTACCTTCCTAAGCCTCTGCACCTGGCAGGCAGCAGCCCACTTCCCTGTTCTTAGCTGGGACAGGTGACACTTCATAGCAGATACAAACTGTTACTTTTTTTTTTTTTAATATATTTTATTGATTTTTTACAGAGAGGAAGGGAGAGAGATAGAGAGTTAGAAACATCGATGAGAGAGAAACATCGATCAGCTGCCTCCTGCACATCTCCTACTGGGGATATGCCCGCAAGCCAGGTACATGCCCTTGACCGGAATCGAACCTGGGACCTTTCAGTCCGCAGGCGGACGCTCTATCCACTGAGCCAAACCGGTTTCGGCAAAAACTGTTACTTTTATGCCACCACATGCTGGGTCCTTCATGCAAGGCCGCCTTGTGACCCTGCTCAATCCTCTTAACCCTTTCTTCTCCCCAACGTGTCCCCTAGCCACGCACCAGCCACTATTAAAACATGATTATAAGTCATGGTTTTTTGCTTACTGACCCTTCTTACACATAAAAAAAAAAAAAAAAAAAAGGCTGTAAGCTCCGAGGGCGCAGGCCTAGCTTGGACAGCATCACTGCTGTTGATGAATCTTTATGGAGGCCTTATCTTATATTTCTAACAGCAAAGCGCGGCTCTGTTTGACCGAAGCTGTTTATATATCTAATCAGAGTACATCAGGAAACGTGGCTGACAGCACAGGGCTGCCTGAGAAACATAATATTTGCTGGCCAGCACTAAGGCAACCTTTCAGCTCAGAGGCATGATCAATGAAGTGTGCCTGAGGCTCTGTTTAGATGAAGGGAAATAACACATTGGTGGCCACATTCGTCCCAGCAAATCGGTTTCCTTCACGCGGGCTGCAGTGCAAAGCTTTGCAATAAACCGATGACAGGATTAAACTCAACCCACTCCTCACGTGCCCCTCGTGTGGTTGCTGGCCACAGGCTGGGAAGGAACAGGGACGCGACTTTGACTGGAAGGGGATGGCGCTGCGGGGAAGAGCAGCCTGCAACCCGCCCTGCCACTAACTAGCTGCCTGGCCTGTGGCCGGTTATCTTCTCTCTCCGAGACTGCTTCGCCAGCCATAAAATGGAGAGGTACTAGTCAGGCTTGTCTGGGGAAATCTCGGGGGTCGGTGGGGAGAGAGCGACTGATTTTCAGGAGTTGTTAGGTGTGATCATGGGGGCCAGCCAGTCTGAAATCGGCAGAACAGCCCTGAGGGTGGAGACCCAGGTGAAGAGCTGATGCTGGAGCCCCAAGGCCAAAAGCAGTCTGGAGTCAGCATTCCTTCTTCCTCAAGAATTATTTATTAAGGCCTCAGCTGATGGGGTGAGGCCCGCCCCATTGTGGAAGGTAAGCTGCTTTACTCAAAAGTCAACTGATTTAAAGTTTCATCCCATCGAAAACATACCTTCCCAGCAACGTCTAGAGTGGTGTTTGACCGAAACTGGGTCCCCTGAATACCATGGCCTAACCCAGTGGTCGGCAAACTGAGGCTCGGCAAACCACTGCTTGCGAGCCACATGCGGCTCTTCGGCCCCTTCAGTGTGGCTCTTCCACAAAATACCGGCTCTTCCACAAAATACTGACTTCTGCGCATGGGCCACGAAGTTTCAATCGCACTGTGTGTGCAGCACGTGGTATTTTGTGGAAGAGCCACACTGAAGGGGCCAAAGAGCCGCATGTGGCTCGCGAGGCCCTAACTGAACTGACACAGGATATGAACCATCACGGGGACCATCGTGATGCCTGGCTCGGAGGGGTTCGGGGAACATTAGATGTTCATGCCCATGAAACACTTTGCACAGGACCACATCACTGGCTTCGTGTCCCAAGGTTTTACACAGATTCGACTAAAGATTTAAGATTTGCCGAAACCGGTTTGGCTCAGTGGATGGAGCGTCGTCTTGCGGACTGAAAGGTCCCAGGTTCGATTCCGGTCAAGGGCATGTACCTGGGTTGCGGGCACATCCCAGTAGGAGATGTGCAGGAGGCAGCTGATCGATGTTTCTCTCTCATCGATGTTTCTAACTCTCTATCTCTCTCCCTTCCTCTCTGTAAAAAATCAATAAAATATATTTTTTTAAAAAAAGATTTAAGATTAAATTGTGAAACAGCAGAAAACATGAGCCACCATCGGGTTTAATTCAGGGTTAAACATCTGTCAGCATCGCCTTCCGATTCCTTCTCAGCCACACTGGGAAGCCTCCACCAATAAGCCTCTGGGTCACTGGGAGCAAAGGGAAGTTTCTAGACTCTTAAAAACAATAGAAACACTTTGGGGTGCAGTCAACTTCTCTGGGTGTCTTCACGCCACATGGCCAGGCCTGGGATGGAGGAGGAGTCAGTTCTGGCTCCTTTAACACTGTCTCACAAGCGCCTGCCCCAGAGCTGGAAAAGGGGCTTAAAAATGTGCCTCCCCTGCAAGTCTCTCCCAGGGATGAAATGTGGCCTTGAAGAAAACGTCCTTGTTTCCACGTCGAGGTCCTTTCGTGAGGGGAGAAACGGGCCGTCGCTGGTGGAATGCTACCTCCCCAAGATTTATGAGGAGCCCGGAGGCCTAGTAAGCTCGGAAGGTAGCGTGTGCATCCTATAGCACTCAAGACTGATTTAATTTCATGTCAGTCCGGGAACTGCAACCACAATATGAACTGCAAGTTTATAAATGGCTCCTTGGAGCAGCTGACCTTGCTGGAGGGGGAGGCAAATGGGGTGGAAAAGCGGAGGAAACTGAAGACTGAGATTCGGTCCGCGCACCGAGCGGGCGAGCAGATCCAATTCCCCGCAGCTCTGGGGTTCTCATCTGTCCCCAATTTCACCCCCACACCCCTTCTTTCCCTTTTTTTGTCTCCTGCCTAAAATAGCCTTTCCTTTTTAATTTTTTTCAGAAGGATGTCAGATGGGATAGTGAGGGAGAAGCTGGATTGTGCCACCATGGTGCATAGGGTCTTTTGGATTTTCAAAGGTGATTATCATCAAAATTCTGCTCATGGGAAACTCAGAATAAATAAGGTAAAGCCTAATTTACGTCTCCTTGCACAACAGAATCCCTGATGGGAATGTTCGAGCAAACTGATGTCACTGCGAAAACAAAGCTAATATTCAGAGGCACTGAATTCTTCCAGGAGCTGGAGTGTGTGGTTCGGTTTCTCGGCATCGTTGAAGTCAGGCCTCTGAATGGGCAAGTGCCAAACGGTATTATTGGAAGGAAACCACATATTGGGGATCAGGATAAATCTCCCCACAGCCCATTAGTTGCATCACAGCAGAGCGCTGTCTACGAGGGTGACTGCAGCCTGTTCCCTGTTGTCACTTGAAATTATTCTGAGCCAAGCATTTGTGAGCAATGGGAGGACAGTCTTAGCTTGGTGACAGGATGGTCGTAGTAGTTTGAGAGCTATTTCCATGTGTCAGAATGCACAATGGCCAAGAAAGAAATTTCCTGTAGGAGAAGTATAATCTAAAACTAAAGCTAAGAAATCCCAAATAATAAGATGCATTGGCACAGGCAGCCGGTTGTACTATGCAGATTTGACATGCCTCCTATTACACCATTCACTGCACTCATAACTCACCAACATACAGACCCACAGTCACATGGTCTCAATAGTTTGTAGAGAAACATAGTCTTCAATTGTGCTGATCACATTTCAGCAGTTCGATTTCTAGACTGTAATTGTGTATGTTTATATTCGCCCTAGCTAATGTTACTCACCATGGCACTATATGGGGTATTTGAACAATTAGAAAACATGGAGGAGGAAGAATCATAACTACATGTTTACGAATATCTAGACTTACCAACATCTGCCAGCCTTCTGAAGGGGGCACATTGCTATACATTGACACACACACACACACACACACACACACTCGCTTGCCTAGGGCAGGCGGAAGTTAACCTGGCACAACGTTATACTATTCCTATGCTGTGTGCTCACTTAAATAAGGGAATTTCCTTGTGCGTCATCTTAACTGAAACCAGAGAAGAGCCTCAATAAATGTCTTTCTTGTCCCAACTTCACAGCAGAAGTGTGGGCCTCGGTCTGGGTCTAGTGTTGCCCTGTGGTCTGCATTTCCCA
Source organism: Myotis myotis (assembly GCF_014108235.1). Taxonomy (NCBI): domain Eukaryota; kingdom Metazoa; phylum Chordata; class Mammalia; order Chiroptera; family Vespertilionidae; genus Myotis; species Myotis myotis. The sequence goes on along the minus strand of NW_023416320.1, from coordinate 38,402,890 downwards.
CTCCTCTCTCTGCATCACACAATGACACCAGGATGAGTCCAGGTGGAATTCAAATCATGTATTTCTCACACTGGGGCTGCACATTTGCTTCAAGATTGAGAGTGAGGATAGCCATGCATGTCTTCATTTACTGCCGGACACTGTGCAATGGTGGCCAGGGTGATGGATTAAAACTAGGTACTTATTTAGTTCTCGAACATCTCCATCACTCCTGGCTGTGCAACACTGTGAATGCACTAAATGCCTGGGATTTTTCACTTTAAAACGGTTGCTTTATATTATGTGAATTTCACCTCAACAGATGATTGTTTTAAAATGTATTTCTCCACAGAGTAGTCATCTAAGTGATCGGAGTATCCAGCAATGGCCATCCTTCTCTTCCTTTTCCCTTCCCCTTTCCTTTGGCCATTTTCCACTATTTGAAGCTCCTGGTATTGATCTCATTGGCCAGGCTGGCCTTGGCCCCACTGTGAGCCAGGTGAAGTGTGGCTGATGGCCTCCTCAGCCCCTTCAGGGTCCCCAAATTCCCCATGTTCGCTTGCTATTTAGGGCCAGAGAAATGGACCTGGTAAACACAGGAGATAGTGGCTTGATGTTTTACTCCCAAATGTTGAAGTTTTGGTTCTACCATTTATTTGGCAAACATGTCTTGAGCACCTACTGCACGCCAGGTACATGTGGCTAAGGCACAGGGACGCATAATGCAGCGTGTCAGTGACCCATCATCAATGCTCGCAGGCAGCTTGGCCTAGTGGACGGAGGGTGTCGTTAATAATATATTGTAGTACAACATGCTACATGCTCTAAGAAATATGCTGCCGGGACACAGAAGGGCCAGCCAGGGAAGGCTTCACAGAGGTGGTGGCATTTGAGCTGAACACTGACTGGTGAGTCATTTTTTTTTGCTTGTTTATTTTTATCTAGGCAAAGTAAAATAAAAGCACGGACAGAAAGAGGGTGTCTTGGGTTGTAAAAGGGCCAGAAGTGTTCCAGGAAAAGTAAAAACTGAGTGTGCCTGAAGCAAAAGACATGTAACCAGTGACAAAGGAGATGAAGGAGAGCCTGGGGTGGAGATGTGATTCTCAGAGGCCCCAGAAAAGGGCCAGAAGAGTAGAGAAGGACAGACTTTGGGAAAGGTATTTGTGATCAGGTGAGTGTGAAGAGGGTAAGGAAGAGAGAGGAGAGGAAGATATACAAATTTCTAGCGAGGGAGGCTAGAAAGGAAGTTGCCCGTTTCACTAAGGTAGTGGTTCTCAGCCTTGGCAACATATTAGAATCACCTGGGAATCTTTTTAAAATCCTCCGGAATGAGGCCCAGAAATCAGGATTTTAAAAAGATTCCCAGGTGAGTCTAATGTGCAGCCAAGGTTGAGAACCACTGCACTAAGGCATCACCTAAAGTAACGAGAAAGACCTATCATGACAGACCCCATTGCTGTGGCAGCTAGAATGGGAGACGGATTTGGCAGACAGTTTTCCCTGAGACCCTTTAAAGTCTCCTTTCAAATGAATGACAACTGAGCCAATTCAAGAAGTCAATCCAACAATATGGAGGAGGATTTGTGTCAAACTCCACAATCTGAGTTAATTTTGAAAGAGAATTTTGATCATAGACACCATTGTTCACATTCAAGTGTATAACTTGCATGTACATTCCAAAATAAGCTTCCATCTTTGATCAAAGTAAGTTCATCTTCAATTAAACTTTAAAATATGCCATTTCACTTTAGTCAGACGGAGAATTAGTTTATTTCACAAGGACCTGAGAAAAAACAGTGTGTTCAAAGTCAAAATAGCACAGAACATTCATCTAAGAAATTCTTCATAGGAGGTACTACTTTTTTTTTCTGGAATACTTTTCCTCTATCAGATCTAATGGGCCAAATATGCAATAAATTACTTCTTTCAGTGTGAAATTCCATCTAGATCAAGTTACACTCATTCTATACATACATTCGTCTACCTGTGAAAACACCCAGCCATTTCCACAGCCAACACCTCATATACCGTCAGCATCATAAAATTTATAGTCACTAATTTTATAAGGCGAGGGGCAAATTTCATATAAAGTGACTTTCATTTGGATTCTTCTTTGTTATATCATAATAACATTTTTACTGTAAGTATTTCATTTTAAAAATGAGGAGAAAAGTAACAGCACTACATAGAACCATAAATGAACTGAAACTAACTTAATGAGTGTTTATATAAACTAATTCAAATTCATTTATTTGTGTGAGCTATGCTATAAATAATCCCAGTTAGAAAAAATTCTAGTTGTGAAAATAACCATATAAAAATATTTTCATACATTGGCATTTTTAAAAAAATCAACTTGAATATTATAAAAATTATCAATTCCTCATAATAATGAGATAAAAAAAATCTCTTCTATTGTGAAAGAAATGTAATGTATTTCATCATACTATGTTTTATGTAGTCATTAATAAAAACTAATGGTGTTAGGTAGTAACTAAATATTAAGAATAAGATTAATATTTAATCACAACCTGCTAGGCTAAAGTCAGAACATGTGGACATTTGGAAATAGATTTGAAATTTTGCCCCCAGTTCCCAGTTTTGTGTCATCTTTTTGTAAGTATAACATATTGCAAGGGAAAGTGTAACACTAGCAAAGTTCCAGCCCAACACAATGAAGAACGTTGGAAACTCGGCTTTGGTTTGTAGGAAATCAATCGGCATGTCTAAATAAAAGTTAAATTTCATTACTATAGGCTCTACTTGTAGTTTACCTTTTTGTAAATGAAGAGGAAGAAGAATTGAGTGCCCAGCACAGAATGCAAATAAAATGAAAACTTTCCATATACCCATCAGAAGTTTTGAAATGTTACTCATAGAATTTAGGTAAAAGTAGACAGAACAAATAATTCTAGGAAAGAAATATATTTGGAAGGACTCTGAATCATTGCGATTTGAAGCCTTCCAGAAAAAGAGCTCCCGTGGTTTCTGTATCAGTTCTCAACCTGTGGATCACGAACAATGAAAATACATCCTGCATATCAGATATTTACATTATGGTTCATAACAGCAGCAAAATTACAGTTATGAAGTAGCAACGACAATAATTTTATGGTTGGGGGTCACCACAACATGAGGAACTGTATTAAAGGGTCGCGGCATTAGGAAGGTTGAGAACCACTGGTTAGACCAGGGGTGGGCAAACTTTTTGACTCGAGGGCCACAATGGGTTCTTAAACTGGACCGGAGGGCCGGAACAAAAGCATGGATGGAGTGTTTGTGTGAACTAATATAAATTCAAAGTAAACATCATTACATAAAAGGGTACGGTATTTTCTTTTTTTAGTTTTATTCATTTCAAACCGGGCAGGATCCGGCCCGCGGGCCGTAGTTTGCCCACGGCTGGGTTAGACTCTAATGCTGAAATACATATTTCCTGGACTTACTGAACAATTTCTGACAATACAGTTTCACAGAGTCATGTTAGTAAAGGTTTTAAGGTTAACCTGGAAAATATGTTAGTGTACTAATGAAAAGTAAAAACTTATCATCCTAATTTAATTTGGTAAATGTCATAACAAATCACAAATCACATATTTTTAGTGTCACTTTTTTTATATATATATTTTATTGATTTTTTACAGAGAGGAAGGGAGAGGGATAGAGAGTTAGAAACACCGATGAGAGAGGAACATGGATCAGCTGCCTCCTGCACACTCCCCACTGGGAATGTGCCTGCAACCAAGGTACATGCCCTTGACCGGAATCGAACCCAGGACCCCTGAGTCCACAGTCCGACGCTCTATCCAGTGAGCCAAACCGGTCAGGGCAAGTGTCACTTTTTTATATAATAAGAAATAATTATGGCCAAGCCGGTATGACTCAGAGATGGAAAATCTCTCAGATAATGCTTGGGACTGCCACCTGTTAGTCCAGGCTTCATCTATAGATCGAATGTTTGTGTCTCCCTCAAATTCATATGTTGAAATCCTTATCTCCAAGGCTATGGTATCAGCAGAGGAGCTGTTGGGGGTGACTAGGTCCCGAGGGAGGAGCTCTCACGAATACAGTTAGTGCCCTTACAAAAGGGACCCCAGAGAGATCCCTCGCCCCTTGTGAGGTTACAGCAAGAAGGCTTTGTATGAGGAAGTGGTCTGTCAGCAGGCACAGAACCTCTGGGAATCATGATCCCAGTCTTCAGAACAGTGAGAAATAAATGCCTGTTGTTTTTAAGCCGCCTAGTCCCCGGGATTTTGTTATAGCAGCCCGACCAGACTAAGACAATCCTGTTCAACAAGCCAAGTTTTACATCTTTTCATGATTCTAAGAGAAAAGTCCATAGCATTTATCCAGGGAATAATTAAGCATATGAGGGGGATGAAAAGCATGTAGGGAGAGGCTAGAGGAGATTCAACCCCAAACTCTTAAGTGAATTTGACTTTTTTCACTTTGTCTTCTGGGTTAACAGTCTTATGCATAGTCCTTAAGGACACATCTGTTTCTCATGCAAAACTTCAGGTCACATGTACAAAAAGACATTTGTGTATACAAATGAGATAAGGGTAAGCAAATCTCAACACCCACATGGACACAGGTGTCAGTGTTTTAATGGAGAGTTACTGAAGAGCACACTTAAAATGTCACATTTCACGAAACTTTCCTCCATCCAAAAACGTAAAAATGTGGCTGGTTTTATTTGTAAAACTGAAATTACTCTCAGAGAGACTTAGCTCACCTTCCCATGGCAACCAAAACAAACTTGGAATTTAAAGGATATGAAACTGCCGATATCCTCTTTAAAAAGATCATATGGACATGGAGGGAGGCATTGGGAACCGGGACATTCTCATAAACATTAGGTTTGCCTAAGCTGCCTCCAAATTCAGTCTGTGGGCTCATACACAGCAGAGTGCGTTTTTAATACAGATATTAGCAGTGCCTCTTCCCGACCAAGCGGGAAAAGCTGTCAGAGGTCCCGCCACAGGTTTCAGCCCTTCACAATCCATGTTTGTTACAATCAGGAAGTGGAGAGGCGGCGGGGAACCTTCTTCAGAGTTCTCCCGGCCCCTCACGCACACCACAGTCCTATCATCCCTGTCACATCGCATTTGGAAAAGTCTTCATTGGGAGGGTGAGTTCACAATCACCTATAAAACACGATCACTGTGCAGTAAACCCTGCCAATGCCCTTCACATGTCAGCGCGGCTGCTCATATATCATCAGCACAATCAAATCCGTCCCCGCACCTTGGGCTGCTGCTTGGGTTTCCCTGCTAATGCATTCCCGCGGTGCCCGCCTTTCATGTTCTGACTTTGCTCAGAATAAAAACGACTGGGTGTCCCTACTCTGTATATTCTGAAACGCAAAAGAATCAATTAAACTGGCCATATTTCCTTCAGGGGGGCTACTGCGGTTCCCCAAACAGCTTAAGCTGTCTTCTCATAGTTTATGATGTCAGCAGGATCTCCGGACTGAAATACGGCCTTGAAATCTCACCCCACCCCCTCCCTGGCCCTCTGTCTGCAGTATATATTATGCTTGTAGTTTTCAGAGACAGCTGTGTGAATTAATGAACTGATGTGAGAATCAGAGTTGGCCTACAGCCCCATTTAGAAGTCATGGCGATGACCTCATAAAAACAGCAAAGAATGCTTACAGTTTGCTTGTAAAGTAAATCCATTTCTTAATAACTTGGAATGCCCACATAATTCGGCACATATTTTAACCCAAAATGATCATTGCATAAGACAATGAAAATTTCCCATGAAAAAGACATTTAGCCAATGCAGGCAACTATAAACTTTAATTGCTATTTCACAGTGTGTTCTCGTTGGTTCTCCGGGGAGTATAGAATATCATTCTTGCACCTGCACTTTAACGCCAGTGGTATAGTATTTCCACCATTAAACATTTTTCATTAAAGCACTTCATATAGAATTAGTCTAATCTGATTTTAACAAAAGTATTCTATATTTAGTTGTTCACACTGTATTAGCCCAAACCGTTAGCACCAGAAAGCTTGTCCTTTTGTTCACTGGCAAAAGCGAAAGGGTGGTCCGTGTCCACTCACTCCAGAGATGGCCCTTCCTGTGTGCGCTGTCCTTTGAAACAAACACAGCGCGTCTGAATGAAGTCCCCCTGGGCAAACTGGGGGTCCTGGAGGCAGGGAGACACAGGGCAGCCCAACAGGTCTGCAGACCCTTCTCCTTTCCCCGCGAACAGTCGGAAAGCCCCATGGAGCAACCGCGCTTAGGAAGCAGGGGAGGAGGCGGGATGTTTATGCTGGGCTAGAACTGAGAAAATGGGCAAGAATTTGCATCTTGCGGTTGGAGTTTTATAGCTGTTATCTTGCTGGCAATCTTAGGGGAACAGCTGCAGGATTTTAGGATGTGTGACTTGAGCAACAAGGAAAAGGACCTTTCTAAATGTTTCACGTTAGACTGGAGAGGAGCGAGCAGCTAAGTGACCTTGAACGAGAACTATCCAGTTCCAGGGAACCCACCGGCCCTGAAAGGCGAACCTCCTCTCTCGCACATCCAGCATTAATTGCTGGGAATTGAGAACACCTGAAGCAAGTTAAAGTCGCTCTTTCTGAACAATGGTTCTAACTGTTTTTCAAGTGAGTCCACAAGTACTTTCCTGGCTTAACTTCTTGGGTTTAGCATTTATTTAAGACATTTTAATGTTATTTCTTATATTGATGTTTCAACTTGACATGCAATCATATTTCATGTGATATATGAGTTTAGAGTTAGCTCCGCTAAACAGACGCTGCTATGCTTGACTTCAGAAAAACAAGACAAAACAAAAAAACCCCCAAAATGAAATAAAACAGAAAACCCAGTGTGCCAAACAAAGACGGGCCACAGGTGTACACTCGTATGATGCAAGGAAACTTAAAGATATAATTTGATAATAAGGCTTTCATTGGGTTTAGTAACATATTAAATCCTTTAACACAGTTCTGAGTAAATGCCCAGTGGCTGGCTGACTTCACACGACACAAACCTGTACTTGGGTTTGGTAAGTGCGAGAGGCCGGGTGAACACAGGCCAACAAGCTGACATTTGACGTTTGACCTGCAAACAGGGCTACTTCGCATGGCCTCATCCAGCAGTTCCAAGGCCTCCCTGATTGTCACCTGAAGTGGGGACCAACCAGGACGGTGAGCCCCAGGAGGGAAGTGAGGCCCTGCATGGAGAAAGCTGCAGAGGAGGGGTCCCATCAGAGGGGTCCTCGGTTAACAGAGGCGGGGGAGAAAAAGCACCAAAATGGAAGACCTCTTATCCGCACAGGGAGTCAATCTTGTCTGCACTGAAGAAGTAGTCGTCTGCATGCTGTTGTCAACAGAACATGCAGAGTCATTTTTGGGAAGTGTTTAACTGGTTCTGGAAAATCACTTCCTTTCTGTCATTTCTCTGGCAAGGGAGGCAGGTAAAGTCCGTGGAGGCCCTGGGTTCCTGGGCGGGGGTGGCTGTGATGGCCCTAGCTTGCCTCAGAGGGTACAAGGTCAGGGGAGAGATATTAGAGCTCTGACCTTGGACAGGAGAGAGGTGTTCAGAGCCAAAGACTCCTCATCTGTCAAATGGACAATAAATGTGTGTTGTAGTGAGACTTAAATGACAAGCAGGCAAAGCACCTGGTACAGAGTAGGCACTCGGGTGGTGTTTTATAAACATCATCATCATAGAGGCTGCAGCAGTAGGAATAAAAGCCCAAGATGGGCCCTGGCAGGTAGGGTAGCTCAGTTGGTTAGAACACCATCCCACTATGTCAAGGTTGCAGGTTAGATCCCTTGTCAGGGCACATAGGGGAGTCAACCTATGAATGTATAAATAAGTGGAACAACAAGTAGATGTGTCTCTCTCTGCCTCTCTCTTCCCCACCCCCTTCCTCTCTCTCAAATCAATTAAAAAAAAAAGTCCAAGGTGGTAGGTCAATTATGTCTCGTTGGGCAAACGAGAGGCAGTGTGGGTGAGCTCTACTCACAGGAGTTACATATTGACACAGGCCAGTGTAAGGTATGGAGGACGTGCTTCTTGTTTCCCTGGAAACAACTACTACCTCCCACTGAGGAGGACACAGGGGCTTGGCACCTCCAGCTCCATGTGTAAAGAATCCCAAGCTACCACTTTAGGACAACTGGGACAAACCACCCCCCTCCCGCCCCCACACACCCACTCCATACACACATTCCTACAAGAGGAGGGCCCAGAAGAGGAAGGAGGGGAACACACAGCGTGTGGCATCAACCGTCTCTTCCCAATGGACTCAGCCACTGGGCGAGAATTCTTCCTACAAGACGCCTGACTGGAGACTCTCTTGTCTGAAAGCACCTGGTCCACAAACCCAGCGAAGTCCTGACTGGGGTGTGCAGAAAGGGGCTGGACAGAGATGGAGGGGCAGGGAGAGCAGGGGCCAGCCATCTGGCCAAGAGCAGTCAGAGAAAGGCTCGCCCTCTGTGTTTCTCCTCTTCCTCCCACCCAAGTCCTCTGTTTAGTAAGGTGAGGAAGCTGGATTAGTAAGCTCTCTCAACTGGCTTGGAGTTTGAACATGAAATGGTTTCAGTTTTCTAGTATCTGCTCTGTCGAATCTCGACTCTGGCTGATTTTCAGTTTTAATGATGTGACTCCAAGTCCATCTTCTTGTCACGTCAATTTGTTAAAAGTTTTTTTGTTCTTACAGTGCACTCTGGTTGTTTTATTTTTTAAAACTTGACCCTCATATTCCTTTCAAGCTTTTCTCCTCCCTGGACCAGCACAGGCTGGAGGGGCCTGGAGTGAAGGGGGTGGACTTCCTCCCTACACCCACTCCTTTGAGGTTGAGTGCGCAAGAGGATAAAGGAGGCCAAGTGGTGTCAGCCTGTCCGAAGGCGCCTGATGGGCTTGCTGTCTTTTTCTGTCCTGTGTCGGCTTCTCCGTGCCGTCCTGAGTGGCTCACAGTTGCCTCTGTGGATCAAGGGCATGGGGTGCATGTCTGGTTCCTCGGCATTGCTGAGACCCAGGACCAGCCCAACACCTGGCTCCCTGAGAGAAGCAATCCCTCAAAGCCCACTCTGGATACACCGCCTTAGTTCTGAGTCCTTCGCCTCCACTAGCACTCCGCTTGCTTTGGGGTGAGGTGAGTGGAGTGGGTTGGCCAAACGTAGTCAAGTTTCCGTTGTAAAGGCACTAGTGTCCCCATACCAGGGGACAGCACATGAGATTAACACCTTTGGGGGAAAAGTAGTTACATGGCCCTATACCATAAAGACCAAAGGAGTGGTCTTTGAAAAGAACCCCCTAGAACTGCTGCCTCTTTGTGTTGTGTTTTGCTGTTGTAATAAAACCATGGAGATGGGAGAAGAGAGGAAAGAAAGTGAAAGAAGGGTGGGGTAGAAACTGGGACATAGAAAATTGAAAAATAACACAGTGACTTCTTTGACAAAGAATATATTCCTGATAAATTTCCCCACTATTGACTAAAAGGAAAAATTCCCAGGAAAAGCACGGAAATGAGTTGAGCTGACCCAGAGTCCTTGCAATCACCACAGCTGGACTCTGGATTTCAAAGTGGTTAAGGTCTCATTATCTAAGAAGACGATGCAAAAGAGTGGGGAGCAGCCTTGAGATTAGCCCTGTGGGGCATGTCTGCAGGGAGGGGACATCTGTTCCTCCCCGTTCCCTCTTTCCTACTCCACTTTTACACTGGTCACGACAGGCTTAAATCGCACAGATAGCATTTTCCTTGTGATAACAATGAAGTGAGTAGCTACTGCTACAATAATGCTGCGTAAATATCAACCACAAAAATCTCAGCCGCAGACCAAGACCTGCAGGGAGGCAGGGGTCAGCTGGGCTGGGCTTGGCTCGCCTGCTCCATGCCTGCGTCACCCTCCTCCAGCAGGCTAGCGTGGGCCAGTCTTCTCATGGACATGGCGCAAGGGCACAAGCCAGACCACAAAGCCACTGTCCAGGGCTTTGCTCACAAAGACATGCTTGCTAACATTTCATTAACCAAAGCAAGTTACAAGAGTGAACCCAAATATAAGGGGTGGCCAAAATGTTCCTTCGTATTGAGAGAGCTACAAAATCACATGGTGAAGTGCAAGAATACAGAGACTGGGAAAAACTGAAGCAGTAATACGATTTTGCAAAATAGTAGCTAAAATTTTGGAAAAGACAGGTGAGGATAAACAGAAAATTAAAACTTATTCCCTAATCCCACCACCCACCCACCAGTAACCATGATTAATAATGACTTTATCATTCTGGTATTATTTCTATGGAAAAAATAAAAATTCTTTAAAAAACGTTTTTTTCCATAGAGATCAAACTAAAATAGTAATAAGGGTTTAAAAAATTTCACCAAATTATATTAGAAGCATTTTTTTCTGTGCCATTAAATATTCTTGGACAATTTGCTTCATGCTGCAGTCCAGCATACAGAATTGCTATATACTATTTAATCATTCCACTGTTATTGGACATTTAGTTTGTGACACCATTTTCTTAATAAATAGCAGGATGTCCCCTGATGATAAAAATGACACTTCTCTAAGCCACAGAAATGTGTAGAAACATGCTGAATAGGCAAGTTGTACAGCAGGTAGGAAATGAAAATCAGGCCTGAAAAAAAATGGTAATTCACTTATCCAGATGGACTCTTAGATGAAATCTGTTTCTTAGCTGTTAGTAAGCTGTATTTTAAATATAAAGCAACAACACAGAACCATGGTATTGCATAAGAAATAGTACATAGCCCTGGCCGGATGACTCAGTTAGTTGGAGTGTTGTTTTGTACACCAAAAGGTTGTGGGTTCGATTCCCAGTCAGGGCACATACCTGGGTTGTGGGTTCAATCCCCGGTCAGGAGCTTGTGGGAGGCTTCCAGTCCATGTTTCTCTCTCACATCAATGTTTCTCTCTCTCTCTCTCTCTCTCTCTCTCTCTCTCTCTCTCTCGCTCTCTCTTCCTCTCTTCCTTCTCTCCCTCTCTCCCCCTCACTCTCTGGAAAAAAAATCAATAAAAACATATCCTCGGGTAAGGACTAGGATAAAATAAAATAAAAAGTAAGAAAATAGTACATAATGTCCATATATGCCAACCTAACTTTATAGTGTTTTGCTTTATATGTAACTAGAGGCCCAGTGCACAAAATTTGTGGATGGGGGGTGGGGGGGGGGTTCAGGTGTCCCTCAACCCAGCCTGCATGCTCTCCAATCTAGGACCCTTGAGGGATGTCTGACTGCCCTCTCACAATCCAGGACTGCTGGCTCCCAACCACTCGCCTGCCTGCCTGCCTGATTGACCCTAACCACTCCCCTTCCAGCCTGATCGACACCTAACTGCTCCCCTGCCGGCCCGATTGCCCCTAACTGCCCTCCCCTCCCGGTCCGGTCACCCCTAACTGCCCTCCCTTGTCAGCCTGGTTGCCCCTATCTGCCTTCCCCTGCTTGTCTGGTCGCCCTCAACTGCTCTCCCCTGCTGTCCTGGTCCCCCCCAACTGCCCTCCCCTGCAGGCCTGATCGACCCTAACTGCTCTCCCCTGCTGGCCTGGTCCCCCCCAACTGCCCTCCCCTGCAGGCCTGATTGCCCACAATTGCCCTCCCTTTCAGGCCTGGTCCCTCCCAACTGCCTTCCCCTGCTGGCCATCTTGTGGAGGCCATCTTGTTTCCACATGGGGGCAGCCATCTTTTGTATTGGAGTGACGGTCAATTTGCATATTACTCTTTTATTAGATAGGATGCCCTTTTCAGCAGTAATAAAGTACTAATAGCCAACAATTAAATGCCTGGCTGAATGTTTCCAAGTGGATTTCTAATGACTATGCCATTCAATCAGAGGAAAGGTTATGCCATGAATGGTTAATTACTTTAAACTAGATGCCCAGTGCACGAATTCACGCACCAGTGGGGTCCATTGATCTGGCCTAGGGGATTAAGTCGAAACTGGCTCTCCGACATCCCCCGACAGGTCCTGGATTGCAAGAGGATTCAGGCCAGGTCGAGGAACCCCACTGGTGCACAATCGGGGCTGGGAGGGATGCAGGAGGTTGGCCAGCAGGGGAGAAACGACAGGAGGGCTCCAGGGCATGTCCGGCTGGTCTGGCTCAGTTCTGATCCACCAGACACCAGCAGCAAGCTAACCTACCAGTCGGAGCATCTGCCCCCTGGTGGTGAGTGCACGTCATAGTGATTGGTCAACCGGTCGACTGTCTGCTCCCTGGTGGTCAGTGTATGTCGTTGCCAGCGGTTGAGCGGCCTTAGCATATCATTAGCATATTATGCTTTGATTGGTTGAACGGATGACCAGACAGTTAGCATATTAAGCTTTTATTAGATAGGATTATATAGGATGGTTGAGAAGTTTTCCTTTTTCAAAAATAGCATGCAGTTACTCACTCTGGTCACTAGATGGTGCTTTTGTGCACAATAACTCCTGGCTTTGCCACCTTTGCTCCATCCCTCCTAAAAAGTGATTTATTTGACATTAAAATATACCTTCACCTTCTTAACGAATTAGACTTTTAGCAATAATTAACTAATTCTTATAAAAAAAAATGAAAAACATTTCTGTATCAAATATATCAAAACAATCAGAAAATTTTTCTAATATGCAACCTACCAGACCTCCTCTATAATAATATGGTATGAAAGCTCTTTCCAAAGAAAAGGGTAATTTGTTATCAACTTTTGCTTCTCTAAACCAACAGATCTGCTCAAAGAAAATAGTACACAGCTTAGTAGGGGTGTTGGCTGAAACTAATTAATGTATCAAAAGCTTAGTTCTTCAGAAGTTTATGGGTTACAAACGCACAGCATAACTTCTTTACTAAAAATGTGACTGATTTAATTTTATTTTTTGCACTCCAGTTCTGGAGCCTGATTATTTTAAAAAATATTGGGCCAGTGTTAACCCCCCCAAGTGAGGATTTTGCTGCTCTTCTATCTTCCACCTCCCCCTTCATTCCTTTGCAGGAACAGCAACACAAGGCTTTGCAAACAGAAACTGCTGTTAGGCAAGCAGGTAGAATGGGAGCACAGTCATTTCTTAGCAGTGCTGTTGTCATCAGCATCCATGTAGCTTTCTTCACGGGGAGCTCTCAGAATATACAAATCAGGTTATCTTATGACAAAAAGGGTACTCCAAACACCTTGAAGCTCTATAAAAGTTTCCATCATTCACTAATAAATTAATAATAAACCTCTTTGGTAGAAAGATACCTGAAATAGCAACCCCAATTTGCAAAATTCCACAGGACATCCAAAGAGACAGGGCTAGCTCTGTGGGTCTTCTAAAAATCTCTGCCTCACTTCTTTTCCTTTGTGCTAAAACATAAAAAAATCTATGATTTTCTGTGGTATCACTGTTGAGTTTATCCTCAAACTGTTATATTTTTAATCTGATTCCAATCATGTAACATCATGACATCTGTTAATTCAAGATGGCTCTTCACTCAGAAACCCAATAAACAGGAAAAATGATGAAAAACCAGAAAATATTCTCTCTTTGAGAATAAAAGGGTTTGGTGAGTAAATATCAAAAGCAATAATTAATAATATGAACAGTTAGTCAGATTTAGCACAGATAAGCTGGCAGATGAATGAATTCTTGATTTTAAAATGTTTATTAAGTGTGAGGATAGCTCACAGGTCAGCATGGAGAGGGTGGGTAAGGTGTGAACACCACCATCACCTGCAGACCCCAGATCACCATGAGCAGAGCTTTCTTTACTCACCTTGCTCCTACACAACCATGATTTACACTCCCTACTTTCTCAACCAAGGGTGTGATTGAGTCAGCGGCCACTTCCCTATTTGTGATCTAGCCAATACAGGGGCAAATGAGCAAATAAAATTTTTTTTCCATTTTTGTATGGAAAGAACAAAACATTTGAAATGGAAAGTATTTGTGTGTCATTCTGCAAAATAAAGTGTATAGGTATCTCTCCTATTCCCTGAATGAAGCCCAGATCCCCAGCCTTCTGTAATCTGACCTTGACCCATGCTTCCTCCAATCACAGTTATCCAGGCACATTAGATCTCTATCCAGAGCCCTCTCTGCTCCCACACCTTTACCCTGTTTTCTTTACTGTATTTTTCCTGTTTCAGGTGAACATCAAGTTTCCCGACTCTTAAAAGTAACAGCCATCTTCATTAAATCTATATCCTCTCTGGGTACCAGTTCAATGGTTTCACCCCTTTTGTGGTCAAACCTCTGGAAACAGGGAACTCATGTCACCTCTACTTCACCTTCACTCACTCAATAACTGCCACACAACTTTTGCTCACATCACTGGGCTGGAATCACCCCACCACGGCTACCAAGGACTGGCCAATTTACAAACTGGCTCAATTCTTCTGGTTGTAATCTTGACGTTGTTGACAATTCTTCCTGAACTTTCATGTCCCTTGGTTTTAGTCATCAGGCTCTGAGGGCACTCACACTTCTCTGGCTACTGTTCTTTCACACACACACACACACACACACACACACACACACACACCCTACATTTATTATTTTACTTACTAGAGACCTGGTGCACAAAATTCATGCAAGGTAAGGTCCCTAGGCGTGGCTGGTGATCAGGGCCAATAGGGGCCTTCCGACTGCCAGCCAAGGCCTTCCTTCATTCTGTGTCACCCTCTGTTGGTCAGCACACATCATAGCGAGCAATCGAACTCCTGGTCTCCCGGTTGAACTCCTGAGGGGACACTTTGCATCTTAGCCTTTTACATATATAGATAAGGAAGTAATTATTTTTTCAACTACAAACAACATAAAATATAATTTAAAATATAAGGGGGAACATCTAAAGTATATGGCTGTCTAAACACTATGCTGCATACCTGAAATTAATACAAAATAATATTGAATATAAACTGTAATTAAAAAAATAAAATTTTTTAAATTAAAATTAAAAATAGAATATAATTTAACAAACATCCACAACCCAGAATTAATACCTATTAGCAGTGAGTGATATTTGCTATCAGACTCTTTTTTCCTTAATTATGCCATTAAGAAAATTGCATATGTAACATAATCCTATAATCTCCTTTGAAAACAAAAAGAAAGATTGCATTGCAGATAAAGTTAGAGATTCTTTTATTCACCATCCTCATTCAACCCCACTTCTTTCCTGGCCCTTCTCCTCAGGCAACCATCACCAGAACATTGGTGTGTGAGTGTCCAGCTCATTCAAAATTTTACTTACAGTTTACATACATTCAGATGTTATTTGTGTCTGTGAGTGTTTTATAAATTTACATAAATGATACCATACCAAAATGTTCACTTTGCCTGTTTTTCCCCCCAACATTATTTTAAAGTCAGTCTATGCTGCCATAAAAAGATCACATTTATGCCACGTAATTGTGCCAATTTGTGTATTCATGGGACTATGCAGCATTAGACAGATTGGATCCTTTGATGCTAAGTATTTGGATGCTGATTTTTTGCTATTGCAGAGGAGGCTGTACTGAATCTCTCTGCCCGTGTCTCTTACATGTGTGTGAGGAATTTTCAGTGGTATATATACCTGGAAGTGGCATTGTGGGGTCTTCTCAAGTCTAGCTTCAGTTAGATGCATTCCCACTCCCCCAAAGTCATCTTTCTACCACAGAAACCCAACAATGTGACTTTCCCGCTTAAAATCTTCAATTGGCTTCTTCACTACTAAGTGTCCTTAGGGACTTAAAGACAAAACTTGCACCTTCTAATAATTAACTGCCAAGATTACTAGTCAACATTGCCTTCCCCTGGGTCCTTGCATTCGGGTAAAGACCCTACAAAGTGTTCTGCCCAGAACAAGTAGCATATCGGGCATGAATGCCCTGGAATAAACCCATCTCCATGGTCATCCTTTCTTTCTCCTTGAGAACACTGGGAGGGGAAGCTGACTGCACACAACTGCTCTTGGGGCCAAATTAAAGAGGGGTGAGTGCACTCCACTCTTCCAGAGGAAGTCAGTGTTACCTTCTCTTCTCTTAAATGATGCTCTCTGGTCTACCCTCTCTCATCTTTCTTCACATATGCTTTTAAAAAATAAATATTTTTATTTATTTCAGAGAGAAAGGGAGAGGGAGAGAGAGATAGAAACATCAATGATGAGAGAGAATCATTGACCAATTGCTTCCCGCATGCCCCCTACTGGGGATTGAGTCTGAAACCTGGGCATGTTCCCTGACTGGAGTTGAACCTTGACCTCCTGGTTCATAGGCCACGCCAGCCGGGCATAAGAATGTTTTTTACAGACACAACTCAAAAACTCCTTTTCTCAGTGGGGCTATAGTCACTACTGAAACATGTGTGCCCTGTTTCACACAATCTCCATGAACAAAGGCCACAAAAGACCCATGTGGGCTAAAAAGATTTCACAGATTATATACTTCACTGCGTCTTACTTATGAAAACCTTGCCTCCCGAAGATGTGAACTGTTCTGATTTACACAAATCTCTGACTGGTGAACTTGATCAGAATAGCAGTTTAAAACTATTGATTAATCACAATAATCTATAAATTCTGTTAAAAGTGATTTCTTAGTAATATTTTGGCTCTGGAATTTAGAAATTGGTCTTTGCAATCAACCTGAGGAGCTTCAAGTTCATTTCTACAATAAGGCCATGCTCACTTTCAGTCTGAGCTGCTGGTTGGATGGGCTAGCGGGAGGGGGGAGGGAGCTATAGCTGCTACATTGGAACTTAGGCACCGCACCGAAGTGGATGGGCTGGACAGGAAAGTCAGCGGTCACATGTGGCTCAAGGGAAAATACTGAGGACTGAGGGGATGGGACATGTTGGCGAAGGGCCTCTACCTGCTTGGGATACACTGGTGAATGCCACTGGCGTCACAACAGAGATCCACCCACCACGACATCGCTTTCACATAGGCAAACTTGGAGAGTGTTAATTATCATGATGCGGTGGGAGATACCACTGGTCAACTATTAGGAGACAATATTTGAAAATTGTATCACCATGTGTAAGAAGAACCACAAAGGAGTCCCAGTATTGCTGTCAGGAATGTCCCTGCAAAAGCTAGCTGAGGTCATTCCCTTTAAACTCTAGCTATAGTTTGTTTTGTCCTGTGTCAAATCTGGTCTGAGTAATCTAACTTAACCTTCACAAAGCTGTATGACCGGAAGGCTTATTCAGGGCTGGGTAGGTTTACCGTTGCATTTGCCTATCCTGTATGTCCCATTATGGAGAAGAGGAGACAGAGGCTGAGAGAGATGAAGTAACTTGTCAATGGTTGTTCTGCTGGTAAGCAGTTCTGTGGGACTCTGAAGCCTGAGCCTATGGCCATGGTGCTGAACTGCCTCTTCTCTGGCCCCAGGATTTCCAGGGCTGATGGGAGGCGAAGTCCTAGGAGGAGCAGATGGACCTTATGCCAGCCCAGCTCAACCCTGTAACACTGCACTCACTACGGACACGTTCCTGGAAGCAAGAATATAGCCTGTGCGAAGCTTCCTGCTTAAACAGGATGCGGCCCTGGCTCTAGGGCAGGGGTGGGCAAACTTTTTGACTGGAGGGCCACAATGGGTTCTTAAACTGGACCGGAGGGCCGGAACAAAAGCATGGATGGAGTGTTTGTGTGAACTAATATAAATTCAAAGTAAACATCATTACATAAAAGGGTACGGTCTTTTTTTTTTTTTTAGTTTTATTCATTTCAAATTGGCCGTATCCGGCCCGCGGGCCGTAGTTTGCCCAGGGCTGCTCTAGGGCATCAGAGGACCTACAGGGCGGAACATTCCTTAGATGGAGGTGATTGTGGTGCCTACCTCGCAACCCTAAGGAAATCTGGGTGAGCCAGAAACCTGTGCTGATAATTCTCTGTTCCTCTCCTTAGGATGTGATACACAAGCACAGAGATGCTGTTTTGTTTGCTGTTGTGATCAGGCAGCGAGAACAGTGCCTTCCAGGGCACAGATACTCAGTGGGGTGGAACCTGATTCAATTAAAACTATAGAAACGGCCTTGCAGCCGCTGAAGTTACACCACCGAGGTGGAGTGGGCGATCGGCTCCAGGAGGAATCTGAGTGGAGATGTGAGAATGGGGAGAGGGGCCAGGGTGGGGCAGCAGAGCTGGGAGGGGAGTGAGATGGACAGTCAGATCCAGGCTGGGCAGGCGGGGAGGAGAGCTCAGGCCTCAGAGAGCCCTAACCCAGGACAGCGCCATGTTCTGCGTCACTGGAGAAAACGCAGTACTAAAGCATGAAAATTAATATGTAGTGAGTACATAATAGACGTCAGGCCCTGCTCCAAGTTCTTCACGCCCATGGACGTTGAAACCCCACACCAACAACTGATTGAGAGAGAGCCTAAGTCACAAGGTTATCCAGGGAACGGCAGAGCCTGGATTCGAACCTGGGCCAGTTGGTCCCAGGGCTGCTGCTCTTCATGATGAGAGCTCAGGACTATAAAGGCAGCCATCAGGGAGGGTGCCTGCATCAGCTAAGACGTGGGTGCTGATTTACACTCTCAGCGATGGTGGGGGAGAGCACAGGGAGTGTCCACACACAACATAAAGAACGTTTTCCTGAAGCTCTCGCACAAAGTCTCAGGGCCATGGCTTCCCATGGAGGGTTTCTTCCCTTTTGGAATAAGATGCACAGAAACAATTACATAGGGTGGGGCAGGGGAGAGCCTTCTGGGAGCCTGGGCACCTCAGTATAACAGGCACCATTCTAGTAAAGGGGATACCCAGGTGAATAAGAGAGCCAGGTCCTCAAAAGGCACTTTCAGGCAGTCTGCACCTCACATGTACACACCTCACATGCACACCTTACACACCCACCTCACACGCATATCTCACACACACACACACACACACACACACCTCGCACACACATCTCACACACACCTCACACACACCTCACACACACCTCTCACACACACCTCGCACACACACCTCACACGCACACCTCACATGCACATCTCAAACACACTTTGCACACACACACACCTCACACACATCTCACACTTCACACACACACACACACACACACACCCCTCACACAGCTCCACAGAAAAGCTGTACTGTCACAGAGACAACAGTCGCCTCAGTCCTAAGCGCCTCCTATAACAGCAAACAGAAAAAGAGTTTTTACCAAAACCTGCCTGCAGGGCTTTCTTCTACCTCAAATATACACAAGACCACACACACATATACTCTCTCCTCTCTCCCTCCCTCTCTCTCTCTCTCTCTCTCTCTCTCTCTCTCTCTCTCTCTTGCTACTTCCCATCTTACATGCACAAAAGTCACTTTACATTTTATCCAGCCTAATGTTCAGTTTAGCCTGAGCAAAGGTCCATACCTGGGTAGATTTAAAAACCTGACTACCTAGTGACAAATACAAGTAAGATTGTTCATTTTGTAGGAAACACGAAGTTAAACTTGAAAGCCCAGAAATAAATATATACCTAAAATCTGAACCTCGTAGGTCCACTCATTTTCCTAGAGGCAGTGCTGCTCAGCATGCTGCCAGCTGGCTGGGGCCTGTGTGAGAAAACCGTGCACGTGGGAGCTGTCCCCGCACCAGGCATTTTTCTCAGCATTGCGGCCGCTCGGCCACGCTGCCCGGGCACCTGCAGGCTCAGTGGGTTTGCACAAGCAGCTTCCCAAGCGGATGACGTAGCTCTCCTTCTGCTGTTCCCAAGGACCAACATCTGTCAGAGATCAGCGTATGCATCCGCGTATTAAAGCGCTCCCTGTTCGGAGGCCCTGCACTTAATTTTCCCTTGGGTAAACAGAGCCAATAATGGATAAATCCTGAAGGATCACATATCCTTAAACTAGTGGAGGGAGCTGTGAGTGCAGACTTTAATCTACATCAGAAGTGAGAAAGAAAAAAAAGACAGAGGCTCTTCAGATCAGAAATGAGGCGCCTGGGAAGGCGTTCCCGGCACTGGCCATGTCATGTCAGGGGGGGTCTCCGCCCAGATGGCCGGGCGGGGCGTTGGGAGGTGTGTGGCTGAGTGTATTTAAATGTTAAATATGATGTGACCCAGCCCAACTACCTTTCCCTGTTCAGCAAACAGCACAGGACTTCCTGCTGCGATCGCCCACGCTGGTGGATCCCACATTCTCCGTAACCATACACCGGAAGATGCCTACCCACTGCCTAATGGCATTTCAAGGCAAGTCCTCATGGAACTTGGAAGATGAACTTTGGGCAGGCTGGGAGTCCTGGCCTTTGAGTCCACGGTTGGCCTTCTAGTGGCTGAGCCAGGCCCGCAGGGAAAACACACAGCTTGAGTTTATCTTTCAAATGTAAACGTCTGAGGATGCACATTTCAGACCCTCGGGAATTCCTGTCTAATACAGGGGCATGGCCTGCTTCATTATTTCTATGCAACGCTTTCTTTCAAAAGAAATGCTCCAGCCTTTCTTATAAATTTACCTCAAAAAGGTAATTCCTCCCAAACTCCATCACCATTATGCAACCACACTATTATTTTCTGATTTGCTTAAAAAAAAAAAGCAGCCAGCCATTCCATATTAGAGATTTTTTGTGTGTTACTTCAAAACATCAGAGGTTTTTCTCTTATTACTTTAAAAAGAAGTCTATAAATTAATCTTGCCATGGACTGATATTCATCATTGCCATGTATCCAGCTCACTGGCACCATCTGGGTCTACTTTTGAGTTATCCAATAAAGAGGTTAAATATATAGCGGATGGTTAAGGTGCCAGTAGGAAAGCAGGAAGAGAGGTTCCAGGTAAGATGCTCCTTGGAAACTAGGCTGACACTGCCAGCACAGGTGTCTGCTCTGGGTTGCTCTCAGCCTCCTAAATTGCTGCCCCGGTGTGCCCTTTCTAGTTGGAGCTGAGGTCTCCACTCTTATTCATCCTTGCCAGAAAGGCACCTGGGTAACCTTCAGAGCGGACAAGGCAAAATATCTCTTGTACGGGAATAAGAGAGGCAGGAAATCAAAGGACGTGGTATAACTCAGACATGGGTGCCCAGCTTTCTCCTCTATGAGGGAGCTGGTAGCACAATAACCAAAGAAAATGAGAAATATGGGCAGCAGCCCCTAAGAACTACATCATTGATTTTCCACTGGGTTAAAGAATGTTTGAGCCTTGGAAAAATCAATGAGGGAATAATAACACATAGATCCTATAAATAATGAATGAGCTGGATATATAATCAACTGTGTTAAAACTGCATTAACAAAATCACCAGCCCTGGCTGGGTGGCTCAGTTGGTTGGGCCATCATCTGTGGTGCACTGAAGAGTCACGGGTTCGATTCCCAGTCAAGGCACATACCTAGGTTGTGCGTGCCATCCCCTGTTGGGGCATGTATGGGAGGCAACTGATCGATGTTTCTCTTTCTCTCCCTTCTTCTCTCTCTCTAAAAAAAATCAATAGACATATCCTTGGGTGACGATTAAAAATAATAGTAATAAAATTACGAATAACTGAGAAGGCAGAGACAGCCAGAAAAAAATAAAGTCGCCATCACCCGGGAAAGCTCTTCATTTTATTGCTTGTGTTTTTGCAAATGTGCTCCTTCCATTTATGTAGTGAGGAAAACCTGAGCCATGCATGCATGTTTAAGAGGCAACAGTGATATGACTGTTATTTTATTTTATTTTTTCAAATATATTTTTATTGATTTCAGAGTGGAAGGGAGAGGGAGAGAGAGATAGAAACATCAATGATAAGAGAGAATCATCAATCGGCTGCCTCCTGCATGCCCCACACTGGGGACTGAACCTGCAACCCAGGCATGTGCCCGACTGGAATCGAACCTGGGAACATTTAGTCTGCAGGCTGATGCTTATCCACTGAGCCAAGCCAGCCAGGACATGACTGTCATTTTAAAGCCCACTTGACAACATTTCTCCTCCTTTCATTGCATGAATCCATGTACTTGTTGATATCCTTCCTGGAAAATTTCTCTCTGTGCTTCCATCTTGCTCAGAACCAGAGATCTTCAAATCTAGTTTTGCATGTATTTTCTTATGTAATAGTCACAGTCCACAAGCTGAGTACTATTATTTTAGAGTGAGCAAAGAAAGGCTTAGCAAGGCTAATAAATGCTTGGGGACAATGTGTAAAGAGTTATAGACTTCTAACCCAGAGGTATCCGAACGCCAAATCCCATTTATTAATACATCCTGCTTTCCCTTCTAAAGAAATGGGTCCTGCCTTTTTGCCTCCAAGAGCCTCTTTTTCATTTTTCCTGTCTCTCCCACTAAACCCAAGTTTTGATATAATTTTGACCAGGAAACAAGTTATAAAACTTAAATAGCAACTAGTTCTCCATTTTTAGTCATAAAATATTTATTAAAATACAAATGAGTTGGTCAATTAAGACCCGAAGCATGGAGGCATGGAACAAGCTGATATGCCTTGATGTGGGGTTGAGAGGAAGAGAAGAGATAAACTAAATAACTTATATACTTATATGCACAGCCCATGGACATGGCAATAGGGTAGTGAAGACCTGGGGGTGGGTAGGGCCTGGGAGATATCTGTAACACTATCAACAATAAAAAAATATTTTAAAAAACACAAATGAGTATGTCTGAGCAACGTGAGATAAAACTCGGTATAATTTCAGTCAAAAGGTTTTCAAAAGGACATTTTTACTTGTCTATTCAATACTTTAGGTTTTAATGTTTAATTTGTATAATTAGGCTTTTTGAGATATTAGAAGGAGTCATCTGTGGGTCCCTGGGACTCTGGGGACTTCTGGTCTCTAACTGGCCAACAAGAGACACCAGATTCTATGTTTTTAAACAACAGAAGCAGGAGATGGGATTGTGCTGTTTGTGAGAAAACTTTACCTTGAGCCAGAAATCCTTTCATATGCCAGTCTAATCCCCCGCTCCAGAGTGAGCCCATTTCCTCCTCTGGCCTCAGGAGAAATGGGAACAGCTGCGGGGCGTCTTTTAACTGTCCCTCTGTGACCCACGGCTGGTCTGACTTCATTGTCCGCACCACACTGCTAGCCACCCACGTTGGAGAAATTCCTGGGGAACTGGATTGCAGGTTTGCCATCCTGACTCTCACTTCCCAACACATTTTCCAGGTTCTTTTTCTGTTATGCAAGAAGGAATTTGGATGCTGGGGATCCCAGCTAGAGAAGCATCTCACAGGACTGTGTGTTGCTCATGTAGCACAGGCTGGAGGAGAGTGACAATCTGATATCGTGACAGCTGAGACTCATATCTGTTGCTGCTGTTCCAATTGTATTTAGTACTTCTGGAAATTCTTGCCTTGGGTCACCGTCCTGGTACCAGCTGGGGTCAAAATACACCAGATGAAGGACTCATATTTCCATCTAATTCATTACACTGATGGCTTTTATGAAGCATCTGGATGGGGCTCACTGCGGGATTCCTAGAGAATCATTTGGGATAAAGACAAAACTCTTCTCCATTATCAACCGAATACTGCTCAATCGTTAAATGACATTTTCAGTTCTCGTTAATGCCATTTTCCATGTCCCATTAACAAATAAAAATATAGATATAAAAAGATTTAATCTCACTCTCAGACAATCCCGGGGGAACTTCAAGAAGGGATTTGATCCATCTCCATATGTCCCAAATACCCCAAACTAAATCTCCCACATGAAATCTTTCCTATTGTGCTTTGGACTTCCAAGTTTGAAACATCAAATAATGGTTGTAACATTATTGAAAATAAATTTCAATCTTTTATGCAGCTCCTATGGAACCAACTTCCCAATTCTACTGGAAAGCAAAACAAAACAAGTCCTCTCAAAGTGCATGGATTCTAATTCCTAAGAAAACAGTGGCGTTCCCTTCAGTCAGCGCTGGTTTTCCTAAAGCCAAGTTCCAAAAAGCGCAGTATTGTCCATGGGCAGGTGAAAACATCTCTGGGTCTTTAAAGAGCCTTTATTACAAAACTGTCCTTTGTCCACAACTGTAAGTTTTTATGACAATTTTAAATATGTTTTGTCACTTTTTATTTCCCTCTGGCTTCTGAAAGACGCTTTCTATAGTCATTCTCTTTCCATTATTACAATAAATATTGATTAGAAAAGATCTTCTGGAAACAGAAGCTAAAAGTTGACTTTCCTACTAAAAAATGTCATCCTAAGAACCAGGATTCAGATAGAAATCCAGTGAATTCAACTTGGCTGAATTCTCTAAACTACCCCCACAATGTCCACAAACAGTTTAGGAAGGCAAATGGCAAGTCTATTTACATTTCTAACTCCATCTAATCACAGAAAGAAAGTTTACATTGTGTTTTTATTAAAAAGTAACAATGTCATTTCTGCTGCCAACTAAAATAAAGCAAAGCTAACTACCTTGGTGTATATGATGCTACAATGACATCGATCCTTGAGAACAGACAATTATTTCATGGGCTGAATGGTGCCCCTCCCCTGAAAGATATGTCTGGGGCACATCCAGGGGACCTGTGGATGTGACCTTATTTGTCAAAAGAACCTTTGAAGATGTAATCAGGTTAAGAGGAAGTCATCCTGGGTTATCTGGGTGGGCCCCAAATCCAGTACCAATCTATATATATAAAAAGCCAGTGTCCGTGACGACCAGGATGACCAAACAACCGGTCACCATGAGGTGCATTGAGCACTTCTTGGTCCCTCCCCCGTGGCCCACAGGCTCCGATCACAGCAAGGTGGGTGGGTGGGGCTGTGAGCAGTGGTGGGCTACCGTGTGCGATTTCACATGCTGGGCCTCTAGTTATCCTTATAAGAGAGATGCTGAGGAAAATGTAGACAGGAGTGGAGGAGACCATGTGAAGACAGGCGCAGAGGCTGGAGGGATGTGGCCCTAAGTCAGACTCACAGAGGAGAAGGTGATGGGGACAGAGATGGAAGTGATGCCCTCATGAGCCAAGAGACACTTGCAGCTACGAGAAGCTGGACGAGGCAAGGAATGAGTCTCCCCAGGAGCATTCAGAGGAACCACATCCCTGCAGATACTTGATTTGGGACTTCTGGTCTCCAGGAGGTGAGAGATTTCTATTACTTTAAGTCACCAATTTGTGGCAATTTGTTACAGTAGTTGCAGGAAAGTAACATGATTATTTTTAAAAATGGACTATCCTAATAACTAAATCTAATTGTATAGCCAAATCTATACAAAGCTATTGTCCATAAATCAGGAATAAGATTCTAGGGAAAAACAGGATTCAACTGCAGCTTAGTCATTCATAAAACAAACATTAACTCTGACGTGCCAGGCTTCAAGGATAAAATTATGAGTGAAAACTGACATAATCCAGACTACAGAGGCCTGAGGACCATCCTATTCTACTCTCCCTTCTCATCTCGTCCAGTCACCCAGTCCTATTCCTCTACTTCTAAGACTTTCTGAAATACATCTTAGCTCCTTCTCCCTGCCCATGTTTGCTCAAACTTTCATTATTTTCTCATATGGTCCCCTCCCAAGGCCTCTCCCTGCTCCTAGCCTTCCTTATAATCCTATCTCAAACCCATCACCCCCCTGGTCCATCTCCCACACAGCCACCAGGATACACAGACGCACACAGTTCACCCTCCTCTCCGGATTAACTCTCCTGGGGCCACTTGTAGCCTGTCTCACGAAAGCTGACCTTTCTTCGTAACACACGAGGTACCCCACTTCTCTGTGTCTCCTGTGCTTCAGATACACTAAGCTGATCGCAGCTCCTGGAGGCGCCGTTTTCCAAGGCCTCCACCATGTCTCTGCTCAGCTGTGCCTTCTGGGTAGTATCTCTTCTCTCCTCTTTCCCAGGCCAATCGTCCTCTTCCACCCAAGGTCCATGCCCCACTCTAGGCCGGACCTACTCTGAGCAGTCTCTGCATTCTCTCAGCCCCTCCTCTGGTCAAGACTGAACTGGATTTCCCTCCTTTGCTTTCCACAGCTTTGGTGTTCTCATTATTTTCTGTATTTCCTCCTAGACAGAAAATACCATGCGGTCGACAGCTGATCGGTTGTCCACTGACAGCCAGAGGAGCGGGTGTCTTCCAGCATTGGGTGCCGCCTACACCAGGGAGGGGGCCACTGCCACAAGCCCTGCAGGTTTGGGGGTTCTGCAGAGCCCAAATCCTTGGAGGCATCCACTTAGGTCCCAGGTTTTGTGAATCGGGGCTCTGACTTGGACAAGGCAGGCCCGGGGCTCCATGAGTCTACGAGGTCAGCGGTTGCTGCTCAACTGCTCTGACTTCCAGCAGGAAAGCGGGGGGGGGGGGGTCGCTCCTCGTGAGCCTGCAACTGCTTGAGAATGGCCCTTCAATTCTCATCCTCCCTCTGTGGGGCACCTGGACAACTCCGCAATCACCCGCTGACTCCGCTCTCTTGCAAATGTTCCTCCAAATGCCCAAATCACCACATCTGTAAACACGCTATTTCATCGGGACATTTTTCTAGGTCACCATCTGAGAAATCTGTACCCTGCATACCACTCATGATGGCATTCTCTTCACCAACATGTGATGACAGGCCCAAATCTCTGTACCACCCCTGTTTTCTTGGCCCACTCTCAGGAGTACTTGTATTTGTTTAGAGAAGCAGATGCCAAAATGAGATTGGACGTGCAAGAGATTTATTGAGGGAAATGTCGGCAAGAGAAAGAGCTGCAGGAGGTGGGGAGAGCCTTTGGACCATGACGCTGGTGAGACTCCTATGAAGGAGAAAGGAAGGAAGGAGGGTTGGGTGGAAGTGCCACAGACTACGGCGCAGTTCTAAAACATGTCAGCGAGGCCAATGGGAGTCCTTGAGGCAAAGTCACCCGTCTATCAGGAGTGGGTCTCCTTACCTGTGCCACCCTCCATCGCTGGCTAGGAGCAGCTCCTGGGAAGCACTTCCCCGAGCAGAGATGTAAGTGGCCACCGCACTCATCTAGTTGTCAAATGACTGGCATTATTATACCTTGGCTGATGACCAATCGTGTCGCTTCTTTCAAAGGCTACAGTGATTGGTCACTACGCATCAGCTACAAAGTTCAGAGGGATATTGCTTGTAAACTTAAATTTTACAGTGTTCCCAAGTGCATGAATTTCAGTTCCATGATTTAGTTAAATAACAACAATCCTCCAACAACAGGCTCAAATTTCACTTTCCAAGTTCTATTAACGGTGAGTAAGTAACATACAGTACGGACTTTGCTACTAGCTCTTCAGCCCAAATATCACTATATAAGGAACAGATGCATATCATGGTCAATGACCAATCATGTCGCTTCTTTCAAAGGCTGTTGTGATTGGTCTTGAAAACCATCTTTACACTTTCTCCAAGAAGATGGGAGCCCATGTCCTCCTCTAAATATCCAGGACTATTCTCTGTGCCATGAATGACACTCTCCTGGTCTTATTCAGAGGCAGATGGCAGTCACGGCCCCTCCCCCTCCACACTGAGTTCATTCTGCCATTACTTGCCTTGACTTCTTCCACTCTGCCTTTCTCTGACTCCCTCCCTCCTTACACTGGACTCACAGGTTGTCTCCCCCTTATGATGGTTTCGGGACTTGTTTCCCATTTCTCCAAACCATTAAAACTTCTATTTTCTTAAAGGCTCACCAAGCATGTTAGCCCAGAGGATTCCCACGTATCTGGCCTGTCATAAACCCCACAGGTGATTGGACAAGTGGGGTCTGGTCAGCTCCACATCCTTGGCTGCCCGCGCCTAGCGCACCGTGACTTAAAGAGGAAGTCCTTCCACTAAACGAAGGAACATGTCAAGGCATTTCTCACCAGATAAGGGAGATCGGAAGTCTGCTGGAGCTTGGGAAAACCATGAAGAGCCTTCTAGAAGGGAAGTCAAGCAGATCTGGGCAAGTTCCTCCTCCACACACAGTTCTCTTGCTGAAACCTGGTAGAAGACAGAGGGATCTTGTTTGTAAACTTAAAATTTTTCACTTAAAAATATTATCCTAATTTTCTAATTGCTCAACAAATTATTCAAAATGACTATGAGAACATTCTCTTGTTTAATCCTTTGTAATGGTTAGACAACCTAAAAACCCCACTTTTTAAAATTCAAATAGCTCGAAGTCCCATTAACAAAAAACAAACAGGAAAAAAAAAAAGTAGCATTCTCAGCTTGTGTTACCAGCCACTCCTCTTGGTCTAGGACCAAATGGAGACAGAGCTGGTCCAATGGACCCAGGAGCAGGTTGCATTTGTGTGCCCCGAAGAGGGCGGGTTTCCAGATAAAGTTGCTCCAAGTGGAAATCAGTAGAAGGAACACCTGGCCCGACTCCCAGCCACACATTAGTTAGAAACTGGAGAAAGAACCACTTTCGACCACTAATGAGCCCCATGTGAAAAGCCTGTTAACGAGAAGTCCCCTTTTTTCAAAATTTCCAATGTTTTGATTGATGAGCAAATTGTTTCGGATTCCTACTTTTCCATTACCTTAAACACAACCTTTGTTTTTCCTCCTCACTGAAATGGTGTTGTCTCTGGCACCACAAATCCCTGTTGTGAGCTATAGAACAGGCCAGCTTCCTGTTGGGGCATCAGTTTGAGTCTGAGGAGGGTTTATAATTTAAAAAAAAAAAAGTAAAATAGGGCACACTTCAGGGTTTAAGGTGGCTAATTAATTTAAGCATATACTGTTGCATTGTCCTACATTTGTACCATTGTTACATTTGTCAGGATTTAGAATTTTCCAATATTTTAAAAGAAATGACCTGTTTTGTAATTAAAATTGTAATTTGTAGTTAAAATGTGCAAATATTTAGTTACTGTCAAGTCTCAGGTGCTAAGAACCACTGATTCTCAGAGAAAAGAACCAGAGAGTAATTTATGGTTGTACAGCATCATTCATCCAGCACGTATTTATCATGCGCACTGGGTTATGATCCAAGAAGAAATAAAAGCATTCACAAGAAACTCAGTCACACTCCACATTTGTATTAAGACCAAAGTTTTGTAGATAACTGGCAACACTTTGAGAGTGTTTTTTAGTTTGACCATTATTTATTTTAAAAATTAGTTACTGGCATCACGTTCACTAGGCAACACAGCAATGACTCAAACAAATATGGTTAATGTATTCAAGGAGTACATAGCCTACTGATGTTGATAAATACTGAAAAAGAAATGTAGAAATTTCTATAATTAAGACTGCATAAGCCATAAAGGAAATGTGTAGGGTACAATGAAAGCACATATAATAGAAGGACCTAATATTGACCAGAAACTGAGGGCAGAATTCCTGGAGGAAATAACATTAAGTTAAAACCCGAAAGATAACAGAAATAACCCCCGCGAAGAGAGAGGAAAAAAGAACTTACATATAGCAGACAAGTCCCTGTGGGGCAGTAAACTCTGGATCAGAGAAAAGATGAATCTCAGTGACGGTTTACATTTCCCTACCTTCGTAACTAAATGAGCTGAGTGTGTTACAAACTTTTCTGGCTTATTCAAGTCATCATTGTAATCGTCAATGATCCCACTCTGCTGAGAAACGCTATCTTGCTCAGCTTGAGGAGCTCAGTTGGTCGAGTGTCATCCTGTGCACTGAAAGGTGGCTGCTTTGGTTCCTGGTCAGGGCACATGCCTGGGTTGTGGGTTTGATCCCCGAGTAGGACATGTACAGAAGGCAACAGATTGATGCTTCTCTCTCACATTGATGTTTCTCCTTCTCTCTCGCTCTCTCAGCATGTGCTTGGATGGGTGCAGGGGAAGCCCTGGCCACTGGGGGTCAGTTCGTGGGGCATTGTCCCATGCACTGAGGGGTTGTTGGTTCAACTCCTAGTCAGGGCACATGCCCGGGTGTCGGGCTAGCTCCCTGGTAGAGAGTGTGCAGGAGGCAGCAGCTATACTGTATTTAGGATTTCATTGTTCAGATGTGCAGTAGACCTAAGCTTTGGCATTTCTCTTGGGGAGAAACCCTGAGCAATAATTCTATAAAACTGTAATATATGCCCTCCTGTTTAAAAGATGGTCACAGCAATTTGAGAGGATAATTGGAAGCATTATCATAAAGAGTGTAGGAGCATTTCTATCTAGGAGCATAACAATGAAAAGCACAGTTAAAAGGAAAGCTAATTGGAAAAATGGAATGAGGACGCCATGCTGGCATAAATGGGACCATACTTTTTCCTCTCACTATAAGCAACAATTTTAAAATGGACAAAATATCTGAAACAAATCATTTCAAAAACTGGTAACAGATGGCACAGGACTATCACTTGGAAAAGCAAGTGAATCAATGAAGTAAGCCCTGTGGGAACTGGAGCATTCAGTCTGAGGCACATTTTGGTCACTGTGCAGGGAGGGGACCCCAAGTAGAACAGAGAGTCACACTGAGGTGAAGAGACAGAGATTACAGTTCAAGAGACGAACCAACTATCATTTGAGCATCAGAGTTTGAGAGAAACGTTTTCTTCATAGAAAAAGTTCCAGAATTCTCTGCATCATTCATCTTGCATCATTGGCTGAATACCAATCTACACGTGTACAGTCTGAAACTCCATGGAACTGAACAATTCCCAAAGCTCACATGGGGCTGAGTGATGTTCAAATTCTGACTGGTCAGAGTAAGAATCCTTGTTGAGCATTGAGAGCATTTAATAAAGACTCCAGCAGGGCCATGCCCCAGAGTTAAGGCTACTCTAAACTCTCCCTAATAAATATTATAAACAACCCCCCAAAGGATCAAATGGATCCATGTAACTTAACTGCATGACAAAAGAAAGTCCACCACTCTTTGGGGAAAGACAGCAAAATGCAGCACGTAATAACCTAATAAGTATGATGTCTATATTCTGCTCAAAGAAGTCTAGCGATGCAAAGAGGCAGAAAAATGTGACCCATAACCAAAATTAAAATCAGTCAACAAAACAGACAGGAATGAAAGAAATGATATATTTTTGCAGCAGGGACTTTATAAAGCTACTTTATTTTTCAAAAAATATATTTTATTGATTTTTTACAGAGAGGAAGGGAGAGAGATAGTTAGAAACATCGATGAGAGAGAAACATTGATCAGCTGCCTCCTGCACATCTCCCACTGGGGATGTGACCACAACCTAGGTACATGCCCTTGGCCGGAATCGAACCTGGGACCTCTCAGTCTGCAGGCTGACGCTCTATCCACTGAGCCAAATCGGTTTCGGCATAAAGCTACTTTAAATATGCTCGTGGATTTAAGGTAAAACATGATTTAATAATAATAATTATTAAAAACATAAAAAGAACCTAATGGAATGTCTGAGATAATTTGTCTGAAATAAAAACGAAGTCACTGGAGATGAGAAAGAGTGTATTAGACTCTGCAGGAGAAAACCCCAGTGAGCCTGAAGACAAATAATAGACAGTTTTCCAATGTAAGCACAGGGACACAGGAAGACTAACTGTTAAATACTCTGAGGAGTGTGACTATCCAATGGTCTCTTGCCGGGAGCCGGTCCATGCTTGCTGTTTCAAGGGACCTGGCATATATGGCATACTGTTCTTAATATGTTTGCTCACCTTCTTGGCACTATGTGTTTTAACCAAGGTCTCTGAGAAAGGTTGTTTCCCCAGGTAGGGATTTTCCCCTGAAGTTAGGGAGGGAATAAAACCTCTTAACTAAGTGCCAGGTGGGTAATTAATCACTTTAACTACGAACAATCATGCTTAAGCTACATAATCTTTACTCCCTGGAATGGAGATAAACGCCCTAACCTTTGAAATAGAGATTGATAGGATTGGAATCAACTGGTATAAATACAGATGTAAGAAGACAGAACGAGGAGAGACGGAACCTAGGCACAGAACCTACACAGAACGTTCTCTAGAGACAGAAGAACTTCGCTGGAGAGAACATGGCAAAAGATCCTGGACTGAACCTGACTATAGAACATGGCAAGAGAACCTGACTAGAACCTGGTGACTGAACCTGGCTGGAGAACCTGGACAGAACCTGGCTGGAGAACCTAGCGAGGGAACTTGGCTACAGAACCTGGCTGGAGAACCTGGAGAACCTAGCAAGAGAACATGGACACAGAACCTGGCTGGAGATCCTGAACAGAACTTCGCTGGAGATCCAGACCAGAACTTGGCTGGAGATCCTGGCTAGAGATCCTGGCTAGGCTGCTGATCAACTGAACGCTGTCTCCGTGTCCTTCCTTCTTCGCCGACTCCGTCTACGCCTTTGGGGACCCCTGGGCCCGCTGGGGCTGGACCCCGGCAGTCTCTAATATTTGTAATAAAGGGGTGAACTTATTTGTCTTCATTTTTTAACTTCTGAGGGTAAGAAAATGACTACCTAAAACAGAAATAATTACAATGTTTTGTGGGTTTGTATGTAGGGGTCAACACATGGGAACAATAACAGGAAGGACAGAGTTGAACTGAAATAAACTGTTGCAAGGTTTTTCTACTATAAGTGAAGGGATATAATGTTATTTAAAGACAGAGTAGCGGCAGGGGCAGGCTATAAGGGGCCAATGGGAGAAAAAAAGGGAATATATGTAATACTTTCAACAATAAAGATAAATAAAATAAAGATAGCCCTAGCCAATTTGGCTCAGTGGATAGAGCGTCGGCCTGCGAACTGAAGGGTTCCAGGTTCGATTTCAATCAAGAGCACATGCCTGGGTTGCGGGCTCCAACCCCAGTAGGGGGTGTGCAGCAGGCAGCCGATCAATAATTCTCTCTTGCCAAAACCGGTTTGGCTCAGTGGATGGAGCGTCGGCCTGCGGACTGAAGGGTCCCGGGTTCGATTCCGGTCAAGGGCATGTACCTGGGTTGCGGGCATATCCCCAGTAGGAGGTGTGCAGGAGGCAGCTGACCGATGTTTCTCTCTCATCGATGTTTCTAGCTCTCTATCTCTCTCCCTTCCTCTCTGTAAAAAATCAATAAAATATATTTAAAAAAAAAATAATTCTCTCTTATCATTGGTGTTTCTATCTCTTTCTCTCCTTCTCCCCTCCTCTCTGAAATCAATAAAAATAAATTTAAAATAATAATAATAATAATAATAATAATAATAATGGAATAGCAACATTAACCAATAAATTAAACAAAACAGATATAGCAAGCAATAGTGGAGACAATAAAATACAAAAATATTTAATCAATACAAAAGAGGCAAGATAAAGGAAAGAAGGGGATAAAATGATGGGAGAAAGCAAACATTTCAATTCAATAACATAGATAATTATTTTAATGTGAATGGTGCAAACACACCAATGAAAAGTTAGAGATTATCAAACTAGTTTTAAAAAAACAGCCTAACTATATGTTATCCATAAACATTAAATATAAAGACACAGATAAGCCTAAAGTAAAGGTTAGCAATGATATGCCCTGCAAAGGCTGAACATGAGAGAGGTGGAGTGGCAGTTTTTATAGAAGGCACGTTAGACTATGAAACAAACAAAAAATATTACATAATGTTACATCAAGAAGATATAACAATACAGGTTTAGCTAATTCCTATTAAAATGCAAGAAATTTTTATATAGGTATAGTCGAGATTATTCTAAAATATATGGAAAAACAAGAAAACTAAAATAGCTAAAAGAATTTTCAAAAAGAAAAGTGGGAGGAACCAGTCTACTCAAATTCAAAACATTTATTATATGGCTACAGTCACCAAGACAGTGTGGATCTGGTGGAGGGGTGGACACACAAACGAATGGAGAGCTCAGAAGTGGACCCACACACAAACATGCCCATTTACGTACCTGTTATTGTGGTAAATATATATATCATAAAATTTGGTATTTTAACCATTAAAGTGTGCAATTCAGTGGCATTAATTACTTTTACCATGTTGTGCAACCCTTACCACTATTTCTAAAACTTCTCCATCACTCCAAAGAGAAACTCTGTAACCGCCAAGCAGTAGTCCCCCTCCTATCTCCCCACAGCCGCTGATAACCTCTAATGTACTTTTTGCCTCTATGAATTTGTGTGTTCTAGATATTTTATACAAGTGAAATCATACAATATTTATCCCTTTGTGTCTGCTTATTTCACTTAGCATATTGTTTTCAAGGTTCATTCACATTGTAACATGTATTAGAACTTCATTCCTTTTAATGGCTGAATAATATTCCATTATATGTATATCCTACATTTGTTTATCAATTCATGTGTTGGTGGACACTTGGTTTGCTTCCACGTTTTAGCTATCATTAGTAATGTTTCATACACTTATCTGTAATATGCAAACACATATTGATCCCTATTTAAAACATGTATATATTTAAAATTTTTAAAGTTAAATAAAAAAAACCTGATATGAATACATAAGAAGAGTGGAAGGTTACCCAATAGAGAACTAGGCAAAAGGAAAAAAATACACATTTCTTTTCATCTATATATAAAAAAGCCTAAGTGACCGAACGACCTAATAACCATTTGACTGGTTGCTATGACACACACTGACCACTAGGGGGCAGACACTCGAGCAGGAGCTGCCCCCTGGTGGTCAGTGCACTCCCACAGTGGGAGCACCACTCAGCTGACCGACAGGTGCCAGACTCCAGGCTCACACCTCTCCCACCTCTGCAGCAGCACTACTGAGCTGCAGTGGCAGGTGCAGTGGGGCTGGGATGAGTGGGAACAGTACCCTGCCCAGGCTCAGGCTCCTCAATGATGCCTGCGGCTTTGCGCACTACTACATCCCTCAGGAAATGTCAGACTGCTGGTTTCGGCCAATGCCTGTGGGGATGGGGCCAAAATCAGCAGTCTGACATCCCCCAAGGGGTCCCAGATTGCGAGAGGGCGCAGGCCAGGCTGAGGGACCCCACCAGTGCACGAATCCATGCACCAGGCCTCTAGTAAAGGAATAAAAATCAATGGCAAATATATATGGCAAAAGGGCTTAGTATTATTGGTAATCAGAGAAATGAAAACCAAGAAAATAAAATTGCACGCGCGCGCGCACACACACACACACACACCTACACATGCTGTTCTTTCTACCTGGAAAACTCCTTATCCACCTAAAAACAGATACACACTTCTGACTGGCTACTTCCAGATTTTTTACTGTTCCCTGCAATGACCTAAAGCAGTGGTCGGCAAACTCATTAGTCAACAGAGCCAAATATCAGGAGTACAACGATTGAAATTTCTTTTGAGAGCCAAATTTTTTAAACTTAAACTATATAGGTAGGTACGTTGTTATTAACTTAATTAGGGTACTCGTAAGGCTTAGAAAGAGCCACACTCAAGGGGCCAAAGAGTCACATGTGGCTCACGAGCTGCAGTTTGCCGACCACGGACCTAAAGTAATGACACTCCAGCAGTAATGAGTACATATAACATGAAGGTCTTGGTTTCTAAATTCCATTCTCTGCTAAAGGAACCAGAACTTCTTGGGAAAATGGCTGATTCTAGGGCTGGGAAAGGGAAAGTACAAGATAAGCCTAACACATTGTATGCAAAATATAAATAAGGAAGTGCTCAAAGAATGGTGGGACTTGTCAGTGGGTCCCAGAGGCAACTAAAGGGGCTCCCCATGTACAAATCTGTGTTAATTTGAGCAACAAAATAAATAATAAAAGTAATGGATCATTACTGATTTGAAAAACAAAAAAGAATCATGAGTCTATATCATGCATGCGTGTGTGCGCGTGTGTGTGTGTGTGTGTGTGTGGAGAGAGAGAGAGAGAGAGAGAGAGAGAGAGAGAGAGAGAGAGAGAGAGAGAGAGAGAGAAAGGGGGAGTGAGAAGGAAACACTTCCTCAGGTGACAAAAACTCCCTATATGTGCTTTCTATGCTAATTAATCAACAAGATTTTCTGTCCTCTTCCCTCCTCTCCCGATAGAGCCCGTTCCCCTCCACGAGGTAGTGATGATAGAGCAGTAGGAACACTCTGGGGAGGTATCTGATCTTCAGTATGTTTCAGTGTTTCTAGCCAAGAAAATCAAAGGGTCACAAGGTGAGTACATGTAGCTCTCTCTAGTTATAATAATACCTTACATTTATGCAGGACTTTACAAGTTTCAAGGCTACCTTGATTTTCGTAACGAGTTTTAAAAATATGCTGGGTGAGTGAGTATTCCCCTTTTGCAAAATGGGAACAATGAAGCTCACAGAGTCAAGTACACTGCAGAGATGGAATTACAGAGTTTTCTGACCCAGGTGCTGTTTCAAGAAATACGTCCTGTGGAACTTTTGACCTTAGAGAAGATGCACTTCAGATAGCCAGGTATGTTCTATCCCTCTTCACATTCAGCAGCAGCAGCCAAGCCAAGCATGAGGCCACCTGGGCTCATGAACCTGGGCAAGTTTCACAGGCAAAGGCCATGCTCCATTCCTGCCACCCATTTGCTCTGTGGCCAGTTAATAACAGTATGATGCTAGTTTTCTCATCTGTTTTTCATTTCAAAAGATAAAGATGGAGCTCCGTAATGTAGAGTTATAAAGAAACCAGAACCCAATTGCATATCGAGAATTCTCTTGCTTTTGACCTCACGAACACTTCTAGACTCTAAACGAGGATTTGCATGCGGCAGTTCGAATCTTGCGTCTGGGGTACTTGTAATATATTAAACACTGTGAGTGAGTAGTAGAGTTTACATTTGCAGTGAGATAGTCCTCTGAAGGGCTGAGGCTGAGCTACTATTTAATTTTCCAAGTTTGGAAAAGGAACTGAAATAAGCACTTAAATCCCTTTCCCCCCATTTTTGTAACATGAGTCAACCTTCAGGAAAGTTCTCCTCTTTCCCCACACAAAGAAAACTGTTATGTTCCTATCTGCTGTAGAGCTATCTAATGACCCGAGAAAATCCTGAGATCGTTTTTCCTGGAAAAGCCACTTGCTTTAATGGAACATCCGCCTGTCAGGGAGCACACAGCAAACTTAATTGGCAGCGGCCGAGCAGATGGTTCCCGGAGTCTGGTCATGCACCTGATTCGGCTAAAACATAGCTAGTGGAAGGCCACCATGTGGTTTTTGCATTGCAGGGGACTATTATGAAAACTCCACTCTTACAATTTGTGGCATCATTTAGTATTTTACAGGCTGTTATTTCCCAGATTCCTCTGTGAATAAAGACATTCCAGAGAGGAACATTCTTTATATTTGTTCTGGACACTCAGTTTCTCAACAAATTCTCAATTGACTAACAACCTTAAAAAGTTAGGACTCCTCAAATTTGTGCTTTTAACATTAGTGTTCTAAAATATAATGCTTTGTGTTCGGCCAAATGTTTTCATATTTCTTACTCATTCAACAAATACTGTACATCTCCAAAATACAAGATACCACGGGGAAACCAAAACTATTGATAATCTCTTCTCTTATGGAGCGTAAAACCTAGAATAGGGGTGACCCAGCAATTATGTGGTCTAAGCGACAAGAGAAGGCTCAGGTATGAAGGAACTGTTGAAAGTTTCATGGGGGAAGTGGCACTTGCCCTGCGTTTTGAAGGACGGGGAGGATTTCACAGGTGAAGTTGTAGGATGGTGAGATGGCAACAGCATAACCAGCGAGGTCCAGGCAGAAACATGTGTGACAAGTGCACTGACAGCCAATCTAATCAAATGCTAACATTGATGACCATGGAAATCCATTACTGCTCACATTACATTCAACTATTTGGTTTCCTATTACACACCAACCCCAGCATTCCAATAATTTTTAATGGTTAATGGTTTCATGCTATTCCCATTAGAATTGAATAAAACAATGAAAAATATAATAGTGCACCTCAACATCTAATCAATCCAAACAACCTTATTTAGAACGTAGTAAAAACCTACTTCCTGTTAAGTCTTTGATAGAGTCAAAGTTCAAAGGCATACACTTTGCTTTGATAGAATATTCCATGACATTAAGACTTCTGAATATTGAACTGATGGCCACTAAATTTTCTAGGCGTTTGTTTCCTAATCTGCAAAGCAGAGACTTAGATTACTTGATCCAAATAACTCCTTCCAGCAACACGATTCTCTAAACACACTTGAACTCAATGGCACACAGCTACGTATCTAGATATTGTCCAAATACAGTAACTTCTCAACATCGGTGCCCGAATTGAACACAAAACCGAATAATTTGACAAAAACATCATTTGTTAAGTTAGGGACAAGAGGTGCCCAGACACAGATGTGTCTAAAGCATCCTCCTGGAGACTGTGCTGGGAACACTGGGCCTGCAGGGCGGAGAGGAAGCAGATGTGGCAGAGGGAAGTGCACTGACTGGGAAGAGGAAATGTGTTCTGTTCCCAGCTCTACCACGGACAAGCTGTATGACTTAGGATAAGTCCTTCCACTTCTGTGGACCCCAGGCTCCTCAGCTACAATGAAATCAATCCAAGTGATCCCTTTGACCCAATTAAGCTCTGTGAAAAATCTATGATTCTATGTGATTCAACACTTTGGTGCTAAACCACAACAATAATGCCCAGATTCACCAAGAACGCATATCATTATTTTACACAGGCACTTTTTACAATTCAGGGAGTCTTTCCTACACCCCTTCCGGTCCAGCCCAGTTTTCTGCTTTTATTGCCGAGTCTTCTGATTAAAACCAATTGTTCCCAGTAGTGTAGATGCTCCTGCTTATTTGCTGAGCCCTTGGGGAGGGGAGGGGGTTCTGAGGCTTGTGGGTGACCCCGTTCTCCTGTTCCACTCAGTTATGTGGGAAACAAGACTCTCCTGATGCGCCCACTGCTAAAAGGGGAATGAATGCAGCCTAGAGCTCCAAGTTACTAGCCTGGAAGATAAGACGAAAAATAATTGAAACTCAGAACAGCTGCAGACCTGCTAGGTCCTTAAATTTCTAGTAATTGGGCACTAAAGGGAACTGAGCACATACGATTCTGTCATTCATTTGCAACGGGTCATGAAACAACTCCAAATAAAGATGAGGGTTATGACAGTTTATAGAACACATATTTATGAAAATTGTTAGTAGAAAGATACTCTACTTGGCATTAAATTAACATTTTTCCCTACTTTATATGAATTATATCCCTGGGGGGGAAAAACCCACAAAAATTAAATTGCTGTTTGTTAAGAAAGTTTAACTTCATTTTTTGGATAAATTATCTATACAGTACAATTCATATGTTTCAGTGTATGGACATTGTTTTGGGCTAAGCAGTCTTTGCATAGATAGGGTGTTCCCAAAATTTATCCACACTTTGAGTAATTATTAATTCCAATGGGGTAAATCTGAAAAGAAAGAAACATCAATTGAGCTGTCAGCTGTTAGGTTTGTGTACATTTTGGGGGGATACCCTGTATTTATCCATCCATCCATCCATTGAAAGAAGACACTTGGCTTCATGAGCACCTGATTTACTGCTAGTTCACCACATAGCTGCGATAGGACACACTGAAGGTAAACTACAGCTAGCTACAGCACATGAACTTACTTGTTAGTGATCTAAAATACTATTTTGATCACCCTCTCTCATCCTGCCCTCGTACACACACAAATGTTTCTTAAAATAATTTTAGAAGTTTTTATCATATCACTTTCCTAAAAAAAATGTAACAACTTATATTTTCTTTTCACTTCATTTCTAAAATGGACACACTCTGGAATGAATTCTAAGGCAAAGGAAGGTATGTGATACAGTGGATATATATAATCATTCTAGAGCTAAGGAAGAATCAGAGAATGAAAAGCCTGTGAAACAGACAGACAGGAAGATGAGCTATGTTCAGAGGTGCTCTAGGTTGGGTGAAGGCTGCTGGAAATGCAGGCCCACACTTTTGAGACAGATGGGGGTTTATTGGTTGGTGCTATACAGAAAGAGGAGCCGACATTCCCTGGCACCCATCCTGCTGTGAGCCGGACTATTTCTGTATTTTTAAGAAATAAAAATATTCTAAGACGAAAGCTTAAGTAATTGAGTGACTTTCCCAAAGTCTCAGAGCTAGTCCTGCCTCAGTCAGTGCCAACATCCAGGTCACCTCTGACTCCAGAGCAGATCTCAGCTACCTAGCCTCCCAGAGAGGTCAGCCCCTTTCTCTCTGAGGCCCCCTGTGTACTTCCTTCTTTTGATGCCCGACTCCACAGGAAACATGCCTCATGCACAGGAATTCTGTCTCCCATTCACCTCTGCCACTAAGTGCCGTAAACTCCAATAGGGACTTGGGGTCTGACTGAATCTTTGCTAAAGTCACGTCATCACTACGGTCTTTGGTATCTTGTGAATAGTTGTGTCTCCCTATTTGGCTTACACTTTCCCTGTATTTTGCCAATGTTGCAGGTAAGCCCTTTCTCTACAGTCTGCATTTCAGTATCTAAAGAGAAGGTACAAGATTTTGAGTTCAGATTAGGTTCTTTTTCTTTCCTCCCTCTCTTCCTCTGCCTTATCCTCTCTCTTTCCTTTTCTCTCTCTGTCTCTCTCTTCCTTTCTCTACATGGCCCATCACTATCACTAGTATGTGGAAATAAAATGGGCTCTGATCTAAGGAATATAAATATTGTGTGTGTGTGTGTGAGAGAGAGAGAGTTAAACTTTGAATTTATTATAAATTATTCCAGACATATAACATGTGTGAAGAATATATATATCCATCTTAACAAATAAAATCCTTCAAATACAGTTGAATTCTTCTAATATTCCACTCTTAAGTAAATAAATACTCTGTGATGAATTAAATAGAAATTATAGTGCTTGCTTCCCATTTAATGTTTTAATTAATTTTTTATTTTTGAATTAATTCTTTAAATTTCATTTTTAAATTGTTTTGAAACATTACTTTCATTAGTAACAAATGATGTTCTGTGACCTAATTCTGTGTGTACTGTCATATCGCTCTGCCACTTCACATTCAAATCACTAAAACCAGAAATTACCAGCTGCCCACCAAGCTGCCTCCCGGGTTTCCCCTGCTCTGCAAGAAGCACCACAAGTGTCCCGTCACCCAGGTGTGATGTCGCAAATCATCTGAGACTTCCCTTTGCAGCTCCCCCTACCCCCTGTCCTCCTCTAGATGCTGCTGTTGTGTGTCCCTGTGTGGTTCTGTCTTTCTCCATCTCCTGGGCCACACTCCAGCCCAATGGCTCTTCAACTGTGGTCCAGGGGCCCTTGGGAATCCCCGAGAGTCGTTCAGGGTGTTGTGGGCCTATTTCACTTTCTCTCACAAGTGTACAGTGGAGTTTTTAGAGGCCACATGTCATGTGATGCTATAACACATCGTACAGATGACAACTGAATGTGTGACAATCCAGCTGGATTCTATTAAGAAATTTGTAAAAGTGTAAAACAATGTCATTTTTCTTAGTTTTTTTTTTTTAAACATAGTAAGTTTTCATGAAAATGTTTTTATGATAATATATTATGGGTTTATTATGTTATTTTTTAAAAATTTAATAAAATATTTTAAAATTTATCAGATATGATAAAAAATTAGATAAAAGCCACAGAAACCAAACTGTTGGGTCCTCCCTCATTTGTAGGTTTATCAATGGTCCCAAGGTCAACTGTCTGAGAACTGCTGTGCTTGTCCATGTCTTCATTGTTACATCTCTCTCAACTTTGCAGCACCTTCTCAATAACTTCCTAGCCTCCAGTCCGTCCCTCTCCTGTCCATCTACACCTGGCTGCTAAGTTCGCCTTCTTAAGAAAATAGTATTTTCCATAATATTATTTCCCAATCTTATCAATCCTCCAGTTTTATCAACCATAACTTTAGGCCACCCACTGGTCAGGCCAGTTGCACTGACCCCAGAACATACTACCATTCTCCTACTCACCTCTCCACCTTTGTCTAAACCAGTGGTTCTCAACCTTTTGGCCCTTTAAATACAGTTCCGCATGTTGTGACCCAACCATAAAGTTATTTTCGTTGCTACTTCATAACTGTAATGTTGCTACTGTTATGAATCATAATGTAAATATCTGATATGCAGGATGGTCTTAGGCGACCCCTGTGAAAGGGTCGTTCGACTGCCAAAGGGTTCGCGACCCACAGGTTGAGAACTGCTGGTCTAAACTGTTCTGTCCCTGTCTGCTCCCTGGCCTGGGCACCTCTCCTCTGCCCTGTCTGAGCAGCACAGAAAAGTGCAGTTAAGAGCATGTGCTTTAGCATCTGGCTGGAATCCAGTTCCCTCCTATTAGCTATGTGATTTGGGCAATTCACCTTCTGGAGTTTGAAAATAGAAAATACAGTAGCATCTCGTTCAATGGACGTTGCAAAGACTACGTGATATCATGTTGAATAAAGTAGGTATTCAACAGGTGTTAGGCACTGTTGTTTCCAAATCCTGCTAAGATTCTAGCTTTTCCATGAAGGCTTCTCAGCCTTCTTCATCCAACACTGTTCACCCTCTTCTCCACTCACTGGCATGGAAGGTTCTCGCCCACACCTCTCGATTTCCCAAGTGAGATAAGAAGGGGCCATGTGAACTAACTCCCCCTTCCTTGCTCCACCCTGCCCACCCCCTCTCTCCATAGAGGTGTGTATCTGTTTTCTTAGGCTTGCCAGTGCTGTTACACCTGACCCCATAAATTCAGTACATGTGTCACTGACCCTCTGCTTTCCATAAATGACACACATAAACCAATTCTCAGCTGACAGGGCCACACGAAAGACATGTGATCTATAACCTTTCCTTCATCCTGCCCTTCTCAGAACAGTTAGGCCAAGTCTTCCTCCTGGATAATAAATCCATTCACTTGAAAAAGAAAACTCAAACAGGAAACATTTTATATAGAGAGGCAGATTTGATGATAGAATCATCTAAACCACACAAAAAACGAGGCCAAAGCCTGGTTGATTCTGGCTGCAAATCACTCCCACTGTGAAATGCCTTTTAGCCATCCCCAGCTTCTGAGAAGTGTGCTGGGAATTTAAAGGGCTTGGAGCCTCCAGCTAGGGCTCTGTCCGTTAGGGGTGGGTGTGCAGTGCTACAGGGTGTGGAAAGGCCTCCAATCTGGAGTCCAGACTTGCCCTGACTCGCTCTGAGGTCACGGAAGCCTGCTTCACGACTGTGAGCTGGTCCTTTGGCCTCTGGAGATCAGCTTTATGGTCTACTAAATGATTGTTAAGGGACCAAATGGGGTTAA
This sequence comes from Myotis myotis, assembly GCF_014108235.1. Taxonomy (NCBI): domain Eukaryota; kingdom Metazoa; phylum Chordata; class Mammalia; order Chiroptera; family Vespertilionidae; genus Myotis; species Myotis myotis. The sequence continues at coordinate 38,360,006 of NW_023416320.1, read as the reverse complement.
ATATATACATTTATATTTTATAAGATTGATACATAATGCTGAAATCTACCTAATATGAAAAATACTTCAGAAGTTAAAATTCTAAAAAATTTGTCTATGTTAGTCTTGAGATAGTCTAATGTGTTTTTATAAGCATTATAGTTTAGCATAGGCATTCATAAAAAGAAAACGTAAACAATTCGGCGTTATCTATCCTAACTGAACATGTATTTACTCTATTACCCACCATTTCCACTGTTTGGCTTATACCCCAAACAAATGCATGTGTGTTCCCCCAAAGAAATATATAACCATGTTCTCACCAGCACTATTCATTATCCAGACACCAAAAAATTACACACAGCACTGCATAATTCTATTTATACAAGATGCAAAGTGAAAAAGCAGGCCAAAGAGGGGCATGGTATCAGATGTTAGGGTCCTGCTTGCCCTTAAGGGTAGGAAGTGGTACTGACTGCAGAGAACAGGAGAGGGGCTCAGGATCATGCTCCGATGATGGTCTAGTCTCTGAGCTGAGTGCTGGTCACCTGGGTGTCATCAGTTTGTGAAAACTCTTCTCGCTGTACACCCCTGAACTGGGTGTTTTATGTGTGTATTTTCCCTCAGAGAAAGGTTCACTTCAAAAGCATAACAGATACAATAATCTGCCATTCCTATTTTTATCCTTCATGGTTTTTTTTTTAAAGCAAAATAATATCATTATTTTCTTAACAATTTTTTTAATTTGTAAAAATGTCTTCTACCAAGATAAACTAGTGTATTGATTTCATTGTTGCATTAACGAAATATACTTATTTACAAACCTGTTTGCATATGAAAAGCTTTCTCTGTAGAGGAAGGAAGAAAGGGGAAACATTTTACCTTTTTCTAAAATGAGTAAGTTGATTTTTCTCTGTTATAGCTTAGAATCCATTACTTCTTAAACTTGGCAAAGAAACTGTCTGAGAGGAATTTGCTGGGACAACCTGAGTAAGTGATGATGGAGCTGGAGTGGATGTTTGGACTTTAAGTGCTATATATAACCATAACCAATGTGTTTAAACCAACTCCAGCAGCACTGAGCGACACCTGTGGTGCGTGTCCCTTTGGATGAAAGTTGTGGCTAGCTTGTTTACTTGACTGAGTTTCCTGACCTTTATTTTAACATGAGCCTTGAAGGGAAAAAAAATGCTTTGCAAAAACATTTTATCTGAAGTTCTGGAAAAAATTCTAAAGGACAGTACAACTATTTCCTGATACCATGACTAGCTTTTAGCACTGAAAATTAGCACTAAAAATGCCTTTCCCAAAAGTCTATGAATAAACCCAGATACAAAGAAAATATTTTGTGACAAAGGGATCTTTGATTTAGGGGGAAATTCAGATGATAAGAACCGTTATTTTATGATGCTCTATTTTTTTAAATCCTCCCCCTGAGGATATGTTTACTCATTTTTAGAGAGAGAGGAAGGGAGTGGGAATGGGAGGAAAGAGAGGGAGAGAGAGAGAGAGAGAGAGAGAGAGAGAGAGAGAGAGAGAGAGAATGCCTGACTGGGGATTGAACCCACAACCTACGTATGTGCAGGAATGGAACTCACAACCTTTTTTGGGGTACGGGCGACGCTCCAACCACTGAGCAACCCGGCCAGGACTATGCTCTATTTTTATTTGAGGCCCTCTTGGAGAGTACGCACAGACCTTTCAAAAACAATAGCAACCTACTCTTAGCCACCAAGACTGCCTAGTAAGAGCCATGTTACAATTACACTCTTGGAACTGTGCCACCACTGAACACCTCCTCTGCCCAGCCCAAAGGCTACAGGGCCCTCTGGCCAGCTCCATTGTCCACTCCGAAGCTCAATGTCTTTGGCAAGTTTTTGTCACTCATTCTGCATTCAAAAATATTTACAAAATGTCTAATATATTCCAGGCATTGAATTTTTTACATAAATTAATTACAGAAACTAGTTTATGTCTATAAAATAAGGATATTCATCATGCAAGGTTACTGTAAAGTTAAATGAGTTATACTATGTAAATCCCCTAACATTTGATCTGGTAGGAGTTCAAAAATGATAGCTATTAATATTGAATACAATGAAATGAAATTTAACCCTAGTCAAAAACAAAACATTATCTGGGAAATATTATAGTAGTTAGAAGCCAAATAGGGAAATATTTTTAAATCTGCAGTTTGAATATTTTCTGACTCCCTGAACAGTTGCTATTATTATCTATCTACTAGAGGCCCGGTGCACAAAAATTTGTGCACTCGGGGGGAAGGGGGGGTCTCTCAGCCTGGCCTGTGCCCTCTCGCAGTCTAGGACCCCTCGGGAGATAATGACCTGCTGGCTTAGGCCTGCTCCCCGGTGGCAGAGGGCAGGCCCAATCCCTAGGTACAGCCCCTGGTTGGGCTCAGAGCAGGGCCGATTGGGGGGTTGGGGCACCGCCCCCTGTCACACTCAAGGCAGGGTCGATGGGGAGGTTGCGGGGCCACCCCGTCACGCACAGAGCAGGGCCAATCCGGGGGTTGGGGCGCTGCCCCTGTCAGGCACAGAGCAGGGCCCATCAGGGGGTTGAGGAGCTCCCCCCTGTCACTCACAGAGTAGGGCCAATAGGGGAGTTGGGGCACTGCCCCCTGTCACACACAGAGCAGGGCGGATCAGGGGGTTGGGGCGCTGCCCTCTATCACCCACAGAGCAGGGCCGATCAGGGGGTTGGGACGCCACCACTCTCACACTCAGGGCAGGGCCGATGGGGAGGTTATGGCTCTACCCTGTCACACACAGAGCAGGGCCCGTGGGGGGGGGGGTTGGGGAGCCGCACCCTGTCACACACAGAGCAGGGCCGATCAGGGGGTTGGGGTGCCACACCCTGTCACACACAGAGCCGCAGGGCGATCAGAGGTTGGGGAGCTCCCCCGTATCAGGCACAGAGCAGGGCTGATCAGGAGGTTGGGGCGCCTTCCCCTGTCACGAACAGAGCAGGGCGGATAGGGAGGTTGTGGCCCCACCCCCTGTCACACACACAGCTGCAGGGCGATCAGGGGGTTTGGGCGCTGCCCCCTGTCACACTGATCCTGGTGCCGGGAGGCCTCTCGGCTCTGCTGATCCCGGTGCTGGGAGGCATATTACCCTTTTACTATATAGGATAGAGGCCTGGTGCATGGGTGGGGCTGGCTGGTTTTCCCTGAAGGGTGTCCTGGATCAGGGTAGGTGTCCCCACTGGGGTGCCTGGCCAGTGTGGGTGAGGGGCTGAGGGCTGTTTTCAGGCTGGCGGGTGACGGAAGCTCCCAACCGCTCCTTTTTTTCTTTTTTTCTTTTTTAATTCTGGGCCAGCTTTAGCTCTGAGGCTCCAGCTCTTAGGCCTCCGCTGCTGAAAGTAGGTAATCGAAACAATGTATAACTCCAGCTCTGACTCCAGCTCTGAGATCCCAGCTTGCTGAAAGCTGGTTTCTGGGGTGTGTTTTTTTAGCTTCTGTATTTGTTAAAATGTTTCAAACTGCAGGCTCAGAGGCCTGCAAAGCAGGCGGGGAACGTTGGTTTCCTCCGTCACTGAAGCAAGCAAGCCTCATGTTAGTTTCAAGCTGCCTGGCTGCCGGCCGCCATCTTGGCTGACAGTTAATTTGCATATCTCCCTGATTAGCCAATGGGAAGGGTAGTGGTCGTACGCCAATTACCATGTTTCTCTTTTATTAGATTAGATATAAAAGCCTAAGCAACCATCGGAACCAAATGGATGACTGAACAGGCTGCGTGGGGTGACCAGGCCAGCAGGGGGGTTAATGAGGGGCGACCAAATGACTGAGCAGCAGGCTGCATGGGGAGACCAGGCCGGCAGGGGGGTTAGTGAGGGGTGACCAAATGACCAAACAGCAGGCTGCAAGGGATGACCAAATGACTGAGCAGCAGGCTGCATGGGGTAACCAGGCCAGCAGGGGGGACAGTTGGGGACAACCAAGCCAGTGGGAGTGTAGTTGGGGGCGATCAGGCCGGCAGGCAGAGGCAGTTAGGGGTGATCAGGCTGATGGGGGGGCAGTTAGGGGCGATCAGGCAGGCATGCATGCAGGTGAGCAGTTAGGAGCCAATGGTCCAGGATTGTGAGAGGGATGTCCGACTACCAGGGATCGGGCCTAAACTGGCAGTTGGACATCCCCCAAGGGGTCCTGGATTGGAGAGGATTCAGGCTGAGCTGAGGGGACCCTCCCCCCCCACACGAATTTCATGCACTGGGCCTCTAGTGTGTGTGTGTGTGTGTGTGTGTGTATAAAAGCCTAAGCGACCATCCGACTGTTTGACCATTTGATCGTTAGCGATTATGCACACCAACCACCAGCAGTGACTTGGCAGCTGCGGTTCTCAGGTGACGCACCCAGAACCAGAGAGGAGGGAGCCCGAGAACCACCCTCTCCCAATCCAGGACCCCTCAGGGGATGTTGAAAAGCCGATTTTGGCCTGATCCCCGCAGGCCAAGCTAAGGAACCCCACCTGTGCATGAATCTATGCACCGGGCCTTTAGTTAGTTTATAATTTAAAAATGCACTGCCCTGGCCAGGTAGTTCAGTTGGTTGGAATATTGTCCTATACACACACACACACACACACACACACACACACACACACACACAAGACTGTGGGCTCAATTCCCAGCAAGTATGGGAGGCAATGGATCAGTGTTTCTCTTGTACATTGATGTTTCTCTCTGTCCCTCTCCACCCTTACTCTCTCTCTCTCCCTGAAAATCAATAGAAAATAATAATATATCTTTGGGTGAGGATTTTAAAAAATGGACTTCATATTTGTATTTAACCCAATATGATGAAAAATACAACTAGATATTTCTAAATTATAAAACTCTGATAATAATTATATTATTGTAACTGACTGGATTCAGAGTTATTAAACACTCAGTTCCCTAAGGACCACACCACTCCCCAGAGTAAATAAAGCTCATGTGATATAATGCACTTTAATGGTTACAAAGTCAGTAGTATTTTCCAAAAGTAGATGACAGTCCTATATTAATACTTACAATTAGCCTTAGGCCCTTGGAACCCAAAGAGAACTTCTGTTCACTTGAAAATATTAAAGCTTCATCCCTTATAACAAATTCTTTGATATAAATTAATTTAGTATTTATACCTTAGTATCCACACACTTAAGATATATTTCCCTAAGCAAGTTTTGAAGAGTATAGAGTGAAGTAAGTTTCCAAAAGAAAACAGTTTTCAGGAACCCAGAATGGAATGTCACACATGAGGGTGGGTTGCACGTAGGGTAGGGAGAAATGGTGCTGAAAGTGGAGGCCAAGAACATTGGAGCCATTGTGCCTACATATTAATATTTTGAAATTTCTAGACAACCAAGTTAATAACCAGATCATCTGTCCATCACAATTCACTGAATCATGAGACCCATGTGCCGAAAGTGGTTCTATGACATTGACTAGTCATTAAAGCTATCTGGCCTTCAGTTCCCTTGCCTATAAAATAAGAATTGCATTAGACAACCTTCTGATAATCTAGGATTCATTGATCAATAGCCTATATTAGTTGTTCTCAAACTAATCTTACCTAATAATAGACAAACATGCAAATTGGCTGTACTTTTGCTACACCTTAAGCCACGCCCACCAATCAGAGTGACTATATGCAAATTAACCCAACCAAGATGGTGGCCAGCAGCCACGGAGCTGGAGCGAGCAGGAGGCTTGCTTGCTCCAGTGACTGAGGAAGCCAGCCTGCCGCGGCCTGCTCTGAGCTACACTCAAAGCAACAAAGTTTCAATTATAGACGGTAAATAAACCCCAGATACCTGCTTTCAGCTGGCCGTGGCCACAGAGCTGGAGCGAGCAGGAGGCTTGCTTGCTCCAGTGATGGAGGAAGCCAGCCTACCGCCAGCTCTGAGCTCCACTCAAAAGCAACAAAGTTTCAATTATAGAAGGTAAATAAACCCCAGATATCTGTTTTCAGCAGGCTGTGGCCACGGAGCTGGAGCGAGCAGGAGGCTTGCTTGCCCCTGTGATGGAAGAAGCCAAGCTTCCCGACAGCTGCTGCCTCCTCCCAAGGCAACAAAGTTTCAATTATAGAAGGTAAATAAACCCCAGATACCTGCTTCCAGTCACCATGGCCACAGAGCTGAAGCAAATAAAAAACAAAAAAACAAAAAAAAGAAAGGCTGGGAGTTTCAGTCACCAGGGGGCTTGGTCAGTCTGAAAACAGCCATCAGCCCCTCACCCAGGCTGGCCAGGCACCCCAGCGGGACCCTCACCCTGATCCAGGACACCCTTCAGGGCAAACCAGTCAGCCCCAACCTGTGCACCAGGCCTCTATTCTATATAATAAAAGGGTAATATGCAAATTGATCCTAACAGCAGAACGACTGGGAATGACTGGTCACTATGACACACACTGACCACCAGGGGGCAGATGCTCAATGCAGGAGCTGCCCCCTGGTGGTCAGTGCACTCCCACAGGGGGAGCTCTGCTCAGCCACAAGCGAGGCTGACGGCTGCCAGTAGAGCGATGGTGGTGGGAGCCTCTCCTGCCTCCTCAGCAGTGCTAAGGATGTCTGACTGCAGCTTAGGCCTGCTCCCCACTGGCAAGTGGACATCCCCCGAGGGCTGCTGGGCTGCCAGAGGGATGTCTGACTGCCAGCTTGGGCCCGATCCCCCAGGGAGCGAGCGGGCCTAAGCCAGCAGGTGGACATCCTCCGAGGGGTCCCAGACTGCAAGAGGGCATAGGCTGGGCTGAGGGGTTCCCCCCCCCCCCGCCAAGTGCACAAATTTTTGTGCACCAGGCCTCTAGTATATAAATAACTGTGTATCAGAAAAAGGCCTCCACCCCCACCCTGGTGGGTGATGATCACTGCATGCCAATGTGCAGATTCTTGGACTGCTGGTGGTAACTCCACCGTCCATTGTACCAGGTACTGTAATGCCCCTTGTATTCCTTGAACCCCACTATTCAGTTACTCCAGGCAACTTCCAATGGCTGGGACCTGCCTCTCAGTGCCAAGAACTCTTGCCAGAAGCACAGAAGGACAAGTGCCAGGGAATTAACAGTCCCTGGGAACAACCTTCAGCCAATAATAGTGAGAGCTGGTGTAGAGGGATTCGAACTTCCTTGCCTCCTCAGGGGAATTATTCCGAGAAGCCCGTACTATTTCCCAGAGTTCCCCACATGGAATTAGGCTCCACTTGTCCACACTGGTAGCTGCCTTGATAACTCACCCTTTCTTGGCTGTCTCCCTTCCCTGGATTACTTCCCCACTGTTCCAATATAGATTTCAACTTCAAAAGAAACATTGGAAAACCTAATTTTTCAGTGTTATCTCTCAATACAAATATACCTTTCCCAGCAGGCCCTAGATTAACTGAGATTTAAGAAACAGTGCATTGTGGTAAGTGCTTGCTCTGATGCTCAGAGATAAAGGGCATGTGATTTTAAAAACAAAGGAAACAAAACAAAAACAGTTAAGTTCCAGTTCCTCAAAATGAACCATCCACTCCGAGTGTAAAGAGAAATCCAGAGATGGAAAGTTCATTTGCTCTCACATTTTTCTATCAAAATCACCCCTTGCCCAAGTTCCCCTAAAAAATGTTCTTGCAACATAACAATATCTGATACAAAAAAATCCCTAATTTCATACTTGCATAATTAAATCAATAATTTTATTTCTACAGTAGTCTGTATTTTGTAGATTGTGTACATATTAGAACGATGTCTATCATTGTTTCTTATAAATATAGCATTAATGAGCTGACAGGAACTTGTTAGTTAGAAATAACATATCTTCAAACTGCTGATAGTTCATTATTATAAGGAGAGACTTTAAAATCAGCTATCAAATCTTCCTTCTCTCAAAAACATGACTTCAGTATATTCCGCTAAAGTCGTCTTTGGGCAGTTTTGAGCCCTTGCGAAGGCAACACGCACAGTTTTAACATGATCATGACTCTTCGCATTCACAGGTCAAGAAGTACCTGAGCATTCAAGAATCTAGCTCTTTACCTTCTTCCTTGCCACACATGATTTCTAAAACCATCTCCTGCTGAGCCAAATGCCAAGTCATCCTGAGAGAAGTCAAGATAAGAGTCTATCTTCAAGTAACAGAGATAAAAGCTGCTACTCTACTCTTCACAACCCATACAGTCCCCCATCTGTCTTGCTCCCAGCCAGCTTCCAGGAACTAAGTTAGTGACATTCAGTGAGTAGCCTAAATGAGGTATCAATGACAGAACAAAATCCCCTGCTAAGGGAAGTCTTCCAGTTAGGTAAGGAAGTGATGGTTAGTGCTTCTCTTTCTAGACCTACTTGGAATTGGAACATTGTTTCTGGAAAGGATATTGTATATGAATATATCAGAGATTTTTTTCTAGGCATATTGCCTAATCAGTGCCAATTTCTATTCAGAAAAAGGTCAGTAGCAACTCTAAATTAGGAACTCTCTATATATGACATTACTGTAGTGGCAACTATAACTAGGAAGCTGTTTCCTTTTTCATTTTAGGGTATGTTTAAAAACCTCTGCAAAAACATACACAAAGAACAGAATGACTCAGCCATTTGCCAAATGTCACCATTCCAAGCGCTCACAGAGCCTTTACCAGTTTTCTTAAGTATGAAACCAGGTTAAAGGTATGAGTTCATCCTCAGAGTTCTCAGGAGGCATAAGTAGTAATGTTCCTGGTCAAGACTGTAGAGACATAAAAACCACATGCATTGCCTTGGCTGGTGTGGCTCAGTTGGTTGGAGTATCGTACCATGTACCAAAGGTTGTGGATTCAATTCTCTGTCGGAGCACATATCTAGGTTTTGGGTTTGATCACTTTCCATCTTCTAGCAAGATGCAGATCCCTAAGCGGATAAAATGCATTTAGTATTGTCTTAACCTGAGGCTCATGTGCCATTAAGACTTCTCCAGAGGGACACAAATTCCATTACTTATTTTAATCATGGTTGATTTTTCTCTTTTATCTCCTTGCTTCACCAGAGTATCTGTGCCAATTAGCACCACCAGGGAGGGGTATAACGGGTGAAAGACTTGGCAACTGTTTCCTTGTAGTTTATTAATGTAACCAAAACTCAGGTTTGGCTGCCTGCGGCTACGAAAGCCAAACTCATGAGACAGGTGCTGGTGAAAAAGGAAAGAGGTTTATTTCAGTGTGGGCCCTGGAGTAGATGGGGGACTCTTGTCACAAAGCCTATCTCAACATCTCAGTGCAGGTAGGGATTATTATAAGGAGGGAGAGGGAAAACAGAACAAAGAAATCAAAGGGGGGGGGGGGGTTGAAAAGTTCTCTATGTTCAGGCCAGCACAGTCTATTCTGATAAGGACCTCGAAACTGATCAAGTGATGGTCTGGTGTGTGTCATCCTGGTTTTCTTCATCCTGGTTCTATGGTTGAAGGTCAGCAAATCCCTGGGAACTTGGATGACTGAAGTTCAGAATCTGTATCTTCTGAAGTTAGTTCCTAGGATTCTTATATAAACACTAGAGGCCCGGTGCACAAAATTGGTGCACTCAGGGGGAGGGAGGGTCCCTCAGCCCAGCCTACACCCTCTTGCAGTCCGGGAGCCCCTGAGGGATGTCCGCCTGACGGCTTAGGCCCGCTCCCCACAGGCCTAAGCTGGCAGTCAGACATCCTTAGCACTGCTGCGGAGGTGGGAGAGGCTCCTGCCATCACCACGGTGCTCGCCAGCTGTGAGCCTGGCTTCTAGCTGAGCAGTGCTCCCTCTGTGGGAGCACACTGACCACCAGGGGGCAGCTCCTTCATTGAGCATCTGCCCCTGGTGATCAGTGTGCATCATAGTAAGTGGTTGTTCTCCTGTTCGGCCCATTTGCATATTAGCCTTTTATTATATAGGATGCTACTTATCTACAAGCTACATAACAGTCAGGTCAGCATTTACAGAAACAATGTCAAAAGAATGGTGGGGTGGGTTACAATTCCCTACTGTTATGTTAATACCTGAGAAATGTTATCAACATATGCATATGGAAGAAGGGTAGAGGCAGGAAGCTAGCTTGTCCCTAGTAGGCTTCAGAGTTTATGAAGCAGAATTCCTCAGTGCACATCATTAGCTGACTCATTTGCCTGGAGGTTCTTTTATCAGCTTTTTAGGACTCAGGCACAGCCTCCAGCTATTCTAGATGCCTGGAGAGTAGATTTAAGAATCACTCCTTCCCTTAATTGGTTAGCAACTTTTCAACTTGTTATTGCCCATTTGGGAATGTTTTTTTACTTAATGTAATAGCGAAAACAGCCACAAAAATATCAGAAGTCTTAACAGTATTGCAAAGGGAAAAATAAAACTAAAGAAGCTGTTGGGTCAATACAGAAATTATCACCCGATTTTTCCTGGAGGAGGAACTAGGTTTTCAGCAAAACTCTTTCCTCCACCTGGGTATCACCACACAGGAAGCGCCTCCAGCAGCAATCTCAGTGAGTTACTCCCTCTGGTTGTGCTAGAACATTCAGAAAGCTATTCCTGGGAGGGAGGGCCTAGCAGTGATGGCGAACCTATGACACGCGTGTCAGAGGTGATACGCGAACTCATTATTTTGGTTGATTTTTCTTTCTTAAATGGCATTTAAATATATAAAATAAATATCAAAAATATAAGTCTTTTTTTTTTACTATGGTTACAAATATCAAAAAATTTCTATATGTGACACGGCACCAGAGTTAAGTTAGGGTTTTTCAAAATGCTGACACGCCGAGCTCAAAAGGTTCGCCATCACTGGCCTAGTGAATCACTAGCACTTTAGTCTTTTCTTATCTCCACCTTGTCCTCCAGAGCATAGGAACTGGGTAAGGATGGGATGATGGGAGGAAGGGGTCAACTGTGACCAAGGTCCCAATGCCTTCAGATGACCCCTTTGCCTGCCTAGCTAGACCCCAGAGAAGACCCTCAGGCTTCAGCCTGGTTTAGAGGGTCTCCAGAGCCCACCAACGTCGTCATCATTCAAACCCACTAAGATGCTCTCAGGGTTCTGTTGGACTTCTGTGAAATGATGCATGACATAAAGCCCTTTGTAAATGTCAGGCATGTGCCTGGAAAGGTGTTGAATGAATGAATGAATGAATGAAGATAAATGAATATTATTACTTGAATATTAATCTGTATTAGATATAAACTAAAATTTATTTTTTCAGCCTCTTGACTCACATTTACATAAAGCTATTTCTTTAAAATATAAATGTGAATACACAAATGATTCATAAAAACCGTAAATTTTAAGAACTCAAAATCAAACTGATGGAAAATACTCTACATTAAAGAGTCCTACTATTAGTGATCAGTGTTTAAAAAAATAAGGAAACATAATTTGGGAGTTAAATGGCAGAAGGTGCTATAGCTTGCATTTAAATCTGTGAATATAGATGGAACTTTATGGATCTAAAACCCTCTTGACAAGTTCGAAATGAAACTTGTTTTTAAAAATCAGCAAACTGCTAACAGAGCCAGGACCAAAAATTGCTAAGCTCCTAAGAGCATTACTCCCTCGTTCCTGGACCTTAGGTTCTGCTCTACAAAGTGGGATACTGCTACGGCAATTCTGTAAGACAGCTTTCCAGGCAAGGGATAGGCTGGTGGTAGAATACATCTCTCTTTTTAAACCGGATTCAGAACCTTTCCCCAGATAGCCCTCCCGTGGAGGCTGTACCCTTTGGAAGCCCTAGTGATGCTGTGGGCCAGGATGCAGCTTTGCAATCTTCCTTTCTCTGCCTCCCCTCCCCAACCAGTTTTGTGTGAACATGCCTGGTGTTGGCAAGGGGCCAAAGAATTTGCCATAAATAAATTAGCTGCCTGTCTGCAAGAAGAGAACTTGACTGCCTTCCTTGGCCTTGCTAATTTGCCACAGCGTTGGCAATGGCTGAGGGTCTGGGATGGTGCAGACCTCTGAAGGATTGTGTGCATGGAAATTTAGCAATCCTCCCCTCCAGACCTTCCACATGCCAGAGAGAGGCACAAGTCAGAGTGTAAGTTCCCGTGCCCCAAGTCCCAATCCCAAGCCCCTAATTTTCCACTAGTGAGTGAGTGGCATGTTCACCAGAAATTTATCTCAAGGATTTAGAAGAGTGAAAGAAGCAGATTATCCAAATCTCTTCCTATCATCCTTCATTGAATACAGTGGGAAAATCAAAGAATCCTTTTTGTCTAAGTTTAAATAGAAATAGCATAATGATAACACCAGGAATTATTTGAATATGTGGTAGACTTGGGCTCCCAGAATACAAAACACGCATTTCATTTGCTTACTGATGTTGCTAATATTTCTGTTGACTCAGATTAAAACCCAAAGTAGATTTTTTTTTTACAATTATAGGTTCATGCTTTTCATAGTGGACTAGTGATCTGACAATCAGAGTCCCAGAAGAGTCAATTTAGGAACTGTACTTCAGATGCCACTTCACTTTTTAGTGTATATGTTTAGCATACATCACTTTTTTTTTTCCTAAGAAAAAGCTCATATGCGAAAATGTCCCCAAATGAAACCTGATTTCTTCTGAATTTGTATTTTTATTGACAGACTGAGTAAATTATTCTAATCTGGATGATCTGTGGTGAGCTTTAATATAGGGTACCTATTCAATTACTTTTATTAAAGACCTGGAATGTAGTAAAAGAGAAAATGTAAGAATTGGATGGTATCAAATATGAACAAAGCTGTAGTAGAAGAGAGCACATGCGCTGTGGCTGTAGGGGAGGTGCCCAGTGCCACTGACCACACCCACTGGGCGCTGTGTGATGGGCTGGTGGTGTGCATGTTCCCCAGCCCAGCAACTCCATTCCTGGTGCTGGTGCAACCTTCTTAAAACTGCTCATTGACTGACTCATTGACCCATGAGTAGGTCAAGAAATCAATTTAGAGGAACATAACCAGGAGTTTTAAAAATAAAATGAAATGGAGTGGAATGGAACAGAAAATATCAAAAGGCATCCTTTGTGATCCAAATATTGTTTTGAGAAAATTGTGCAAAACCAATTTATATTATGGTCAGAAAAGCTTGTAAAATGTTATTGTACAGAAACTCTTGTATCTCACCTTACATTTGTAATAGAAAACAGTACTTGTAAATTGTTTCACATTCCATATGTTTACATCCACTAAAAGTGGGCCCTGAAATATATGTCCATTACAATTAGAATAAATAAAAATATCAGTGAGACATCATTACAAATGGACACTATATAGCAGTAAAAATGAGTAACTCCAGCTCAAGTAGCAACATGATTAAATCTTAAATATTGAGTGAGAAGGGGAAATCACAGAGGAACATATACAGTAAATTCCATTTATCGGTGCTTCAGCAGAATGCAAAATTTTAAAATATTATTGCATATAATACATACATATGTAATAAAATCATGATGAAAGGCAGGAGAAAGATAAACATAAAATTCAGGCTCACAACCACTGCCACGAGGGAGGCAGAGAAAGGGACCCAAGAAGGAAAGTGGGGATTGTAAAGATATTGGGAGCATTCTATTTCTAAAACCGGGTGCTGGGAAAATGGCTATTTATTCTGCTGTTCTCTAAAGTGTGCATATATGTTATTTACACTCTTCTATAGCAGTGTCATATGTCATAATAAGAAAATACGGGTGGGTTGTGATATTTCCAGAATTCATCATTATGTTTTGTGATTCATGTCACTCATCTCAAAAATGTCACAAATTAATTCCTTAATACAAGTTAAAATACAATTCTCTTTGATCTATTAACTATATTTCAGATGTTGCTTTAACCCCTCTTATATAATTTATGACTTGATACAGATTGCATTGCTTCTAGAGCTAAGTGAAATATAATATTCAGTGATGTCATAACATTCCATGTAAGAATCCGTTCTCTGGCTTCTCTAGTTATAATAAACATGCTAAACTATGTCTATAACACATGAAGAAGTTCTTTACAAGTTTATTTTACGCTCCTTTCTTTGGTATCGCTCCTTACCACCCATAAGCCAGCAGCAGTGGGTGGGTCTCCCTACTGCTGTGATTCCTGCTAGAATAATCAATGTCTACTTTAAAGTTTCCTATCTCCATCTTGTTTTACAACTGAATAAAACACAGCATTTTTTAGAAAGAAAAAAAAAAAGCAGCAATTGTCAATAACACTATAAGCACCATCTACTATTAATATGTCAGATTGCATCCACTTCCCCAGCCCCTGGCCATTTAGTTCACCACAGTTGCCATCACTCTCAGGGCAGACAGGGTTACACTTACACAAATCTAAAGTAATCCGATTGTGTTACAGTACAGGATCTACTTTCTATCTATTTAGAACAGGTAAACATATAGGTAGTGAAAATGCAGGAAAGACATTCAATGGTTATCACTGTGGTTTTTATTTGGATAAGCATAAAATCAACATTCAGCAAATGTTCAATTTGGGTTATAATGAGTCTAAATGTCATTTGATTTTAAGACCAAATTCTGTATCCTCCACAAAGCTTTTCCTCTGCCCATGCCCACCCAGGTAAACATGACTGTTTTCCCTCTGAGCCTACATAACTTTTTTTATACTCAGCACTATTCCACAGTGCTAGTAGCTCCATGTGTTAGAGCACTAAGAATACACACCAAAATATATGCTAAATATTCTACAATGAATAATTAGTAACTAAAATCATTTAAAATTGTAAAAGTCAATGTTATCAACTAGGGTTCTAGGTTTTAAGCAACAGACATCTGGAGAAAAACAGCAAGGAAGGCCCCCTAGAAGGGTGTTTGGAAAACCAAGTTTTGGAATAGGAAAGAACCATGGGTGCAGAACAGGTGGAGCCATGGCAGGACCAGTGGTTAGCACCGACCCCACAACAGAAGAGCCCTGCCTTCCCTGCCATGCATGCTACTTGGCTATGCACAGGAGGCGGGAAAATAAATGTCTGTGGAAGGAGGGGGCCCCTACCTCAAATACTCTCACAGTAGAAGTGTGCACACACTGAGGGAGGCATAATTCACAGAACCAAGGAAAGAATGGAAGGAGGGAGGGAAGAAGGGAAAAAGCAAGGGAAAGAGGGGAGGAGGAAAACTAAGAGAGATATCAGAATGGCCAAAACAGAAATAATGACAATAGTAATGCTGACTGGGATTCAGAGAAATAGTACACACATACATTGCTGGTGGGAATGTCAGATGGCACAGCCACTCTGGAAAACAGTTTGGCAGTATCTTATAAACCTAAATACACAATTACCATATGACCCGGCATTGGCACTCTGGGTATTTATCCCAGAGAAACTGAAATGTTTGGTCACCAAAAAATCTGAACCCAAATGTTCATAACAGCTTTATCCAAACTGGAATCAACCCAATGTCCTTCATCAGGTGAATGGTTATACAAACTGTGGTATATACGTGCCATGGAATACTACTTAGCAATAAAAAGGAATGAAATATTAAAATATGGAATAACTTGGATGAATCCTTAGGGAGTTACACTGAGTTAAAATTGCCAGTGCCAAAAGATTACATAATGTATGATCCCACTTATGCAACACTTTTGAAATGATGAGATTTTAGAAATGGAGAACAGATAAAAGGTTGCCTAAGGTTAGGGATGCAGTGGGAGATGGGGAGGTAGAAGGACAGATGTGGTTATAAAAGAACCCAGGAGGGGTCCCTGTGGTGTAGGAACAGCTCAGAATTGTTATTGTCGTGGTGCATACACAAGCCTACACAGGTGATACATTTTTATGTAATCTTAATACACACACAACAATGAGTCCAAACAAAGCTGGAAAAAATGAATAAGATTGGTGGATTGTATCAATGTCAATATCCTGGTTTTGATATTATACTATAGTTTTACCAAATGTTACCACTGGAGGAAAATGGGCAATGTAAAAAGGGACCTCCCTATTATTTCTGCATGTGAATCTAAAATTATCTTAATGGATATTTCCACTACACACACACACACACACACACACACACACACACACACACACACACACGCTCCATTATTAAACACCAACCAGGTGGCAAAAATTCTTCTCCCCCCCAGCAGTTCTAGGATAATAATTCTATACAGCGAGACAAATGGATCACTAATTTCCAGAGTTACAGGTTTTTACAGCAGATCATGGAAGTTGGGGGCCTGCAACAAGCAGGGAAGGATTCTCAGAGGATCTGACATCTTAGCTAGACCACAAAACAGAAGCGGAAGCTTACCAGATGTATGGAGAGAAAAAAGGGCACCTTGGGCTGAAGGAATAGCACTCAGAAAGGCAGGAAGCAGGGAAGAATATGCAATGTTTCGGGAATGGCTTTGTGTGTGGCTTTGTGAGTGGCTGAAGCTTCCAGTAGAGTGACCCGGGATAGGCTGGGAGCCAACTGGGAACAGCAGTGTATTCTGCCCTAAAGAGTTGTTATTGGGTACTGTGGGCAGCCTGGACCAACCGAGAATGAACTGGCTGTGTCTACTAAGATGGGTATTATTATCCCCATACATAGAAAAGGAACCTGAGACTTAAAGAGGTAAACTAACCAAAGAATATATAAGTGGTAAGTGAGATTCAAAACGAGACCTGTCTGTGTAATGTCCACGCTCTCCCTACTACACCAGGTAAATCATTTCCAAGTCTCAGTAAATGGCCCATAAAAGCGGTTCACCATCGTAATAAGTAATTCTATACAACAAATAATTCTCTGTGACTAATGGGGGTTTTATGCCTCTAGCTACTCCCTCCACCCACAAACACCAACTTATTAAGAAGAAAAGGAAAAAGAACACGTAATTGATTATGACTATGGCTGGCATTCTTCATGCAGAGAAGATAAATGATTCTCCAAGTTGAAGCTGGATGTTTGATAGTACCTTGTATTGTCATGTCATCTAGTAACAATTACCTCTCAGCTCTCACCTTTCTCCAGTTAAAATCCCCTCATGGTTTAAATATAATCTCCCAACCTACACACCAAATTAAAACACAAAGAGCCAGGAATTCCAAGGAGGATATCCATAGCGAGTGAGAGAATAATGATGGTCACTTCCCTGGCTTTTACCCTAGCTGAGTTCAAACCTTTCATTTCATATGTTAATTCACCATTTAGAGCCCAGGTAGTAAATCTACTTAATCTCTAAGTACGATATAGTCCAGAAAAAATTCTAGCAATGACTCTCTTTAACAACTTTCCACTAAAACAAACAGTAAAATCTGTGATTTATCTTTTTTGCCTCTTCTGAACTGCAGATACATGTTCAAGGTATAATATTCTCCTTGACTTTATATTTAATTATATAGATGCTATATATATTTATATATATGCACACACATGTATATGTACACATATATGTATATACTGTCTTAAATCAGTAAGACAATTTTTTTTAAATATATAAGAGCCTAAGGGATGATATACTGTCTCTTTGCCTAAACATACTATTTAGCACTTATTTGCTTAAAATTATGTAGCAGTGGGGAATTATAATCCACCTCACCTTTCTTTTGACATTGTTTCTGTAAATGCTGACCTGACTGATATGTAGCTTGTAAATAAACAGCATGTTTATATAAGAACTAGAGGCCTGATGCACAAAATTCTTGCAAGAGTAGGCCTTCCTTCCCCCAGCTGCTGGCACCAGCTTCGCTCTGGCACCCGGACCCGGTGCACTGATATGTTGAGATGGGCTTTGTGCCAAGAGTCCCCCATCTTCTTAGGTGGCCAACACTGGAATAAACCTCTTTCCTTCTTCACCAGCACCTGTCTCATATATTTGGCTTTCATGGCGGCAGGCAGTTGAACCTTGGTTTTGGTTCTAATTGTATATATAACACATTTTATTATATTTTAAAATCTATTGAATAATGTGGGAAAGCTGTTATATAAAGGTAGGGAAGCAAATTCATTTTAGGTAATTGTGTTATATATTCTTTCTTTACTGAAATGTGTTGCTCAACCCCAGTTGTATTAGAATCATCTGTCATCTTTTAAAATAAATACTTATAAATGGATATCCCTTCCCTCCTTCCACCCCCATGCCCAAATGATTCTGATTTAATTGTCAGGGGTGAAGATGACAAAATTAAACTGTATTTAAAGTCCCCTCTATGTGACTCTGATGTACATGCAGGTTGAAAATCAGTGTATGAGACTAGAAACTCAAAAAAGTGACTCTGTTGACTTCTTTGTCATTTTAAACTATTTTTTCTCCCCACTCTATATTCCTTTTGTTTTTCATTGCAAATTGGACATATTGTACAAGACAACAGATAATGAGATAAATGTTGTTATACTTGGAGATGAGCACAGCTTTCCTTTAACTGGGCCGTCCATGCAGGGAGGGGCTCGTGTCAGTCTGGGCAAGGCAGGCTGGCTCTGAAGCTTGCTTCCTGTTTGGCTTTGGGTCTCCCCACTTGGCTTAGGATTGTTCTTTCTGTGCAGGAGACAGAGAACCTATCTGTCTCTCCAGCTCTCCTAGCTGTACTCCACTTTAACTTTATTTGACACTTGATAGGGTGATAAAGCTGGAGGAGTGGGGGAAGGAGGTGTTGTCTGATGTTCTTATTAAACCTCAGATTCAGGCAGGCCTTGTCAACCTGGGTCTTGGGCCTGTGACAGTCTCAAGTATTCTTGCTCCTTCTCCAGGGGTAACACTACACAGAGTCCCTCCCCCAGGGGCCTCAATCCACACTTTTGTTCCCTTTTCCCTGCATGTTAGGGCTTTTGTTCCTCTGAAATGATACAGTCAAGTCTGGCAGTATTTCTGCAGTGACTCCTGTCTCCTCCCCTGCCCTAGTTTATATCACAAGTGTTCTTAGTCCTGTCCCCAATCTTCCCTGTGAATCCCTAGAGTAAAATCCTTCAAGAGGGTGTAACCCCCGGATACACATGTCTGAAGCCCTCAAGGGCTTCACACTCCCACTCACTCTTTGGGAATTCATTCAAAATTTCTAGCTGAATCTTCTTTTTGGAATATATGGAGCTTAAACAGTACCACCTTTCTTTGAAAGCACGTGTCTCTCCCCATAGTTCAGGGTAGTTATTTGCCCTGCCATCTCAGTTCTCTTCTGGGTTCAAGAAAAGTCATTAACTTCCAGCTTGTCAGTTTTCTCCCTTATTGTTCGGGTAGAAAATGATAGTCTTTTTAGCTCTCTTCATCTCCAAGCTGAAATGAGAAGTTTTTTCCTACAAAGAGGCAATTTGACCTATCCCATATGTTTCTTTTTTAAAAAATATATTTTTATTGATTTTAGAGAGGAAGGGAGGGGGAGAGGGAGAGAGAGATAGAAACATCAATAAGAGAATCATTGATCGGCTGCCTCCTGCACACCCCCTACTTGGGATCAAGCCCGCAGCCTGGGCCTGTGCCCTTCACTGGATTGAACCTGGGACCCTTCAGTTTGCAGGCTGACACTCTATCCACTGAGCCAAACCAGCTAGGGCCATTCCACATATTTCTTATAAAAACAGTAAATAAATATATAGAAAAGGGCCTATAAGAAAAAACTGAGTTTCCACATAATTAATTAACTAGGGGTTCAATTTCAAACAATAACAATGAACAGATAAGACTTATTAGACCTACCACCCGAAAAGCACCAGAGAATACAACTACAAGAAAGTTACCTGAAAGGTAAAAAGAAAATATGGGATAAATGCAAAGAATGAGCTTATATTCTATTTTTTAGTTGAAGGTTGTAAGGTTTAAAATAAAATACGTGTCTTACATCTGACCACATAAACATTCAGATCAGTTCAGCAACATTTCATGAGCACCTACTATATGCCAAACTCTGCTCTAGTCATTTCTCCATGTGAGGAATTAATTGGACACAATCTGTGCCCTCAGGGAGTTTTTTTAGTCCAGCAGAGAAGGCAAATATGAGTTTAATTTGACTCAATCATTTAATTATAAATATTTGAAACTAACATCTGTCCACTTAATTTTTAGAAGAAAACTGAGTAACTATGTACATATATGAAAATAAATTTTATAATTAAGTTATTTCATATTAGGATATTGTTTTAAGAAGAAAATGACGCCGAAACCGGTTTGGCTCAGTGGATAGAGCGTCGGCCTGCGAACTGAAGGGTCCCGGGTTCGATTCCGGTCAAGGGCATGTACTTGGGTTGCGGGCACATCCCCAGTGGGAGATGTGCAGGAGGCAGCTGATCGATGTTTCTAACTCTCTGTCTCTCTCCTTTCCTCTCTGTAAAGAATCAATAAAATATATTTTTTTTTAAAAAAAAAGAAAGAAAATGACAACTGATTCCCTCTCAACATATCACCCTGATTGCAACTTCATTAAACAGATAAATTTTTCTTCAACTAAAGAGATATTTTATTCTTTAAATGGTTAATTTTACCTCAGCTGTGGCAGTAGCATGCTTTAAAGAGCTAAAAACTTGTCATCACCAGGAAAACTACATTAATAATACTTTATGTTCAAACAGACACAACATTTTTATGTATTACTTAGCTAGCTCTTTAAGTAATTTACTCCTTTTTTTCAATAGGTCATTTACAATTGAAGGGTTTCTAAAGCCGAACAGTTAGATGCAAAAACATGTGCTCAAAGTTGAGACAGAAATGGCAAATGGCTACATTCTTAAGATCATATAATTGATTGAAATAGGAAATTCAATACCTCAGCAGATGACAAGTTCAAGGATGACCCTGCTTTAGCAAAAGCTAAGTTGGAACACATGAAACCATCTGATTTTGAGTTTTCATGTGAATGGTTTTGGAGCACAAGGATTAATGATTGTATGAGAATGTGTCCTTGGATTAGAATGCATTCCTACAGGATGAGAATAAGAAATATGAGAAATATTAAAAAGAAAACAAATACAGCATTGTTAATTTCTTATTATGTGAATAAAGACTTGAAGCAAAGGATTTGTGTGACTTCATTGGTGGGTTACTTTCCCACAATGCACCTGCATGCAAAAGACAACTGTAAACAGTGTATGATTCTGTTCAGGGTCAGAAATATTCACAAGCTACCATCAAACATGGCTCAGCCATCTTCATACATTGCTAAGTTTGTCTTCTGGAACTAATAAGATTAAAAATTCAAATCTACTTATATTTTGGGTTAAGCAGTAGAATTATCAAAAACAGATATATATCTATATAGATATAAAAATTGAAAAAAATCTGAGAGCATTTTAGATAGTTAAAAATGTTTGAAATTAAATCAATCATGTAATTGAAAACCCAACTGGTATATGGGAAAACTCCACATTCAGTTCATGTGAATTATTTCATCAAACATAACAACAGATGATGCGCTAAATAGGTAATATAAGTAATTCAGACCCTGTTCTTTTTATTATAAGGGCAAATTAAAGGTCTGTGAGAATTGGGAACTTTTCTATGATTTAGGGTCAATCTGAACAAAGGTGCCAGCTGTTCTATTAGATAATGTCTCGGATAAAGTCACTCTTGAATGAAAATTTTCACACTCTGTAATAGTACTGCATCACTACTGAAAGGGAAAAAAAGAAAGATAATGACAGATATCTGAGGGAGTCCAGAAACAATTTTTTTCCATGACCAAATTTATCTTCTAAGCCAAGAAAGAAGTAATTAGCATTTTGCCAAACTCCATGTTTTTTTGGAACAGTTTAGAAATTAACGACATAATATTAGTACAAAAAAAACATCTATTCAAAGTGCAAAAGCAGTTTAGCTACTGTGATATTACCTCCCACTTTAAGGAGAAATAAAAATGAATTAACAACTACTTTTAACTTTCAGACCTATTTGACAATAACTTGTAAAAATTAGGGAGCTCACACAATGCACAAATTGATACTGGAATTGTTTCTTGTTCCTTCATCTACAAGTCATTCTTTCAATTTCCAAACATGTGTCAATTGGTAATAAGAGGAAAAGAAGAATACTCTTGTCGATAATAGAAGCACAGGTGGGAATGTTAATAAACTTATTCTGATGATAGCTACTCTTGTGGTGATCATAAGGTTTCAAGAATATATTTTACTTGTGCAGCCAAAACATGCTTATCAGGTAAAATAGTTAGCCATATAAATGAGAGGTTATTTTTAGGTTTTCTTTGTATATTGCATATTTTCTTTTCAGCTGGCACAAAATCATGCAATAGTTAACTAATTTTTTTGGCCCGAGTCAGCATGATTGCTGGGAATTGAGAGCAGTGTTGAAGATTTGCTAATAGTAAATCATGTTCTTTATTCCAACTGGGACTTTACAATGATTTGAATTATGCCGGAATTCTGCTCTAGACAACATCAAATCAAACATGAGCATATTAATTTTTTGCAAGCAAGACATCTCATACCACCATATGATACGCATGGCTGCTATACAGTAATAGGCGAGCAACATTTTTTAAGTAGAGAGCAGTTAGTGTTCCTTTTCAGGGCAGATGTTTTCCAGATTTGCTATTGTCACTCATTAGGAAAGTAAGAAGTCCGTGAGTTATGATAACTGAGGAACAATATTGTATATACCATCTCATCCATAAAGCACCACAGGTTTTCTCAGCTAATTTTTCCTTTGCTTGGTTTAATTGGCTCAGTATGACTGTTTTTCTGTTAATGTAGAAATACTTATTCTGTATGATAAAATATACCTGAACAGAGAAAACAGGTAGGCAGTGGGAATTTGACAAAGTGGAAAGGAGTAGGTATTTAGTTAATGTGACTCTTACTAAAAATTATTTTAAAGTAATTATGAAGGGAAATTATTTTGTGTATTTTATTAGACTTATTTAACACATATTTGAATTTGGGGAACAATGTGTATATTTTGGAGGAATTCAAAGCACCATACAAATATTATCCAATGAACATTTCCATGTTAGAGAATACAGGCGGTCTTACTGTGTTCATAGTTTAATGGAGTAAAAACAGTTCAAATGGCTTGAGAGTAACAATGAAACACTGAATGAGGTAGAATAAAACCTGGAATTTTTTTCCCTCCTAGAAATTGAGCTTAATATCTGAATTATCAGAAAAATAATGTCACTTATGGGTGACTGTAATTTTCAACCTTATACCTTCTTTAAGCTATATCCTTACCTAAGTTGATCTTAAAATTTGAAATAAGACATATGAGATATATAATACCTTATTTAAAGTAATCTATTGTTGACCCAATTGACCTTACTATGAATTTTTAGATTATAATTTATCATCTATCTTTCATTCCTTCCAAATATTTTATTCAAAATATCATCAATAAAAAACACAGATTTTTAATAGCAGCTACTAAAATACTTTCTTTTCTTTGAATTTATTGAATCTGTAGAGGTCATTGGTGGTGAGTGAGGTTTCTATTTTCCCACAGCTGAGAGGCATGATAGCTGCGCAAGGCTCCCAGCTGGCCTGCTGCTTGGAACAGAATTTGCACACCCACATTCCAGATTGCCTCACCATTGCAACTTGAAATGACTTAAAGAATTAAAAACACAGATATATTCAGAGACAATTGGCATAAATAAATGATGACTACTTTACAAAAACTTAAGATGGGAAGCCTTTCAAAGGCACTGTTTTTCTCAAACAACTGAAAAATTATGACAAAACCCATATACTACTTGTGACACTTCAGGAGTTTTATGCAAAACACTGAACAAAACATTAAGTCTTCTGGCACAGAAGACTCATAACTCATTAACAGCCCTGCACATAACTTTCAGCAATAGCACTTAGAAATTTATATACAAATGCAAACCCACAGACTCAACTGGGGGTATAATAATAATGGACCCCAGAGTTTAGTAATTCCAAGTATGAATATTATGCATGTCTCTTCTTTATTCCCATTATGCTAGAACCATGTAATGTGTTTCCATCTCAAGCAGCCAGCACATACAGTTAATTTATTATGATTAGAATGATATAAAGGGAGGAGGAAGGTTGTGGCTCAAGACTAAAGGACTTAACAAATATAGAACAACCTCTTTGCACTGGCTGGGGATCCCAGATCTCATCAATGACATTTCTATACATATGAACGATGGAGCTCTCAACTGGGTTTTCTAATGCCCTTCAATAAAATTGTACTCAGCCCTGATCTGAGTCTAGTCTGTGGCAAGGGCAATGGAGAGCTGAGAAATCCCAGGCTGAAAGAGAACCAAGTCCTGCTAAGGATACAGAATGCATTACTTTTGGAAGACACTATTCTTCTATAAAGTTAATGATTCTGGCCCAAGCAGATTGATATCATCTGCAACAATCTGCAAGAATGTTAGCTCTAGAACCAAGAAGAGGCAGATATGGTTCGTGAATTCGCTTTTGACCACCCCGAATAACTCCACACAGTGAGAGTGAACAGATGGAGGCAAAATCTCGACACACTTAATAATCTGTCACAATCTAGAGAGACTCCGTTCTTGGCAGAAAGAGAACTGCTATCATCAACAGATAAATCTAAAGAAATCCAAGTACAACTACTAAGTACCATGCATTGTCCTAAGGCATTTCATACACATTATTTCACTTGATTCTCTAAAGTTTAAAAGAGATTTTATTATTCACTATTTTACAAATAAAGGCTAAAAAGACACAGCCAGAGGGTAATGAAGCCCTTCTTAGACAGTTTTTTCAACTTCAAAGCTCAAGTTCTTCCCACGGTTGTCTCATCCTGTGTGAAATTAAAGATGGCCACAGACACCATGCTACTCGTCTCATTAAAAGATGGAGTCTAATTGTTTAATTCCTTTTCCCCTTGAATCTGGGTGGGCCTTAATAACTTGCCTGACCAACAGAATGAGGTAGAAATGACATCCTGACACTTAAGACCTCTTGGAGTAATCACATATGAAATCCTGAGCCATCACGAGAGAATATGTAAAGAAGTTCCAAGACCAAATGGAAAGAAACTCCATTCCAGCCATCCCACCAAGATGCCAGGGATAGACCATCTTGGACTGTTCAGGCCAGGTCAACCATCAGTTCAACATCTCCAAGTGACCAAGTTGATGCCATGTGGGGAAGAAAAATCATCCAGCTGATCCCTAGATAAATTCCTGACAGACAAAATCAGAAGATATGATAAAATGGTCATTGCTGTAAGCATAAAGTTTTAGGGTAGTTGATTATACATAATATATAACTATAAAAAAATTTGTTCTGTGATATTACCACACTATGAACCTAAAGACAGTCATTGTAAAAAAAAAAAAGCTTAAAAATGTAAAAAAATAGAACATTCTTCTGACCTTAATAAACAGAATGTAATCTTTTATTTTATTATTCAGGTTATGATATACATAGGTGAATAAAGAAGATAAAGGAAAAAAGAAAAATATTACTCACCTGTAACATGTTTGAGAGGTATCAAAGAGAAAGAGAAAGTAGATTAGTCAGGATTCTTTTGACGTCAGATTATGGAAACCTTACTTAAACTGCTTTAAACAAAAACAAAGTATGAAATGTATTTGAAAATTGTAGTGAGATGATGACTATGGACACGGCTGATTAAGATGCTCAAGAATATGTTTCTGTTCACATTTCAACTTTGTTTTCCTCTGGGCTGGCTTTATTCTCAAGCCAACTCTCTCTTCCTAATGACAAGATAGCCAATAGCAGCCCTAGGTTTAGACCACACCATCTCAGCTGCAAACTCTCCAGCAGAGGGAACTTTCATTTCCAAGAGGTCCAGGAAAGGTATCATTTGCCCGGAGGGGTCACAGATCCTTCCTTCCCTGGATCAGTTTTTGAAGTTGGGAAAAGAAATATTCTGGCCGGCCATGTCTGAGTCAGCAGACCACCCACTAGCTCCAAGTTCACCATGTGGACTGAAAGTGGTGCTTCCCACCTGGAACCCTGAGTATCATTTCCATCATTAGGACTGGAGGATAAATACTACAGAGAAGAAAACGAGCCTTTGAAGGGCAGTGAGAAGGAAACACCTGCTCCTCTTTACACAATTAAACTCATGCTAATGACTTGATTTTATCTTGATTATCTAAATCATAGCTATAATTTGCCCAGCCAAAATGGCTCAATGGTTTTTAAGCTCTGTCCTGGGCACCAAAAGGTTGCCTGTTCAATTCCCGTTCAGGGCACATACCTGTGTTGCATGTTGGATCCCTGGTCGGGCGCATATGGGATTTAAGTAAATAGATAGAAGATGATAGATAGATAGATAGATAGATAAATGAATCATAGCTACAATTAAATATGTGAAGAAAATGGCTTTATACAAATTATGATCTTCATCTCCTCCACATTCATTTTGCTTTCCCCACACCCTCTGAGTGCCCAGTGGTCTTAATGCTGCTCTCTGGCAGCCCAGGACCCCCCACCAAAGTCCTACCCCCTGGTGACTGTCCTGTTTTCTGTCTGAGAGCTAGACAACTGACACCAGCTAGTTGAGCCATTCCCCGACCTGCCCTCGGCCCTTCCTCCTATAAAATGAGGGGACTGTTTAAGTGACCTCTGTTGTACCTTATTTCCTCAGACTTTTCACTGAGGCAAGCCCTCTAAAGGTAAACTGTCCATTTGAATATCTTACTGCCATGGCTAGTGAGAAGAGTGGACTCTTGCTCTCTCCCATAAATCCACAGAGGAGGAAACGCCCAGTCTCTTCCTCACTCTGAACAGTGATGAAGTCAACACTCTGGTCTCTTGGTCTCTTCCTCCCACTACTTGCTCCTCCTCAAAGGTAGGAGAGGTGCTCACCTGCTTGGCAGGAGCCTGCCTTCCCTGCTGGAAGGGATCATAAGTCACTGTGACATGACATCTGCCAGTGGGTCCTGTGCCCTTCCAGTGAGATCCATGCCCTACTCTGATGTGAGCCACGGCACTACAGTCCCTGAGTACTAACCTGCTCTTGGAGGGCCTGCTCCCTCACAAACACAGGGACTTTTACTTGGGCTGGGAGGGAGGGGACCCAATTAGAGAATACACATTCTCTAATCCAGACTTCTCAGAGCCCTGAATTTCATTCGCCACTTGTCTTCCTAAAAAGATGATATTTTGAACTCTCTTTTGTCTAATGATTCTTCTCTATAGGTGAGAACCTGGCAGGACTGGGGGGTAAATTGTAGCTCTTGTCTGCCTCTAACAGCCATTTCCAAACAACTTTCACATGAATTCTTATCATTTCATTCTAAAAACCAGGCAAAAGTTATTAATCTCCATGTACAGCAAAGAAAATGGAGATTTTCAAAAGTTAAGTGATTAGTCCATGGTCTAGTGGTAGAGTAGGACTAATTCTAGGTCATCAGACACTGAAGAGAGAATCTCAAAATGAGAGGCACACTGACATTCTGCAGTTTCCAGATATGACCAACATAACTCATGCAGCAGTTACTCCCCACCCTTGTACTCCTTGGCAAGAAACTATTATGTAAATTTAAGAGTTCCAATCTTTATGCCACATACGAAGTATAGGCAAAAATACAATCATGCAGATCACAAAGTCTCACAATGTCAGGTGCATGATTTAGTTCATAAGCTGCTGTGACACTGTGACCATGCAGATCACAAAACTAACACATTGCAGATGTTGCATCCGTGTAGCTCTGAGTGAACATTACGGAGCTATATGCCCTGGTGAATATGTATAACTGTGATGCTTCTTTTGTTTTTAAGGACATTATTGGATAGGCTATTGGATATCACTAGAGATAATGCAAGCCTTAAAGCCTGTCAAATTGAGGCAGTCTGTGCACCTGCATCCAGCCGTCCTCCAGCGCAGCCGTCCTGGCAGCTGTCAGAGTTCCCACCCTCCCCCACATAACTGGGAGGATCAAGCCACATGCACAATATGTCTGCTTATGTGCGAAGAGGAAATAAGGTGATAGATAACAAATAAGGAAACTTTGGCAATCTCTCTACCTCCAATACTTAAACCAGGAGATTCTGAATTCTACAAAGTGAACTGAATGAAATAGCCTTTAAATGCTACACTACGAATATTTGATGTAGGTGAAATCTTTCAAGAGGAGAATTTCCCCTTAATCTCGGTATCTCAAATTAGTATGTGAACATGTCTCTGGATGTTGAACAAGGCCAGTGAAGAGAAAACTAGCTGATAATCATTCTCTAGTACACCCTGTCTCATAATAGGAAGGGGTGTAAGCTTAAAAAATTATTTTCAGTTAACATTCCTTGGTTTTGTAGGGACCTTTTGAATTTCCTGTGTGTGTGTGTGTGTGTGTGTGAGAGAGGGAGAGGGAGAGAGAGAGAGAGAGAGAGAGAGAGAGAGAGAGAGAGAGAGAGAGAGAGAGAATTTAATATTTTGTGTGACATCTGAATCACTCTGTTCTGTGTTTATGGAAAAATCACAGGGCAATAAAAATAAAGTCAATTCCATAGTCCATGGTTCACTTCCATGATATGGAAGGAACAGGAAAATTCTGGAAGGATGACGGCAAAAATTTAATCACAATCTAGTCCATAGAAGGTGCTCACTATGTACTTTCTGAAAGAATGAACTTAAATGAACTGGATTCATTACAGAATTTATTGACTGAATATATGCTAAAATGACTATTGCTACATGGTAGTAGTGGGGCAGTGTGCTTGTATGTGAAAGTATTAGGGAGACAAGAATTAAAGAAAGAAATTACATATGTTCTGTTTATTTTTATTCATCTAGGAACTGTTTTTACAAAAGTTTTAGAGAATATCAACTTGTCGTCATCATATGTGCAATAGTTAAGCTCACCCGTGCCTGCCTCTAAGTAGCTTTCCCTTATGGATGTGGAAGCAGAGACTTTCAGACACAGCTGTTCCCAGGCCAGACTTTCTCAAGGGAATGATTCAGGCCCTGCCATCATAGAGGAAGATTGAGAGGCAAAAATACAAGTGCACAAGAGTGTGGTTTACATAGGAGGCTGTGATAGACAGAAATGTGAAGATAATCTTGCTGAATCCCAGTAATGAACTGCTCCTTGGTTCCCCTGCTCTGCCCTGATTCTTGTACCAAGAGAAGTTGAAAACTTTAGAAAAGATTGAATACGAATTCTTCAACATATGTGGGACATCTTAATAATCCCCTTCCTACATATGATCAGGAGAATTGGCACTTAATTTATCACCCTTCTAATTGGATCTCAAAATATATCTAATATACATCAAGATTCAGTGGGAAAGGGCATGTTAGCAAAAATGGCAGAGTAAGGACTGCTACAATTTTTTCTCTCCATAAAAGCAAAAAGAAAGTTCACAAAATATAGTCAAAACTAATATTTTCAGAATGTTAAAAATTAACCGAGCCAGCAATCTAGATAGTGGTTTTTCTAAAAATATATATTTTTTAAAAAAGTTACATCTTGGTAAGACTAGTGTGTTTTATGTCATTTTTAACTTGCCTGTTCCTATTCCCTCTCTCCAGCTCCACAGCAGCCTTGAAAATTGACAGCACACAATTACAGTGAAAACCAGCAGCCTGGAAGCACTGGAAGGAGTAGAATGGGGTGATGTTCCTTTAAAGCTTCATTCCAAAAGAACTGTCATTAGTTTACCTGTCTGTTGGTTCCCTGGAAGATCCCACTTATAAAGATGTCCTTATGTATGTAACCTGACTCAGAACTCAGTGGGAAAAAAAATTTCCTCGGGGGCATTTGTCAAAAACAATTATAGGCAATTGTTTAATTTTGAAGTGCCCAAGGTGACAAATTACAGTTGTGAAATATACTAGGCTAAGCAAAAATGTAAAGGAAAGACAACAATCTTCCAAATTAATCTACAAGTTTAATGCAATTCCTACCAAAATTCCAGCTGGCTTTTTTTTTTTTTTTTTTTTTTTTTTGAGAAACTGATAATAAAACTCATATGGAAATTCAAGGTACACAGAATAGCCAAAATAATCTTGAAAAAGATTCTCAATTTCAAAACATACTAGAAAGCTATAGTAAGCAAGAATTCATGGTATTAGATAAGAAAAGACATAGAGGTCAATAGAATAGAATTGAGAGTACATAAATATACCCTTACATTTATGATCAATTTATTTTTGTCAAGGGTACCAAGACAATTCAATGGGGGTAAGAACAGTCCTTTCAACAACAGTACTGGAGCAGTGGCTACCCCACACACCAAAAAAAAAAAAAAAAAAAAAATTGGATTGGGTTCCTATATCACATGATACATAAAAATTAACTAAAAATCAACCCTAAAGCTACATAGAAAAGTTAAAACTGTAAAACTCTTAGAAGAAAACATAGGGGTACATTTTTGTAACCATGAATTACACAATGATTTCCAAGACATGACACCTAAACCTTATGCAATCAAAGAAAACAATAATTAGATTCTGTCAGAATTAAAAACTTTTGTGCTTTTAAGGACACTATCAAGTAAAAAGACAACTCACAGAGTAGGAGAAAATATTAGCCAATCATACATTTGATTAGGTTCTAGTACCCCCCCAAAAAAACCACTTACAATTCAACAACATAAACAATACACCTAAAAAAAGTGGACAAAGGACTTGAACAGACCTTTCTCCAAAGAAGATATACACATGGCCAACAAGCACATGAAAAAATACTGAACACTAGTTATTAGGGAAATGCAAAACCACAAGGAGACATCACTTCACACCCATTAGGATGACTATACTAAAAACAAAGGACAATATAAAGTGTTGGTGAGGATTTAAGGAAATTGGGACCTTTCTACATCACTTCTGGAAATATAAATGGTACAGCCTCTGTGGTAAACAATCTGATAAGATTCTCAAAATATTAAGTATAGAATTACCATAAGACTCAGCATTTCTACTCTTAGATATATACCCAAGAGACTTGAAAATCAATATTCATAGAAAATCTTGTACACATATACTCATAGCATCATTATTTATAATAACCATCAAGTGGAAACAACCCAAATGTCCATCAATTGATGAAAAGATAAACAAAATTTGATATATACATACAATGGAATATTATTCAGTCATATAAAAATGAAGTACCAATATATGCTAGAGCATATATAAACCTTGAAAAACCTTATAAACCAGGCACAAAAGGTCTTTAGTTTATTATATACGATGGATTATAAATAGAATTAAATGATTCCATTTATGTAATCATGTCCAGGATAGACAAAACAGAGACAGAAAGATTCATGGTTTCCAGGAGCTGTGGAGAAGTGGGTCCCCAGGAGAGGTGAGCAACTACTAATTGTTATTGGGTTTCATTTGGGGATGATAAAATTGTTTGGGAACTACCTAATAGTACGGTTGCACAACCTTGTGAATATATTAAAACCATTGAACTGCACATTTGTAAAGGGTGAACTTTATGGTATGAGAATTATATTTTATTAAAGATTTAGTGGTTATATCCAGCCAAGCAATGTGAAAAAAAATTTGTAAAGTTTATATTTTTCAAACAGGTAGCAATAATGATATCAAAAGAAAATGTGAGAAGTCAATGTGTTGATATTTTATAATTACTTGGGGCATTTTCCTCTCTGGCTAGACTAATTTTTCCATAAGTTCTAAAATGAGAACAAAAACTCAAGAACTATGAGATTCACTATCCCCTAATAAATACTCCCAATTTAGGCAGAAAATACCTAGCATTATGCATTATCCTGCTTACTACATTCTCTGGGATTTAACATTCTTTGTCCAAGAGTATTTTCTGCAGGATGGGCCAATATGCTGAAAACAGAGGGAATTAGAGTTTAAGTTTGGAGGCAGTCTCCTGGTAGAATTTCCTCTTCTTCTGGGAAAGTCAGTCTTTTTCTATTATGACCATCAACTGGATTGGATAAGGTTCAGTCACATTATGGAGAATAATCTGTTTTATTCAAAGTCTACTGATTTAAATGTTAAGCTCATCTTTAAAAAAATATCTTCACAAAACATCTAGAATAATGTACAGTATGACCAAATATCTGGGTACTGTGGTCTAGCCAAGTTGACACATAAAATTAACCATCATAGGGATGACATGGTAACAAGACTCTTATTTCAGACATCTGAGTTCTCCTTCAGCGAGCTATCTGTGTGACTCTCGGGAGAACTTTACCTCTCTTAACCTCAATCTTTTATCATAACATTTGGGAAGATACTGAAATTTCATGTGCACAGTGAGGAAATCAGGGGAGTGGGGGCCAATAGGACCCACTATCTTCTCCCCATTAAACTATACATCACATGCCAGTGAGTGCCTGTGGCAAATACTGAGAAACACCACCTCTTGGACCTTGGCCCATCACTATTCCCTCTGTTCCTCATATTATAAATATCTTTAATCTCTTCCTCAAAACACAGGCATGCTTAAGCAACTCACTCTTAAAAACAAGACAAAAAGAAAATAGTTTCCTGCTAAGGTATAATTCCAAAGACTTCCAGCTGTAACAGAGATTAGACTTACCCTTCCACCTGAAACAACCACAAAACACACAAAATATATGAAACTGGTTCTCCAAACATTGGGCATGAGACAGTGAGGGACAGGGACCCTGAGAGATGAGAAACAAACAAGGCAAGCCCTATGAATGCTCCCAGTTATTGCCATGACAGAGGATTCCAGGCTGAGGAGCAGAAAGGAGAGACCCAGCCTGACTTCCTGAGTTGGAGGACTGAGCTGAGAGACTTGAGAGAATGGGGTAGCTAGAGTTCACAGAACAGGGGACCAGGGAGAAGAGGGCTGAACAGAGAGAGGACTCTGGGGAGCTGCAGGGAGTCCCCATGCAGCATTCAGCTGATCAACACAAGCACATGAGGAAGCTATCAGAGGCTGAAGAAGACCCACCAAGGCAGATGAGAGGAAACAGTGCCAGGTACTCACACGCGGCCAGGAATAATACCTGCTTCAGCCTGACTGAAAAAATCTCTGATTCACAGGGCAGGGGGTTCAGTGCTCAGAAGAGTCTTGCCTCAGTAGGGGGAAAAATTAGCCCTGGAATGAGCACTGTTCTGATTCCTTCTACCAATCTTAAAAAGCTAGAATGAAAAGGATTACACCGTTTCTAAGTAACTTACCTGCATCCCAGAACAAAGCACAGTAATATTTATAGGAATGCAAATATATTCAGCACCCAACAGGCAAAATTCCCAACATCTGGCATCCAAAGAAAAGTTATCAGGCATGCAAAGCAGCAGGAAAATGTGACCCATGATTAGGAGAAAAAACAACTGAAACTGACCCAGTCACAGAGCCCAGATGCTGCCTGGACCTGCTTTCCTTTGCTTCCTTAGTGGCTGCATCCACTGAGGTGTTCCTGCTCCAACACCCTAATTTGAGCAGTGACCAGGCCAGCCTCCCTCCTCACATGGGACAGTTATGGTCCCCTGCCTTCTCTGCAGAAACTCAATTGCTGGATGCTTCTGCCTGAAGGAGACCCCGAGGGCCTGCCAGGAACTTCAGCACCACTCAACATTCAGTTTCTTTCCACTGCTGGTCCACAGAGGTAGTTTTCTTGCTTTTAAACATGCTGTGTATTTTTAGTTTTCCATTTTTACATCTTAACTCACTGTTCTGTGTTTGGAAGCTTCAGAGTGTGACTTTTGGTGAGGTATGGTGACCATCTCAACTGGAAGTCCCCACCCATTATTTCCTGAAACTCCTCCCTTGCTTTCAACAACACTATTCTCTCTTGGTTTCCCTCTCACCTTTCTGATAACTGCCTTTCTTTCTCTGAATCCCCCTTCTCTGCCTACCCATTGAATGTGTGGACCTTGAAAAGCTCCATTATCTTCTTACTCTACTGAAGGTTTAATCTGAGGCTTTGTAGGTCTGTGATCCCCTGAAACTTTATGAAAATTCTGAATATACTTCAATCAGTAAAAATAGTTAAAAATTATTTTGAAAGCTGCATTTCATTTTTATTTAAAAAAATCTTACTGCTGGGATTTTTATAATAAATGTAATTCTTCAGTTATTTAGAATTAGCTCTGGGGTTGTGGAAGGATAGCACTGTATATGATAAGTAGATAGATATATAAGCTACATTTGAAAATAGGAATTATTATTTAGAAGTCCATTCAGCAAATGATAAATGCAATTGGGTCCTTGGGAGTGTTAACAGTAGGATAAAGCATATAGGATTGAACTGCACTGATTAGAATGTGCAAATGATAGATTGAGTGTCTCCCATTAGTTATGGATACAGACTTGATTGTGTTCATCTATCTGTGAATGTTTTCAATCCTCAAATATTCAAGTAGTGGCTTTCATAAGTCACTGGACATGGGCTGCTGGACATGGGCTGCCTAGATGAACAAGGCAGGCTCTGCCTTCACTGAGCTCACAATCTCGTTTTCATTTCTCCTTATTTAATTCTGCTCTTCTCTTCCCTAAAGGAAGTTGCCTGAATATGGCATTCCAAGAAGGCATCGAAGAATAGTGATGAAACAAGGGATGAGGATATCTTGTCTAGTTCTGTTTGAAACATCATCAAGAAGTTCTCCTTTGAGACAAAAACCTAGAGGAATGCAGCAGGGTAGTTTGTTTTGTTCTTGATTTTTGTTTGTTTTGTTTTGTTTTGTTTTTCTCCTTGCAAGCTATCCCTGCTAATTGGGCAGAGCAGCACAAATAAGCCAAAGGGGGGTGGGGAAACCAAGGAAAAGTGGGTACATTTCCCAAAATACCTGCCTTAGTCTCTGATCATCTATGAGAACTGGAGGTCAGAGGGGCTTGGGGCTAGGGGAACAAAGTTTGTATGTAAATAAATATGCCCCTCTTTTACAGAAGGGTTAGTTAAGGGACTGCTGGACAAAGTGTACAGAATCCCTGCTCTCTGACATCACAAAGTATCTATTACATGAGGACTTCCTTCTGGTGCCAGGAGGCAGTTTTCACTTGGTGTTCCATAGTGGATGGGGTGGGGGTGGTAATGGGGGGGGGGGGCGCTGCTAAAATGAGAGTGACTCTGAGCAGGTGCACCATTGGGAGAGGGGGTAGGAAAAGAATGAGCCTCTAGGAGAGAGAAGGGGGACAATAACAGGATCACTGACCTTGTACAATGTTCTGTGGTTTCCATGGGAGCCTGCACAAGGCTCATGGACCATCACGACCACATGAGTACCTGGATGTAGGGTATACTCAGAGAAACAGCTCCAAAGAGGCGAGCAAGTGGTCTTAGGCCACTCGGCTTGTGAGTGCAGAGATCTAACATCCGCAGCAGATGGGTTCTTTCCATTACTGCTGCATGGCAGGATGTCATTCTCTCCCACAAGGCTGGGTGGGGGCCACATACTGGAGACCTGAGCTGTTCCATAATGGAGGTCTGCCGATAAAAATCCACAGTGAAATGAAAATCTCCTGAATCAGAAGTTTCTTAGCTTCTGTCTAAGAGTAGAAGGCTGCCTGGAGCGATTTTTAAAAAATAATATTGTTCTCAGGCTGCAGCCACAGCCCAGATTAGCTCTCCATTCAGGAGTCTCCAAGTCAATGAGGTCCAGAGATTCTGCAAACAAATTCTGCTAACCCAGGGTTCAAAGTCATGTGCAGGAGACAGTCTTCCAATTGGAAACGGAGGGCTGTGGACCAGTTACGCCTTGGCATCGGCCGCCTCCCTAGAATCCACAGACAGTGCTTTCCAAAAGTCTCTTCCCAAAGCTCTCTGTGTTTTCAGTTGTCAAGACAATCAAAGAGTTCTTCCTTCTCTCCTGAGAGGCAGAGAAAATCAGGTCTGAGTCTTATCGCTTTCCCTCTCCCCTTTCTTGTTCTTAACCCCGGTTTTTCCACCTTCAGCCCCTGCAAACCTGTGCCCGGGCACTGGCTGCTCTGCACACTAAGGCCTCACAGGGCCACAGCAGGCAAAGATTTGGCCCCAATTCTTCGACAAATAAACCAGCAGCGAGAACTGGCTGTGTGGTGCGTGGCAGAGGACTCCACGAGTGGAATACGATTGTTTCCACAGGTGCCTGACCTCGAGGAAGTGGGGGATGTCTAATCCCCAGGTGTTCCTTATCTTCCCCAGGGAGGGAAACAGACATTCGTATAAACCAAAGACTTCCCCAAAGATCCCGGACTGAGGCTGACCTGGAGATGGGCCGGAGCTTGGCTTAGCCACAGCCAGGGCCTGAGAAAAGGCTGGCCTAACTCTGTGACCTCATGTGACCTGCCTCCACGTGACCTGCCCCAGAGTTGACCTGTACATCCACGTGATCTGCACACCACAAGACTGGAGCGTCTGTCTGCCTGTCTGTCTGGCCTGGACATCGTACTCTGTACCCAGGTCTGCTCTGAAAAGGTCCTTGAACTGGGCACCGGAGACCTGGCCATACCTGCAGGTTGGCTCATCCTGCCTGGGGGTCCATGCCACCCTCTCCTGGGCTACAAAGGGCCGCGCACAGCCAAACAGGAAGTGTTTCTGCATGTGTTGTGGGCTGGGCCGAGGAGAAGAGTCTGGGTGCACGTGGTGAGATGCAGGCGAGATGGCCCAGAAAAGGACAAGCGAGAGGAGACGTGATGTCGTGTGTGCTTCCCACATTATCCTGCTTTTTCCCACGAGAATGTGCCCTCCAAGTGGGCGGGAGTCAGGCTCACCAACACCTGCCACAGCAAACAGGAGACACTCAAAGCACAGTTGCAGAGTTAATCCCTGAATTATCCAATGGAAATATAATGCGAGCTGCATATGAAATTCTGCATTTGTAGTAGCCACTTTATAAAAAGAAACAGGTGGATTAGTTTATATTTATATATTTCCTTTAACCCTAGCTATCTGAAATATTATCATTGTTTGGCATATATTTTTTAAAATATCAATGAGATGGTTTATATTTCTTTTATTCAAATTGTTCTCACTCTCTGGTGTATATTTTGCAATACTGTATACGACTAGCCACATTTAAGTGCTCAGTAGTCTCAGGTGGCATCCATACTCGCCAGTGCTGAGGTAGACTCTGTGTTTTTTTTTAGATGGACAGTCTGGGCAATTTCTTCAGCCAACTGGACAGTTCAGAGCTTTAGGAGGCTGTGGGGGGACACCCCCAGGAAAGTCATGTGGGGAGTGCTCCATCCTTCCAAATGCATTCCCACAACCATTTCTTAAACACCTACTTGTTTTACTACATGTTTTGCTTGGTGTTCACAGAATATAGGTGCAGCCCCTGCTCTCCCTAAGCCCTAAACCCATCTGTCCTGCCCAGCTTCAACTTCCTCATCTAGTACTTACTATGGAGCTGGAAGGGGGCAGTGGCGATAAATGTCCTTTTCTGTGGTCCATAATTATCATACCACCGCATCCTCCCTTTTTAAAAGCCAAAGCCTACATTTAAAAAAATATTTTAATATATTAAACACCTTTTCTGTGTTACACCTGAGCATGCTGCTTTCACATGCACCTCAATCTCATTTAGTCCTTTAGTAACTCTGATTCAGGAGTTTTACCCTACTTTTCAAATAGAGAAAGTGAGGCTTGGAGAAGTGCTGTGACTTTACGGTGAGAGAACTTGGAGAAAGAAAAAGTTGCTAATGCAGTCCCATACATTTTCCCTCAGTAAGGACCCTAACGGGACCTGTGGAAAATGTCAGGCAATGGAACTGTGACTTCAGACCCTAGAAGCCTGCAGTTAAAGTGAATGAAACATCCTGGTGCCATGTAAAACCCAGAACAAGCCCTGGAGTACGAAATCAGGGTCAGCTCCAGGCTCTGACACATTAGCTATGTGATGTTGAGCAAGGCAATTCACAGTAATAGCAATAATTAGCATTTATCGATCTTCTCCCGAGTATCATACTCTGGCCCAGGCAATGGCTCATATGATTTCTGGTCCTCACAACAAGATAGACCATTCATTTTATAGATTAGGAATCTGGGCCTCAGATAAAGTAAGTTGCCTAAAGTCATAGCACCAATAAGCAGTAGAGTCAGGAATAGGAAACATTATTAAATGTACTAATGCTTGTTTTATAACGTAAACTTAACCCTACCCCCTTTTGCATACTTTAAGAAAAATCTTAAAGAGTTTCAGGACCCTCAATGTATACTATAAACAACTGTATATTCATGTTACAAATCTAAAAGGCTGTAAAACATGGGCACGTAGGAATTGTTTTTAATGTAGTTTTAAATATAAAAATAAAATATTATTCATTTGCAATGTGTGATAGCTTGCCAAAACAATTAAAACAACTGGGCTTCCAAAAAGAAATAGTTATGCTTGCATTGTTCAGCACATGGAGCTGTTGCAGTCATTGAGAAAGAAGGAAAGTAAAAGTATTTTGAAAGAGTAAAGAGGTGAAAATGTCAGATATTATTGCAGATATATTAAAGCAAACTGCAGTTCTATACTAATATGAATGTACACAAAGACACATGTACACAAAGACACATGTCCCAATCTTCAATAGGAGTCTGCAACTTGGGAGGAAAATGAGTAAAATACAACTAGAAAGAAATGGAGGGAAAGGGAAATGAAAGGTAAGAGAAAAAATAGAGAAATTAACCATCTCTCTTAAAAAAAAAAAAAACAGAGGGAAGGAGGGAGGGAGAGAGGAAAGGGAACAGAAGAGAAGAGAAAAAAGAAGGAAAAAGGAAAGGAAAGAGCTATGAAAAACACAAGCACAAACTGTTGGGGTCAGGCGGTACTTTAAAGAAAAAGAAACTGGCTATGACCCGCTTAGCGCTGAGGCTGGGTGCAGTTTTTGCGACTGTTTAGAGAAAATCTAGCGCTCTCCCCACCATTAATCTTTCTAAAGAAAGACTTTGTTCTGCACCTGTATAAACAATCCAGATTTTTAAAACCTATATGCCTGCTCCTAATGTGTGAGGCTATGTATTTATACTGATAGCTTCAAGTCATCAATAGGCGATGCAAAAAGCTGGCCCGAGGTCTCTCCTTTACATCTTGTTGCTCCCCCTTCTCCCTTTTTGCTTCCCACCTTCATGCGCACCAGAGTCAAGTTCAAGTTCAAGCGCTCTAGGAAAGATTGCTATGCTCTGTCAAATATTCCCTGCATTTTCCCAGCCCAGAGAAAACTGAAAGACAGAGTTCTTTTTACTCAACTGATGCCAGAAGGAGCCCCTCCCTCCCCACTAACAAAATGACTAAATAAATATACAGGAGAAAACCTCTGAAAAGCTGGGGTGGGGGTGGGGGTGAGGTGGGGGTGGAGCAGGACGGGTTGTGTGAAACATCCCCCAAGAGAAAGACGTGGCCTGGGAGACTAAGGTGGAAGGATGCCTGAGTGATGAAGTCAGCCCAGGCAGCCACCTGTTGTGGCACTTCAGGCTCTGAGCCCGGGCGCATTTGTTCTGTGGGAGGAGCCAGCCTAGTGAGGCTGGACCGCTCTGTCCTGGGCTGACTGCATATCCTTCTCCTTGCCCTTCGCTCAGCTTGGGAGCCTGAGTCCTTAGGGGAAAGACAAGCAACCTCCTAACACGGGTGTGAAGGCTCAGGGAGTAAGCCTACCCCAACCTGATAGAATTTTAATTATTTTGTTGTTTTAAATTTTATTCTTAGTTACTTAGTAGGCAGTCACATGGCGCCCAGCCCAGTGACTGGCACACAGTAGGTGCTCCATTGGTGTCCATCTCTAAATGAAGTCCACACCCCCACACCGCGCACTGCAAAGTTCCTTCCAGTTAGAAAACCACGAGGCAGCAGGCAGTTTGCAGTTTTGTTTTGTTTCCTTTGGGGATGAGGGGCAGGGTGTTTAATTTTTGGTTGGTGTGGGTCAGGGTAATTCTGGGCGCTGTTTTGACGTTTTTTACTTTGAATGGTTGTGCTGACTTAGCATTCAGCATCCAGGAGCGCACTCTTCCATACACAACCTGAACAGTAATCGCTTCCCTAGACTATAATTTATCTCTGCATTGCATTATAACAACAAAATCACGCACGGAACTCTCAAGACTAGAAAGGTGGGGAGACGACTGGAATATGGAGGAGCCAGGGGTTTCAACCATGGATTTTGAGGCCATTTCTACTTACCAACCTGGTGATAGGGGTCCTTTACTTAATAATCTGTCCCCGCAGTTTAACTTCAAGTTCTGCAAAGTGGAGATAATAAAATTTAAGTCATAGATGTTTGGAAATGAAACGAACCAGTGTAGATAAGGGTGCTTTGTAGATCATAAAGCGATGTCAAAGGAAAAGGAGGAGGAAAGGGAGAGGTAGCTTTTGGATTGTTCGGTGTTGTTTTGCTTTTATTCTTTAGCTTTTGGATTGTTCGGTGTTGTTTTGCTTTTATTCTTTAGCTTTTGGATTGTTCGGTGTTGTTTTGCTTTTATTCTTTTGCTGGGCAACGCTTGGATAGACAAATCATATGACTGATGAACTTGGAAAACAGTGTTTTAAACAGTGCTTTGCTGAGAAAGACGGATAGATCCTGAGGTTTCTAAGTGTGTGGCAACCTTCGAGATCTCTAAGATAAATTGGGGTGGGAGTGGGATGCGTATGATCAAGGTCCCCTCCTTCACTCGCCCAACACACACACTTACTTATCTCACACTGACCATCTAAGGGTCCCTTGGGCCCCAGGGCCCAATCTCGGTTTAGGGAAGACTTCCCCTTCCCCGCCCCTACCAGCAGATCCCCTACGCTCAGAAAAGCGGTCCCCACCCCTTCCACGCCCCCGC
Source organism: Myotis myotis (assembly GCF_014108235.1). Classification (NCBI taxonomy): domain Eukaryota; kingdom Metazoa; phylum Chordata; class Mammalia; order Chiroptera; family Vespertilionidae; genus Myotis; species Myotis myotis. The sequence continues at coordinate 38,319,569 of NW_023416320.1, read as the reverse complement.
CCCACCTTCCTCCCCCCCCCCCCCCCGCCCTCTCATTTTGGCCAGGGGTGGTTTGTTCCGAGCAGTACAGATAAATAGTCCTGTCAAAAGGCGCAGCTCGCGGGTGTGCGGGCCGAGCCAGGGCCCGGCGCCGACTTCTCGGCCGCGCGCTCTCCGGAGTTAGCGGCAGGGCTCACTTCCGCGGCTCCGCGCTTCGGGACCCAGGTATCTGGTCCTCCTCGGAGTTCGGCCCGGACCCCGCCTCCGCAAAGGAGCACAAGGCGGAGGCCTGAAGACTGGCCCGGGGGAGGAAGGCGGGCGCGCGTGGGCGTGGGGGGGCGCAGCGATGTCCACCGGCTCGGTGAGCGACCCGGAGGACATGGAGTTGCGGGGGCTGCAGCGGGGGTACCCGGTCCCCGCCTCCAAGAGGCCGCCCCTCCGCGGTGCGGAGCGCGGCTACATCTCTCCCAGTGACAACTCGTCGGCGGAGGAGGAAGACCCCGAAGGCGAGGAGGAGCCGTGCGCGCTGGGCGCGGCGGGCAGCGCCGGGGGCTGCAAGAGAAAGCGGCCCCGGGCAGCGGGGAGCGGCGGTGGCAAGAAGCCCCTCCCGCCCAAGGGCTCGGCCGCCGAGTGCAAGCAGTCGCAGCGGAACGCGGCCAACGCCCGAGAGCGCGCCCGGATGCGCGTGCTGAGCAAAGCCTTCTCCAGGCTCAAAACCAGCCTGCCCTGGGTGCCCCCCGACACCAAGCTCTCCAAGCTGGACACGCTCCGACTGGCTTCCAGCTACATCGCGCACCTGCGGCAGCTGCTGCAAGAGGACCGCTACGAGAATGGCTACGTGCACCCGGTGAACCTGGTAGGGGCGCCGCGCTGGGAGATGCCAGGGGCGCAGCGCCGGGAGATGCCCGCGGCGCTCCCTGCGAGCTGGGCGGAGTCAGCCCGCTGGGAAGAACCCCAAAGAAGGGTTCTAGTGCGGGTGGTGAGGACGCCAGGTTAGTTTCTCCCCAAAGCACGGGAGGAGCCAGCCATCTTCCTGGAGAAGAACCGCCGCCCTCTGGGGCCGCATCATTCTGATCCGTGTACGCGGTGCTTGGCCCAGTGACTACTGTTGGCGGATATCCTACTTACAGGGTGAATCTGGGTTCTTTGCAGAGGATATGGCAAATCTCCCTCCTCGCGCAACTTTTTCCAGCTAAGAGTCTGACAGGTTTGATCGAACAAGCCCTACTTTCTGAAAAGGAGGAGGGAAGGCCGAGCTTTATTAAAAAGGCTTTGGATTTTTTAATTCTTGAAGAATAGCAGAAGTTTCCCCCAAAGGGATCTGTCTGGAAAGTCCCTCTCTGACCTGCCAACTCTGGCTTGAGAGCGGAGGGCTAATGGTGTGTGTGTGTGTGTGTGTGTGTGTGTGTGTGTGTGTGTGTGTGTGTTGGAGGAAGGGGATTACATGACAAAATTCCTGATTCCCTCACGTTTCACTGAATGATGGGGAGGGCATAGTCAGCAGGAAGCATGGATGGACCCCTTTCACATCCTACACAGTCAGAGTCCGGTAAATTTTAAATTCTAGTTTAGAGAGCAGGCAGGCACATTCCAGAGCGCTGATGAAGTGAGCTACCCAGAACCAGGACTCTCACAGGTCCGCTTAGCTGAGCAGTTTCGGTTTGAGATTGCCGTTTCTCCTCGTATATCTGACGCTCTTTTGATTTTACAGACGTGGCCGTTTGTGGTCTCGGGGCGACCCGACTCTGACACCAAAGAAGTTTCAGCTGCCAGCAGACTCTGTGGGACCACCGCTTAGGTCGAACTTGAACGCCATGGGTTACTGGTTAAGCGCCTGCGTTTGGGGGCCACGGAGAGAAGGGAGACTACGTGAGAACCCCCAGAGAATGGGGGGGAAGTTCCATTGGATTCTCCTAGACACCCCCCACTCAGAATTTTCAACACAAGTGGCGGGCGCGAGGGGGCAGAGCCCTAGAGTTGGCGGCGTTGCTGTCGTCGCGGGGGCCCAAGGCACCGGCTGCAGCGGTGGACCTGGGCGAGGACACTTCACCTCTCCAGGAAGCGCTTGCTCCCGTCTCAGATCCGACCTCCGGCTCCAGCAGTGCAGACCCTCACACTGCCGTCAGAGCCCAGCGCCGAGCCCCCTGGGGTCAGTTTCCGAGCTGAGCCATATGTGTATTTATATATATGCACCACACGTGACAGCACTGCTCTGCGCAGCCCGGCCTTTACCATTAGCCTGGCTAGGTCGCTCTCTCCGTGACAATCGGCTTCGAAGACAGGAATCTTCCCGTGAGACCCACATCGGGCAGGTTTTTAAGTTGCAAAGAGAGGAGAGTGAATTCCTGGGTGGGCTTAGTATCCCACAAGGCGGAGCCCTCCAGGCGGACGGGCCGGTGGGTGCCCTCTCTCTGTCCCTGAAGCGGGAGCAGTCTGAGAACACCTGGGCCTTTTGCCCCCAGTGCTCCCCGCAGTTAGGCCTCGTGCTGCGGGCAGACCCCTCACTCCTGCAGGCTCCCTACCCTTCCTAACCAGGCTTAGGTCTATCCTGTCCCCTCCTAGGGGTGATCCACTCCCCCCCCCCCCCACCTCTCCAGGCTCCTGTCCTTCAGGCTTTCCTCTACCCCCTCCTCCCACACCTCCTTGCAGAGTCCCCTTCCACTCCTGACTGTCCCTACCTGTCCCCCACCCACCCTCTCCCCCTGCTCGCCCAGCAAGGGTCACCCCTCCTCCAACACCATCTCCCTGGCCCACTTTCTTCCTCCCTCCTGGCACTGAGCCTGTTTGGTACCGAATGACCCTGCTCAGGGGAACAAACCGCTGCTGGAGGCTGCACTACCACAGTTAATTAGCAAATGTAAATAAGTTTATTTTTTTATGAATAATAAAACACATTGTGAAAAGCGAGTGTCCTGGCATTAGCATGTGGTCTTTACTGAGTCTGGTCTGGAAGTTAACTTGAATTTGGCCTCCTGGCCCTGGACAGGGATTGGGTCATTGTCCTCAGAGTGGTGGTGATCACATTTGTTCACTGCATTTCCAAATGTCATTCTCATTAATTTCTGATTCTGTTTCTTCTTGAGGTGGGGTTATTGGAAGGCAAGAATTGGAGGCTTATGGGGCCAAAGTGTGTTGAACGGTATATGCGCTTCAAAATAATATAGGTGCCGGTCTCTTTTACACACTCACACACACATACACACACACACGAATCTTTCTCCGGCCTGAAACACACTCCAATGCTTATAATTGCAAGAAGTTCAAAAACCCCTTACAGCCCACATACTGGAGTGGGGAAGGTCTTAGTCTAATTGGCAAAGTAAAACTATAATACAAGACACCAATGTGTATTTCAGTAGAATTTCCTTGTTTTCAAATAATGTTTACATAGCGCTTTTTAGGTACACCATCTCAATTTCCTGGTTACTTTCTTCCATTTTTCACTGCGATCTGCAGGAGATAATAACTTAGGAAACCCACCATACACTTTTTAAAATGCTGGTCTTTTTAAAATGAAATTCTCTTTGTAGAAAATTTAGGAAAGTGTAAAGGATAAACCTGCCTAAATAATTGCCCAGTTTGGGGGTAAGCCTTTTTTTAATAACATTGTGAGTCAGTTTTCTTGACCAAGGGGAGCCCTACAGCTGGGGTGGAAGAGGTGAGAGTGAGGTGGGGAACATGACTTCCTGTTGTGAACTGAACTAACCCCAAACTCTGGAAAAGGGCTCTCTGACACCAAGTTCCTGGGCTTTTGTTTATACCCCGGAGGATTGCAGCCCTCCTCCCGCCTCCTCTCATCCTCTAAGCTGGGCTCAGGGTTTACATTAGCCGGTTTCTGTGGCATCAGGGTCTCTCTGGAAAAAAAAACAAAAACAAAGCAAAAAAACAAAAACTCAGGAGTAGCTAATGACAGGAAACCCTAGTTTAGTCAAAGGCACTTTAGCTGGCCTTACGTTCTGGGTGGCCCACTTCTTGGCCACGGGGTGTCTGCTGGAGGCAAGCTCTGAGTCAAGGTCTTTTCCAAAGCTTCCAGCAAATAAGGTCGTTTGCAAGGAGGAGGCAGCATAGCAGTAGGTTAAGATGAGCCTAAATGTCTACAGAACCCAGCTTGAAGTCCCAGCTCTGCTCCCCCACAGACTAGTCACCATATGCAACCGCTCAAAGCCTCAGTTTCCCCAGTGCCTACCTAGGAAGACTGTTGTTAGGAAAAAATGTGCCAGCAATACTTAAGCCACCCTTCTAAAAGGCAATAAGCAGCACCCTAAGTGCTGACCACTGAAGGAAAAGGGTGGGGGACATATGTTGGTACAAGGGAGCTTTCTAAAAGGTAAGACATTGCAGGAATCCAATCCAAGACTGAGTCTGGGTTTGAGATGCGTCCCACAAAAGCAAAAACAAAGAAAAGGCAGGCTATATTTGTAGTGAATACAGATAAGAATAAACAAGGAAATATTAAGGCAAATCCTCATAAATAAAATATTTAAAATATTTGTTTCTATAATTATATTCTCTCAACATACTTTAGGGGTAAACTCTGGTTTTCTACCCCTACTCCACTCCCGTCCCCCCGCCACACACACACACACACACACACACACACACACACACACATTAAGGTGGTACTATTCACTGACTCACAGGTACCGTGCTGTACCCTGCAAGCTCATTGCTATTGCCACTTTATAATCCTATAATTTATAGAGAAGAAAAAACTTTCTCAAGAATTGTTTGCTTCATGGTTTCATCGGACTTTGTAAAAAGTCCGATGCCAATGTGTTATTATGTTATTTAAAAAGGAATAAGAAAGAAAGAAAGAAAGAAAGAAAAGAAAGAGGCCAATTTCTAGTAAGTCCATTAAATAGTGTAAATTGTTCAAGCTTCTGGGTAGCGGTTGCTGTTAGGAGAGGCCTTAAGCACCTTGGACGAGTCTTTTTCCTTATTTCTTCTTTTTAAATTATAGTTTAGGCTCAATATTATTTTGTATTAGTTTCAGGTACACAGGCTAGTGGTTAGACAAGCACATAATTTACAAAGTGTTCCCTGCTATTTCCATTACTCACCTGGCATCATACACAGTTGTCATAATATCATCTATAATAATAAAAGGATAATATGCTAATTAGACTGGACGTCTTCCGGACGGACAGCCTTCCTAACAAAGCCGGGGCTGCAGGGAAGCCAGCCTGGGTCCCAGGTGCCTGCTCCTCCTGGGTCCCGGGTGCTGGAGGCAAGCCGATGCTGGCAGCCGGGGGAAGGAAGGCCAACTCTTGCATAAATTTTCGTGCATTGAGCCTCTAGTTGACTATATTTCCCATGCTGTACTTTACATCCCTTGACTATTTTGTAACTATCAATCTGTACTTCTTAGTCCCTTCACCTTTCTCATCCAATCCCTTTGAGCCAGTCTTTTCTTGATCTACCAAGACTATCCTGGGCTCTGAGTGGTAAAAAGGCACCCTAAAGCCTTCCTTACATTTTCCCCCTTCATAATTTTTGTTTAGGAATTTGAGCTGGAGAAATAGGACCTGGGACTGGGGAACAGAAGGGGTAAGAGAAAAAGAGACATAAGCCTGTCCTTAGGTTTATCTCAATTTGATTATACTTTTTGTGAGTGAAAAGTGGAGGGAGGAGGGAGTCTAAGAAATATAATGTAAAAAGTACTAAATAACAAATAAAATGAGTAAATTGAAAAATACTCCTCAGGGGGCTTTTTGAGGGACCAAAGCCTTTTCATTAGTAATACTGACTCAACCAAAAAGAACAAAAATCCCCTTTCACAGGCTCTTCCTAAGATGAATGTTTGAGAAGAAATGCTTTCGGCACTGTAATTTTGAAACATTTAGGAGGTTGAGTTGGTTTTGTGCATATTTTGTTCTGAGCTTGAACTTTACTTTAGTGTGTTGGCTCCTTCAGGGGACAGTGAGACAATGACCATTACAAGTTACAAAGCAGATGTTTTTAACAGCCACAGTTCCCATCTCCTCCATCCCCGTAATAAATACATTAAAAAAAAAAAAGACATCACCTCTCTATAAAAAAGAACTAAGTGGAACACATCAGATTTTAATAGGCATAGGTAAATAGTTTGGCTAGTACTCCTGAAATTTTTAAAACAGTAACTGCGAAAGTCCTTTTAGTGATGTGTGGAAGGGCAACAAACAGGGAAATTCATAACTGACTTCCCACTGCTAATTCTAGGAAAATTCGCTAGGAGGCATGGGGTGGCTCCCTTTGGAACTGAGCACCTGGCCACTCTCCTTTCCCTGGCGCTTCTGTTTACCCACTAAAGGGTGATCAGCTCGCTTACCACTCACCCTTCATCTCCTTTTCTATTCTGTTCTGCTCTTTGTGTTGTTTTCTCTCTCCCACAACAGTGAAAAATTGGTCCCTAGAATTCCTTGGAATCCATGACTCTAAGAAGGTCTAGAAAGTGGCCAGAACCTGCAATCTCCATGTATTGTGTAAGCACAGTTAGCACTAAGGTGTTAGTCATCTTGAATGACCTCAGCCCTTGTCTGTCCTGCCAGCACATTGCGGTAAAGAGGGTCATGGAGCGATTACGAGCAGGGACTCTGGGTTTGGTGCAAATCCGGTACCTGTGCTGACTACTACTATCGGCAGAAGTGAGGATGGGTGGAGAGCAAGGCGCCAGAGGCTTTTATCTTTTACTTTTCTTTCTTTGTTAAAGGAGTTTATGTGTTATTTTTGGATTTTTTAAAAACTCATATTATTTTTAAAAGATTGCAAGCTGCCATGTCAGATGTAGCTGGTTCCAGTCTAGTCCCCCCATTTCCTAAGTCTGTAACTTCAGGGACTAGCTCTCCCCTATGAGACAAGAACATATACATCCTACCTCACAGACTGTTTTGAAAATAGATTAAATGAGATCATTCTGTTAGTGTAGGCACTTTGGAAATGCTCCATAGATGCTAATTTATAAAACTGTAGTCTTGATTTTCTTTCCTTTCCTTTGACTGAAGTTCAGGGGTCCTTAATCCTTACCTGTCTACCTGCCCCATCATTCCCCTTTGCCACTTTTATTACCTTGCTCTTTTATGCCACATCTAATTTCCTTATATTGATTTTTTTTAACCAAGGAAAACTTTCATTTAATTTCCTCTTAAAAAGTGAAGATCATAGCACTCAACATCAAAAATTATCCATGGGATAAAAAGCAAACTCATTTAGGAGTGCAAGACAGACCAATGGATTTTGATGTAACAGTACAAAAAGTTCATTGCTATGATTTGATTCCACAGTGCAGCTAACCTTTCAGAAACTGTACTTGTGGAGTCTTGGTCTAGTACGGAAGAATATCCACAATTACTTGAAATGACCATGAAAACACTTCTTCCCTGTTCAATTTCATATCTGGGTGAGGCTTAATTTTCTTCATTCACTTTCACCAAAATAACAGATCACAACAGATTGATGTAAAAAGCCTAAATGAGAATCCAGCTATTTTCTATTTACATTAGTATAAGTCGATGCCACTCTTCCCATTAAAATGTTTTGGAAAACATAGTTCTTTTTTTATTAAAAATATGCTATTTATATTCACTATAGTTAGTTTATTAGTATTTTTAAATGAATTAACAAATGTTTACTCACAGGTTTGATTTTAAATCCAGTAAATATCAACAGATAAAGTCTTATAAATGGAAGCTTTTCAGGGTCTTAAATAATTTTTAAAAGTATAAAGAGTCAAGAGAGGAGAAAATGTCTGAGAACCTCTGGCTTAGATATCTTTCAGGGCCCTTTTCATGGATACGACTCCATGTTTTCTTAATTTTGTGGCAATCTCAGTGGGCCAGGAGCCTTTCGAACATGTCTAGGTTGGATATAGCAGCAAACATGTGATCAGAAAGATTGGCTGGAAAGGTTAGGATGATGACTTAGATGGGGCAGGGCTTCTTTATGCAACATCCCTGTGGTCCAGGCAGGCAGTCAGCGGGGCCAGTGCCGGAGCTGGTTCCACACAGGATGCTCTCAGAAGAATTTTTGAACCACTTTCTACTCTTGCCCCAGACCCATCTCTACTGCATCCTCTTTAGGCCCTTTGTAGCCAGGCTGACCTTGGCTTTCAGGTGAAATGTAATGTACTGCCCCAAACTCTGGATTGTAAAACCCCTTTTCTTTAGCCCCTGTATTAATAGTCTCCGAGGGCTATGTTTAGAATCAGAGCATTATATAGTCCTAGTGAAGAAATTTACTTCAGCAGATGTGGGAATCATTTCCAATGATCCTCAATAAAGCAGTTTTTTTAAAAAAAGAAAATCTGTAAGTTTTCCAAGTAGCAGACGAATTTATTTATTAACCACAATGCTGATTAATTTATACAGATACAACATTGAAATTGCTAAAAGCCTTAACATGCAATTTGAGTACAAAAGAAACAAAAACATACAAACAACAACAAAACCCGAAGACTCCTCAAATGCTTTGGAAATGAGCATCTTCAAGGGCAAAGAAAGGATCCCATAACATAAGAAATTTGGATGATGCTTAAGGAAAGTGTTCCAAGAAGAGCTAGGGAGTGGGGAGGGAGTATCACTGTGCAGAGATAAGAACAGAAATGCCTCAGACTAAATCCAATTAAGGAGCATCCACATTTCAAGGGAAATGCTCTAAGAAGCAGAGACAAGGCCTAGAGGTCAGGGGGCTGGGGAACAAGGTGGGTAAACCAAATACACACAGAGAAAGGGAGGAAGCTATAAGGACAAACCGTGGCTGTAATACATACTCAAATCTCTGCATTGCTAGATATAGGCTGCTTGTAATGTTCTGAACAGAACCTCTCAGGTGTTTCTGCCCAGACACTGTGCCACTGCTTGTTTATATGCACAAAACTCGCTGGGAATCCCTAAACTTTATGTGTTTTAATTGGCTTCCCCCAAACTGTAGTGACGAAACAGGCTGAGTTAGCCATCTTCTCTGGCTCAGTTTTCATCTGACCAACACTGCTTCTTTGGAAACGTTGGCTGGGATGGAACTGTCTCTACTAAATTACAGGATCTAGTCACCAAAGATGGTCCCCATGACCCAGGCCCCGTGTAGCGCTGCTCCACTGATCTGCTCTAACCAATGGAAAGTGGCAGAAGTGATGGGCAGATCTGGGTCAAAGCCTTAAAGACTACAAGTTTCTGCTTTTGCTTATTTGGTAGCCCTGAGCTTCCAGGTGAGAAGTTCAACCATGTTCCTGAAAAGACCACACGGCAAGGATTATAATCATACAAATATGTTTTAACAATCTCTTCTCAGAAAAGGCTTGAGACTATACCCAAGAGAGCTGAGGGGCCCAGCTGTCAATGAGGCCAGAGGCCCCAGCTCCAGACATGTGGTTTCCAGTGAAGCCCTTATAGTCAGCCATGGAGGTGTCTTAGTGGAGAGTGAGGACGCTACAGGGGACAGATGGCAGAGGTGAGCCATCCCCCCTGGGCTCTGTCCCACCTACAGATCTACAGGGTCCTGAGAGATAATAATATAGTTGTTGTGTTAAGCTACCAAATTTGTTACTCAGCAATAGCTAACCAAAACAGAATGCCAAGTCAATTTTCACAGCAGCCATTTAGTCAAGAAACCCACAATGATCATCTTCCAGGAGCCGGGGCAGTGCTGAGTTGAACAAAGCTGCCTCATGTGAATGTGCTTTCAGGAGGAAACCGACAAAGGGTTCAGTAATTGCAGTACAGTGTGCCAGGCGCTAGGAGAGAAGGTGGCGCTCTGGGGGGAAAAACGCAAAACCCAGCCTGAGATGGTCATGGAAAAACTTCCCAGAGAGCCGACAATGAGGCGACTATCAGAGGAGAGCTGGCAAGGGCTTACTGGAGAGAGCTATAAGTAATGGGGGCTTCCAATACTAGCCTGGTGTCAGGTTAGTGTCTAGTATGGTGGTTAAGAGCATGGACTCCAACAGCTGAGTTAAAACCACTAAGCTCAGTGTCTTCACTTGTAGAATGAAGATATGATAGAAGCTACCTGGTGGGCTTGTGGTGAAGATTAAAGGTGATGGTGAAATTCAAACACTCAGCACAGCGCCTGACATAGTGGTCATCAACAAATGTTAGCCTATTAGTATCTTCATCGTCCTCACACTGAGCTGGCCTTGGCATGCTTTGATAAGGTGTTAGGGTATATCCCTGACCAGATCCCTTACTTTTCCTTCAATCTAAAAACTCTGCGCCTTTAATGTGACTGTGTTTCAGTGCTCCTGTAAAGGGGCAGCCTGTTTAGAATCCTGAACTCCTCAAGGCATTCACCTGCAGGATGAGCAACATGCCTAGCTCATACTGGGTTGTGAGGACAGACGGTTAAAGCATATTTGTATGGTCAGGCCAGCTGGAGAGAAAACGTGTAGACTGGTTCTATGGCCGTTGTGACAATATCAGGCTTAACAAGAGCACCAACTACGCGCATGGAGGAAGCACTCTCGCTTTCAACTCCCCTGTGATCTGTCCCAGATCCTCTACTCCAGAGGGAAATCTCAGATCCTCTGACCACAAGTGTCCAGGATTAGAATTCATAGACTCTGAGTGTCCCCCTGGCACTCAGCCACCCAATCTGCAGGACACGGGCAGATAAGAACTTGGCACCGTGACAGCTCTGCTCTGCAGCTGCTTTGGAAATGCACCAGCCAGGACTCGGGAGTCGGCCTGGGGTGACCATGGCGTGAGAAGCTGCCTTCTCGGGTGGTCCTGGGCAATCGCTGGCTTCTCCAACATTGGTTTCTCACCTAAAGTGAGGGCCCTGGGCTAGATGATGCCTTAAGTCCCTTACAGTTTCTTGTGGGTCTTTCAAAGGGCATCAGAGAAGGGCCCTGTTATGTATACATGACAGGGAGGCTGGAAGCCTGAGAGGAGGACAGTCAACTCACAGGTAAATGTGTCACCTGAGCTCAGCCCCTCAGGTGTCCTGTGACCTCTTGCATGGAAGAGCTGGCTATTTCCAAGTGATTTTATTGTCGATTATAAACCTCACTACAGACTCTTAATTTCAGTTGTGAGTACTCACTCAGTCTTACCAAAGTACAAAAAATCTTCTTCAGTGTGACTTAGGAATCAAATGAACATAGCAATGGTGGTATTTAAATTGATTTCCTTCAAGAGGCAGATTTTCATTCATATTAAAAAATGAAAAGACAAAGTTTGTCAGCCCCTTTCACAAACATTCTAAAATTATGTTGGACTTGCCCCAGAGAAAAACCTATACTATAAAAGCATCAGATCCAAATAAAAGAACCCTCAGGAACAAACACAATGTATAAATAACTACGGTTTTTCCCCAAACTCTTAGAAACCTAGGAAATGTCGAAATTTGGTCTATTGTTTGAGAAGAGGGTTTCTTCACTGTAGGTAGAATTTTTCCTCATTGCTCTCCTGTGGTGTTTTACACCTCACTCCATGATTTCTCAGAAGGTACTGTGGTGCTTTAGAATTCCACCTTTAAGCTTGTTTCATATCTGGAGATGTGGTTCACCTGAGCCTGGGCTCTTGGCTCTCTGGCTCAGAATGTGCAGGATGGTTGAAGAGGTGGCAACTGGACAGGCATGGCAAGAGAGACTGAGGTCCTGAGAGCAGTGGTGGGAGGACAAGGGAGGGACTCAAGAGACACTTTACTATCAGAATCGAATGGAGTGGGTTCTCGACTGGATGTGGGTGATAAGAGACAAGAAATTAATGATGACTACAAGGTTTCTAACTTGAGCCAGACAGTGAGCAGTAGAGTCATCATGAGTCATCATTTGTCATTATAGCTTAAAAGGGCAAGTTTACAAGAGTACAGAATTTAGAAACATACCATTCATTTAGGAACGCTGCTATCCTTTGGTCTAACAAGATTCTTATCAAATTTGGTCTGGTTCTAGGGGTTCAGATTCAAAGGGAGTACACAAACAATCAAAACTTAAAGAGAGACAGGGACTATTTGGCTCAGAGACACAAAGCTTGGAAATAATGTCTTGGCCTCACTTCTGCGAGAACATGCCTTTTTTCTATCACGGTTTGTAAATGTCTTCAGAGCAGGCATCACGGTTTTTCATTTTGTATCTTTGTGAAATTATAATCCACATCTGTCTGGCACAAAGCAGTACTCAATAAATATTTAATAAATCACTCCGACAGAAAATAGTTCTTGCTACTATTTGGTTTAAATTCGTTTGTGTTGTGAAATGATGCTGATTTGACAAAGTCCATTCTCTGGAGCCACCTGAGATTCAAAGTCATCACAGACAACTAGGACGCTGGTTTAATGAGTCACTGCTGCTTGACAAATTAAGCTAATTCCTGCTGCACGTATGGCACATCAGCTCTGCATACAGTCTGATGGTTCTTGGGATCCCTCAGACAGAAAGGAAACTTACGTTCATTAAAGGAGAGACCCTTTAAAATTGGAGGAGACACGCTGACACTGTAAACATGCTAAGCCTTGTGCTATATACTTCACACTTATTTTCATTTTAAGTCTCTCATTTGACCATTAGTGGGTCTGTGCTTCTCTTTATTTACAGACAGGAAAACAGGCTTCTGAAACTTCAGGGACTTCCTGGGGATTCCATAGGGAATAAGTGGCAAAGTCAGAGTTTAAACCTGGCTCTCTCTAGCTCAGAATCTGAACCCTAACCTGTTCCACCCCATTATCTCCCCAGGGACATCTCCCAGGTGGAAAGGAAGCTGTTGGGAACATGGTGCCCACAAGGAAGGGTGCCTTAGCCGGGTGTTAACTTGGGACAATAGATGAGCCGCAGTCATCCCTGGTTCTGAGTGCTTAAAAGTGGTGTGGAAGTGAAGGGAGGAGCCAAGATTTGTGTGCTTAGCTGGCAGTGCCAGCTGAAACCACCCAGAGGAAGGCACTTGCCATGTATAAGCAGATCTGTTTCCTTTTGTTTCCTTCTTTATCTCCTAATGAAGATGACTTGGAAAATGCCCAATACATATGTGCTGAGCTAAAGAGAGGCTAGATCTCCCCTCAGCCAGGATTTTTAGTTCTGTGCTGACTCCTGGAGAGCCCAGCAGTGGAGGCAGGAATTAGCCAATCTGAAGATCAGAGAACTGCTGGAGGGAAAATGAGGAGGAGCAGCCAGGAAAAGCCATGACCAAGAGCCCCTCTCACCACCTTCCCCAACCCGTACCCTCATGGTCTCTCCACTCTGCCTACAATGGCCAGTTGGTGTAGATGTGCTTAAGAGATACTCATTTAAGTGAGGTGAGGAAAAGACAACTTTCCACTAGCAATGGGTGATTCACTATTCCCCATTTCCACAAGGACAGGGCAAGGGAAAATATGTTTGAATTGAAACAAGAGAATTAAGGTAGACTTGATGAAGTTATAAGAGAGAGCTTTTTTAACCATATAGGATGAGGGATTAGGAATTTGTGGTATAAATTTTGTAGACTAAAGCCATAACATTTGGGAGTTAAACCATGCCTGGCAAATAACTTACTCTGTGTTCACTGGGGAATACTAAAAATAATCCTATATAATAAAAGCCTAATATGCTAAGTGTCCGGTCATCCAGTCGTCTGTTCAACCAATCAAAGTGTAATATGCTAATGATATGCTAAGGCCACTCAACCACTCACTATGATGTACACTAACCACCAGGGGTCAGTTAACCAGTCGACCAGTCGCTATGATGTGCACTGACCACTAGGGGGCAGATGCTCCCACAGGTAGGTTAGCTTGCTGCTGGGGTCCGGCGGATCAGGACTACGTGAGATGGGCTGGACATGCCCTGGAGCCCTCCCACGGTCCCTCCCCGGCTGGCCAACCTCCTGCGTCTCTCCCCGGCCTTGATTATACACCGGTGGGGTTCCTTGGCCTGGCCTGCGCCCTCTCGCAATCTGGGATCCCTCAGAGGATGTTGGAGAGCAGGTTTTGGCCCGATCCCACAGGCCAGGCCGAGGGACCCCACTGGTGCACGAATTCATGCACTGGGCCTCTAGTAAAAAATAAAGACTAATCTAAATGCTCACTGTGCCCTAGCCAGTTTGGCTCAGTGAATAGAGTATCAGTCTGCAGACTGAAAGGTCCTGGGTTCAATTACGGTCAAGGGCATACACCCAGGTTGTGGGCTCGATCCCCAGTAGGGAGTGTGCAGGAAGCAGCTGATCAATGATTCTCTCATCATTGATGTTTTGATCTCTCTCGCCCTCTCTTTCCCTCTCTGAAATCAATAAAAATATATTTTAAAAAAATAAATAAATGCTTACTGTGATTACTAACCATGGCTGATATGAAACAATAAAAAATTATGGTCCCCAAACTGGGTAACTACACAGGAAAGCTTATACTATGAGCATGATAAGAAATTATAATTACAATTATGATAATCAAAACCAAAAGAATGCATTCATTTTACAGATAAGGAAAGTGAAGCTGGATTTTGGAAATTAGATTAAGGCTTCTCATCTACCTAGAATTAGAGAAAGACTCTTCTTACAGATTTGGTTTGTATTCCCTTATCATTCAAGGTCATTTCTTATCTGTCTTTTACTAGTTGGCTTGTCTTCCTCTTCCTCCTTCTTATTCCTCCTATGTATTCCTACCTGTCCTACAGAATTAATTCTACCTCTTCTATATTCATGCAACAACTTACATGTATCTTCATTTTTTATAAAAGAAAGTTATTAAAAAATAATAAATACTCAAATAGAAAGGTGGTTTAACATGAGAAAATCAATGTAATGCACCACATTCACTGGCTCAGTGATGGAGCACTGACCAATGGTTGAGCATTGACCAAACCAAGGAGGTCTCAGTTCGATTCCCAGTCAGAGCATATCTCCCGCTTGCTGGCTCCATTCCTGGTCTTGCAGGAGGCAGCAGATCGATTATTCTCTCTCATTACTGATGTTTCTATCTCTCTCTCCCTCTTTTTTCCTCTCTGAAATCAATAAAGATATATTAAAAAAAAAGAATTAAGGAAAATCCACATGATAAACTCAACTGACCTAGAAAAACCATTTTACAAAATCTAATACCTTTTCATGATAAAAACATTCAGGAACATAGATTAAGAAGGGAACTGCCTCAACATCACAAAGGGCATGTATGAAGAACCCATGGCTAGCATCAAACTTAATGGTAAAAGACTGAATACTTTCCCCCTAAGATGAGGAACAAGACAAGGATGCTGGCTTTCACCACTGCAATTCAACATTGTACTCAAAGTTCTAGCCAGAGTAATTAGACAAGAAAAGTAAATAAAAGGCATCCAAATTAAAAAGAAAGAAGGAAATCTAGGTCCATTTGCAGATGGTATGATCCTCTATATCCACAAAAGAATCCACAGAGAATCCACAAAAAGCTATGAAAGCTAATAAATGAAGTCAGCAAAGTTGTAGGTATGAGATGAACCCACAGAAATCAGCTATGTTACATTATGATAGCAATAAACAATTTGAAAAGAAAACAACTTCATTTACAATAGCACTCTTAGTATAAAACACCTAGGAATAAATTAAACCAAGAAGATGAAAGACTGATACACTGACAATTATAAAACACTGTTGAAAGGAAAAAAAAACACAGCTAAATAAATGGAAAGATATCCAGGTTCATGGATTGAAAGACAATTATTGTTAAAATGGCAGTACTACATAAAGCAGTCTACAGATTCAATAGACTCTGTAAAAATTCCAATGACCTTTATTGCAGAAAGGAAAAGGCATTATTATTACTCAAATTAATACTAAACTAATACTAAATTGCAAGGGAACCTAACTAGTCAAAACAATCTTGAAAAAAAAGAACAGTTAGAGGACTCACATTTCATAATTTCAAAACTTACTACAAAGCCACATTAATTTTTTAAAAAAGGTGGCTGTGACATAAGAATAGATGTATAGACTAAAATTGAGAATTCAGAAGAAAACCCATACATGTATAGCCAATTGATTTTCGACAAGTGTGACAAGACCATTCAATGGGGAAAATGGTCTCTTCAACAAATGGCATTGGGACAATTGGCTACCCACTTGTAGAAGAATGAGGTTGGACCCCCCACCTCATACCATTCATGAAAATGAACTCAAAATGGATCAATTCATTAAATATAAGAACAAAAATCATATAAATAAATCATAGGGGTACATCTTTATGGCACTGTATTTGGCAATGAATATAATGCCAAAAACATGAGCAACAAAAGATACATTTGACTTCATCAAAATTAAAAACTTTTGTGTATCAAAGCATATTGTCAGAAAAGTGAAAAGATAACCTATAGAATGGGAGAAAATATTAATAAATTATATATCTGATAAGGGTCTAGCAACAAGAGTGTATACATTTGTATAACTCAACAACAAAAGATCAAACAATTCAATTTTTTAAAATGGGCAAAGGATGTGAATAAATATTTCTTCAAAGAAAATATACAAGTGTCAACAAGCTCAAGAAAAGATGCTCAAGATCATTAGTCATTTGGGAAATGCAAATCAAAACCATAATTAGGTACCACTTCACACCACTAGAATGGCTATAATAATAACAACTTAAAAAGCACAATAACAAGTGTTAGTGAGGATGTTGAGAGATTGTAACCCTCCCTTCTCCACTGATGATGTGAATGTAAAATGGTTCAGCTGATGTGGAAAACAATTTAGAAGTTTCTCAAAAAATTAAACATACTGTATGACCCAGCACCATTTCCCCACCAGCTTTCCTTTGCACCTGGACACATCCTTGGGGAGCCGATGGGACTGAAACAGATACATGTACACAACTTTATAGCAGCACTATTCACAATAGCTCAAAGGTGGAAACAGCTCTAGTGTCCTGAATGAACTAATCTCTATATATAAAAGCCTAATATGCAAAGTGTCCCCTCCAGAGTTCGATCAACTAGAAGTTTGATCGCTCGCTATGACATGCGCTGACCACTAGGGGGCGGCGTGGAGTGAAGGAAGGCCCCAGCCGGCAGCCGCTAGGGACCCTACCCATGCACGAATTTCGTGCACTGAGCCTCTAGTTGTAATATATATCCATATAAGAAAATATCATTTAGCCATAAAAAGGAATGAAGTACTCATACATGCTACAAATAAGCCTTTAAAACATTGTGTTAAGTGAAAGAAGCCATGCACTGATCACATATAGTATGATTCCATTTATATAAAATGCCAAGAATAGAGAAATCCATTGAGACAAAGTGAATATTGGTTTGCCAGGGGCTGGGGTGAGGAGGAATGAGGAGAAACTGCTTATAATGGGTAAGGGGTACTAGCATAAAATAATGAAAATATTTTGAAACTAGCCAGATAATGATTGTACAACATTCTGGATGTACTAAATGCCACTAAACTGTTCACTTTAAAATTGCTCATGTAATGGTCATGTGAATTTCACCTCAACAATCTCTTTTGAAAAAAGTAACATATGAAGTGTAAGAAAATAAGAGTCATTTGAAACCCACCTTCAAGGACAGTAATACATCTGTGAGTGGACGTTCCACACTATATTATTTGCTTATGTAACCACTGTTTCTGCTATTTTGGGAACTCTAGGCAGCGCCAGCCCTTACTACAGCATTCAGTGGGGAAAATAATAAAAAGTTGCCAAGTTTCTGGGCTCCAAGCAGCCTGTCCCAGTCAAGAAAGGACGGTATTAGCGGGCCACCTAGTGGTTAATTGATGAATCGCAAACCATGGTACTCCTGCCTTTTCTTTGGGTTGAAGTGGTTTAGGTCACTGGTCACGAAAAACAAAGTACGTATGGAGGTTACGGGCCTTCTTGAAGAGTTCAAATTCTGAAATAATAAAGCACTGTCTTGTCCCGCTCCCTCTAGGAAACAGAGCCTGAAGCAAAAGTGTTTGTGCTAACACTTTACAGATAACTGCACTCCAGGGAGCAAAAGAGGAGGGAAGCGGGCAGCGGGGCAGGGAACCAGGGAGAGCAAACATCGAGTGGCGCATGGCCCAGCTGGTCACGGGTTGGGACCTGAGGGATGTCCTCAGAGAGGCTGCAGCAATTGCCCGGGTCCCGTGGTGCTGGTGGTGGTCCTGTGGAAGGGACAGGGACGGGGAGGGGGAGGAGGAGGGAGGGCACTTCCTGCCTCCTCCACGCCCTCAAAGTCGTCCCCCAGGGAGCCCTGGGCACCATGCAGAGCCAGGCCCTGCTGTGATGACCTGGGCCCACCACAAGGTCATAATTCCCTTAGGGCCACGTGGTCACGCCCTGAAGGCAGCTATGAAGCCCAATAAAACTTACTTTTCTGGTGATGGAACCGTTTCGTTTGAAGTCTTCAAGGAAGCAGCTGGCGAAAGAGTTCTTTCTAGAGAAAGAACCCTGCTGGAGAGAAGCCAAGGCGTGTAACCTGGATCTGCACGCAGGACACCCTCAGGGGCTTGTGCATGCGCACACCGTGGACGCGCATGCGCACACCGTGTACACGCGCACTCGGTCACGCACACAGAGAGCCACCATTTCTGCTGTCGTGGGTCTTCATGGCTCCGCTAGCATGAATGCAGCTGTAGGAAGTTACTCACGACTACCTTGCTTATTAATGCGACACAAATGTACAGCTAGCTCTGTTGCCTTGTCACTGGGGTCATATTTACAAGCAGTGCTATAGTTGTTGACCAAAATTAAATTTAGACTGTAATAAAGAATAAAAAGCATTTATCCTTGGGCAACGGCAAACTGCAGCCCAGGAGATAATGGATTCAGTTATCCACCTAAGTTGCGCTTCGCAGGAGACAAAGAAAGCCAGACCTTCTAAATGCAAAATCCATAAACTGGAATTGGCTATGGAACATGTGGAATCTGCATAAGGATTGGCCAAGTTCCAGGACGCAAAGTTACGTAAGCATTGGCATGGAAACTGGGGGCGGGGCGAGTGCCCGATGTGCGTCTACGGCAAGTACAGGAGCCCAAAAGACCCCAGGGCATCTGGGCGCTGACGTTAGCAAGCGTGGCTCCATTCTCAGGCCCCCTCACGTTGGTAACTCGGCTTTAGATATTTGGGTTCACACCGTTCTAAGACTTAGAGGATTTAGGGGAAGTGGTTCGTTCACAAAAGAGCCAGAATTGATGATAGCGTTGGAACCTCCAACTGTCCTGTGTGAGGTTAAGTCGGGGCGGTTATAATAATGGCCTCCGTTTTATATAAATGTTACACACTCAGGTCTGGTTTTTAAGAATAGGTATGAAGTGGTAGATTCTCCCGCCCTGTCTTTTGAAAACACCGGAATATTTCTGCTTCTCGTGGGAAACCCGCATCCACACGGCTCCGTGGCTGCCTTTTGAGACGAGAACACACTCCAGTGCAAATATCGAGGTCTCTTCACTGTTCCTTTGTTGCAGCCAGATAGTATTATGGATGGAAACAGGAGCATTGAAAGACTTGATAACATATATTTCTGCACTTTGAGCTGTTTTAATTAGCCTGAGAATAGGTAAAACCCGGGAGGGGGTTGGGGGGATGAGCGAAAAAAGGTGAAGGGATTAAGAAGTACAAATTGGTTGTTACAGAATAGTCATGGGGATGTCAAGTACAGCATAGGGAACGTGGTCAGTAATATTCTAAGAACTAGGCGTAGTGCTGGATGGGTGCGGGGTTTATTGGGATGATCACATATTAAATTCTGTAATTTCTGGTCGCTGGGGTGTACAAAAAATAAAAATAAAAAGGAATGAAAGAAGAGGCGGGGGAAGAAAATAAAATGAACCCACATTAAAATAGTTTATATTTCCCCCTTGTGGTCAATAGCAGTATCACAGGAAAGCGGGTAAGGCGGTGAGAAAGAAATGCGGTTATTTTGGGGAAACTGCTTGTACTATGTGTGTCATTACAACGGCACAGATTTTAATTCTTTCATTGTCCCTTAGTTTCTCCAAACTCTCAGATTCCTTTTCTGTAAAATGGAGTGAACGCAAGAACCTACCTGAGAGAATGGCTGTGAGCAGATGAAGCACGCAGACTTGGCTCTGTGCCTGGGCCCAGGTAAGCGGGCAGGTGATGTCCTCGCTGTCACCTGGAATAACTGCAGCTGCAACACTGAACATAAAAGCTTTTATTTTATTTTTTTAAAATATATTTTATTGATTTTTTACAGAGAGGAAGGGAGAGGGATAGAGAGTTTGAAACATCAATCAGCTGCCTCCTGCACACCCCCCATTGGAGATGTGCCCACAACCAAGTTACATGCCCTTGACTGTAATCGAACCCGGGACCCTTCAGTCCGCAGGCCGACACTCTATCCACTGAGTCAAACTGATCAGGGCGAACATTAAAGCTTTTAACTGAGTTAGTATAAGTCTTATTCTAATTTATTTGATTCTATAAAAATGCTCACATCCTATGAATTTTAAAACATTTTCAAACTATAAGTAACATATCTAAATATTGTTTCCTTCATTGCTAATCTCTTAGGAAAAAGAGCCGTTCAACATTAATTTTAGGTTCCTTTCTTTGAATTTTTAAAAATGAATCTTATTTATTTATTTTTTTTCTATTATAGTCTGGAGCCCTGGCTCCCAGATTTTTGGAGTTCCCAGAATAAATTTTTTTAAATTCACAAATGGGATTGTCAGATTTTATTTTGCCAAATCAGATACTTTAAGAAGTCGGTTTTCAAATTTCATCATGATTTCAAAAATAAAGAGCATTTTAACACTCAGAAAGAAAAAAAAAAATTGTAGGGCAGCCCTTTCAATTGAAAAGCTTACTTCCTTGTCTTTTTTTTTCCGCACTCTGATGGCCCTCAGAAACTTTCCTTATGGGTGGTTGGAGCAGTGGTTGACCATTTTAGGAGTCACTGAGTGAAGGCAGAGGATAGGTGTATTGGGTTATTTTCCAGATCAGCCCAAATCAAGGCCATATCGATATGTGACAAGACACAGAACGTAAATGTGGGTGTATTCAAATATTTCTCTTTCCAGAAAAGTCCCGTTTCTCCCTCCTTGTGTTTCAGTTTGCACTGCCACGGTAACTGGCAGTCCACACGGTGCCAGGAGTGTATTTCTACACCAACACTGCCAGGCCAGGAGCTATGCTTCTGTGATCCATACACTTTTGGTTTTTCTCCTCCTTCCCTGGCTACTTCTTGGTAGTCTCTTGTGGGCTCACCCTCCTCTACCTATTTCTGCCCACTGCTGCCCAGAGCCCACTCTGACTTATATGACCATCATTTGAAGGCATGAAGGCATCATCACCTTCATTTCTAAAGATTTTCTGCAAGCTGAGAATCATGAAGTCCTTTGAATGCCCTTCATCTGTCATTACTCCTAGTTGGCCTCCCTGGGATGAGTTCAAGTTTACAGATGTTGCTGTCAGCATGGGGCGGGCTCCAGGAATGGCATCAGATAGAGTAGAGGACCCAGACTGTCCCTGCCTTTGCTCTGTTGATTACATCTTAATGAATACAGCGCAGGATTGTTTCTGTTGGCAAGCACATTACTTGCCATTCTTATTGATTGAGCTGAATTGTCCAACAGCTTACCTATTTAATCTGTGCTTATACAGTTGTCTCTTCTTACTGAATTTGTCGCTTTGCATGTATGTCCATGTAACATTAACCTAGCAAAATTAAAATTAGCCTGTAATTTTTTAAATTGTGGGCCCAAATTAAATAATTGTGGGAGTTGCTAGCCACTGGGTGTGAGATTTTATTAATTTCTCAAATTTGTTTCTCTGTTTGGAGACTGAAAGGGAATGCACCCACCGAAGACTCAGATAGCTCAAGGGGTCCAGAGATTGAGAATAGAGGAAACCAACTCTCTTTAAATATTGCAAGTGGCCTAATCAAAAGAAAATCCTAGATAATGAGAATTTCATTGACTTTCTGGTAGAAAATGGGTATTTTAGTTTCCTGGGACTGTGACAGATGATTACACACGTAGTGGCTTGAAAACACTGGAATTTATTTCTCTCTCATGGTTCTATAAGCTAGAACCCGAAGTCAAGGTGTCAGCAGGGTGCTTCCTCAGAAGACTTTAGGGGAGACCCCTTCCCGGCTTTGCCCAGTCTCTGGTGGCTCCTGTGGTTCTTGGCTTACGGCCCTGTCATCCCAATCTCTGTTTCTGTTTGCACATGGCCTTCTCCCCTTCTGTGTCTTCTCTTTTGTCTCTTGTAAGACACTTGTCATTGGATGGTCCACCTGGATAATCCAGGAGGATGTCATCTCAAAATCTTTAATTACAGCTGCAAAGATCCTTCTCGAAAATAAGGTCACCTTTACAGGTTATGGAATAGAATGTGGACGTACCCTTTGGGGGCCCCCATTCCACCTCCTACAGTGTGACCTCAAGATCCCTGATACCAAGGACTCTGCTTGTTACTCCGTTGGCTTTTTAGTTTGACTTTTTCACCGACTACTCACCGCCCCCCCCCCCCCCCACCCGGCCATAGTTTCCCTTTTTTCTTTTTGTGTATCAGCTCACTTGTCTAATCTAGCTGGGGCTGGAGAAGTTGGATTTCTTGGCACAGTCAGCACATTTTCTGGGTGGTCTCCAAACAAGCTATTTGAACCGGATCTTGATTTCTGCTCTGTTCTCATTACTGAGCAGCTGTATTGTGACAGGAAGGCTGTGCGGGGCCAATGCTAATGGCCTTGCCATTTGAAGTGTCATAGGCTGCATTTGTACAGAGGCTTGAAAAGTGAGTGTTATAGATTCAAGTTTTAACCTGGCCTAACCTGTGAGCTTAGTTTCTGGATGGTAATCCTTTATCAGTTAGGAGTTTTAACAAACATCTTTTCCCTGTCTGAGATTTGTGCCTTTAGGGATTAATATCTTTTGATAATTGGAGGTTTTAAATTTGAATATGTAGGCAAACTTATAAATCTTTTTCTTTATGTGCAGCAAAAAAATTTACTGAAACATAGTAGCAGAATACCACTTAAAGTTTAAATACAGGCCTGGAGATACACTCATATGTAGCAAAGAATAAAGCAATGCACAGAAATAATAAGCACTAAATTCAGGATGGTGGTTATCCCTTGGGGGAAAGAATTGGGTGGGAGCCCTGGCTGGTTTGGCTCAGTGGATAGAGCGTTGGCCTGCGGACTGAAGGGTCCTGGGTTCGAGTCCAGTCAGGGGCACATACCCGGTTGTGAGCTCAATCCCCAGTGGGGGGGATGCAGGGGGCAGCCGATCAATGATTCTCTCTCATCATTGATGTTTCTATCTCTTTCTCCCTCTCCTTTCCTCTCTGAAATCAATAAAAATATATTAAAAAAAAAAAAGAATTGGGTGGGATTCAGGACAAACACAAAGGGCGCTGATTTCATTAGTGATATTATCCTTTTTCTAAGCTGAATGGTAGGCACAAAACCAAAGTTGTCTGGGACCCACCCCTTCTCCTGCTGGACTTTTTATACTTAGGGAGAATGCCCTAACCTACAGAATCTTTAATGTCACTTTCAAGATTAAAATCAATTTCGCCACTAGTCACTCAGCAAGAGCTCTCTGTAAATTCTGATGGAGGGTGAGGACTGCATTGACTTAACCCATTTACCTCTTCTGTGTTACTGGGGAGGGTTGGGGCGTAAACAAGAAAGGAAAAAAAAACTTTGCTCATTTGGTATATGTCTTCTAGGAATTTTCCGTCCACAAATATCATGGGCTATATTTGTAGACAAATTGAAGTGATCAGTTGCTAGTAAATTTTATAGATATACTCGGGGCCCAGTGCACAAATTCATGCACCTTGAAAAGAACTGTGAGCTGCGAGGCTGCGGTGGGCACAAGGGCGGGTTTCTCTCCCAGCCCCGCCTGCTGTGGCCCCCAGTCCCCTGTCTGCAGGCAGCCCTGCTCCCACCACTGCCACTGCCATGCACTGATGGCACCGGCCCCGCTCACACCCACTGACGGCATGGAGTGATCGTGATCAGGGCTGGTGCCAGCAGCGGGTCTGAGTGGGGCTGGTGCTGTCAGTGGGTGCAAGCGCCGGCTGCTGCCCTGATCGCCCTTCAGGAGCAGGGGGAGGTGGAGAAGCCCTGATGGGCGTTTGGGGCCAGCAGCTGCCTCTCCCATCCACTGCTGGCAATGGCTCCCCTTGCACCCACAGCCAGCGCTAGAGCTGCCACTCACACCCATTGCTGGTGCCTGGCGCCAGTCCTGATCGCTTGGCACCGTCAGCGGGTGCAAGTGGGGCTGGCACTGGCAGCAGGTGCAAGTGCCCGGCAGGACCATGGTGCAGGAGCAAAGAATTTTCAGTAATTACCAGAGGCTTGCCCTGATGACAGTGACTGGCGCCCCGCCTTGGTCTGGCGCCCCCACTCACCTCCTCCACCATCCCACCATGGCCAATGCCTGCCATGTTTCATGCTCTGCCACCTGCTGCTGACGCCCGCCATGTTCCGCGCATGCCCTCTGGTGGTCAACACACGTCATAGCGCCCGGTTGTTCGGTTGTTTGGTTATTCTGCCGTTCGGTCTATTTGCATATTAGGGAGATATATATATATATTTCATCTCCCCCCTTGTTTTTATTCATTCTCAGCAAATACACTATTTGTGATTGAGCCATTCTCAGAATGGGCTCTCATCCCATGAAATGCTCACATCTTTTTTCCTGACTCTAATTCGAAGTAGGGCTTGACAGACACTCCTCTTTGAAGACTGAGCAGTAGTAGGCGCCTCACTAATGGTTGTGTGTGAGTGTCACAGTGAGTTAAACTCAACAGTTACATAGAAGTGAATGGAGTACCTGCTGCCTGTGGTGCTCAGCCGAAGATTTGCTCCCTGTGCTCAGGAGCTTTCACTCTAATTAAGGGAAAAGGAGGCAGGCCATGATTGGTTTTGCTCAGTGGATAGAGTGTAGGCCTGCACACTGAAGGGTCCCAGGTTCGATTCCCGTCAAGGGCATGTACCTTGGTTGTGGGCACATCCCCAGTAGGGGGTGTGCAGGAGGCAGCTGATGGATGTTTCTCTCTCATCAATGTTTCTAACTCTCTGTCCCTCTCCCTTCCTCTCTGTAAAAAAAAATCAATAAAATATAGTTTTAAAAAAGGAGGCAAGCAGGGTAAGGTATTCAGCAATTCCTTTAAAGGGAGATATGCTGAATTTGAGCTCATTCCATTCTTTCTTATTTCCTCCTTATGTAAGATGATTCTTCTACTAGAAGGAAAGTTGGCTAATTCTCAAGCACATTTGGATGCTTGTCCAGTGACTAGTAAGTGACCTGCAGTGTTTTCACTTCTAAGTGGGCAGGGATCCAAAGTATAACACTATCTCTAGCAATTACACACAATAGCCTTTTCCCTTCAGGTGTGGCCTAATTGCTCATGAGGCAAATCAGACTCAGCTTTAACTTGGTCAAGTGGCTTGCTCCCTGGGAATAACTACATGGATTTTGCCATTGGTTGTAACTCAGTTGAAAGATGCTCTAAATGAAAAATACGTTATGATCTGACACATCAGTGCAGCTTTGGTGATCTCTGGAGTGGCAACATGGCTTTGGGAATGGATGGACCGTGGGTGGACTTTCTCATTCTGTTGAGCACTTAAAATAAATGTAGTATAGGCCATTGCGAATCTACCACAAATATAATTTTGATTACCTAATTACAAATATTTTGTTAAATATATGCATAATCATTAAAATACTAATAGCAAACCTTGAGTGCTAATATCATAGTAAGGGTATTTCATAGGTATTTTCTTTGAATCCTCACAACAGCTTTTCCAAGTGGAAATAATTTATCTACATTATTACAGTGAAAACAACATTCAGGGAGGTTAAATGAAGTGCTCAAGGTCACATGACTAATGATTGACAAGGTTGGGATTGAAACCCAGGGCTACTTTTGCTTTCCTTGACTGTCACACTCTACTGCTTCCTTCAAACCTTTCCTCCCCAACAAAATTTTGTTTTTGTGCATAGCCTTTAGTTCAGAGGAATACTTAGGAAGAGAAAAATGTTACATTTACTTGTCAAAGAAGTTGTTGGGAAATTTACAGGCAAAGGGGTAAAGGAAGTGTATTTCTCATGAGGAAAGAAGAATTAAAATTAAGTAAGTTGGGCAACATTATCTTCACTCTTGTCTCTCCACTTGTCCCTGCTCCTTGTTGGAGCCGTTTCCTCTCCCTTATCCATTTGCTCCCCATTTGCACCTCTGAAGAATCACCATTAATTTTCCATAAGACTCAACACTTGTTAAGTGTCCCTGCCTTGCAACTAATAATTTCTATGAACAGCAGTCTCTAGAGACCTGGCATGCTTCTGTTCAAAGGCTACAGCCCAAGTGTTTATGAGCCATTTCCATAAAACAGGAAATGGCTTGTTGTTTTCGGAACAGTTTCCCTTGAATTAATCCCCTTGCCAAAAACCACAGGGCGTGTAGCTGTTACCTGGTTTCATAGATGCAGGACTATAGTTTTTGCTCCTGATCCCAAATTTCAATGGGCAGCCAAGGATGTAGCCCAGGAGTGATGTGTTTCATCAGATCACTGAAAGGTGGGCCTTGAAACCTAGAGAGAGGGTAAAAATCACTCCTCCCTTCCTATTTTGCTTGCTGCTCATCTAACAAAGGTTACTTTTTATTGTGGTTTTCTGTTTTATTGATAATATTAGCTAAAATGTGGTGAGTGTTTACACTGTACCAAATCCTAAGCTTCAGAAGTATGAGTTCTCAGAACTACCCTAGGAGATGGGCACACTTGAAGAGATTGCTCTGTCCCCTTTCCCAAGATGATGCAGTGAGTGTGAAGACCAGTAATGCATACAAGTGTGACTGACTCCAGAACCCTCACATCTGACCATTCCAAACTGTTGTCCCTCATGGAGTAGGCACTGAAAACATTTAGTTATTGTAGTTTTCCTCTTGTCTTAGTAGTCCAGGGAGTATCGTTTTCAGGGAGTTTGGATTTCACAGTTGCATGGATGAAAAAAGGTAAAGGGCTTAGTGAGAAAGGTGAGAGAAGGAGAACATTCGATGCAATTTGGGCAGTTGTACTGGCGATTCTGAGGAAGCAGACCTGAAACAGCTCTGCTAGACCGAAATACAGGAGGCAGGGAAACATCAGGGAAGTGAACGGGAGATGAGCTGGACCAAGAGCAGTTCATGTTGACTCCTTCTGAGGACCTCCTTTCTCAGCCTTTGAAAGTAGAGCCCTGACTATTTTGTCTTTGCTTTAAAACAGTTTTGCATGATTCACTAGTTTCATTTATTCGTTCAACATGCATCTCTACACAACTATTAGATGTAGGATATTACGCTAGACATTAAGAACATCAGAAAAAATGAATTATGTGCTTGCCGTCCAGTGGGGATGGTAAATGGAATGGTGATGGAACGGGGTGACAAATGCATGGCTGGGCAGAAAGGAAGTAGGTTTATATCTGAGCTCCACACACACAAGCTGTGCAATCACAGGCAAACCATGTAATTCCTTTAAGCCTCAGTTTCCACATCATACAATTTCATGTTTAATAGGAGTAGAAAAAATGCGCGTAAGACATATAGCAGCATTTCCACCATATTATATGTACTAAAAAATGCTAGCTATTCTTATGTAAAGAAATAGTTATCTTTCATTACAAGAAGTGCTGTAATAGAGGTACGCACTATGAAAATGAATTCTGTGGTGATCACAAAGACGTTCCAAACTGTCAAATGATTGTATCCAAAATGTCAACGATTACAGTTTATCGAACAAGTTGGGATTGGAGAGGCATAGTAGACAGAAGTTACCGCTATGCAAAAGCATAGAAACTGAACAGAGCAATCACTGTGTTAAGGGATATGCAAGTTGGTTGGTTGGAAGGAGCAGGAAAAGATAAATTTGGAGAGGGAGCTTGAGGCTGGCATCTGGAACTTTTTGGGCCTTGTAAGAAGACTCATTCCTAGCAAGTCCCGTGAGATCACTCAAGGAATGAAATTATCAAAGTATTGGCCACACCTCAAAAAACCAGTGGGAATAATTTTAGGTTGACAAAAAAGTTTTTAAAACCAAAAAGATTGTTATTTTCTCTAAACAATGCAATCTATGGCAATAAGCTTTGACTACTTGACAAAGCATGAAATATTTTCTAAAGTAAGGGAAGGAGGAAGGAGAAGGCCAGCCACCTATTGTTTAAATATATAGGTTCGTTGTCTTCTCTGTATTCTTTTTTTCTCTTTCCCTACTTGATTTCTTACCCCCAAACACAAGAAAAAATTAAACCTTAGCAAGCAAAATAGGAATGATGTTGATGCATTTTCCTGTTTTCCAGACTTGGTCTTTGAAAACATGTGGCGGTGGGCCTGGTACAAGTTGTTCTGGCCAAATAATTTTTTTTTTTACTAAATCCACAATGATCATAGCACTTTCAGTGTTTCTACTATAGTGATTACCTATGCCAAATAGTGCCTTGGATCTTAAATGACTTGCAAATGAAATAGCAATCTGGGAGGCCAAAAAGTAGTCCTGTGAGCATAACATAACATTTATTGCCAGTACAAAGTGACCTCCTTCTAAGGGCCAAGAGTCATTTTGGTCCTTTCAGAATTTTGGCGTCAACAAGCACAGGCTGATTGCTCTGCTTATCAGTGCTGGAATAGTCCTGGCTTAAAGATGTGAGATGAAATCACTGAAGATGGAGAAAGAGAGAAACTTCCATTAATCAGATGGTTTTGAGGACTGGGTTTTTTTTGTTGATTTTTCAGCTTAAGTTGAGGCTTGTCCAACTCCTTTTGGCATGAACATAAGTTGTTTTAGGCTTCATTGACAGTCTTCCCCAAATGCGGGAGAACCGCCTGGGGAATTCCATGCAGAAGGCACCAGTGAAGTGCACAAAGCTTCAGGGTCACACCACCACGCCTGAATGCTCATGTCAAGCAGTCGCAGACCTCCTGGTGGAAGGGCAGGCATGCAGCATGTGCATTTCAAGATGTGCCAGGAGATGTTTTACTACCCTCCTTGTTATGGACTGAATTGTGTCTCTCCTAAAGGGACAGCATTTTGGTGATAGGGCCTTTACGGGGGTAATTGGGGTTAAATGAAGTCATAAGGCTGGGACCTAATCCAATAGGACTGATGTCCTTATCAGAAGAGGTAGAGATGCCAGAACTCTCTGTCTCATGCGCATGTGGAGACAAGACCATGTGAGGACCAGGAAGAGAGGCTTCTACAGAATCCAGCCCTGACTGCACCTTGGTCTGGGACTTCCAGATCCATGAGAAAATAGTGTGCTGTTTAAGCCACCCATTCTGTGTACTTGGTTATGGCAGCCCCAGCAGACAATGCACTCCTCTCAATGTGATTATGGTGAAGATAACGACAATGAGGGACATTTCTGTTTGCTGAGCCCTCACCATGTCCCTGCTTTGTGCTTGGGTGCTTTGCAAATGTCATTCAATCCAGACCACAGTCCTGTGGTGGGAACTTCTCTCCCCAGTTGACACTTTCTTCTCACAGGAGAGTAAAAGAATTGCTCTGGCCAGTGGCTCTGACCTCCCACTAAATAAGATTTGGCCATTCAAGGAATCATTCTAAAGTAAAAAGAGTTCTTTCTAAAGCACACATGAAAATCACATCACTAACTTCATAATCTGAATCGCCACATTCTGCCTTTAAGGTCCAAGGCAATAAGCTTATGGCAAAATGAGTATAATGCTGCACTCAATTACCATCTTGTTTTATGAAGCATATCTGCTATAAGAGCTGTGCTGTTGGATAAGACAAGGGCTGTAAAAGCATATTTTCTACAGCAGAGGGCGGTCTATGCCCATGAAAGGAATATGATCCCCTCACCCCAATTTCAAAAGTATGCTGATTCCCCATTCCTTTCGGGTACATTTTTCTGAAAATTCACTACCAAAATGTAAAATTGTGTTGTTAGATGAATCCCAGTGGAAAAGCATCTTGAAAAATATTATGTGAGATTATATATAGCCTGATAAGGAGCTTTAGACCCGGCCCTTCCCTGGAGAATGTCCTCTAGTGTTGGAGAATAAGAAATCCTAATTTATTTTGTCTTTTTTTTTTTTTTAAATAGACTTTTTTAAATTATAGAAAATTTCAAACATGTCATAAAGCACCAAGACATTAGGACAGATAAAGGAGTCGCCACCACTCGGTGATATGAAGCAAGTAGTATTAGATTTTAATTTGCGTTCCCTAAACACTTACAAACTTGTCATATTGACCAGCGAAATCTGAATGGACGTGATGAATGAAGGCGATGTAGAACAGATGTCAGAAGTTTGGACCTGTCATCTCATACCTATTTCTAACTCATTGAAAGATCACATAAACATTGCATTATCTACATAACAAAGAACATCGTTGGGTCACATGACGTGGATTTTAACCCTGATTCTGCCCACTCCTTGCTTTATGTAACTTGGGCAAGTTATGCAGCCTCTCCATAGTCAGCTTCACCACCTCCCTATGAAATGTGGAGTGATAAGTGTGCCCACTTCGTAGGGTGATAAGAATTCAAGATGAATTGCATGCAAAGCATTTAGTGCAGCATCTGGCACATAATAAATGTACAAGGATATTATTAGCACCCTTGCACTTCATTCAACTTCTTCATGTTTGAAATGAGGGATTCAGAAGATATCTTTGAGCCCACTATCAATTGAAAATGCCAAACTGTATGTATGCTTTATTGCTAATGCCCTGATTTGGCCAGAGGTATTGGAGCAGAGAGAATCCTATACTCTCCGTGTCAGCCACCTAAGAGACACTGATGGTCCATGATATAAATATGCATTATCTAGTTGGTAAAATACCTCCACAGCAAAAATCTGGTGACTCTCACTCTATCATGCTCTTTCATGTAGTTCTCTCCTCAGTTCTTTTAAGGGTAAGGGCTGTATTGTGTTTCTGTGTTCTACTCACTTCAGTTAGAATCATTTATTGCATGCCTAAAATGCACAAGGCACTTGGTAGCCACTGTGTGGAAAGACAAATGAGACACATATTCTCCCCATCCTGAGACTATAACCTAGGAGAGGAAAAAGTATGGTTACAAATATCCAAAATGTAAGAAAGAACATGATGGATGCTGTAAGTAACATTTGCTCTGAGAGGTAGAGAAAGATATGAAGATTATACAAATGAGCCTTCAAAGTAGGTAGAATTTGAATAAGATGAGATGGGGTGAGCATGGGCATACAGACAGGTACATTCTAGGCACAGACAGGTTCAGAAACTGGCCAGGCCATATTTATGGTCTGGACTGGCTTAAGTGGAAATTTCAGGATTGGGTGCAGCAGGAGATAGGACCAAAAAAATAAATTAGAGCCAAACTGTGCCAAGTTATAAGGACTCTACTAGACTTCTGAGGAGTGATGAGGTCAGAACACTGATGAGTGCAGGGAATGGATGGAGGTAGAGAGGAAATAGGAATGGGAGACTGGCAGGAAGTGACTTCAGTGGTCTACTCAGAGGCGTTACAGATTGAGTTATGACCGCGGTAGTAGAAAGAGGATATGGATGTAAAAGAAATTATGGAATGAAACATTAATTAATTGCACTTTTATTAATTGCACCTGCCTCATATGGGAATTCAAAGAGAAAGAGAACCCCTAATCAGCTGTGTGTGAGGGGCAGATAATTTAGTCACTGATATTTTCATGGTGGTAGTAAAGGGTTGGCTAGTGAGGAAAGGAGAGAATGGAGGACAACAAAGCCATTAACAGAGGTGGTCAATAACGTAGAAGAGAATGGTTTAGGGCAGTGGTCAGCAAACTGCGGCTTGGCAAAACGCAGCTCGCAAGCCACATGTGGCTCTTTGGCCCCTTGAGTGTGGCGGTATTTTGTGGAAGACCCACACTCAAGGGGCCAAAGAGCTGCATGTGGCTCAAGAGCTGCGGTTTTCTGACCACGGGTTTAAGGGAAAATGCTATCATTTCGGAGTGGAAGTCAGCATCTACTTTTGGGCAGGTGAATGAATCCATGCATGAGAATGAAAGGATGCATTGATGAAGGCAGTGATGGGTGAAGGAATGGGACTGCCTCCATGCTTCATGGCCTGGGCACCTCACTATGCTATCACAAAGTCTTGCATTATGATTAAATCTCTCTGAGCAAAGCTGTCTCTCAATATTTAAAACATTTTTATAATCAAGGGCGAAACATGAAGAAAAGCAAAGTTGGGAGCTTAGTTTTTAATTCTGGAGACCTATATGGCAAAGTTAAGAATGACAGGATTGGCAGCCAAAATCTGTAAACGGAACCATTCACTCTGTTTTTACATCTTTTAACATTTTTGAACTTTTAAATCAGTTGCTCTGGACTTGTTTCTTATCCAGTGTTTTGACTTTTTCTTTTTCTTTTTTTTTACTTCTGATATTATGCCAATTCTCTGTACGTGTGTGTGTGTGTGTGTGTGTATGTGTGTGTGTGCATGCGTGTGCGCGCGTATAGCCAGGGGATGGGGGTCGAGAGAGCGACTGACTTCATGTTGGACTACTTTATGTAACTGCTTGATTTTTTTGTTAGAGCAAGTTCCTCTCTTTAAAATCCCATTAGTTTTATTATGCCACTCTCTAATTTTCATAATCATGAAGCTTGAAGCTTCTGACCCGTCCTGCCTATTTGCCTTTGTCTGAGTCAAATCTAAGGATTTGAGGATTAACAGGATTGAATGATGTCTGCAGATACAGGATCTGTTGCCTTTGGGGAGCCCAAGATTCCAGGACCTGACAGGTTGAGCATTGGTACCTTCTGACCTCTCAGTCAAAGAGCAAGCTTGAGCCGTCCTCTCGGTCTTCGAACCTCGTGTCCTGCCCTCACAGTGCACTTCAAGGCCTTGCCCATGGATCAGCTGGGGTGGTGCTGTTGCTGTGTGCTATTGCGGAGCCAGGCTCAATGCACCGACCAACCTGAGGGGAAGTCACTCTGGCTGGGAAGCTCACGAGAATGGCAGACTATTTGCGATCTTCTAAAGTATGTTCAGATGGCCTCACCTAAAGAATATGATGTTTTCAAACATCATATGGTCTTAAATATAAAACTAGTAGAGTCATCTCACCTAAATATCCCAGGTAGAAGCTGAAGATGAGTCTCTGCACTAGATGAGGGGTGGCTGGGAGGAGTGACTCTGCTGTGGCTTGTTCCACTGGGATCAGGATTCTTTGGCTAATTTCATGGCAGATGGCTCGCCCTAGGAGGAAAGGAGGTGGAGCAAGAGGCCTCTGTGGACCATTGCTCTCATGGTTGTGCCGTTATTATCCTGCCTGTGCCTGGTTCTGGATAGGGTCTGAGGGACCAAGTTCCAGGGCATTGCGGATATGGATCTTCTGTTTATATGGCATTGGGTGTGCAGCGTTGAGGGTGGGGGACCTATAGCTACACAGTCTGTAGCCATATGGCCAACTGATGTTTCTTGAATCTTAGTTCTGCCATATTTTTTTAGACACAAATTTCTGACCTGTCATTAAACATACAAGGAATTCCCAGGACTCTCCAGGTGGCAGAAAGAGACGGCACATTCCAGGAAATGAAGACCATTACTTTTAAAGAGGGGCAGCCTGGTCTGAAATTAGAAAAGTCTCCGGCACACGGTTTGTGAGGAAGTGACACCTAGTTTCTAGCCCAGTCTGCCACCAAATCGTCAGTGCAGCATAGAATGAGTCACGTGACCTTTCTGGGCTTCCATCTATTCATTCATAAAATGAGATGGTTAAAATTAGAAGAGTTTTAAGAAATGTAATTCACAGGACTATGCCATAAGTTCCACTAGGATTCTTACAATGCAGATTCTAGGCCCTTACTCTGATAGGCCAGCCATCATATCTAGACATGGGCTGGGAGAACCGCATTTTTACTAGCTCTCCAGGCCCTTCTTGACGCACATAACACATCAGGAATCATCAGACAGGATGCTCTCAAGCTCCCTGTGTCACTATAATTATCGGGCAAAATTCACCAGAGACAAAAGTAACCTTGGATGGTCTTTGTTTCCTCGCTCTGTTTGGGCACCATTTCCCCAGCAATCCCTGGCTCGCTTTTTCCTCTACCTCCCCTACCACCACTGCCTACCCTTACACCTCCTGGGTCTAAGGCCCAGCCTGTCCGAGCTTGTTGCCCTCTTTTCCTGCCCTCACTAAGCCTAATTAGCCATGCTTGCAATTATATTCTCACACTCTCTGCATCTGCCACTATGTGCAGGGCCAGTCAACCTGATGAAAGCAAAAATTTTAGAGACCAAGTGTTGCACTGATCGGAGGTGCCCATCTAGTGAGCTTCCAGGCCAGGGAGAGGGAGCAAGCTGAGAGTGCTCTTCGAGCCAGAGTCCTAACCCGTTGCCATCAAAATGTCAGTGTTCTAGAGACAATGACCAACCCAGGGAAATGATTCCTCTGGGGAATTTCAGACCCAGTTAGAGGAGGGATGGCAGTCTCCTGGTAGATGAATAGGGTGACTACTTCTTGGAAGACAGGACCCTTTGAAGTTTTGGGCATCTCATCAGTAGGCAGATGCTCTGACATAAGGTCAGTTCTCCTTATAAAAACACACAGAGCTACCCTGGCCATTTTGGCTCAGTGGATGGAGTGTCAGCCTGCAGACAAGAGGGTCCCAGGTTTGATTCTGGTCAAGGTCATGTACCTTGATTGCAGGCTCTTCCCTAGCCCAGGCCCTGGTCAGGGCTTGTGTAGGAGGCAACCAATTGATGTGTTTCTCTAACATCAATGTTTCTCTCTTTTCCCTCTCTCTCCTACTCTCCCTGAAAATCAATGGAAAGATATCCTCGGGTGAGGATTAAAAAAACAAAACAAAAAACAAAACAAAACAAAACAAACCCTAAAACACAGAGCTTCATCTACATGTCTTTATAGAGATTCAGCTATAATCTCTCAAATCCTGTTGAAGAAACTCAAAATACCTAGAGGCCAGTCCAAATTTTCAACAACCCTTAACCATAAGGCTTTCCAGCATCCTAACAAAACATAGTTTCCAAGTATGCAATTCTCACCTATTGCCTAATTTTCTTCAGGGTCTTTGAGATTGCAGCATCCTGTACTGTTTCTCCTTGTTTCAGAATGACAAGGGACTCGATCACAACAGTGAGATGTTCACTCTGGATGCTCTCAATCCAGTTGCCAGTGGCGTGCAAGAGAACTTAGAGCAGCGGTTCTCAACCTGTGGGTTGCCAACCTGTGGGTCGCGACCCCTTTGGGGGTCAAACGACCCTTTCACAGGGGTTGCCTAAGATCATCAGAAAACACATATATAATTACATATTGTTTTTGTGATTAATCACTATGCTTTAATTATGTTCAATTTGTAACAATGAAAATACATCCTGCATATCAGATATTTACATTACGATTCATAACAGTAGCAAAATTACAGTTATGAAGTAGCAACGAAAATAATTTTATGGTTGGGGGTCACCACAACATGAGGAACTGTATTAAAGGGTTGCGGCATGAGGAAGGTTGAGAACCACTGACTTAGAGGATCTCGGTGAGTAGCTACGGTCTGCAGATTATTTTCTTTTTAGTTAAGGCAAAAACATGAAGATACAATTTTCTTAGGTAAAGTATGGACCAAGCCAGTTTGATGAGTGGTGTGGGTGGGCTTGGAACCCACAAATCCCACCCTTAATGAGAAGTGCAAGTAAGACCCCGGCCCAGAGGGTCTCTGAGGAACACACACACATGAGCAGGTAATCACAGGTCTCAGGAAAGATCTCTGTTAGTTTCACCAAACGCATATATATTGATTGCACCAGTAATAGCAACAGCGCTAACATAATTGTACCACATGACTAATAACTAACATTTGTTGAGTGCTTACTGTGAACCAGAACCTGAACCAAGCTCTTAATATATTGAACCTCATTTATTTTCATTTAATAGTGGATACTATTATTATTTCCATTGGTACAAATGGAGCATTTGAAATTTAGAGAAGTGAAATAACATCCCAAATCACCCAGCTATTGAGTGCTGGAGGCAGAACCCAAGCCCAGTGTCTATTCTCTTAAAAGAGTAGAAAGTACAGGCAATAAATACATGAAAAAGAACCCAGGTCCTGCTACGCAGAAGGAACTATTGGGAACATCACTGTTGTGTAGCTTTTCCAGATTTCCCCCTATGAATATTATATCTAAAAGACATATATATTTATATACATTTTTATTACCTGTTTTTTTTTCTCCTTCATTTCACAATATATAGCCCAGAAATATTTCTGTGTAATCGGAGTTGTAATGACAGGCCGTATAACAGTCTGGTCACGCCAGGTCCCTCTGCATTCTGGCAGCAGCAAAGTGCTTATGCAGCACGATGCCCACAAGCGCATAGGCGATGGTTTTATAAAACGAAAAGCTGGGCACCCAACTTGATATCAAGACCACAAGGTCCACCGGCTTTGAAACCTATTCCAGCACATTCTCACATTCCTATATTTTACAGACAAGGGTAATGATCCCAGGAATTACCGCCCTCCAGCTTTAGGGGAGTGAAAAATGAAGGGTTGTTTTGCAAGTAATGTGATGCCAGACAGCTGGCCCAACAGTCAACAGTGCCAGGCCTCTCCGAAGGCCAGTGCCGGCCCCCACCTCCTTCTCACCACCGCATGTCACGGTGCACTAAACCAGGGAAATCTGTCCTCTTACAGGATATATAACTGCACGGGGAGAGCAGGTTTTGCTGGCTTGTGGTTTCCTAGGCTCTTAGAATGTCGAATACAGCCTGTGCATTGGCAGTTGAGGAACATGAGAGAAACCACGAGGTTGGAATTGATTAGTTCCTGTTGGTCCCCCTCTTCCGCCAATATTGGTACCTGTGTCTTGATAAATAGGCCCAGGAACACACTGTGAACACAAGGCCCTCGACAGCAAGCAATAAAAATGTGCCTTGACCCACTGAAATAAATTGTACCAAACGGAGTTATTGTTTCCACTTATTATTTATTAGTCGCGTCCTATGGAGCAGCTAGTGGAATATTTTTTCCAGTGGAAAATGAATGTATGACCTGTGAAGAATAACTCTACAATCAGATGTAAGAGCGATCACAGAACAACTGTTCCCCCAGCTTGAGCCAAATTTAATTCTCTCTCTCCCCGGAGAAAAATTCCCTTTGCAGATGAATGTATCTCTCTTGCCACTTGATCTTTCCTCAGTCCCTCCCTCACGTTGTCTCTCTCCTGTTCTTTCTCTCTCTGGCCCCCAGAACACATTTTCCAATAGCTCCTTCTAGGTGCCATAGTCAAAGAAATATTGATGAGGCTGATGGGCTTTAAAGAAACCGAGTGGTCCAGGAATAGGTTTTGAGTTGATTCAAAGGAATGGCCGCTTTGATGCAATATTTTATTTGAAATGAAAGAAAATGTGTCACCTAGTGACAGTAGCAGTTTGTTCACAGTCACTGTCACATTAGGATGTCTCAAGAATGTATTGAGAACTTGATTAATTTGTCTTTCCCAAAGACGACCTAGAAAATGAATAATTTCCATTTACTATCGTCTAGCACATACTTGGTAATTTGGTAACTATAAATAGCAGTATTAAAGATTAATAAAGTAGCAAAAACTGGTACTAGACTATTTTTAAATTTTTATTTATTGATTTTAGAGAGAGAGAGAGAGAAAAGTACAGACACAGAGAGAGAAACATTGATTTGTGTTCCCCCTATTTATGCATTCATTAGTTGCTTCTTGTATGTGCCCTAATCAGAGATCAAACCCAAAACCTTGGTTTATTGGGATGATGCTCTGACCAACTGAGCTACCTGGCGAGGGCATAGACTATTCTTTTCTTTTTAAAATGTTATGTTTTTATTGATTTCAGAGAGAGGAAGTGAGAGGAAGGAAGAGAGATAGAAACATCTATGAAAGAGAAACATTTTTGGATGTTTCCTGCACACCCACTACTGGGGATGGAGCCCACAACCTGGGCATGTGCCCTGACTGTTCCCCCAGCTTGAGCCAAATTTAATTCTCAATTGAAGCGGGAATTGAACCAGTGACCTCTCCTGGGAAGATGCTCAACCAACTGAGCCATGCCAGCCAGGCTAAACAGTTTTTTTAGCCATAGCAGGTGGTGCAGTGAGGAAGCATTCATTAGTTTTTCAAACCTTTTTGCCATTGAAATAACTCATGCAATATCATCTGCCTTATTCTATTTTACAATGATCAGAATTAAGAGTAGCTGAAAAATGTAGGTTTTGGTTAAGTGGTGGCCACCCAATGACCTGGTAGAATAATGTGGAGTTGCCTTCCAAGGTCCTCAAACTTCAGTGATAAACTGCTTCTAGGCAGAGTGAGCTTTGTAAATGATTCTCAATCATGTCAGTGGCTCCATTTGACCATGAGGATAAAATACAAACTCAAAATCATGGCTTGAAGCATTCATTTGATCTCTCCTGCTACTTCCCCTCACTCTGTATTCCCAGCCATACTGTGGACCACCAAGGGTTCCCTATTGCCAATGTTGTGATTATATCCAGGCCTGAGTACAGGATGGCCCTTCCACCTGGACTACAGAGTCTCATGTCCCAACTCCAGCCTATCTTGTCTCAGGTCTGCACTCAGAAGTCCCTTCTTAGCGAATGCCCTTCCTGACTGTGGTAGGTGACACTCATGTGGGGCTCCCTGGGCCCCTGAGACTTTGTCAGTTGTAGTTATTATAGGGTCTGTCAGAGGGCCACCTCCCCTGCTTTTCAGGCTACCTCTCTTTACAGCTACCTCTCTGTTCCACTCTTACCTAGTAGCTCCACTTTTGTTCATCTTCTGCAACCCTGGACCACTCTTTCTCTTGCATTGGCTATGATGGGGGGAGGGACTGTAGGACAGGGCATCATTCTTTATTCCCAGTAACCTACCATGAAAGTATCTGAACTCAGTGAGGAATTGGAGAGGTTAGAGATGTGTAACACAACAACAGAAACAACCTGTACAAACAAAGGTCAAACAGCCCAGGACTAAGAGTCCTTTGGCACCCATCCCTTTGCTGGGAATTTCTCACTTTTCTCAGCAGTCTTCCTCCTCTTACCCCTCCCGCCCCCCGCCCGATCCTTCCATGGAGCCTGTATGCTTTCTCTCACCTTACCCTCTCCTCAT
Organism: Myotis myotis; assembly: GCF_014108235.1. Classification (NCBI taxonomy): domain Eukaryota; kingdom Metazoa; phylum Chordata; class Mammalia; order Chiroptera; family Vespertilionidae; genus Myotis; species Myotis myotis. The sequence goes on along the minus strand of NW_023416320.1, from coordinate 38,280,644 downwards.
TGCCCTCCTTTCCCCTCTGAAATCCAGTTCTGTTCTTTTATTTTAAAAGGATGGTTTGCTAATCGGAGTGGTCCTTTTCAAACACAAGTCATGGTTCCATGAACTCAAAACCTCACTCAGGAGAAAAGTCAAATTCTTCCAGGCCCCTGATAGTCTAGTAAGGACCTAGAGGGGCCCTGGAACCTCTCAGACCTCACCTTCCACTACTCTCTGAGGCATTCCTTCCACCCCACTGTTCCAAGTCTTCTTGTTCTTAGGAAAGGCTGCCTTGCTTCCACCTTAGGTCTCTGAGCTGGCTGGTACCTCCTCCTGGAATGCTGTTTCCCAAATGGCCACATAGCTAATTGCCCCACCTCTAACAGTCTTTTCTCAACGATTCCTTGATAAATCCTACTCTGACCAGCCTTCATGAACTGAACCCCCATCACGTTTGCCCTCTAAATTGTTCTCTATGGCCATCATCTCCCCTCAGTAGACTGTAAGCTCCCTGGGAGCAAGGTTTGCGTTTTGTTTACTGATGAATCCCAAGAATCAAGAGATTCTAGCAACATAGTAGACTCTGAAGAAATACCCATGAAGTTCTCACCCCCCTTTCCCTCTTCAGCTCCAAGGTGTTTTTTCTAAACAAAGATAGTTCCCATCCTGAGGCATTAGCTAATATTTTTTTTTGGTTTCTATTCTATTCTATTCTATTCTATTCTATTCTATCCTATTCTATTCTATTCTATTCTATTCTATTCTATTCTATTCTATTCTATTCTATTCTATTCTATTGAAATTGGCTATTTTCTCACTTATAATCTCCATTAGACTGCCTTTCCTTTCTTTGAAGGCTGGAACCCATACATCTTATTGCTGAGAATATGTTAATAATGCTTGCATGGTTTATAAGAGATTTTCACTAAATATTTGTTGAAAAAATAATGAATAACAATAATGCTTGATAATTATACAGTGCTTTATTTAAATACAGAGGACTTTAATCCTTCACAGAGCAATGATATTATCACCATTTTAAAACTAAGGAATTCAAAGCTTAGTGAATTTTAGTAACTAATCCAAGGCTATGCATTAGGAAGCAAACTGAAGTTAAGTTTTTCACCTCTAAATCCCTTGTTTTCCCCCCATTATATTGCACTGCTTCCCCATTCTCAGATCCTGTTATGTTTCTGGGACTCAAACTCTATTCAAACAATGCCAGGAGGACTGGTTTGTTAGTCATTTAGAGTCAACATCCGAAATGTTTTCGTTCTTGTAGGAACCATAAGCAGGCATATCAACAAATCCTGTAACCATATCTGCTACAGCAGGTGTGCATGAGACAGCCCCTCATGGGAGGTGATATGAATTATCAGAGTGCTCACCTCCCCAAGGGTGAGATTATGGCCCCTGAACTTTCCATTTCATGAGCTTTGACTCTTGGCCAGTACCCAGCGATTCCTCATCAAAGACTCCTTGTATGTGGGAGTGGTGAACATCAGCTGGAACTTTCACATTAACAGAAATTAACTTTGTCATCTAAGCGAAAGTTAACTTACCATTTGTTTTTTGTGTGGGTTTTTTTTTTTTGGTGTCATTTCTAAGACGTACTACTTTTAAACCATATCATCTAATTCTGCAAATGCCTCTTTCTGTATACATACTCATTTCATTTTAATATTCTTTTTTATTTTACTTTTCTATAGATATATGTTAAAGAAAATTTCATTCAGATTTTCTCATTTATTTAAACCATGCAGATCAACATATTTCTTTTTCACAATCCTTTGGTGTCCAAGTGGTGTGCCCAAAGACAGAATCAGGATTCCAGAACATAAATACTCTGAATGTTTGACTGTGTCCTTAAAAATAACTTTTGGAATGTTAATGCTAAGGGGGTTGGCTTTTGCTTGGAGACTTTCTCTGCACTGTCCAATACTGCCAGATGTGTGTTCTGCTTCCCTCCCTGGCTTGAAGTAGGAATCAAAGCAGTAATTTTTATTTCTAAGACAAGAACAGGGGCTTAAGAACATGGACTTAGTTATAGAATTGGCAATTACTGGCACTACTCACATTAGAGTTTGTTTATTTGACACGTGCCATTCACATTTAAGCACTGCAGCTACTAAAGGAGTTGGCAGAACCTTTTGTGTGTATCTCCTTAAAACACCCAACCTGTAGAGGTGCATTACACCGTGTAGATTAGCACTGAGCAGTTGATTCTCCAAAGCATTTTTAAGTATGCAAGGTATTATGACCCTAGGATTTTATTGACCGCTGAAAATTTCCTATGTTCTCTAACTTGGATCAATCATGGAAATTGAGAGCAAATGCCTTTGTAATTGCTGTGAGTTCTTCAAAAATATTGACTCCCTTTTCTCTATAGGAGTGCAAGCAGATATCCCAAGCTAAGGTCTCCATACTTGTTGATGGGAGTCATGGGATGGTGTGGGGCATCTTAAATGCAATAGGAAAATGAGAGATGGTATTGGGGTAAGTAGCAAGGAAGTGGGAGAACTGAAAGGAAAGTCCTGAGATGCTTTCAGTCAAGTGTAGAGGCTGATGAAATGGCTCCTGGGGTGGGACCAATAAACCATTGGCTGCAAAGATAAGGCCACTCACACCAACCATTCCTTTGATCATGCCATTCGTTTTGTATCTACCATGAATTGCTGCAGACTCATGCACTGTAATAAGGCAATGGATTTATCATGTAGACATCATCTGAACTGTCATATCCTCTAGTAACCTCTGATATACCTCCTAACCAAACTAACCTTCATGGATGTATTTGAATGCTTACAGGTTCTTTTTAAGTGAAAAGCAAATTATAAAATCTTGAGTTAAATAGCTTCATGGAGCCTGGCTGTTCTTGCCATATGTTAATTAAATCTCATGTTAAATATACTGTGGAAGATAGGTTGCCAGATCACACACAGATGCGTGAAATGCCTTATGGAGCCCACGGTAATTATTCTCTGGAAGACTCTTGGGCTCCATTTTATTTCTCAAATAGATCTATAAATCTGAGAGCAATTGTACTACATCAAGGGTATGAAGCTGTTAAATAAATGTAAGGAAAAGACAGGATACTTTAAATGTCACGTCAAAGTAAATAAGTGGGTGGTTTACGGCAAAGACAACTTTACCTCAGCATGGATACCAACACATGGAAGTGATTAATAGAAGTATTTTCAGTGAGAAATAGAAACATATCTATGGCCATTACTAAAATGCATTAAACAAGATGAACTTTTTGGAGAAAGTGAAAAAATAATATTTTCTTTAAAAAAAAAAAGCTTTTGGCTGTCATACAGCAGTAGATGATACTAGTGTTTCTGAGGTCCCTAGTCCATCGTTTCTCTTTATGCAAGAGTACATTGGAAACAGCAGATTCTGATTTGAGTCACCTTAAATTCAAGGACTGCGTTAATGTCTGTTGGCATCCTTGGAGGATTTTCCTAGAATGATTGTGCCCTCTGGGATTTTATTTATTTGTTTTCAAAATGAAGGAAAATAATTCAGCACTGGACATGGATCACATAGTGTGTATGCCTTTTAAGAAGTTATTACTGAAGTTATTCACATTCAAAAAAAAGCAAAATTGCTCCCACCCCATTTATTACTCCTTAAGCCCTAAACGACCTGAGTTTAAAGATACTTGAAAAATAAAAGTCTCCAGAGGATATTCAATGTGTGAAATGAATTAATAGGAACCACGATGGCACGAAAGCTGATAATTATATAGTAAAAGAATAAAAAATCAGCATGCAGACAAAATGGGCTCAGTCCTGGCAGGTGTTGCTCAGTTGGTTGATCATCGTCTGTACACCGAAAGGTCATAGGTTCGATTCCTGGTCGGGGCACATACCCAAGTTGCAGTTGGTTGGGGTGCGTATTGGAGACAACTGCTGTTTCTCACACTGATGTTCTCTCTTTAACTCTCCCTTCCCCTCACTCAAAAAAAAAAAAAATTCAATGAAAACTTTTTTTAAAGATGCATTCAAAAATGGTAAAACTTAGAACTAGAATTATACCTCTTTTCTATATTAGTTTGTCCAAAGATGACTTTTTTAAGGGGGAAAAGGTCTAAAAAATATATTTTGCAAGTGACAAAAAGCTGTTGGATGTTAAATAGCTCTTAAAAATAATATATTTTTGATTCAAGTGTAAATGAGTCAGAAACATATGGATTAGATTTGCTTAAATCAGTTCAAATATTAAAAGGTGGTGGGGAAAGGCACTTGGCAAATGTATTGGAAGTTTTTCAAAACTGTGATGTCTAAATGTATACTTTGAAACTGCTGTGAAGTCTAGATTCTGACTCATTGGCTTAAGCTGGAAGATCCTATAGTCATAGAAGCTTAATTTAAATCATTTCTTTGACAGGGAAAGCCTATGCCTTATGTAGAAATCATTTACCAACATTCAACTAGAAACTCTGGAAAGAGGTTCATCTGCAAAGCAAAAAGTTAAAGTTCTCATATCTCAGTGGACCGAACAAGGCCAATTTTAGACATTAAATTCAGAATGTCTGATTTTTGCATTGATCTCTTTAAAAAATCTGATATGCTTTCAGACTTTTGATAGGGAGGTTGCAGTAGCAGGTTACATTGTACTACACAACCACTCAGCGTGATATTCAGAATATTTACTAACCTGTAACTCATAGACACCGTATTCAGGAGAAATGTTGGGCACCAGTGCATACCTGCTGCATGGCACCTTAACAAGAGTTACCCTTTTAGTAGTGTGAGTTCAGTAAAGGTAAATAAAGTATCCTTTGGAACCCTGGAAATAAACTTGTGTGGAAGCTGTCCGTTTCCTGTGGGGACTCATTTGGTTTAGAGCCCCACGTCAGCGTGGCCAGGACAGGATTTGGACCCGCCAGTCATGCCCTGATTCATGTTCTGGACTGTGCTCAAGCCCCACCCACTGTCCATAAATTCCTGAGCCCTCATCACCAGGTGGTCCAGACAAGGCTGTGTGGAGGGTTCATTGCACATTCATCCTCGTTGCCAGAAAAATGAATCAAGATTTATGGGCCACAACCACAATATGAAGGACAGATCATTATTTATGTAATAAGTCCATGATTATCTGTTTTGGCCCTTATTTCACTACGAGATCTTTTAACTTATTTCTTGATGACACTGGCATTATTAGGAATTCTTTCCCAATCAACTCACTCGTATTTTATCTGGCATGAAACAATAGGCTTAAGAGAGTGTTCACTCTATTGTGGCTCCATATGCATTTGCTTTTCTCTCATCATTGCAGAAACTGTCAGAGCTGGGCTTTTGTCCAGCCTTCAGGAAAATATGTATATCTCTGGATGTGTATAAATATTGGGATCCTAATATTTTCTTTTAAGGCACTAATGGATGTTTGGATTGCTCAGATTTATTTTTAGGTTTTTCCTTTTCACTGGAAAAATATTCTCCATAAAGAACTTCTGCTCTCTATTTTCCCCATATTGGTGAGAAACCAAGTCTTTATAAACCAGTGATGAAATGCCTTCCCAAACACATTTTTGAAAGTATAAAAACTGCTTTTAAAAGTAAAGCTGCCCCTTGACATTTAAGAGTGACTCCAGGTAGAGGAAAAGGTGGCATTAGAAAATCTTTCTTTAAGGACCTATTGCTTATTTTTTATAGACAAAGATCAGTTTCTGGGATTTAAAATTTGACATTTTGAATGGGTAAAAAGATAGTTATACAAGACAAGTAAGATCCAGAAATCTGCTGTACAACATAGTGCCTCTAGTTAATAAGTGATTACTAGTATAACACAATAATAATTATGACACTAAGGCATTGTGTACTTAAAATTTTATTGAGAGGTAGATCTAATGTCAAGTGTTTTAATCCCCCACCCCCAACAGAACAAAACAAAATCCCAACGAAGGGACACAGGAGAACTTATGGAGATAATGGATATATTTCTTACTTGGTTGTGATGATGGTAACACAAATATATACATATATCCAAAATCACCAAATTGTATACATTAATTATGTGCAGTTTTTGTATACCAATGATACCTCAACAGAGATGGGGGGAAAAAAAATTTAAATGCATTTCAAAATAAAACAGAAGGAAGTTTTATTTATTTTATTTTTATCCTCACTTGAGGATATGTTTATTGATTTTAGAGAGAGAGGAAGGGTGGTGAGAGAGAGAGAAACATCAGTGTGTGTGTGAGAGAGAGACATTGATAGTTGCCTCCCATAAGAACCTGACTGAAGATTGAACCCGCAACCTTTGGGTGTAGGAGATGACACTTCAGCAACTGAGCCACCTGGCCAGGGCAAACAGAAGGTCGTTTTAAATGACACATATTGGACAAACACAGGAGTCCTTCCTTCTCCATGGTTTCACTTTCAGTGGTTCCAGTTACTTGCCGTCAACCTCAGTTCAAAAATATTAAATGGAAATTTTCAGAAATAAACAATTTATAATTTCTAAATGTCATGCCATTCTGAGAAGTCTGATGAAATCTCGTGATGCCCTGCTTTGTCCCACCTGGGATATGACTCATTCCTTTGTCCAGCTGTAGATGTTCCCTGCCCTTAATCACTGAGTAGCCCTCTAGGTCAGTGATGGTGAACCTATGACACGCATGTCAGAGGTGACACGCAAACTCATTTTTTTGGTTGATTTTTCTTTGTTAAATGGCATTTAAATATATAAAATAAATATCAAAATATAAATCTTTATTTTACTATGGTTACAAATATCAAAAAAATTTCTATATGTGACACGGCACCAGAGTTAAGTTAGGGTTTTTCAAAATGCTGACATGCCGAGCTCAAAAGGTTCACCATCACTGATCTAGGTTATCAGATGGACCTGGGGTGTCACAGGGCTTGTGTTCAAGTTGCCCTTATTTTACTTCATAGTGGCCCCAAAACTCAATAGTAGTGACATGCCAAAGAGAAGCCATGAAGTGCTTCCCTGAAGTGAAAAGGGGAAAGTTCTTGACTCAATGAGAAGAGAAAAACACCCTGTGCTGTGGTTGCTGAGATCTGTGGTAGGAACCTTCTATCTGTGAAATGTGGAGAAGGAAGAAGAAATCCCTGCGAGTTTTGCTGTCACACTTCAAACTGCAAAAGTTATGGCCACAGTGGGTGATAAGTGCTTAGTGAAGATGGAAAAGGCATTAAACTTGTAGGTGGAAGCAACAAACAGAATGTTTTCCTGCCGATGGCAATGTGATGTGCCCCAAATCAAGATCTCAGCAAGAAGTCCCCTGAAACGAGTGACCGCAAGCCATTTACTACAAGTAAAGATGGCCGCACAGATTCAGGAATCAGTTTGGACTGAAAAATTACAGAAATTACTGAAAAGGTTTTATCTGCCGATAAACTGCTGCTGCATTTCTGGCAGAGTTGAAGAAGTTCATTAAGGAGAATGGATACCATCCAGAGCAAGTCTTCAGTTGAGATGAAGCTGGGCTCTTCTAGTACAAGAAGCCCAAAAGAGCTTACGTTCATAAAAATGCAAGAAGGGTGTGAAACAGAACAAACGAACTCGGGTTCATATGTGGCCAGGCTGCAGGGCATATGGTATAGCCAGTGTACATGTGCTCTCAAAACCAAACCAAAAATTATCTGCCTTTCTCTGACAACATAATCAGAAAGCATGGGTTATAGCCAATACATCACAAGAAGAAGAGTGAATACAGTACTATAAGATATTTTGAGAGAGAGAGAGAAACCACATTCACATAACCTTATTACAGCATATTGTTATACAGTGGGGCCTTGACTTAACGAGTGTCCCGACTAACGAGTTTTTCGAGATACAAGCCGTCTCTCGGCCAATTATTTGCTTTGAGTTGAGAGCTAAAATTTGAGTTATGAGCCAGCTTCAGGTACCCCACCGCTAGTTGGCGCAGCGAACGTCACAGTGAACGCCACAACATCAGCCCAGCATCACATGTCTCACTCGTTCACTTTTTGATTTAACATACGAGTAATTTGAGTTATGAGCCCTGTCACGGAATGAATTAAACTCTTAAGTCAAGGCCCCACTGTAATTGTTCTATTAGTAGTTATTGCTGGTAATCTCTTATTCTGCATAATTTATAAATTAAACTTTACCATAGGTATACATGTGTAGGACAAAAACATAGTTTCTATAGCATTTGGTACAATCTATGCTTTCAGGCATCCACTGGGGGTCTTGGAACATATTCCCAGCAGATAATGGGGGAACTGCTGTATCCAGTCCCATCATAGGTATCATCAGACACTGCAATTACTGCTTAATATACAGGTTAGCTCTATGAGGTACTTGGGCAACTTACTTAAATTATTTCTACTTGTTTCCTTATTTGTAATCAGGCAGTACTATACCTCCCTCATGAAGTTGTTTGAGGATTGAACGAGGATAAAATGTTCACACAGTGCTGTCAAACAGGAAATGCTCAGCAAATGGAAACTATAGCTATCAGTATAATTTCCCTCTTTAGGAAACGCAATCAAGGTTTGGAAATGTTGAGGTCACAGACTCAGAGCTGCCTAACTCCAGGGTATATGCTTTTAACCACTAAGCATCCTGTCTCCCTATTGTGCATGCAAATGAATCAGTTCAGAAATTTTCCTTTTCTGTCTCCTTGTCCATGTCTTCTGTGTCTTATTTACCCAGAATCAAGAAAATCTTGATTCTGTGTTTCTTCTGTCTCCTTGCTCTGAAGGTCAATATTCTAAAACTGGCAAGTCCCTCTAAATTGTATTTCACCCAAATATTATTCTATGGAAGTTGAAAATATTTCCAGGTAAATGCTCAGCTCAACCTTTTGAGGTTGTACCAGCACAGATTTCAATGAAATGGATCATGCAATGTCATAATCATGCATATATCTGATTTACCTGAAACCTCACTTCGTCTCTGTGGAAGCAGCAACCAACATCTGGCTTTACTCTGAAAGTCCACAGAAGGGTCTTGTTTGTGAGTCCACCATATAACGTCATCCTAGCCATAACCGTGCATCCAAGAGGAAATTTAAGACCGTCCTTCCATGGAAAGTCTGAGTGGCTCTAATATTCACTTTGTGGAGACGCCTGCAGAGAGGGAGGTACAACTCTCCCAGTTGGGAAAAGGAATGTCAGTTTCAGGAGTCACAGCATTTTGACTAAGTCCTTGCTTTGCTCTAGTGATCCTACTTCTCCGCTGGGTCTGAGAACAGTGTTGCTCTTTTGTTGTTTGCTTCCATGTGGTTCTGGCTGCTATGGGAACCACCACTTTGGTGTTCCAATGGTCAGCACATCTGACTCACTTTGGGGAAAGGTACAGTAACACGATGGCACCCTTTCAGGAAAAAGCATGGAAAGCATAACAGAGTGTATGCCCCCTTAAAATAAAAGGAGACTGCCTGACATCCAAATCAGGCTAAGCCTGAGGGCCTGGCTTGGCAGTACATAAAAGAGCTCCGACATGGTGTTTGGGAGCCTGTGTTCTCCTTTGAGGGGTGTTCCTCTATTCATACCACCAGCCTCTTAACTGCATTTTAAAACATGTAATCTCACAGGACATGACCCTCGACCGGAGTTCTCAACTCATCACTTCTGTCATCTAGCACTGCATCTCAGAAATAGCCGATTCAACTAATTTTCTCCAATTAAAATCTCCCAGGGAGCTCAGCAGTGGCTCTTTGGTGACCCAGCCCCCCAGCCTATCTCCAGCATGGCTTCTGCCACTGCTCAACCTTATACCTCTTTGGGAAAAACACACAAGCCACTGCATCGGCTCTTCCAGAAGACCTGAGAGAAGATTTGTTCCTTCTCAACCCCTTCCTTCTAACATCACTGCCTGTTGAAGTTACTGGAAACACATGATTAAATATGAGCACTCCGGTTTTTAGGTAATAGGCAAAGAAGTGATATCTATGACACTGTTAAAATCTCTTGATCTCATGAGTAATATTACTCCATGATAAGAGAAAATATAGAGGCAAGATTTTCAAAGACTGTATTATATAAAAGTAAAATGGAAGAGTAGGCAGCATAGAATATGTCAGTATAAACAAAGATGGTCTATTGGTAAAGAAAAAAAAGGCTTATATCAGTCAAAATATCAGACTGATACTGCCACCTCATGGGTCCAAGTTAGCCTGAGTCACAAATTAACTACTTGGAGTTTCAACTGAGACCTCTGTGGCCACCAGGAGCCCCATAATAGCAAACCATGCCCTTTTTAAGCCTTGAGGGAGCAAGTAAGAATCTAACTCAGTGATGGTTTAAGAATAATAATAAAAAAATGGTTCCAAGAGGAAGTTGTCTCCCCAGTAAATGAGCAGAGATGGAGAACTCATTATGACTTGAAGTCAGAAAGAATGAACTCCTCTTTGAATCCATGTTTGACAAGGAACTCCAGCCCAGATGAACACTCAGGGAAGCAGAGAACGTTTGTATCAATAGACAACTGCAAACAGTAAAGGGACACTTGGAGACTAAATTGACGATGTCTTTCCAGCATAAGCAGTTCAAAGAGATGGCTGAGTGACTTCTATTTATTTATCCATTTTGGAGAACTTGGAAGCCTCCAGGAAAGACTGAGTGAAAACAAGTATGTCCTCAACATTTAAACAATGGTTTGGATGATTTTCCAAAACGTCAAAACCTCCTCTTTCTGTATAGCCATGTACAAATCGTGCAATGTGTAGGGTTCATTTGGTTTTTGACAGAGTAAAGGAGCTTTCTTTTTAACTTGGGATGAAAATTCAAAATATAAAACTGATAAAAGAAATTTTAAATGAGGCAGCCCCTATCTTACATGGGGTTCCTATTTCCTCGTCACAGTTTTTGATTGCCTGTTCCACTTCCCACTGAGAATGTTGCAAATGCTTCGCATTTTTCTCGAGTCCTTGCCCTCATTCACCCTTCCTAATGTCTGTGTTTCCATGCGCCATGTTTTCTGCCTGGAATTGCCTTCCTCTCTACATCCACCTGCCAAACTTCTTTGATCTCACAAGACTCAGGGACCCAGCCCCTAGATCCTAGTATGTCAGTGAGTAGAATGAGAAGAGGATGCAGTGTAACCTGGGAGGCATCACAAGAACACAAGGATCTCAATGACTTCAGTGGTCTCGGGCACTTGGGTCTTTTGGCTTCAAAGTCTCCTGCTGCTCTACACAAATGTGAGGGAAGGGGCAGACGTTCAACTTCAGATCCTGGCCTTTAAGGCCCACTTCACAATAAGTGTTGCCTGTAATTAATCCTTCCCAAATATGATAGCTGTATTCCCTGATGAGAAGGGCTTGGAGTTTGGGGAGATTCACAAATCAGGATGAACAAATTCCCATATTATCAGGCCCCAAGAAAGGTTTTCCAAATGGAACAATTTGGAATTACTAGTAGATAGAGATGATGATTGCACAGCTGCTTCCACTCCACACTGAAGAGATTCAAGGGGACTAGGTTACCTAAAGGTTTGTCTGTTTTGCTTGAGTTCCAAAAGATGTTAAAAGAGAAAAGATGGATTATATACACACAAGTAAATAAGAGTGTGAACTTAGAATTACCATATGACCCAGCACTTCCACTTCTAGGTATAGAGCCATAAGAACTGAAAACAGGTATTCAATACCTGTACACAAATGTTCATAGCAGCACTATTCACATAGCTCAAAGGTGGAAACAGCCCAAATGTCCATCAGTGAATGAATAGACAAACATATGTGGTATATACATACAAAGAAATGTGATCCAGCCATAGAAGGAGTGGAGTACTAATACATGCTGCAGCACGGATGAATCTTGAAGACATGATGCTGAATGAAAGAAGCCAGGCACAAAAAGTCACTTACTGCCTAACTCGATTTATATAAAATGCCCCCAATAGGCAAATCCACAGAGACAAGAAGCAAAGTAGTAGTTGCTTAGGGGCTAGCAGGGTGAGGAATGGGAGTGACTGCCTAATGGATATGGGATTTTTTTTTTGGGGGGGGGGAGTTATGATGTTTTGGAATTACTAGTAGATAGAGATGATGATTGCACAGCCCTGTGGCCCTGGTTGCATACTTTAAACTGATTCATTTTTGGTATATGATTTTATCTCAAAACCGCAAATACACACACAGACCCCTAAACATTTGAGGGTTGCAGAGGCCCTAAAACACAGAGGACCAGCACAAGTGCATGGGGCTCCGGCATTCCCAAAGACCTTCTTCTATTTCAGTTCTGTGCCAAGACACAGAACTGTAAAATGCATCTCCAAATTCAACTCCCAGCAACTCTGTTCTTGACGGAGATCTTTGGTGGACCCCTGGGCTTTCTCTTTTGTTGCTCGGAAGGAAAGTGTCTTACAGACAGCTGATATATCAAGTTTTTTCAATAATCTCTGGGCAATTTCTCATGCAGCCTAAGTGAGAAAAAGGGTGGTGTTTTTTTTAAAATGGAAAACAAGGTAAGGAAAAGTACTCTCTCAGAGCTCCCAACAGCTTTATTGAAATCAAAGTTGGTTCTCATTGCATTTGGATCGTTTGGATCGTTTCTCTCATCCCAATTTTCATTACAGGAAACTATTTGAAGCCAACCCTCAAACCTAGTCTTTGGCTCTGTTTCTTTTGGTTTAGTTAACAAAGCAGAACAGTTTAATGTCTTTAAAAAAACAAACAATTCTGCAGTCTTTACATGGAGGCAAGTATCTTCATATTTACTGATAGTTTACACTATTTTTCTAATCAAGAGAGTTTTAAATGCCTAGCATGTTCTGTAATTCCCATGAAAATATCAACCACAAGAAAATTCATCTGCAAGTAAATTTAAACTGACTTAGCCCATCAAGGAGGCTTATGTGAATCCATAGTTCCCTGACAGCTTTCTCTGTCTAAACAATAGAAATTAATCTATAGTTGGCATGTACCAAGAGGTGAGCAGTCCCTCAAGGTCACTGCGAAGCACGTCACTGACTTTGAGCTTCAAAGAATTCAAAGGCTTCCTTCCTGACAAGAGTGGATGTGGTGGAGGTGTCACTCAGGAAGATGATAGGGTTACCAGCCTGGAGGTATGAAGTCATTTGGAGCACAGTGTCTTTTGTGTCTAAGCTGATGTTTGGAGAAGGTCAGGCTAAGGGCTACAGAATGACATGTCAACTTCCGGCCCAAAGGGCTTTCTTTCATGCCATTTGAAATCCAACAACTTGTAAATTTACAAAGGTTGGGTGCCTCCTCTGCAGGTTCTCATCATAATAGCCTTTCCTGTTCTTGAGGCTGATGTAACTGTCACATATAAGTAAAAACAAGAGCTGTTCATTGAACCCAAACACATTGACAAGACAGTGATAACGCCCTTTCTGTTGACATAATTTTGGGCTACGAAATAAAAAATCAGATGTATTAGGCTCGAAAACCACTTTGAGAAGTACGGTCTCAGTAATGCAAGCCAAAGATCAATGTTTTTCTCACTCTGATTTAGTGTGCAAAGAGATTGAGTAGCATTTGAGAAGAAATATTAGTTCATGTATTGTGACCTCTGCATAATTTCTAATACTGATATAGATTCACTTTGTGTATTGTGCACATTGAAATTTCCATATTGCCTAGTTTTCCACTGGAGGTGGCTATATTCCCAGAATGCAGCATTGTTTACCAATGGGGAAACTGCACAAAAAGTGTTTCCATCTAGAAAAATAATCCTCCTGGTGACACAGTAGTTGTTAAGTCTACTAAAGTCAAATTTCTCATTGCAACAAAATGTAAGACTTATAAACTTTAAGCCTGGGATCATGCTCTTATAAATGAGGTGATTGCAACATGTCTTATCCAGCCACATTAAAATATGTTACGGAGGCAAAGTAGCCTTACCATTTTAATTTTAATATTGAGATGTGCCCAACATAATGCCCACCAGAGAGCAAAGTATTTGAGCTGCTTAATGGAGGGAACAATAGTCCTTACTTCACATTTCATAGCAACTGTCACATGCTTTAGCTCACTTGGTTCCAATGACAGCCCTGTAGGATAAACAGGACATACTTTCCTAGATAATGAACCTAAAGCTCTGTGAGATGAATGCCCTCCCTGAAAACACACCACACCAAATCCACCCCCTCGCCCACCTCACCTTGGTAGTTCTGAACTCCAGAGCAGCATTCTTAGAAGGTGACACTTAAGTGTCAAAGTATAATAATGGACCCCATATGGGCCTGTTGAGGAGCTTTTCAAGTTGATAGTTGTGGTTTTTTTTCCAGAAAGAAGAAAGTGCTTTTATGCTTCCCCCCGCCCTCCCTTTTCACAATCAGTGTTGTGTATTTTGCTTTCAGGTTAAACAGTGATACGTGGAAATGCTTTGAAATGATGTCATGCTTTAGAAATGACCAATGTAGTTTCTACTAAGATAATAAGTGTGGTTGGGAGTCCCCCCAGTTTGTTTTGTTCATTTCTTTCAGCCAGTAGAGAAAGATGAGGGAATGGCCCCAGGCAAGGGCAAGGGGTCAAGTGCCTGTCCCAGACCCATGGTACCCAGCTGTTCCAGAGAAACTGTGCAAAGGAGGTGAAGTGCATCATATCAGTGCTTCAGAACTGTCATCTCCAAAGTTCTGGTGTGACCGTGGCAGGAGGTGGAGAGAAGGGGATGCCAGAAACTGAAGGTGGATACAGGTGGTAGGAAACCAGGACCGTGCCTGCTTCATCACCAAAGGCACTGGACTGGGAGGTAAAACATTGGTTATAGTTGCAGAGCCACCAGCTCCCCATGGCCTGATGACTCTGGGCAGGTCATTCCTTTCCCTGGCCCTACGAGTCTTCATCTTTAACACAAAGGGATGGACAAGACCATGGTTTCTCCTACTTTTGTCATTTACAAAACACATATATAATTGTGTTCCTATATTTGACACTTGACATGTGCAATTATTTAATATTTTTTCTCAATCTACTATTTTACTTTAAAAATTATATGTAAAGGTGCCCAAATCATAGCCATGTGCTAGATGAACTTTTATAGTTGGAATGCACCCATGCCACCAGATCTAGACACAGAATATCAGCAACACCCCAGAAGATCCTTCATGCCTCATACTACTCTCTTGATTTCTAAATGAATAGATTGATTTTTGCCTGTTTTTGAGCTTCACATACATAAAATACCATACTGTGTACTTTTTTTTGGTCTGACTTCTTTCACTCAACATTTTGTTTGTTAGCTTTACCTACATTGTTGTAGTGTTGGTTTATTATTCTTATTGCTATAGAAATCCCACTATGGGAACATGCATGGTATATTGGTTGATGACTGTTTGGATTAATACCCCACTTGAGGCTCTTATAAACAGGGCTGTTAGAACATTCTTCACAGGTCTCTTGGTGAATATAAAAACATGTTTCTGTGAGTAAATATCTAGGAGTGGAATTGCTGAGTCATAGGTATATGTTTTCCAATGTGGTTACCAAGTACATTAATTTTGAAAGAAACTTTTATATCAGTAGAACAATTGGAGGACCAGTGCCTTATTATAAACAGAAGATAACCATACAAAAAATAACATAAAAAGAAAACAATATTACTAAGTAATGGCTATATATGTCTGCGGAAGGCTCTGTGCCAGAGGCCTCACTTGCTTTGGTTGTGATCATATACAAATACTAAAAATGCTTTAGTATTAAACAGACACTTTCTCCTTGTTTGCAGAGAACCCCTGAAAGACAACTTAAATGTCAATTACTTTCTACTATATGATTCAGTGTTATTTAGTGCTGTTTTCTATATACAATCATCAAGTATACCCTAGGTCAGTGATGACGAACCTTTTGAGCTCAGCGTGTCAGCATTTTGAAAAACCCTAACTTAACTCTGGTGCCGTGTCACATATAGAAATTTTTTGATCTTTGCAACCATAGTAAAACAAAGATTTATATTTTTGATATTTATTTTATATATTTAAATGCCATTTAACAAAGAAAAATCAACCAAAAAAATGAGTTTGCGTGTCACCTCTGACACGCGTGTCATAGGTTTGCCATCACTGCCCTAGGTGGTCAATAGGTTACAAAGGGGTGGAGGGGAAGAAGTGCATGATACGAACTCTTCTCATTCTGATATTTTATGACTCTGTACAGTAACAGTTCTCAAGTGAGGGAGATTTCAGGGAATATTTGGCAATGTCTGGAGATACTTTTCATTGCCACCACTGTGGTGAGGGAATGCTACTGGCATCTAGTGGGTAGAGGCCAGGGTTGCTATTAAATATCCTACAATGCACAGAACAGCATCTCACCCCTAAACAGAATTATCTACCCCAAAATGCCAATAGTGCTAAGGTTGAGAAGCCCTGCTGTAGAGATATCACCATTGTGAAGGTTCTTCCATGGGAGCCTAATAGAGCTCTGCAGTGATCAGAGGGGTTTTGCACGGAAAACCACTGAAGCACGTTCCCAGAGAGCAAATGAGAAGACAAGGGGTCAATGTAATAGAGTCATGTGGAGGTTCAGATCCCCACTGCTTTCACCTGCCCTTGAAACCAATACTAGAACAAAGTCAACTTCACAGCAAGAAGAACAGGTTCTACTTCCCAGGCCATAGACAGGTCCTTCAGATTCCCTGCAAAAGAAATTAGGCTAATTACAACTTCCTGCAAGTGAAAAAAGCATACTTCTAATCACCTTGCTTCTACTGCTATTGACTTGATTGGCATTTGGGGAGAGAGTTGCTTCCCAGACCTTGCGCCTTCATTCAAGAGGAGTGCATTTGGAAAAAGCATTTATCTCTGCAAGGCTCTTTAGACTAGTGATGGAAGGAAATGTACTTAGTAATCTTTACAACGTCTCCATGAAATATTCTAACAATATACATTGTTCCAGTTATGAAACTCCAGGGTTTGATAATGAAGGGGAGACAGTGCCAGGGTTTGAACTCAGATTTTCCTGTGGTTAGTTCACTAGGCTCAATTACATCTTCCTTCATCATGAATTCAAGGCCTCTTGTCACTTTAGACCAACAAGAAGGAAAAAAAAAGATGAGGTAATGGAGAAGCATAAAAAAGTTCTTTTAAAAAATCAAGGAAGTGCACCACATATTGGGAAGCCAATTAAATAGAGAATAGAATAAGAAAAGCATTCTTCAGCACTACCAAAGTGCCTTGGAAGCAATTAATTAGCTGATCTATCATTTAATGGTATAAGCTTTATATAGATTCAATGAACATGATAATCCTATTTTACCATGTAATTGGTTTGGGAAAGAAATATCCGTTGATGCCATCCTGAGTTGCAATTTTTTAATTAAGCATAAAAATTCTTATTCAAGGTTGAAAATGGAACTTTCAGTGTTGTAACTTGTCCAGAAGTAATCTGTTAACGATGTAAGTGGCATTCCAGAGAGAGCTATTGATTGAATAAGAAGTGTTCCCCTTGGAGTTTGCTCACAGGCATTTTTTAAACACCTATTGGAAGCGTTCACATGGATTAATTCTTTCTGATACCTTACATTAATGTTTGAGGAATGAGCCTTTGGTTCACGTCTCAGGATCTGACTTGAAATCCATTGAGGGAAACCTAGGAAAGCCCAGGAAAAGACAAGGTAGAACGTGACACTAGAGAATTGATAAAGGGAGACCTGTATCCTTGTTGGAGTTTTCTACTAAGCACAAACTCTACATAAAAGCTCTGAGGGCATGAAGACAGTGTCATAGACCATCACAGAAGACTCATTTGGGTGCTAACAATCTACTGAGAAATTAGTGTTTTTCTCTAAAACATAAGAGGTAACCAGAATGGTTCATAGGGCTGATTATGTATAAACTGGAAGTATAGTTAGTTATTTTTTAATGGAGGGACTGACAAAGGGTTACAACTTTCTATCTTACCAAAGCAGAAACATTTTGAAAGTATTTAACATCTACCATCACCACCATTAAAAAAGGAAAAAGGACATTTGAACTTCGGCACTAGCAGTGAGAGTCCATTGAGACAGAGCTGATCTGGTCCAGCAATTCTCACACTTCTGATTTCAGGACCCTTTTCACTTCTCAAATTTATTGAGAACCCCAGAAGATTTTATGTGGATTATATTGATATTTATAGTATAGGAAATGTGAACTAAAAAAAATAATTTTAAAACCCAAGAATGTATAGACATACATTCAGGGTGATGACATAATCACGTCATGGAGCCTATGGAAAATTCCACAGCCCACTGGTGAGAGCGTGAGAGTGAAAAGGAAAAGAATGCCTTTCGTGTCATCACAAACATGGTTTGTCTCTGAGGACCACCCTAGAAGGACGTTGGCAACCCTGACGCTCCCTGATTATTCTTCGAGAGTGACTGATCTAGTCCAATGCTTTCATTTTGTAGATGAGGACATGGAAACCTAGAAGGGCAAGTGGCCTTTTTAAAGGTGGTAGGTGGAAAGATATCAAAATGCACCCCACACACGCATGCACACACGTATGCACATAGACATTTAGTCCCGTGTAGTTAGGGAGACTGTGCCCTGGAACCGGCCCCACAGGCAGGATGGCAAGATCCCCTGTCTGATCCGGCCTTTGTACTGGGAGAACAGAACGGAGCATGAAATGATGAACTGACCTCACCGTGAAAGGTAGATTTCTCAGGGGTGGGTTGCAGTAACAAAGCTGGCTGGGAGTGGTGGTGTGAATGTTCAGCTATCTCAGGGAGAATCTTTCCATATCGAAGGCCTGCTGCTGGAATGCCAACCCCTCTGACTTGGGGCCAGCTCCAGCCTTGCAGAACAAAAGGATAATTTGAAAAGGGAGGTCCTCATTTGTAGTTTGTTGTTTGAGTTCAAGCCAGACCCCAAGGGAAGACTATAAAGTCATCTGAATTACATA
Organism: Myotis myotis; assembly: GCF_014108235.1. Taxonomy (NCBI): domain Eukaryota; kingdom Metazoa; phylum Chordata; class Mammalia; order Chiroptera; family Vespertilionidae; genus Myotis; species Myotis myotis. Next base: position 38,261,872 of record NW_023416320.1, on the reverse strand, counting down.
AAAGAAGCAGTTCCTCAGCAAATCCAATAACAGCGCTTGTATATGCCATGTGAATGCATGGTGACTAAAACGGCTCTCAAAATTCATGTCATTGGTGTGGCTTTATTTGTTTGTCTTAGGAGTAGAAGAAACATATGGATTTAGAACATTATTACTTGGATTAAACTACTTTTCCTTATGTTGTCTTAAAAGGAGGTGTTTTTGAGGCTTAATATTCCCGAAAAATTTACTCTCCAAAGCAATTATACCACAAAATTTCCTTGACTGGTCTTTGCTCAGTCATTAAACATTTCTTCTTGTGAAGGGAGATGCCATCTATATTCTTGAGTTTTTTATGCTTAAATAAAAGTGGATAAAGTATTTGGCTAGGAATGTAGCAGATCTACAGTATAAAGGGCAAGGACATTAAGTCCACAAGTCTGATTTAAATCCAGGTTTTCTGTTTCTCAGCTGTGTGTTTGGCAAATGGCGAGCTGCTTTGTCCTTCGGAATGGGAACACCATTGCCTGTCTCACAGAGCCCAAATACAAAGGGGTGTAGCCGACTGCCTGCGATCTCCCACAGAACCCAGCATGACCTGTGCCCTTTAGCTGGCTCTGCTGTTACAGAAACTCGGGCCAAGTGGCCCCTCATTAGTCTGGACTCAGCAAAATGCTCACCCCCCAAATGGAGGCAGGGCGGTGACTGCAAAAGTCTTAGCTCCTGACATAATAACAGCTCAGTAAATGTTAGCCGTTCTGCTTGTCATTATGAAGAAAGTGGTATTTCCAGGAGGGGCTAATATATGGGGGGAATCTGAAAAGGTGGTATTTCTGGATCTGAGCTACCTTAATTCCACGGGAGCCTACCACTTAGGGAAAGACTTGCTGAATTCTACTAGATGCATACTGGTATTTCTTTCCATTATACTAATTAAAAGATGCTTTATGTAACACATATTTGCACGATTGGAAAATAGCCCTTTAAAGCAGTTGTTGCTTTCTGAACTATGTACCAGCTGAGAGGTAAGGCAGGAAGCATGGTACCCACAAGCCTCACCAGGTGATAACCTTCCTGTGGCTGCCACCCTGGCATCTATTAGGCCACGGGGCAACGCTGAGCTAGCGTTGCAGCTCCCTGGAAGGTACCTATGTTATTTTCAAGCATTTCAATATAGAGTTTGTAAAATGGATGGTCATTTAAAACATTATTTCACACAGTTTCACTGTCTGGACCTTTCCAGGGTTCAGACTCCTGCATCAAAGAGCTTCTATCATATGCATACGAATAGTTCACGTACGTAAGAATATTCTAGTGCCGGACACAAAGGTGTTCAAAGCATATTGGCTTAATTGAAAGAAAAATTCCTTATCACATGTCCTTTATTCTCATAGAAATCATCATTATACATTTTATTAAAGTCGGCTGTTGGAAAAATGTTTTCTTAAAAAATCTGAAATCTTATATCTTATATCACTATGACTAGACTTTTTTATTGTCTTTTTAATTCTACTGAACATTCACAGAATTATAATTTGCAAGGGCACAATTGAGCAATCAGGAAATGAAGCTTACAAATGTAAACTTACCATGCAAACTTATCATGAAATCCTGAATTGGCAGAAGTAATTCTGGGATGCGTATAGGAAAATGTGATGCTTGCATTTCTAGGCAGATAAGACTGAAATTCAATGAAATGTTTGTGAAGTTCTCCTAAAAACTTGGCCCTGGATTCTGCAACAAATTATATAAATATTAATTTGGATAAGTACAGCTGCATATTGAGTTTGCCAAATCATCATAGAATTATAAAAACAGAAGTAATGGTTAAGTTTTTTTTTAAAAAAAAAATGAGCAAGCCTCCCTTTCTCTTTGTTTCTGTATTTCACTGTTAGATAAACAACTTCCCCACAGAGAACCTTGAAGACAAACCAGAAGCTCACCTGCCTAAGGACTCTATGTTTCATGAACCTATAAATTTCCTTTATTGTTTACACCTGTCTGGTTAGCTTTTTCTATTACTTGAAACTAAAGTGTTGTAATTCATAGGGTACCTTTTCTCTTAGTTCCTCTTTTCACCCTGTAGTACATGCCAGCAGTCCCCTATGATGCATCAATGGCTCCTTCTTTCCTCCTTGAAAAAAAAAAAAAGAGGTGTCCATTTCTTCTCCACACAGCCATGTGCTTCAAGAAAAATGAATCCCACTGCTAACTCTAGGGATGAGCTATTCCCCAACTGTAGGCCTGGCTTTGCATCTTCTGGGGGTCAGCTTTTCTCATGTAGCCAAAAGATTATCAACAATGTGGGGAGCTCTGACTTCTTATCTATATCAAAGAGAGAGCAAGTATTTCTAATTCGGTGTACCACACAAGAGTCCCTAGGTTTGCATTGACTTAGGTCACATGCCTAACCAAATAACTTTGTCCAGGGAGATGAAATGTGTTGATTGACTTAAACCATGCATAGCCCACCTGGGGGTCAAAACCTACATACTGGTAGGAAGTGGTAAATAGGAGATAAATGCTGAGTGGGTAGGCTTGCCAGAATTAGCAAGTAAAAATGTGAGGCACTCAGCTAAATTTGAATTTCAGATAAGCAATAAATAATTTTTTTTTTTTTTTTTTTTTTTTTTTAGTATTAGTATGTCCAAAAAAATACATGGAGCATACTTATGCTAAAAAAGAATGTTACTTATCTGAAATTTAAATTTCAGATCAAATTTAGCAGGGTGCCTGGCTACCACGGTAATAGAGGTAAACATCACAATATATACAATGCAATACATTATATAATATAGCTCTGGGTAGGGAATGTGAATGGACAGATGTAATAATGACTGCAATTTTAGTACCAATTATATATCAGGAATTTTGTTTAAATCACTGACCTTATTGACCTTAATCACTGAAAAATAGATTATCATTGTCCCTATTTTACATGTAATAAAAAGATTAGGCTCAGAAAGGGTCATTAATTCAGGGCCACAGAGCTAGTTAGTCACTAATCTGGGTCCAAATTTATTAATTTGGTTGCCTGTTTTGGTGTCTCTCTTCCTTTGTAGAAAGGGTCAATATGAGAAGGACACGCCTCCATCCCTTCTCAACCTTCTCCAAACCCCTTTCCTTTTACTTTAAAAGTCCTTTAGCTTTAATGATGGCCCTAATTTAAATATGGTTCCAGGGGAAAAAATCTGCAGAATGGAGAAAACAAGACAGTACTCAAGGCCAATCTACTGGAAAGCCCTGGATACTCTAGCTTTCCTGGAACATTAGTGTGTGCTTTTTTTCCCCTTTAAATATGCACATGCTTCCTGATATACACATACTTCTGGTGATAGTTCAAAGTTCACAAACCTTCATATATCCTTAGTGCAATTGATTTCAAACATTCCAAAATCCTGTACACCTCTTCTGAAAAATTTACAACAAAGTTCCTTATCTCAGTAAATAGTTAATTGAGGGGATGAACTATCTTGATGTCTAACTTAAACCTGTCATGCTGCAGAGCAAGGTTCTTGAGCTATTCTCAAGTGCACAGAAAACAGCAGCTAACCATCAGGAGCAATTCCACTGATCAAGCCCCGAGTCATGATTCTCTTCTGGTCATTACAGACAAACAGTTCATTTTTCTTTTCCTCTCCAGATCAAGTTCCCAAACTCATAACCATACCATTAAAACACACACACTGTTTTTGAGCATTTTCCAAGTTGTTCCACCACACGTGGAAGTTGCAATCAGGACTCCAATGACCTGTGTGTGTGTGTTCCAGGCACCTGGGTCCAAGCTCATTCTCTACATGCCAGTCAGCTCCCATCTCTTACCGGTGATGACAGGTGGGGAGACAACAATGACTGGTTGGGGGATGTGGGCATGATGTCAGATGGAGATATGGTTAGGTACTAGAATACTTAAGTAAGGAGCAGATTCATTATTCTGGCTCAAAGGGTGGCCCCTAATTTCCAGGTGTTGTTAGCAAAGCAACTGGACCAAAGTGTTATTAGTTCCCCAGACAGCTCAGAGCTGCTCTCCTCATGGGTGGCCTCCTTCTCACTAAATCTTTACTCTCACATAATTGTGAGGCTGGGAGAGAATGCTCAAGACCTATGGCCTCCATTGCCCAGGGGAAGCAGTAACTCTGGGAAAAGTTATCTGTGAAAAGATGGCCTCAGTCCAGGAGGTGTCAGCAGCCCACTGTGGTGGGCTTTGAGTGGCAAAGGCAGCTTGCTCTGGCTGGTTGACTCCAATCTTAGTCTGAATTTTTTAAATGTGGAAAACTCATATAAGTACTCTCTCCCACCCCCATATCCCTACTCATGTATTTATGGTAATAGCATCTTTCCAAAAGCACAAAAAATACTTTTTACATTACTGATCAGTATTTATTTCGCAGATCACTGTGACCTTCAGATCTTTTCCTGCCCAGTCTGCACAGAATGGATCCTCCTTATCCCTTCTCCTACTCCTTCCTCATTCCTCTTTATTGATTCAATTCTTGTCAAATTGTTACTTAACTTTCAATTCTGTCTTGTTCAATATGTTCTCATTTTACCTGACAATTTAACAAGGTTGCTTTGCTATTTTCATTTTGGTTCCCTATAGCATCATAGTAGCCTAATTTAGATCATCCATATAGTCAACAACAATATTTTTCTATTAGATTTTATGCATCATTGATTAAAAAGTTAAATTGCCTCAGGTGCAAACCAGACCTCCATAGAATTCTAATACACATATTCCCTCTGGCTGGCTGCCCTTGAAGAGTAATTATAATTCAGAAATATTAGGTGGCTGGCTATATGTAGAATATTCAGAGAACATTTAAATCTCAAGTTGCTTTTTTTGTATCATATTAACCTCTAGGGTCACTTTTTCTGCCATCAGCATGATAAATACTCATGGACAACAAAGCTATGTAAATATTAACCTGATCAAAATAGCAAATTTAGTGTTCTTCAAAAAGATATCTACATTGAGTACTCTAAATACATTTCAATCCAGATATCTACAGACAATCTTAGATATCTAAGATTGGAAACTCTTCCAAATCATTGGTAAGGTATTTATCATATATTACATCACACATTTGTGTTGTCATCTGAGAAGCTCATAATGAAGAGGAAAGTGACAATGAGAAACAAATCTACATTAATGGCTTCTAATATTCAGTTATGCTTCCTGCTTTTTTCATTACAAATTAACAAATGCTTTGTCTTAACTCAAAGGAGACTCATGGGTGCTACGGACAACCCCTAGCAGGGACACTTTTCAGTAGGGGGATTGCTACGCCATTCATGGCATGGCCTGCCTGGCTCCTGACTCCACTATCCCTGTCTCTAATGCATTATCCTCATACAGAGTCACTTCCTAGATTTTTTGCTTCTCTGCCTTTCAGCTTCACCGGACAGCAATGAGACACCTACTTCTTATGATTCTTCCCCTTGTTTCTCTGCTGGTTCTTCTCTCTTTTCTCTGTGTTTTTCTCTGCCTCATTCGCTGTGTGTGTGCTTCCCTTGGAGAACCTGCTGCATCACAAGCAGTGGTCTAAGTATTGGGACTTCAACAGGAGCAGTACAAAACACCTGCTCTTATAGGGCTTATGTACAGTGGTGCGTTCGAAAGGACAGACACTAAACAAGTATATAATACTAGGGGCCCAGTGCACGAAATTTGTGCACTCGGAGGGGGGGTGGTCCTTCAGCCTAGCCTGTGTCCTCTCGCAGTCCAGGACCCCTCAGGGGATGTCCAACTGATGGCTTAGCGCTGCCGTAGAGGCGGGAGAGGCTCCTGCCACCACCCCTGCACCAGCCATGAGCCCGGCTTCTGGCTGAGCTGTGCTCCCCCTGTGGGAGCACACTGACCACCAGGGGGCAACTCCTGCATTGAGCATCTGCCCCCTGCTGGTCAGTGCGAATCACAGAGACCTGTCCTTCCACCATTTGATCAATTTGCATATTAGCCTTTTATTATATAGGATGTCAGGTGCTGAGGTGAAAGAGAATGATGGTAGGTGTGTAAGAGAGTGGTGCTGTCAATCACCCACATCTGCCAGTCATCTATCCTTGACCTTCTGCTTGTCTGTCTCTAGGCTCCAGTATTTGGGAAATTCATTTGCTCCACAGTTACTCCATAAGGCTTATTTCTAACTTTATGTCTACATCTATTTCTTTCTATTTCTTGTTTCATCATTACTCTCAAGGGTGATTTCCTTCTTCTGGTTGGTTTTATCTGAAGTAGACCTTATTATAGTTTCCCCATAGGAAATTTCAATGGATCCTGAGGACATTATTTTAAGGAAGTTATGATGTCTATACTTTTGTGTATTTGGATATTGGAGAGGCTGCATATATAGGGAAATGTATTGCATGTTTTAGTTTTCATTCAGGTATTTGCCATTGTATAGACTCAGAACAGTCACCAGATATCATTTGGTCGTTCACACATGTTACTTTAATTTCTCTTTACTCCTCAAACAGCCAGAGAAGGAATTTCTCATAGTAATTCTCAGTAAATTTATTAACCCCCAACCAGGCAAATTCAATACATAAATACCATGTAGCTTTGAAGCCCTTATAAATTTCAGCTTTCAGGATATCAGCCTTTTACAGTCAACCTGAGTATAGACATTTGGGCACATCCTGCTGCTGACTGTTGCTGGGTTGAATCATTTCCAGACCTGGAAGTGCTTGGCCTCTGGGGAGGACTCTGATGGAACGGACAAAATTGTTGTGAGTCAAAGGTGAAGCCATTTTGTTTCCTTTTGAGGATGGAAACCATAAAGTCATTTCTTTCTTTATTTACTGAGTGCGAGTGTGGAAATTCACACTGCTGTTTCACCACAGCACTTTCCCACTTACAGGATGGCTCAGAAGGAAAGGCTACAATTACCTGATTCTATTTTGGTCTTGCCATATGGCTGTAACGGAGTGTGGAGAAAGGGCTCAACGTGGCCTCTGAATGCAATCCTGCAGATCAAGGCTAGAACAGTGAACTACGCAGAGTCCCAAAACATTTTCCTTCCTATGTGATAATTTCAAAATATCAATTGAGAAAAAGACAAATGTCAGCTGTGAAATGAATACCCCTCATGGAGGCCAGGGATTTTGCTGTTTGATTCCAATTAGAGGTAATGGGAATCATGAGGATTCTTGCTGTACTTCTCCTTAGTGGAGGTGTTATTTTTGCAATTAAAGCTCTATGTGTGTCTCTATAGGGTTTTCATTTAATTGGAAAACATGGTGTGACATATGTCAAATTTCATCAATTCTTAGGCCTTTCCATAAAAAATTGCTTTGAATTTGCAGATGTTTAACATCTACATCCCAACTCTCCCATTCCAAACATCACTGCAAATTGCTTCACTGTCAGTGGTCCAAAGCCTTACAAATAGATTTATGAATGATACCCGTTGAGTAACAGCTTAGGAATAGTCAGGCAATTTCAGAAAATTTTTTAACTTTCCTTTTTTTTTTCCTGATGCCGAAAGTTACATACATACAAGTCCTGTCAGAATGAAAGCTATAACTGTACTTGAACACATCTGGAAGTAGAATTCATTCAGACATTATTTTTACTCATTATTAACATTTCTACTTGCACATTATCCCTGACTATTTATTCAAAGTGACTTGACTAAACCTTAGTTACCTTAGGGATAAGAAAAGCTTGGTGGATATAATAGCACCTCCATACTCCTCTTATAGAACACCGTCAGTCCAGGGGTTTGTGTTTGCAAATGCACGATGGGCCTCATGCTTCCCTGAGCCCACAAGGAGGCGCTAGTTTAACATCCTCCTGGATGCAGTGCTGAGTTGGGGCAAGCTTGCCAAAGAGAGTATAAAGTCAAAGTCATTTTGAAAGTAGCACAGGAATAAACTATTTACAAATCTCTTGCACTATCTAAACATTCATCACCACTAGAGAGAAGGAGTGGAGTTCACAAGCCGTGTGGGGTATCTCTGCCATTCAGTGGTTCAGTCCCACTGTCTCATCTCTGGCATTTTTCTTTGACTCAAGGGAAAAGAGGCCATTCCCGTTTAAAAAGGCTAACCTCTATCTCTTCCCATCTCCAAAGGGGCTATGTTTTCATGCCCATCTCTCTTCACCTTTCACATCTTCAATCTCCTCTTCCTCTGTGAATCCTTTGCCCAACGATTCACAAATGATGCTGAAACATTCATTCGCAAGTCTATCCCCATCTTTAAAAAGCTCACTTATTGAACCTGAACCCCATCTAGCAACTACCTTAGTCTTTTCTTATCATTACCAGACCTCTACAGAGTGGTTATTTAACTGTTAAATTAGTATATCGTCAACCTAAGAAAGATTAAAGTAGTTGCTAGATGGGGCCGCACTCTGGCTAAAACAGCTCATTCTAAAATCAGTAACTTTAATAGTCACCATATTTGCCATCATCTGCTTCTAGAAAGTTTCTTTGCCTTTCCCTTCCATGACTCTACATATTTCTGGTATTCGTTCTACTTCTGTGAGGTGTCTTCCCTAGATTTTCCTCATGTAATCTTTTTCCTTTAGGCACCTCCAGCTCAAAAAACTTGCTTTTGTTTTCTGTTTACTTTTATTATACTCACTTTTTTAAAAAAATGCACATGCAGTAAAATGAACTCTTATGGGCATATAGGTCTATAGGTGTAGACATAAAGTCTAGGCATTCAGTTGTGTAGCAACCATTTCAGTTAACGTACAGAAACTTTCCATCACCTCCCTAGATTTCCTCACGCTGCCCCTTTGTAATTAACCCCTTCTCCGACCCAACCCTCTGGCAAGTACTGATTTATTTTCTGTTCCTAAAAATTCCTCTTTTCAGACTATAATTAAATAGAATCATACAGTAGGTAGCTTTTGAGTCTGACTTCTTTCACTTAGCATACCCCACTCATGTCATCTACATTGCTTCATTTATCAAAAAATCTTACCTTTCTATGGCTGAGTGTCAAGTATTCCATTGCATGGATGAACCATAGTTTATCCATTTACCAGCTGAAGGGTACTTGGGGTCATTCCAGTTATTTGTGTATGTGTGATTATAAATAGACACCATAAACATTTATGTACAAGAATTTTGTGTATACGTAAGTTTTCATGTATATATATGTATGAAGTCGTACTGCTGAATCATGTAATTATATGTTTGTAAGAAACTTCAAAACTCTTTTCCAAAATAGCTGCACCACTTTGCATTCCCACCAGCAATGTAGGAAGGAATGTTCCAGTGTGCTTCATTCCTTGGTGTTGTCAGTCTTTTTCATTTTTGTCATTCTAATAGGTTTGTAAAGTATCCCATAGTGGTTTAAATTAGCAATTCTCTAATAACTAGTGATGTTAAGCATCTTTTCATGTGCTTATGGGCCAACCTATTATCTTATTTGAAATATCAGTTCAAATCTTTTGCTCATTAAAAAGAAGTTAGGATATTTTTCTTATTGTTTTCTTATTGAGTTTTGAGATTTCTTTATATATACTGGGTAAAGTCCTTTGCTGAATATGTGATTTGAAAACATTGTCTCCCAGTCTGTAACTTTTATTTTTGTTCCCTTAAGGGAAGCTTTTACAAAAGTTTTTAATTTTTATAAAGTCTGACATAAATTTTTGTTAGGTTGTGTTTTTGGTGGCATATGTAAGAAATCTTTGTCAAGCCAAGGCAACATTTTCTCCCATGTTTTTATTTAGAAGTTTTAGGTTATCATTTTGGACTTATTATATTTAAGTCTATAATCTACTTTAATTAATTTTTGTATAATGAATAATATGAGTTGAAGGTCATATTTTTTACCTATGGAGATTCAGTTGTTTCAGCACATTTGTGCAAAAGGCTATATTTTTTTCCATTGAATTGTCTTTGTACCTTTGGTAAAAATCCATTTGCCAAAGTTGACCATTTAAGGATATATTTACTTCTGAGTTACTTTTTCCTGTGGCATTGATCTGTGTGTCTGTCTTTTTGCCAGTACTACTGTCCTGATTAATGCCATGTTACAGTCATTTTTGAAATCAGGTAATCCTCCAGCTATCTTTTTAGTTCTCAAAATTATTCTGGCTATTTTAGTGTTTGGTGGGTGGGTTATTCCCCCCCCCCTTTGAAGGTTTGCCAATAGTTACAAAATAACCCTGCTGCGATACTGATTGGGAATGCATTGACTCTGTGGAACATTTTGGAGAAAATTGGCATCTTAACAATATTGAGCCTTCCAGTTAATGAGTATGATTTCGCTGTCCGCTTATTTTGGTCTTTGACTTCTTTCATCAGTGTTCTGTGGTCCTCAGAATGTGGATCCTGCACATACAGGTAACCCCCCACCACTTTTTGAAAGTTTGCCTTATACTACTTGGCACTTTTATGAAAGACCTACATTAGTACCTGTTTTCTCTAACAACAAAATCATCATCATCATCATCATCCAAAGAGGATGTCTGCTTTTACTAAAAATGGGGGGAAAAGTGTCCATTTCAAATGTACACTGTCAAACTTGATGAAATCCAAGATGAATCTGAGAACCTAATGCTTAGGTCTATGTCATTCTGATGTCCTTCCTGACAAAGCCGAGGCTGGAGGGAAGCAGCCTGGGTCAATGAATATTGTCAGGAAGGACATCGGAATGACATCCAGAAGGACGTCTGGTCTAATTAGCATATTACCCTTTTATTATTATAGATAATTGACATATTGCATGAGGTGTATGACATAGTGATTCAACATTTCTATACCTTATAAAGTGATCATATTGTGATCATCCAGTATCTATTACTGTACAAAGTTATTACAGATGGCTAAGTGTCCATCTGACCCATAGCTATGATGTGCACTTACTACCAGGAGGCAGACACTCAAAGAAGGAGCTGCCATGACGTGCACTGGCCATTTAAAAATAAACAGCACCACGGACCTGGCCCCAACAAACGAACACTTGACTTCCCCCAAGTGGGACCCAGGCCCTGCCACCACCCTGGAGCGATACTCCACCAAATCCCAGCCAATGCTTCCAAGACCCCATGACACAAAATGTGGCCCACAGCCCAGTCCAGCCTGGAAATGGTCACTGTGGGCACCGGGTAATGATGTCACGTAGCAACGCCCAGCTTCCTCTCCTTAGCAACTAGCCTCCTTGCAGTTTCTTCAGCCCAGGAACAGGACTTGCTTTATAGCCAGGTGCAAACATTTTACAATTTAACCAAATGTCTTTGAAGCGTTTCCCATGCCTCATCTCATTTGATCCTCACGGAAGTCCTGGAGTAGGTAGATAGGAGACTCAGTAGAATCCTATCTTCTTTTCGTTAGCCAGAAAACGGAGATTTAGAAAGTTTAGATACTTGACCTGACTGAAAAGAAGCAAGAAATGGTGGAACTTGAAAATGACTTCAGGTTTTCTCACTGTGTAGAATATAGTCAGACACTGCTGCACATACATATTTTACCCGTTGTTCTTTCTGCGTGATCTACAATAATAATCTGCTTCGTGTAGGTATTTACTGCTGTGTTGCTGACAATTACCTGAAAGAGAAGTTGGGGTGCTTCACTGGGCTGGAAAAAGCTTAGCTACATCAGAAAACAGGTCTAATTAAGCAAGTTTATTATATATATACATATATATATGGCTAAGTTGATTCATGCATGTGCCATACATATAAAGCCCTCGCTGGCACCAATCGCACATGTGCATTTCTGTCTGTCACTGTCGATTGTGAATTTGGTTGACACTTCTATTATAGAGAAAGGGCGAATAGCGATATTAAAATATTTCTTCTAATTAATTTCTTTTCAATGTGCACGATCCGTGCACTGGGTCACTAGTATTGACTATATTCCCTGTGCTGTACATTACATCCACATGACTTATTTATAACTGGAAGTTGATACCTCTTATTACCCTTCAGTGTTTTTTTTAAAATATATTTTATTGATTTTTTACAGAGAGGAAGGGAGAGGGATAGAGAGTTAGAAACATCGATGAGAGAGAAACATTGATCAGCTGCCTCCCGCATACCCCAACTGGGGATGTGCCCACAACCAAGGTACATGCCCCTGGCCGGAATCGAACCCGGGACCCTTCAGTCCACAGGCCAACGCTCTATCCACTGAGCCAAACCAGTCAGGGCTACCCTTCAGTTTTTTTACCCATCTTCTCATCCCCATCCCCTCTGGAAATTATCAGTTTCTTCTCTGTATGTAGGAGTGGGTTTCCAGAAAAGCAAAAATAGTGTTTAGTAGTTGTTCTGCAATGAGCAGTTACAGAGGCAGCACACATACATGTTAGTGTTATTTTAGGTTTTATATGTTATTTGGTAGGTTATTTTTGGGTTCTGGGAATGCTTTAAACTTTTTCTATATAAATTAATGGTAAGTGCTTCTTTTTAAATCTAATTTTATTTTTCAATGCTCACCCGAGGATATGTTTGTTTTTTTAATTGACTTTGGAGAAGAAGGAAGGGAAAGAGAGAAAGGGAGGGATAGAGGAAGGGAGAGAGAGAGAGAGAGAGAGAGAGAGAGAGAGAGAGAGAGAGAGAAAAAAAAAGAGAGAGAGAGAGAGAGAGACAGACATTGATCAATTGCCTCCCATATGCAACCCAACCAGGGATCAACTCCACAACCTAAGTAGATGCCCTGCCTGGGAATCAAACCTGCAGCCTTTTCATATATAGGACCACGCTCCAACCAACTGAGCCACCGGGCAGGGGCAGTAAGTGCTTCTTTGACACTATTTCGGCTATGAAAGCTTTCATAGGAGCATTCTACTTTAGGATAGTGAGGGGAAACTGTGTTTTGTTATATCCCCCCCCCAAAAAAAATATTTTATGTTTGTTGGTGCTATTGTAAGCTGTACCACTTTGGGGTTAATTTTTGAGGCTCATTTCTTCAAACTGTGTATCCTTTTTCACTACGCTGTCTGTGATGCCTGCCCTCTTCCCCTCCAGCTGACACCTGGATCACTGTAACGTCTGTCATTGGCCACTGATCTCCAGGCCATGTGCTCAGCATGTTATTCTCAGCCAGCTTTCCAAAACCACAACTGTCCCCTGTGACTCAGATGAGAACCCTTTGTAGACAACCTCTGCAGAGTAGTTTTCAAGACAGTCTTTACAAACATCTTCTCCTACTTCGTGACAGAAAATTCTGAATGGTCTGGATTCATCTGCTCATTAAATATCTTTTTTTGAGTTCTGGAAGTTATGATGTAATGGGAAGATGAAAAACAATAGTGGTTTAATAGCTAAACAGTAACCGTGATAGGAATAAAAACTGAGAACTTTGAAAAATGCTATATACTTTGCCAAGCAGCTCTGAGGGAAACTTGAACACCATTTCCAAATAAAAATAGAAGTTATGAGACATTGAGCATTGACTCTGTTCCAGGCTATGTGCTCAGCACTGTACATGCATGATCTCATTCATCTTCATGGGAGCCTCTGAGAATGTGGTTGGTATACTATTACCCCCATTTCACAAATGACCAGACCGAGACAGAAAACTTATGCAATCAGCTTAAAGTCACTCAATTAGGAAGTGGCAGAGCTGGAACTTGATAAACAGTCTGACTCCAGGTTCTGTGTGACTCCACATTTTAGTTCTATTAAGTCTATAAATTTTCTCAGCAAACTGTCTATCGAGTTATTGGATGGCCTTATCCATGAGGCCATTTGTCTGATCAGGTGGCAAATGTTCACCAATGATAAGGCGGCAGCCAGTGAATCCAGCTGTCCCAGGGAGATGAGCCTCTGCTCTTTGGAATATTCCCAATGCTCCTGATTCATAGTCAAAGAATTATTCTTTGTATACCTTTCATTCTCATCCCTTCCTTCACTACATTTGAGTTTCTTGAGAGGCTGGGAGGTGATAGCAGTTAAGGTCCAGGTTAACAACAGGAGGGCTTTCCCCAGTGTCAGTGGGAACCTGTTCATATTCTGTAAGGTCAAGCGTTCCTACAAACGAGAAAACTGGTTTTCTGGGAACTGGTCAAACACATCATTCACTCTGGGGAGATTACCATGCCATTTATCAGTACCATTGAGAAAGCCACTAGAGTCCATGGAATCCCCTTTACAAAACCTGGTCCAGTGCATGAAACAAAGGAGGGGCTCAGAAACTATTGTATTAAGATGAATTGACATGAGCACTGGCTTTATGAGTGTCACAAATGCACATGGAATGGTGTGAGGTCCTTTCCTGGGCGCACAAAGCAGCTATAAATTACTCCTCAATGGAACAGGAAGGGTTGCGGGCGTAAACTAAAAACATGAATTTATCTGCTTAATTGAGTGTAAAACCCATCTAGGAACTCAATAAATGCAATTGGAATCAGGTTTGAGAAATAGAAATCTTAATAACTATCATCAGAGAAGAGAGAACATTTAACACTCAGAAAATGTTATTTTGTTCTGATGGGAAAACATCAATACCTTCCCCAAAATGGGAATTCTTCTCCATCTTATTCACTCATCATGGAAAAATAATCTAATTTTTTTCTTTGTACCATACATGACTTTAGACAGCCTTTTATTTAAAATATTTGATCAAATAATTTACCATTTACCTAAGAAAAGGGGATGGATGGGGGCTTTATCTGCTTATAAAATACAAACTACATTTTTTCTTTATTATTAGGAAAGGATCACTTTTTTTGAAGATGCTTATGTACTCTTTAAAAAATGTATTAACAACACAGAAAGTAAGAGCACTAAAAATCAGTTGTAATGCACATTTATCTCCACTTTTTAGTTCTACTAAGTCTATAAATTTGCTCAGCAAACTTTATTGAGTTATTCCTATTGGATAGACAGTCTACCTGAGAGATGTCCTTGTCCATGAGGCTTTGTCTGATCGGATATCAAATGGCTTGTTGATTATTCTGACTTCAAAGGCTACCGGCTGCAAGACCTTCAAGGTGGTCTGAAATGCCCCGTGTTGAGGCCACCTGTCAGTGTGCTTCCAAATTAAAGAGAATCTGCTGGGAAATGAAGGGTAAACTTCCTCTCCCCCAGATTCGGCTGATTAACCTTGAGCAATTTTACTTTTTCAATACCAGTTATACGGGGAAAATACCACCAAGACAATTTCAGTTTTCTTTATTGTTAGGATGGATGCATTTTCTTGTCAAAAAAAAAAAAGTAAATATCCAGTTGCAGGGTTGCAGAATTTTAGGAAAATTTAGAGTAGAGCATGACAATCTTCTATTTTTTTCAGTTTCTGGAAATATTTTTACTAACTTTTTACTAATATTTTACTATAGTTATACTAATGGAAAGTCATCATTTGAGTTCTAAGATGTAATTTGAAGAGAAAAATATTGTAAGTGCTTGTCAGCTACCTTCTTACTTCACAAAACTCTAATAAATATTTGTCTATTTTTCCCCCTCTTATTTATCAGGTGATAATGCTTCCCCCTCCAAAAAAATAGGTCACTATGGCAGCTGAGAATATCTCATAAAACTTCTCTATTTGGCCTGACTTGTGTTATAAAATACAAGCCTTGGGGTAAACTAATAAATTCTGTGCTTTTGAACCTTTTAATAAAATTTAAAAATGAAATGCAACTATTTAATACATGTGATAGAAAGGTCACAAGCCCATAATGGATTAAAGTAATTTAGATGGTTTGTTTGGGCATTTTTTATTAAGTCTTATCTAAATGTTTCTCGTTTTATTACTGTCTCATATGCATTTATGTGGAAACTTCATTTTCTTAAGTATATGTAGCTCCTGGATAAGTCTAATGACAAAACTCACTGAGGCTTATGCCCTTTTTTCCAGACATTTGGAAGAAAAGAAGAAAGCGGTTCCTACTTGTTGGCTGTGAGTCCAGGCCACACTGTCAGAATCAGCTAAGAGGTAAATATGACAGAGCACCTCGTCACTACCATTTTTGAATGCAGCCTCAGTAGCACAGAATCAATTTCGTTTTAAAAAAATTATAACTGAGCTAGAACTGAATAGAGATGGACTCTTAAACATCCCATGCTGATTGCCATTCTGTACTTTGATGTCTCAGTGCTCGAATTTCTCTTTCATTTTAAAAGCTTCAGAATAAACAGTTACAACATGTTGCTTGGATCTTCTAACATTTCAGGAGACCAACACTGACTGTTGCTTTATGCTTATCATTAGAGATTTTTTAAAACTTTTTTTATTTTGAAATAATTTTAGACTTAGAGAAAGTTGTAAAAATAATCCCAACTGCCCATATACTTCCATCCAGTTTCATGTAGCTTTCTCTAACATTAAAACCTTGCATAACCATGGTGCAGTTACCAAAACTAAGAAAGTAACGTTGATACAATGCTACTATCTAACTTATGGACTTTATTCAGACTTCACTGGAGTTTCAATAATATTCTTTTTCTGTTCCTGGAGCCAATACAGAATCCCACATTGCATTATTTATGCCTCTTAGTCTCATTTAGACAATTTTTTTTTTTATAAAAATGTGTTGCTACTGATTTTAGATAGGGGGAAGGCAGAGGGATAGAAATATAGAAACATCGATGAGAGAAACATTGATAAGCTGCCTCCTGCATGCCCCTTACTGGGAATCGAACCCTTAACCCGGGCATGTGCCCTGACCAGGAATTGAACAGGTAACTTCTTGGTTCATGGGTTGACACTCAACCACTGAACCACACCAGCCTGGTTAGACAGCTTTTAATGTAAAATCTTAGAGCACTTTTCCATAGGAACTTCTTTTCCCTCATTGATGGTTCAAGTTTGATTCATTTTAGTCATCATCGTTTAGAGAATTTTTCTGGGATGCTTTTAAATCATTTTCTTTATAGTATATCCTCTACCTTCATCTCCATTTTGAAGGAAGGAAACATTGCAAACATTCACAGTGATTTAAATTATTACAGGTTGACTACCATTTAGTTCTCAGGCACTAGTGCCTATCCCTGGGCCAGGTGGTACAACAGGGTAAAGACAGCTCGACAACATGATCCCCAGAGTTCTTCAGTGTCCAGTCAAGTAGCAATGTTAAGACACATCCAGCCCAGCTGGCATGGCTCAGTAGTTGACTGTAGACATATGAACCCAGAGGTCACAGGTTCAATTCCTGGTCAGGGCACATGCCCAGGCTGCATTGTGGGGCTTGCAGGAGGCAGCCAATCAATGCTCTCTTATCATTGATGTTTCTATCTCTCTTTCCCTCTCCCTTCTCTGAAATCAATAAAAAAATATATTTTTACAAAGACACATCTAGAAGTCACTGTTGGTAGAAAAGTGCAGTAGAAAGTCCAGAGTCCAAGCATCTTAAATCCAGCTTAGTAGAGAACTTAAAACACATGTTTTAGTTTATTGTGTTAAGAATTTCAGAGAGTTCTAGAGTATTTCATTCTTTAAGGTGCTACAATTACAAATTCATTAAATTTTCATTGTATTATCTTATGGCTATTAACTTTTCACTATCTCACTATCAATTTCATTAATTAAAATATTTCATTTTAAATAAAAACAAAATTTTTGAATTATTCTTTGAAGTTATTGAATAGATGTTGTAGCTTTATTTTTAAGGCTACAAATCAGATAAAACTTAAATGTTCAATAAGCTATGATAGATTAAGTGTATTGTGGTATATAAATATGCACTGATAATATTATAGAAGAACTAGAGGCCCTGTGCACGAATTTGTGCACCAGTGGGGTCCTGGGCCTGGCCTGTGGGATCAGGCCGAAACCAGCTCTCTGACATCCCCCAAGAGGTCCTGGATTGCGAGAGGCACAGGCCAGGCCAAGGGACCCCACCGGTGCACGATCGGGGTGGGGAGAAATGTGGGAGTTTGGCCAGCCAGGGAAGGACCATGGGAGGGCTCAGGGCATGTCTGGCCCTTCTGGCTCAGTCCCAATCGGCTGGACCCCGGCAGCAAGCTAACCTACTGGTCAAAGCGTCTGGCCCATGGTGGTCAGTGTTCATCATAGCAACTGGTCGACCAGTTGACTGTCTGCCCCCTGGTGGTCAGTGCACATCATAGCGAGATTAAGTGTATTGTGGTATATAAATATGCACTGATTATATTATCCGATATAATAAAGAGCTAATATGCTAATTAGACTGAACAGCCGAAGTCCTTCTGAATGACCTTCTGGATGAAACCGGGGCTGCGAGGGCTGGCCAAGGCTGCAAGGGGCTGCAAGGGCCCGAGGCTGTGAGGGCCGGCAGAGGCTGGGAGGGCTGGCTGAAACAGTTGGGGCTGCGACGGCAAAGCCCCTTGCCAAATTTCATGCATTGGGCTTCTAGTAGAAGAATATTTAATGACTTGAGAAAGATACATGCTATATTGTTAGGAGAAAATAGTTTCCAAAATAATGTGTATAGTATGAGTCTAGTTTGTTAAGGAAAATATATCAACCATAGTGTGTGTGGAAAAAACACTGAAAGTGCATATAAAATATTAATCTCTGGATAATGGGATTTGAGGTGGAGTTTATTTTCTTTTTTTTGTGTGTGTTTCTATATTAAAAATATTTCAGCAATAATATATTTCTTTTGGTTGGTTTGAGGAAAATATTATTAAAACATATAAACAATGTTGCTCTTAGTATATATTATACCTTTAACTTAATAACCTTAGAACTAAGAGATGTTTTTCTTATTTTGCAAGTGTGGAATAATTGGAATAATAAATAGTACTTTTAGGTTTTCAAAATTGAATTAGTATATCTGTAAAGGGGGATAGGCAATAGATTGTTGGTGTTCAATCATGCATGTTTTGGTTTATTACATCAATTAGCATTATTTCTTATATTTTTCTAATTAATATTTATTTTTTCTTGATTTTAACTATAGTAAAATCACTATGGAATTAAATATCCTTAATAACTAATGGTTTGTGTAAGTACTATTTTGAACTACCATTATCAATAGGATAGTTGTAGGTACTTTTGCTGATACCTACTATGTGCTAAATTTTACATTTTATCCCAGTTTGTATTCAGATCACCTGGTGAGGTAAGCATTGATGTTATTACTATTTTAGAGATGAGGAAACAGAGACACAGATGGTTCAATAACTTGCCCAAGATTTCTCAGCTGGTAAGTAGTAGAGTTGGGCTTTAAGCCCAGGTAGTCTGTATTCTGAACCATAATGTCATATTATTTCTAATTAAGAAAAATTTAAATACCCACCTATTTTACATTAAAACATACTGATATGATTTATCCTGTCCTCAGTTATGCAGATAGGATATAGAATGTATCTGTCTCTAGTCTGTCATGAGAATATGTGACATTGCATTGCTGAATAACAGAAGTACAAGTCAAGTTTTCAGTGAATGGAATTGGGCATAGCTCAGATGTTATTACCTTATGTCTACTTATAATTATCAATACTAACATCACAGTTATCAGTTGCTGAGCTATTCCTTGTGCTTTACATGCATTACCTTAGGTGATGTTCAGAACCATCAGAGAGAGGTCCATGCCATTTCATTCATGGGGCGACCAGAGCTTTGAGAGACTCGTTAACTTCTCTGAGCAACAGTACCAGGAACTTGAATCTAGGTTTTTCTGACTCCAACCTCAGCTATTAAGCACTACACAATGCTAACTTTTTCCGTAAAGACTCCTGTATAGTTTTGGATTATACTTGCCTTACCTTTATCAGAAGTATTCTTGTTTTAAGCCTGATTGAGCAATGAGAGAAAGATATTTTGGTAGGTTTATCAGAAGGCCAAAGACCTTTAAACCACCTTTACATTTGTAACCGCAGGTTGGGAGACCAAACATTCAAGTTTGCTCGGGATTTTCCAAGTTTAGCACTGACAGTCCTGCATCCCAGTTCATCCTTCAGTCCTGGGCAAACCAGGATGGTTGGTTAGTCAGCCATGGGAAAACTTAAGTGAATGTTTAAGATTTAAACACCATGTCTCCAGTTTCAGCCACGCTAAGCATCCACGTAAATATCTTCTGAAACAAAAAATCTTAAAGAAACACAGGGAGAGAAATAATCTTATATTCAATGTGTGCTATTGAAAAAGGGAAACAGATAGTGTATCCAGAGTTTGTCTTGTAGTCGCAGAGTGGAATAGCCTTGCGTTTTACAGGAGGAATTGCTAACCTGGTCTGCCCATGATGGGTCTAACAATCTTAGCAGCATTCCTTTCCTCAGACAGAAATCATAACATTTGAAAGAGCAACTCATCACAAAACACAAACATCCCCAGCGAGGGACTGAACCTTGTTTTCTGAATTTAATGTTGGCACTCTGCTGTATACATTTAAATGTTTTAGTCTAACACAACTTTTATTGTAAGAAATGCTAACCCCCCCCCCAAAAAAAACACCAAAAAACAAAAACCCACCCAACACACATACACACACACACACACACACACACACACACACACGCATGAAAGGGCGAGTCGTCGCGGGGCCTACGTGGGCTGGCCGCCGGGCCCCATGAGGCACAGCCTGACCACGCTGCTGGTGGCCTCGGGCACCGACTCCCCAGCCCACGGCGGGAGCCCGGCACAGGCCACCCGCCCGCCACCCCTGGACCGGACCCACGAGGCAGCAGCGGCGGCGGGGCGGGGCGCGTGCCCTCGCCCAAGGAGATGGAGGAGGAGGCGATCGCCGGCGCCCCCAGGAACGAGACAGAGGACTTGGACTTCCTGTCTGGGCTGGAACTGGTCGATCTGCTGGACCCCCGGCAACCGGACTGGCCCCTGGAGCCCGGGCTCAGCTCGCCCTTGGGGGGGGGGCTAGGACTGCGCCCTCCATCTTGCCCTGGGTCCTCCATTTTTGGGGCGGCCACCATGTGCTCAGGAGAGTGCCTTCTTCCCGGAAGCCCAGGCCCCTGCTGGCCATGCCCGGGATTTCCTTAAACTAACCAATGACAATCAAGGGACGTGCGCGCCATAGAGATGACCACATACTGTGTAACAAGACCCAACTCGCGCCTGGCCAATCGGCGGGGCCCACAGTCCCCTCCCCTGCCCTTACTATAAAACCCACAATCCCATCAGGCCTCGCTCTCTTTCGGCCACTGGGCTTACCGTTGTTGCATCGGTGAGTGTGGTTGGGGTGCCAAACTAGTTCGAAATGAAGGACTCTGCTTTTGCATCGGACTCGCTGGCTCCCTAATGGGCTTTTTGGGAACCTTGAAATCTGGGCACAACAACACACACACACACACACACACACACACACACACACACGCATTTAAGGGAGCCATACTATTTGTAGTGCTACGGAACATTCTGAGGACTTCTAAGAAATAGATGGTAGAGTAAGTCTTGTTATAAAATGCTAGCCCCAGTGACAGGACCAGAATGCTTCACACATTTTGAAGCATGGCACAAATGATCATTGGCATCAAAATTCAAACTATTATCAAAACGGAGACTAAAAAGCATCCTTTTTATCCTCATAAACCTTTTCATCTGTCTTGCAAAGTGCCAACACAGCAAACCAGAGTCAGGAGGACATCAGCTCCAGATGTCAAGGACTTGTCCACTTACTGCGGCACCCTGGCAGCGAGAACGATCAGGGCTCAATAAATGGGCGAAATATTGAATTAAGGAACTAAAATTAATTTTCATGCAATGGAGAAAAACCCCCCACAAAAACAGGTGCAGAATTTTAAAAGTAAATTATGATAGACGGACTGGGAGCAAGGGTCTATTGTCAGGTGAGGGTTTGAATGTCTAGACGAGAGAAGTCAGAAAGACTCCCTCTTTTGAGTGTGTGCCATTGTTCCAGAGACACACCTCCTATGTGGGACAAGGACATAATTCATCTCCCTGCATAAGGGACTAGGAGGAAACGTGACCCGGGTGCATTATTAATTGCTTTGTTTGTGAGCTCCTAACCATGTAATTGTTTTAACGATTAGCAGGTGGGCTAGAGTTCCAGGTTTGCAGGACTTCAAACTATTGTGAGTGAGGAGATTAGTGAGGGTGAGTGACTCAGGAGAGGGTTCAGGTTGAGACCCCAAGAAAGTTCCTTTACAAACAAACGAGAGGGGGCTTACTGGTAAGTGAGGGGTGAGGAAAAGTGGCATTGGGTTCAGTTCAAGCAAGTCTAAAGTGAGAATTCCTTACTGGAAAGGCTTTTCTTCCTGCATTCCACGGTCAGCCGGAGCTCAGACAGCCACAGGTGCTGCGGATCTAATCCCTTCGCACACCAGGCCCAGCTGGGGGATGCACACCTGAGACACGGCTCAGGCTTCCTGAGACCTGGAGAGGAACCGGCTTTGCCCGGGTCTGCTGCCCTGACCTCACTTCTCTCAACCCAATGAGTAATTAACTTCTGCTCTGCTGCTTTCCTTTGGAACCTCAGGCTGATTGTGTAGTTGTCTCCTTCTCTAAGGTGTCAACAATGCGGTTTCCCAAAAATAGGAATCACCCGTTGCAGGGTGAAGGGAATAGCTACCCTATGAATAGCATGATCATAAAGGCTTCCCTACCACAAATCTGTCCGTTGAGTGTGGACACTGCTGTATGTCTATAATGCTAACTAGTGGCATTCTCTGTTTCCCATGCTCGGTGGTCATCTTGTGATTGAAGCGTCCACTCGTCCACCCTCTTTATATTAGTTTCAAGTTCTAATTCATGCTTCAAATCCTTCTAAATTTCAAACCTTCATGGGACCATCCCATAAAAATAGACAGCACTCCCAACAAACTCCTGTTTCTTGAACATCTGTGATCTTACTATATTCTCATCAGATAGAGCCCACTGGAGTCTTCTTCCAGGAGCTAGGCTACTCCTGGATCATAAATGTTTTACTCAGGAGACTCTGGCCTGAGAAGAGGGGGCCAATGGTACCCTGGTTGGTACAATGAGTGATGTACCTCTCTCAGAGCCCAATGAATAGATCAGGAAAACTCTTGAAAGCTTGTGTAGTCCTCTCCCAATTCAGCATCTTTTCTTGTTAATACAATTCTTAATAGATTCTGAAAGCCATGAGAGAAAGCTTAAACATGCTAGGCAGCCTCTGGCCCTGAGAGGAATGCACCCAGCCTGACCCCTGGTCTCTCTATGGCAAACATCCATTGAGCATTGACCCTGTGCCAAACAGTGCATCATGATGTATGGCACCCAATGAACCCTCGCACCAATATCTGCTGTGCCAGCTGGGGAAACGGCGATACAGAGAGGCAATTAACCTGCTCAAGGCCTCACAGCCAGTAAGAAGCAGAGCTGGTGTCTGAACCAAGGCTACAGGGCTCTAAGATCTAGGCTCTTAACTGCCATACCATCTGCTGCTTTATTGACATAAAGTTGAACAGAATCCTCCAGTCCTTTGTCCTCAACAGACTTCCTGTGCACTTTTCACCAGAATAGTATCGCTAGATAGTGTCCCTAGGATAGTATCTTTGCTCCCCTGCTACATACATGAAGCTTCTCAGACCAGATTAACTGAATCCCAGGTTTGTGTATAGTCAATACTGTGTAGAGAGGTCCAGTCTGTGTTCTTTTCCAAGGCTCCAGAAGCTAACCATCCTGATGTTCAACAATCCACCTCCCCCTCCTTACCTTTTCAGCTGCCAAAGTCTTGTTGTATTGATAGCTATTGTGTCTCCATGAGTTCCAGCTTTCACTCAACAGTGCTGTCCGCTGCAGTGGCACAATAGTCAGTTTGTCTGTCTGTCTTGTGTCTCTCACCATATGTATGAGTCTATGGGACACACATGTATAAATATATGTATATTGGAACTTCGAAAACACTAGACGAAGGTTTCACAGATCATCTCATTTAATTCTCACAACAGCCCCGTGAAGTAGGTACTCTCTTTTTTAAAAAATATATTTTATTGATTTTTTACAGAGAGGAAGGAGAGAGATAGAGAGTTAGAAACATCGATGAGAGAGAAACATTGATCAGCTGCCTCCTGCACACCTCCTGCTGGGGATGTGCCCACAACCAAGGTATGTCCTTGACCAGAATCGAACTTGAGACCCTTCACTCTGCAGGCTGACGCTCTATCCACTGAGCCAAACCAGTCAGGGCTAGGTAATCTCTTTATACCCACATTATAGAGAAACAGAGGGCAAGGGGTCCCATAACCAGCCCATGGCACACGGCTAACACTGGCCTGGGGACTCCACTGCTCTCTGACTCCAGAGCCCCCAGTGAGGCTGCCTGCATTCCCCGCAGGGCGATCCGTAAGTTGCCATGTTATATGTGTGGCCATACTGAGTGAGCTCTCCAGTCCTTCCTCTTTAAGAGCAAGCACAGTATTTACAAATTATTTCAGTAAAACGCATCCATTCCAGTCAATATCACCAGGGGAATTGTCAATTCCAAAGGAATCAAACCCAGTTTCCATTTTTATTTGCAACTCACCGATTAATTTCTTGTCATTTAAAAAAGCGGAAGAACGATATCTGCCATCTAGGCTTATTGTGAGGATGATTTAAAGTAAACATGACTGTGCACCCTATACGGCACTCACGGGATGCCCTCAGTAAATGTGAACCTTCCACAGCATCATCATTATCATGAATGACCTTGCAAAGTAGCTGCAAAATAATTGATTATATCCTATGTGATAATTCATACTTTTTAATATATATATATATTTATCTTTATTGATTTCAGAGAGGAAGGGAGAGGGAGAGGAGCGATAGAAACATCAATGATGAGCGAATCATTGATTGGCTGCCTCCTGCACACCCCACACTGGGGATCAAGCCTGCAACTTTGGGCATATGCCCTTGACTGGAATCAAACCATGACCTCTTGGTTCATAGGTTGACACTCAACCACTGAACCACACCACTGGGCAAAAATTCATACTTTTAAAATCTGAGGCACCTTTGATAATGTATTTTTTAATTTATGAATAAGAAAATATTATAAAATATTTTCCATGTCCAAATTCCCCTGCAATTTTGATTCCAACTTACTCCATCATCTCCATCCTTTCCCCATTTTTATACAAATAGAACGTTCCTTCAACGAATCATGGAAGTTTTAAATAGCCATTTAGATCCACAGTTTAAAACATTAACTTTACGAGAGTCTACCCCATAACTGTGCCTTTTGACTTACAGGCAATCTTTTCTTCCTGTCAGTAAAAGACAGCAAATTAAGTCTCAGAATGCTACCTTTTAGAAAGATATCATGGTGCATGACAAGTCACAGGGGGAGAGGGATGCTTAGAGTGCCAGGTTGTCTGAGGGCTGCAAAGCAAACACATCGTGGGGGCGGGGGGAGGGGGGACAGGAGGACAGTGAGGAATGGCGATTAGATGTGACCCAAAGAGGATAAAACCCAACTGCAATGGGCTAAACACATAAATTGCTATTAAATCACAGCTTTTATTTTCCCTGCCTTTGCCCTTAGAACGTTTGGTTTCTCAGTAAATGAAAGGAATCATTTGAAGTAGGGCCTGGAGAAGGCAGGCCTCTGACCTCTAGCTCGACCACAGAGATCAAAGGCAGGCCCCATGTGTGTGAGATATTATCTTTTCCAGGCAAGTGGGCACGCTGTTTTGTGATGCAGTAGTGTGGAAACAGACTAATAGCCGGGCTAGTGACCGCTGGGAGGGGCTGACTGCCGTGGGCGCTGAGCGCGGGAGAAGCGGAAAGAGCATCTCCCTTCTGATGCGTTTTGTTTTGCTCTAGTTCTCACAAATCCTTTAGCATTTTTGTTGTTGTTCTTAATTATGCTACTTGTGACTTTAGTCCAAATTATGGTTTCATGTTTGCAATGAATGTTTATCCCAGCAAATGTGTTCCTTATTTTTTTAACCTCTCCAATTTTAAATGTAATTAGTTTGTTTTGTTTTGCAAGGCAAGGCTCTTGAATACAGGCTTTCATGTTGATAAGGTATATGACTAAATCTTTATGAGTACAAATTATATTGAAATGCCTTTTGTTAAATCTCAGCATGAAAATAGGTGGCACTATTGCCAACAGCCATAAAGCCTTTCACTGTATGGGAAATTATGCTTCTCTTTCCCTGTATTGTTGAGAGAGAGAGAGAGAGAGAGAGAGAGAGAGAGAGAGAGAGAGAGAGAGAGAGAGAGAGAGAGAGAGAATTAACCCTGGGGCAGAGAGAGAGAGAGAGAGAGAGAGAGAGAGAGAGAGAGAGAGAGAGAGAGAATTAACCCCGGGGCAGCTCTCCCTTCTTTCTGGGCCACTGCTGTGTTGACAGGAGGCCTGTTGTCAGTCCCCGGGAGTCATCGCCAGCTTAGAAGCTTTCAGGATCTTGGCCTACACACTGTCCTTCATCAGGCTGATCATTAATGTTCCTCAAAAAGAGAGCAAAACAGAACTGAGGTGAGATGGATTTCAGCCCACGTGGTTGAACTTGACCTTTAAATCATTTTTTCTCAGCCACTCTCGGTAATAGCTCCACGGGTAAGCCAGAGGCTTCCACCGGCCCAGGTAGTGTTACTGCCCTTCCACCTCCTTTGATTTCTTTCTCCTTCTTTCTCTCTCCCTTCCTCTCTGGTCCTCACCCTCTCTCTTCACTCTTGCTCTTGCTCTTGCTCTTGCTCTCTCCCAACCTCTCTCTCTCTTTCCAACTTCTTTGCCCCAGCAATTTATTGAATGGGTCCAGCTAGCATTGTCACGGGAAAAAAACACACCCAATTAACAGACACAGATTCCCTTGATTAGTATGCTCATCAAGTTTCCTATTCCTACTTGGTGGTTTATCCTTGTCCCTGTTTTGGCAGCACATACACACACACCCTTACAACACACACAATGCACACTTACCCACACACACTAACATGCATGGCAACATATTCACTAACACATATACAGCAACACACACCAACATACACAACAACACATGTACTAGCACAACCAAACACTCATGCTCTAATTTATATGAACACACAAAACATACTAACACATACACGTGCCATCACTAACACTAATACACATCCTCTAACATATGCTAACACATGAACACATAGTAACCCAGAGCAACACACTAACACATGCACATGCCAGCACTAATACACTAACACACTAGTACACATGCTAACACACTAACACATAGTAACACAGAGAAACGCTTATACCAGCACACACACTAATAAACGTAGCGGCACGCACAGATGCAGAAAAGTCACTTCTGAACCCAGGAACCTATTTTTTCGTTAACCTGCTGGCAATCTTCGGGGGGAGATTCAGACTGCTGGACAGTTTAGGAGGTGATCTGTTCTGTCCTGATAACTGAGCTGAGAGGAATTATCACTCTCCTTGTGAATAGCAATTACTATTAAAATATTGTTGAAGCCGACAAACTCTGACAGAAGTGTGGAAACAAAGTGCATTCCAGCTAAAATACAGGAATGTAAGAGGCTTCCTGCTTTCAGGTGGCCCCAGGAGGAGTGTGCCTGTACTTGAGGGCTTTACAGAGGACAGATTTAAGCATTGAGCTGGTAGTCCTTAGGAGCCAAGTAGGAGATTATTCCTGCGAGCATAGAAGTCGTAATGTTTAGGCACCACCAGAGAATGGACAACTAGCACTATCGTTTTATCTAAATAAGTGGATTTACATTAGCAACTTTTAAACTCTTTCGAGTGAACTGGTATGGAGTAAGTTAATACAGCGTCTATTATACTGGAGGAAAAAGTGATCTGGTGTTTTCCCTGCCCCCTAGTGTCTGTCTAGACGATTTTAGACAAAAGAAACTCATTAGCTCTTGGAGGTGTTGAATGAAGAGTCACTTGGGGTTGGTTGAAGGGTCGGGAAGAAACGGAAGTCAAAGGGCTTGAAGCAAAAGGCCTGTGCTTCCCAGGATCTGAGATCGGGGATGTGCTGCGTGTAGAAACCACCTTCAGAATAATTGTGCAGCCGATGGGGGAAGGGGGCTCAATGGCTAAAATCAAAGGGAATTAGTTTTCTTCTAAGTTTTTCTCATCATCTCTTTCCTTCAGTAGAGTATAAACTAAAACAACTCTATTATTTTAATACATTTATATTTTATCTTTCCTAAGAAAGAAAATTATACAATTACACTTTTCATTACTCAGTCACTTAAACAATCATATTTTATTCTAAAGGAACTAACCCACAATATTATTTCAATAATATCCTTGGGAGCCATGCTGTGGGCACTAGGCTGGGTGTTTTATAAGCCCCCTTAGAAGAAGGGCCATTTTTCTTCTTCTGGAATAAATTCCTGCTGCCTCCGAGGGTGACCTGTGCTATCCAGAGCATGATGCCAAAAAGCCAGTTGTGCCTTTCCAAGACAGCCTTTTAATGCTCACTGCTGCTCCATCCGGGGCAGAGATGCTCTGTTATTAGAACAGTTAATTCAAAATTTTTACTCATAATAAAAGGCAATTTGAGAAGAAATTGACTATTAGTTAATAAAGTATAAAGAATGTTTTACTTGGCAAAAATTAGCGAGTAAAACCCCAAACCCCATTTTAATGACCTTGTGAGCTCACGTCTTTGACTTTTATGGAGTTTTTGCTGAGGTCCCTTCTTCATGGCTCCATGGTATGGAGACAGGCTTCTGCCACAGAAACGAGGTGCTTCATCTGTTCACTTGCCCCTTTTCCCAGTGAGCAGCGACTCCCTGAAGAGAGGCAGCAGTTGTCCTGTGTGTCCTCAGCTCCTGGCATAGTGTCCAGAGCACAGCAGAAAGTCAGTAAATGCTCCCTCAGGTACATTGTATTTCATTCCAGAGGAAATGGAGGTGAAATCAGTTGATTGGAATCCTAGGGATCTGGTAGTTTATTTTTAGCCACTGCATACCAATTCCTATAGCTGTAAGACTTGGACCTTAGAAAGAAATAATGAATAATGATTTATATTGTGATTTGAGATCTTGATGTAATTTGTGGATTCATCAATTGCTAATTGGCTTTAAAATAGTTACTGCTCTTAAAGTGTGCATATATTATTTTGAGGACACTCTGTATATTTGTGGTAAACTAATGGAACTGTGCAGCCAAAAATGTATGATCACACTGGTTTAGAGAATTGGACTAGATGATAGAATTTTTGGTGTTTCTTTTAAGATGAATGAAAGAATACAAACGTTCATTTATTTAACTAATATACGAGAACCTTCTATATGCTGGACACTGTTCTAAATATTAGGCATAAGCATACAAAGATAAATAAGACATATTTGTCTCTCTCAAAGAGCTTGCAATCTAATAGAATAGAAGAGATTTCAAGCTGTACAAATAAATGCCACTTCTCCCATGAAGGTTTTGCTGGTTCATCTTTTCTCTCCTTGAACCACTACAGTGCTTTATGTCTCTTGGGCCAGTTTAATACAGTTAGTTAGGAATGAATATTGTTACATTTGGCCGCATGTAACAATATTCAACTAACAGTAGCTTAAACAGCCACGACTTTGTGTTTCTCACAAGGCTGGAGTTAGGCCCTTGCTAATTTTGATTCCGCTGATCCCTGGTATCATCAGGCACTATGGTTGTACCAGACTTGTTATGTTGGCTTTTCATTCTTGTACGTACTTGTTGCCTCTTGACACAAAGTGACTGCCGCATCTCCAAATTTCAACTTTCATTCCAGATAGGAAGATAAGGGAAGGACAGCAAAAGATTCTGCCTATTTTTATTTGGGAAGCAAAAACTTCGACAGACTTTTTCTCAGCAGACTTGGCCTTGCATCCTTTGGAGAAAACTGTGTCACAAGGCCACCCGTAAATGCAAGGCAGGTCACAAATCAAGCATCTGGATTTCTGGTTTCTAAACTAGATTAGGAGAACAAAGGAAAAGAGGATTGGCAATGGTGTGTTGAGAGAGTCAATCCCTAGTGTCAGCCACAGGCACTGAGAATAGATTCCTTAATATTTTAGATATCGGTGGGAGCTGATTTCCTTTTTTACTAAAGCAAAAGCTCCTTGATACAGGATATCCCTTCTGTTGCAGTAAATATCTGTTGATTGAATGAATCAATAAATACATTTAATTACATTAGGACAGGAGAAAAGTGGATACTTTCTAGCTTGCTAAATCCAGTTCCCAATACACTGAATGAAAAGAAGGTTGGTTTGCAAACCTCAGGAGGGAAGGTTTCCTGTTTTAAACTTCCTGGGTTCTATAGAACCTAACACTTTGCATACACAACATCAGGTGCTCAGTTAAGACATGCCGGATGCTGAATACAGTGAACTAGCTGATCATGGGGCAATTCTACATCCCAGCATAAATGAAGCCACCGGTGATTAGGACAAAAAGCTGCAGCTTGATCCTAGGGATATTAAATCAACAGATACTTAACTTTTGAAAACCTTTCCATTTCATAAACGTAGCATCAATTTCAGTTTGTTTCAGGTGTAATAGTATGAATTTTCTGTCAAAGACTTAATTTACAATCCCTGACCCCAAATTTAAAAGATCCCCATTGGATGCCATGTGAACTGCTAATCCCGCATTATCACTCATGTTTGGGATAAAGGTGCTATAATTGTCTATTTTAATTATGAGCCCCCATAGGTGTTTCACAAACAAAGTCAGCAGATCATGTGGCGGAGCAGAGAGCCGATTTACAATTAAGATTTTAATTGGAAAACGCTCTTTCGTTGTCTAACCCATGCTCATTATTCAGTCAGAGGTTGAGGGCACTGGGGAGGTCACAGAGGCCTTTGTCCTGGACCTCCTCTCATGACTTCCCCTAAATCATTTCATCCCACAGAGAACAGATCTGTCCTCATGGCCCTTTGAGAGGGCGCCGTGTCCTTAATAAGTTAGTGCGAGGCTAGAGAAGCTCAATTTCAAACAATTATCCTTCCTTCCAACACAGATCCCACTTGCTGCATTGTATTCATTTTTATTTCTCTGGCAATAGGAGAGTTGGGAAATCGCTCTAATTATACAGTCTCAGTGTGAAAGGATTCGCATGAACGGTGCTGCTTCTTTCCTTGTTCTTAAAGCTCAAGCGCACTAGTCACTTACCTTCTCTCTTAAGAATTAATTTTCGATCCCTCACTCATTCTTCAGATTGATATTCCCCAAGTCTGCTTCGGGTTTTCTTTAACTATTTGCAGTGCTAGAGCCAGGCCTGCACATACTGCTTTCTGTCTGAGTGGACATTCACACAGTCCTTGTGTGACTCCTCCAACATAATCTTGAAATCTCAGTTTGGGGCTTTAAATTATACCTCTTAGCTATTTCTTTGTACTTAGCCTTGAGAAATCAATGCATTCATATTTACACTTAAGCTTCTTAGATTGTTTCGGGGCAGGGGGGATCCTCAATAATTTTTATCTAAGTGATTATATTTTTCAGTTGTAAAATTTCCATTTGGTTCTTCTTTATGTCTTCTCTTTCTTTGCTGAAACTGTCCACGTTCTCATTTGTTTCAAGCATAGCCATAATTGCTCTTTCAGGCTTTTTTATGATGGCTGGTGTAAAATCTTCACAGGGAATCCAATATTGTGTCACCTCAGTGTTGGTGTTTGTGTTGATTGTCTCTCCTCATTCAATGGCTCAAAAGACTAAGATTTTCCTGATTCTTGGTTTGATGTGATTTCTATTACATCCCGGACACTGGGGGTGTTAGCACCTTAGAAGACTGTAGGCCTTATTTATCTTGTTTCAGCAGGCCTCCGCTGACACTACTAGTGGGAAACAGGGCTCCACCTCTTTGGCAATGGGTGGGGTTGGGGTTTAGCTTCCCATGGGCCTTGCTGACAGGGGTGGGTGGGGACCTGCAGCCTGTGTGGGGTGCAGCAGGAATTGTGGAAGAGATCTGTCCTGATGGGCTGCCTTTCTTCCTTCCTGGTCTCCTTGAGGCTTTATCCTCTCTACCTGCTGATGTTCCCGAGTCTCAGGCTTCTCTGGGGCCCAGGCCTATTGGCAGACACATACTTGAAGGTCGAGTGCTACTGCATACATCGCAGGCAGAGCCCAGATTTCTTCTTTGTGGGCCCGCAGGAATGATTGGACTCTGACAGTCTGGAATTTGTATGCCTCCAGGAAGGCATGGTTCTCCACAGCCTGAGTGCACCTTAAATGGGCTGCAATATCTATATATATAAAAAGCCTAAGCAACGCGCCAACTGGCCGGTACTATGACACGCACTGACCACCAGGGGGCAGATGCTCAACTCAGGAGCAGAAACCACAGGCATGGAAACATGGAACAGGCTGATGAATCTCAGAGGGAAGGGGAGAGGGGGGAAAGACATTAACCAAAGATCTTATATGTATACTAGAGGCCTGGTGCATGGATTTGTGCACTGGTAGGGTCCCTCAGCCTGGCCTGCAGGGATTGGGCCGAAACCAGCTCTCTGAGATCCCCTGAGGGGTCCCGGAGTGTGAGAGGGCACAGGCCAGGCTGAGGGACCCCCCCACCAGTGCACAAATCTGTGCACCAGGCCTCTAGTTTCATCATAATGGGGTTCTAAAACCTGTTGATTTTTCTCTCTGGAGAGGCCAACTGAAACTGTGGGCTGGCAACATGAGGGTGTTTGAAAGACACCAGCTCCACACAGGCCACCTCATCTCTGGTGCCGACTGCT
The DNA here is from genome assembly GCF_014108235.1 of Myotis myotis. Classification (NCBI taxonomy): domain Eukaryota; kingdom Metazoa; phylum Chordata; class Mammalia; order Chiroptera; family Vespertilionidae; genus Myotis; species Myotis myotis. Next base: position 38,229,482 of record NW_023416320.1, on the reverse strand, counting down.
TCGCAGACCTGCTGCAGGTCCTGGGTCATAGTGACGTGAGCCATGGGGGCTCCCACCCCCAGGACCTGTCTGAAGTTTCTTTTGTTGTCATCATAAAAATTGTTTTTCATTTTTATGTTTTTCATATGTCCTCAATGTTGGGTTATAGTTATTACTGTTTTTAGTGTTCAGCACGTAAAAATATTTCTGTGATATTTTTGCTAAACATATACATGTATTTTTTTAACTTGATAAGCATAGGTAACCTGTGTGATGAAAATATATTTTTCTTATTTCACTAAATTTTCTCCTTCTGGTTCTTGGGATCTCCAGTTCTAGCATTTATGACTCTTTTAAAGGTTAATTTTTAAATTTAGATTTTTACATCCTCCCACACTATTTTACAAAATCAGATTTAGTAATGTTTTAATTAATTAATTTATGAGCTATTCTTGAAAACAGGCTCCAGCAGGAAACAAGGCTAAGTTTATTTGTGTACCACTCACTCCTACAATTGTTCCCACATCCAGATGTGCACATAGGCAAACATTCAACAATTTATTTGGCACAAATTATGTGCTAGACGATTTGAACAGTAAGAATTGTGTGCCTAACTCTGAATTTCCAGCCTGCTTGGTAGAGGAAGAATTGAAACAGGTATAGACATTTTCTTTATATTAATTAATTTAGTTTTTAAAACATTTATTATTAACAAGTTGATTACCTTAAAAACAAACATCGAAGAACTCCTCTTACTTGGAGACTTCTAGCAAGTAACATCTTGTTCATTTTTGCTGTAGGTCTTGCAGCACTTTGTAATTCCTAAAACAAGTAAACAAGTGTTGAGGGTTGGGGAGAAAGAGAGAGAGAGAGAGAGAGAGAGAGAGAGAGAGAGAGAGAGAGAGAGAGAATGAATATGAGAATGGGAACTTTAAATTTTTGTGGAAATGGTTAGCTAAAGGTTCCTGCTGGCCTTCATAGTCTGGGTGGCTGAAAAGTAGTTGCCCAATCAGGGACTACATTTTCCAGCATTCTTTGCATCTAGGTCAGACTGTATGACTGAGTTCTGACCAATGGCATGTAGAGGAATGGGATTTGTGCCCCAAACACCTCCATTCTCTTCTTTCCTTAGTGAATATTATGCTTTAGGGTTACTTTGGGAGCCACATGTTGAGGGTGGTGGAAACACAGGACTGAAGAAGCCTGGTCCCTGAATGACCACTTGGGGTACAACCGCCTGACCAGGACAAACCCACCTTGGACTGTGATGGAGAGGAAACAAGCTTCCATTTATTAAGCCACCGAAAGATTAGGGTGTGTCTCTACAACAGTTAGTGTTAGCTTTGTAAATACACAGTCCGTATCACACTATAAACAATGGAGCAACAAGAGGAGCCACCTGACCACTCTTGTGATGTGTACATGAAATTTATATTCCTGCTCTGCTGCCCTTAACTATTTGGGGAGTGGGAAAGAATCCTTCCACATTTATAGGAGATTGAAGTTATAAATTTAGTGTAGAGTATTAGTACAATATTGCCTCAAGTTTGAAGTAAGTCAGTGAATTTGAAGCTCTTTAAAGTTCTGTAGTATAGATCATGACCTGATGCCATTATTTATCTTACTAAGAATGGCCCACTGGATTCCTGTGAATTTCTTGTGCAAACCTGTCTCTCTATTTCAGATTAGTTATGAAGAGCTTTTATTTTAAGGCATTCACCTTGGAATTTTGTTTAAAGCAATAGGAACAATTGCTTCAAATAGACACTTAAAAAAAGACCTTGCAAATGGATCTTTTTTCCTTGATATTAAACCCACCTGCTTCACAAAATACAAACTTCACACAACATATTTTATGGTACATTTTCCCCCAAATTTTATATACTGGATACGTCGTAACTAGAAAAAATACGCTTGCATGAGGCCACTCTCCACCACCCACTCTGTGTATAGCTGGAAAAGTCATAAACAGTCCTTGGACACTGCAACATGATCTTTCAATCTGCAATAGCTGACGACAATTTTCTGCCTGATTGGAAGAATAATGTCTTAAAGGAAATTTCAGAGTCAGCCTTGGACAAACTCCGCTGTTGGTGACATCTGCCTTATTACCAATAAAAATGATGTATTGTGTAATAGCAAATTACTCAGCAAACAATTCCCAGAGATCACCTTGCTATGGAGTGTGAAACAGAACTACTCCCTTTCCTGAATGTCAGGATTTTTACAGAGGAGAAATGACCTACCACCAGTTACTCGATGGGAAATGCCCCTCTTCAAGAGATATATGATGTTGAACTTGACATACTTGGTACCCATGGAAAAAGTAAAATAAAACCATCAGTTCAGTTGTTGCAGAACTTAGTAGAATATATGTGTGTATATATATATATATATATATATATATATATTCACACATGTATATTCGAATAGTATTCTATAGTGAATATACATTGACAGTAAATATATATAATATACAAAAATGCAGTGAGTATATATATACACACTTCTGAAAAACTCACATGCAATCAACAAAGTATGCTTCAAAAGTACACTATCTCAGCAACTGTGTGTCTTGAATAAATATTATGACTGCAAACCGAGTCAAAATATCCTAGTGAAGAAAAATTTGAGGTGAAGAATTTCCTGAACTAACTGGGATGTCTCACTGCCCAAACGTTGTCAGAATAAAATAAAAGCAAAACGAAAACAAATTAAACACTTTTAAAATTTCTTGTCTTACTGACTTAGATAGGTTTGGGAATCATCACTAAAAAAAATTAATCCTGGGCAAATACTAGTATATTAATTGTCATAAGACCTACATTGAAGCGATTAAGAGTTGCCAACTGTCCTATCACCAAGTATATGAAAACTTTTCACCAAAGAAAGGAATGTGAGTGCCTTAATTGTACCTTAACGCTTGTTTCTTGCTCATAATGGGGGCACTTTACACTTGTCCACCTAAATCTTTGTGTTTAATGAATCTAGAGAGTAGCATGTTCTTTCCCAAACCTTGGAATGCACTATGATGGGTGTGTTGAAGAAAGTCTTCCCATAGCCTAAAAGGACGCTGGCCCTTTAACTTTTAACACACTTCCCTAATTAAGCATTTTAGGCTCCAGACTTTAACAGCTGTCTGCAGCTGTTGAAAAGTGATTTATCATTGTCAGAGTTCGTGACCAAAACATTAAAAGAATTTTTTTTAATGTTTGGAACGGTAACTTTCATCTATAGCCATTTATCCTCTTTAATGCTTTCTTATTCACAGTAGCTATAAAAAATGAAAGAAAAATATTTTACTGAATAATTTAGAATTTTATTTTCCTCACACAGAATACTCAAATGATTTGGAAGATCTTTTGTGTAAGAGAATATTGCTCTGAAAAATATTTGTTTTGCTTTATGGAGAAAAGTGTGGAGTTTTGCGTAAAAGTCTTTTGATGAAAATCTGATTTTATTCATGTATGGGAAATTTTTTAAAATTCTAAAATGCTCAAGGAAATCCAAAACCATTTCCCTGTTTTTGAAATAATGAAAGAATATTTTTTTCTTTTTTAACTAATGTTAAAAAAGTAAAATAAGAAGACTTCCACATCAAAAATTCAGTGTTTTTATAGTGCTATGTTTTGTTTTTAAAATAAGCCTTTTTAACATTAAAAAATTGCAAGTAGAAGGATTTATAGCCTCAGGTTCATCTTCTACTATGGATTATGTGTCCACTCATCTTGGAGAAACTCAACTGAATAGAAGTTTTTTAAAATTTCACTTCTTACTCTCTTCTCTTTTCTATAACTATTTGCACTTATTTGGGGTCCAATACTAACTCAGTGTGTTATTCAGCTATTTAATCAACAAGCAATTCTTGGAGTGCCCACTATATGCCTGTGGTGCCCAGAGGCAGAAATGTGTCCTAAGATAGGTGCTCCCAGCCCACCGGGCACTCACAGTTCCTTTATACTGAAAGACTATGTGAACCACACTTTTCCAATCAGAGTGGCAACATAGGCATCGATCACAAAAATCATTTCGTTGTTTACTTTTTCAAAGTTCTGTGAAATGAGCATTTTCTGTTTCACTCTGGAAGAGACGTGAACACTGAATCAGAAATCCATTTACATCCTTCCCAACGTTAGTGCAGAGACGTTAAGATGTCCTTCAAAGAATCCTCCCCTAGACCCCCTTTCTGTCATGGGCAGTGAAATGAGATTCAGGAATCTTCAAGTTCTTAAACCAAAGCAGTAAAAAATGAACCAACTAGATTTAATCAAAGTGGCTAATTCCTCACCTGGCACACAGTTGACTCCCCCAGGCCCCTAAAGCCTCGGAGGCAAATGCGTGGACACACATGTGTCAGGCACTCAGTGACCAGTGAAGTGGGGGAAAAAGTGAAATGTTAATAAAAGGTCTCCACGAAGCTCCCACTGAACTGTGGGCGAAGTGGGGACAGGAGAATGAAGAGTGTGTGTATAGCCTGAAAAATATCAGCTAGCTCAATTGGGCGTGACAACTCCTTCTTGACAACTTGCCTTAAGTGTCTCTTATTTTGAGTTCAGCTGTGGCTTCTCCGAGGAGTGAGAGAGAGAAGAGAGAAAGCAGCAGCCACAGGGAAGTGTGCCTCCATCTGCTTGCCTCCCTGAGGAAAAGACAGTTGGCCTTTGTAATTCTTTGGCCATAGATCTGTCCTCCTAAAGAGAATAATTTGCTTGAGCAACTTCCTGTTTTAAAGACACTCCCTGGGGCGTTAATGGCCCTGAATTATAGAAGCGACAAAAAGCCATAAGACTGTTTAGCATAATATTCCCCAGGTTCTTACATGATCTCACTTATATGTGGAATTGAATGAACAAAATAAACTGATGAACAAAGTAGATCTAGAGACATGGAAGCATGGAAGGCAGCTATGCTCACCACTATACCACCAACGCAAGACATGGAAGCATGGAACAGACTGTTCAATCTCAGAAGGAAGATGGATGGGTGGGAAGAGATCAACCAAATAACTTGTATGCATATATGCAAAACCCATGGACATAGACAGTAGGGTGGTGAAGGCCTGGGGTGGGAAGCAGGGGTGGGTTAGAAGGGGTCAATGGGGGAAAGGGGGGCATATGTAATATTTTCAACAATAAATATATATTTTTAAAGCCATAAGACTGTTAAAGCTGCAGACTCCAGATTAACCATGACCTGAAAACTCCTCAGAAAACAGAAGGCGCATTAAGAGAGGCTAAAAGAAACTCTCACATTAGCTCTTAGTTGTCTTCTTCTACTTCCCAGTTTAAGATTGATAGTGGCATTGTGATATATCCACTGACTTCATAGGCTAATGTGAAATCGCTTGGTCATTTCCCCTTCTGCATGAAGAGATGGGGTTGCCCAGGAAACCCTCTTCGTTGTTTATTACCATGGTCTTGCACTCCAATGGCCAACTAGGAAGTGATTTGAGGTACAGTGGGTTAGGCTGGGAGGAATGGAAACCTTATAAATTTGCCTGGTGAGGTCTCGTTATTTTAAAAAGTTGACGAAGGCTTCCGTTTTAAAGAGAGTCATCATGGTAGAAAGCTTTACAAGTGCTGCTGGCACCTGGAGGAATTATGTCTAAGAGGAAAGGCATTGGGGTAGCAGGATTTAAAAAAGTAAAAAGATTTTTTAAAAAGACTCCCTATAAAAAAATACCACAGGAAATGTAGTAAATTTCATCTGTAGCCTTCTCTAAGGACCAGCTAAATATGTCAAGCGAACTAGTCTCTCCCCTTTTTTTTTTTTTTTTAAGGGAAGGAATTAGAGCATTAACATGCTCAAAAAGAACACTTCATAAGACATAGCATCACAAGAGTGACTGTATGTGTCTGAAATTATAAGTAAATTGCTAAGAAACGCCTGCGTGAACTTTGGTTTACATAAATTCAGTTGTTGAATGTCATTTTGGAGGAAGAACGTGTTTGTAGTTCAATTCCTAAATCAGAGGTTTGTTTCATACATTAATTTGCCTAAAGGCTCACTTCCTTTGACCAATCTATAAATCCCAAATTACCTATACAAGTGAAGACAAATACGTGAGAAAAAAAGATGCTCGGAAATTTGTGGGTAGAAAGATCTTTTTAAAAACAAAGTGTGTAGAAGCCTTGATAAGGTAAGAAGAGTCTAAAGTGTAATTTAGTCCCAGAAACCAGAAATCTAAAATCCTTTAATTATATCATAAGACGTGGCTTTTTTTTCCCAGAAAGAATTTGGTAAGTATATGTGAGTCTCTTGTGTGTTATGAAACATCCTATAGATATGAGACATCGCTGTGCTTATAGATCCTGGGGAGGAAGCAGGGTCCCCTAAATAGAAGAATCAAAGCTGCAGTCAGTCTGGCTGTGAAAGCGCCGGCAGCGTTAGTGAGAAGGGGTAAACAAAGGATGAAGTGCTGGACCTCTGCTAGACAAAGGAAAATAAACTTACAGTAAAAGTGTTGTTCAAAAGCTCAAGAGAGACTTCCAATGAATGCTAACACTGATGTTATTCCAGATGGTAAAACGAAAAACCCCTTACCAGGGCTAATGGGAAGTGATCTGTTAAACAAAACATGGAAACATCTACTTCAAGGTAACCCACAGACCAGGAATCTTCCTAAATATATATATATTTATTGCTATCAGAGAGGAAGGGAGGGGGGAGGAGAGAGAGAGAGAGAGAGAGAGAGAGAGAGAGAGAGAGAGAGAAAAATCAATGATGAAAGAGAATTATCAATTGGTTGCCTCCTACTGGGGGTTGAGCCTGCAACCTGGGCATGTGCCCTGACCAGGAATTAAACCGTGACCTCCTGGTTTACAGGTCTACACTCAACTACTGAGCCACACTGGCCTGGTGAGACATGGAATCTTGTTCCCCAGCTCTCATTGATTGCTAAAGCAACAGGTTAAGAAAGATTCTGAAGCGACATCTTAACTCATCAGGAAAGAGAGCCAAGATCAAGTGATGATGCCTGCCTTGGCAAAGAAAAGGGCGTAGGAGTTCAATTCTGAGTAGGGGAATGGAGTAAGGGTGAACTGAGAGCAGGGTTGGGCTCAACCAAATGGTGAGTGGGTATTCTCTGTTTTCTTTTCCAGAATATTGATGGGTATATGAGAGATTGCTAGAGATGTGCAGAATTGGGAAGAACATACATTTCTACCTAGAACCGTAAAATCTTGAAAAGTTCGCCTGACTGCTGATAGTGTCAAAGTCAGATATTCAATATAGTATCAAAAATGGCTATAGGATCAACTGTTAACAGACCTCTTTCCCTGGACAAGGAGTGGGTCTATAGAATATAGTTTCCATTTGCAGATATATGTTTCAGCTCTCCTTCCTCACCCTACTGACTTACTGATATCACCCAAGACACTGTCCTTAGGGACTGCCTAAGAGGGTTCCCTTGCTTTGTGGCTTCGGGGGGGCGGGTCTCCAATCCAATCCATCTATGGGAGGTGTTGAGAAGAAGTCAGTAGGTCAGAGGGGGAAAGGAGGAGCAAGATGTCAGTTCTCTCTCTGCTTGGCCACAGGTTGGCAGTGACTAGAATTCTGTACTAAAGACCATGTCTCCTCTCTGAGTGTTTTCCTGTACATCTTCAGCTCCAGCTCTCTCTGGATTCCAATAAAGCTTCCCTCCTTTTCCTCCCCTTAACTTAGCAATAGTAATGGCTTCCTACTCTTGCTAACTACCAGGAGCTCATGGTGCCTGTTGGTTTTCCACATTTTATGAATAGTTCCTTTGTTAAACTCTATTCAGTTACCCATTGGGATGTAACATCTCTTGTCCTCCCAAGGTTGATATAGGAGCCCAAAGACACTCTCCATTGTTGAGGGCTATAATAGGTATAGGTCAGGACATGAGGGAGCTTTAAGACTCCCTTTCACAATTTCCATAATGGTCCTTCTATGATACTGACAACTGATGTTGTCTCAACAAACTGTAAAGATTCTAGAAATGAAATTTCAGTATCCTTTCCCTTTCAACAAGATGACATCCCCAGCCCCCAAACACACACACACACACACACACACACACACATACACACACACACACACACACCAGCTCATCCTATATAAAAATCTGGATTTGCACTGCACAGCAGGATTTAGCAGTGTTTGCCCATAGGCAACATTATCCACCTTCCCTACCAATGTTCTTGAGCCAGTGAAATCCAATTAAAATTTTCATCAAAGGCAATCTGAAGGAGAAAGGAAGTCATAACATATGTAACATAAAATAACTTGTTAACACAACAATATAGTGAGTGGAATATTTCTATTGCTCCAAAATTGGTATGTAAGACCCAAAACTGAAACCACAAAAGTGTCCAAGTACCCACATTGTACAGAAGAATACAAATAATTGGCACCAGAGATCTCTGCCAGAATTATTACACAGCAGCCTAGTCATTTCTTTTTAATTAAAAAAAACTTATTGATTGAGAGAGAGAGAGAGAGAGAGAGAGAGAGAGAGAGAGAGAGAGAAACATTGATTTTTGGTTCCACTTATTTATGCATTTATTGGTTGATTCATTGAACCTGCATCCTTGGCATATGGAGACAATGCTCTAACCAACTGAGCTAGCTGGCCAGGACATATAGCAGCCTAGTCTTGACACAGCCCCTCCAAATCCCAGTCTATATAAGCAGAAGACTAGAAATTAAAGAGAAAGAAAGAGAGAAGGAGAAAATTGTTGAAACTGCCTGTTGTCTGGAAAGGGGAGTGCTGGCCTTTTCTTGCCCATCTTTGGCAAAGGCCAAACCAAGTCTCTGCCATCAAATAGCTTATATTCTGAGAGGACATTGTTTTACATAAAAGAACAAAGAAGGGGATGGAAGTGAAGTGAGAGGAGGGAATGAATGGGCCAACTGGCGCTCAGTAGTATGTACAATAAAGAGACTAGTAGGACATAAAATCCATAAAATCAAAGCGAGAAGTATTGTGACCCTGTTTTTTTAAAGCCATTTCTTTCTCCTTGTTGAAGAAACCCTTTAACAAGATATTAACATTATGCATGTTAAATGTTTTGTCTCCCCTTCTTTCATTTAGTTTAATTTTGTCTTGAACAAGATCTGGATTATTCATCTCATCACCCTCTGGCTTAAGCAAACATAAACGTGGATGCCCTGGTATCATAGGAAGCTCCGTCTACTAACACTACTTGCACATAATGACTCCTTTCCTCCGAGACCTGGTTTTGAAACGCACCCAAACTCGCTCAGAGGAAACTCATTTTGACTGTAATGACTACATGTGTAATGAGATTAGGCTGACAGAATCCTGCTCCTTCCCCCACCCCCACCCCCCTTACCGACGAAAATAGATCAGATTTAAAAGCCTTTTTCAATCTGAGAACTAAAACAGGAATAATAACTTTTGAGCCAGTGGTGGTTTACAAGTGCACAAAGCTTGCAGTTTTATTTTCCGCACACAAAGGCTGCTTTTATTGCCGTCAGTATGCTCTCACTTGGGAGTACCAATCCTAGTGTCTACATCTCCAGGTGGAGGCATTTCCTAGCGCAGGAGCCTAACAAGCATGCCAGAAAACCACGCGAGGTGGAATGCTACGTGCCCACGCCAGCCCGGGATCATCATCTTGTTAATTTCCTGGTGCTCATGGGTATTTTGTTAGCGCACTGATTCAGTGGTTTCTGCATATTTTACGCTTTACCATATATATCAGAATAATGGTACACGGGTGGCATTTGTTGGCAGGAGCGGAAAGACTTGTCACAAACAAGTCTCTAGGTTTCCAAAAATGGGCCCTGAAAGAATTCTTAAATAACAAAATCTGGTTGGCACTCTGTTGTTCTGGGTAGAAATGTAAAAGTTTCTGGTCCCATTTAATGTGTTACACACACACACACACACACACACACACACACACACTGTAGTTATTTGAACACATTGTTCTCTGAACTCATTTGAAACATATATCTGCATAAATCATTTTCGCTTTAATCATGTATTGCTTTGCATTGTTACTTAATGGTTTCTTGTCTGCAAGTTCTATTGTCTCAGAATAAAATACTTAGATCATAGAGGACTGGAATTAGTCTTATTGTTTTTCAATCACTGTCCTCTCTCCCTGCCCCCTTCCAGTGCCCAGTACATTCCCCTGTATAAAACTGTTGCTAAAAAAAATACAGTAAACATCATCTGCAGGACCATTATTAGTGGCAAAAATAATTAGCAATTACGAAGCCATGTGCTGAACTTTTGCATCCATAATCTCCTGTATTCTTATATGTTTTAACCCTTGCATATGTTTTAACCACATATTAAATCTATAATAAAATATTTCAAACATTCAAAAATAGTACAATAAAAGGCCACATACCCACCAGCGTCGGTGTAGTTAAAACCTCTGTTATGAACATTTTAATAGATACTGATGCAGAGGCTCAAAGAGGATAAAGTAACTTGCGAAGATTTCACAATTACTAGTAATAAGGAGCCTCTTCTAATCGAAGTGTGGGACTCCAGCGTAAAACGTAGACCACCCAGAAGTGACCCAATTTGACCAGGTCGATAATGCTAACGTGGTCCCTGAGAGGGTTAAAGCAATTTCAGGATTACCTAATGTATGGCCAGGAAGTCATGTATGAGTTGGGAAAAGTTGGTCCAATACTTAGGAGAATTTATTCCACAATCACCCCACAGGGCCTCATGGATCACCCACTCTTTCCTTTTCCTTCTTATCTCACGGTTTGGTGAGTTTTATAGCATGTTTTCCTTATTTTCCATGAAACATTTATGAGATCCTGCCACTTTAAATGTTGCCCCAACTCCAGAAGGTAAATGTAAAACTGCTACAAGTGAAATGCTAGGTTGATGTTATCAATGTTTCAGTTACATAAATGTCAAAGAGTTGGAGTTCTTCCTTGGACAAATGTTGGATTTGGGGGGGAAATTATCTTAAGAATTATGATAACCTCAACCTATAATATTCAATTGGAAAATACTATGAAAAAGATCTTCCTAGTGACTTTTCATAGCCTTCCCTCTGACTGTGACTGGAAATACCACATAATAATTAGAATAAAAAGTATTTCAATATTTTTAGGCTTCACTGGAAAATGTAGTGAGAAGAAAATACAACAACCCAAGATAGTTCAAACACTTTGGACCTCACATGCAATTTAGATAATCAGCAGAGATGTGTGTCTTGTTGAGAAAAATCTTTGCATTTTTCTGATAATTCTTTTAAAGCTGTATCCCTGTTATAAGCGTAAAAGATCAAAATTCTAGCCCAGCCAGTGTGGCGTACTGGCTGAGCGTCAACCTGTGAACCAGGAGGTCATGGTTGGATTCCTGGTCAGGGCACATGCCTGGGTTGAGGGCTTGATCCCCAGTGGGGAGCATGCGTGAGGCAGCTGATCAGTGATTCTCTCTCATCATTGATGTTTCTTTCTATCTCTCCTTTTCCCTTCCTCTCTGAAATCAATAAAAAAAATATTAAAAAAAGAAGAAGAAAATATTGATATTCTTGTTACTGTTGCTCCAAATGTATCTTTTGAAATTCCTTCGTAATAATTTCACTGAGTGGAAACCTGCTCCCAAAGTAAGAGTTTACCAATACTCAGTCAAAATGAGTTATTTTCCTAATAGACTCTCTGCCCTGTACTTAGCATATTCTAAATTTCTTTAACTCATTTTTCAAACATTCTTTCATTAAACTTATATCTGTAGAACACCCACCATGTATCATACATTTTATTAAATCTTAAGTGGAATACACAGAATAATTAGCCTTAGTCCCCCAATTAAGGCACTTACTATGAAAGATAAGGCATGTACCTATAAGCTATAATCCAAGAAATAAAAAGTTAAGTACCACGAGATAGGTAGATAAAGCTGTTTAGAAGATCGGAGGAGAGAGAGATAACTTTTTCCTAAAATGAGAAAGAAATATTTCTGGGAAAAGTGGAATTTAAACTGGGCCTTGAAATAGTGATAGTGTTTGAATTTGTGGATCTAGAAGGGCATTGCAACCAAGAAAAAAATAGGAGTAAATGTTCAGAGAAGGAAGATATGGTGATCATGTACCATGGCTCAAAGGAGAGCATGTCATGGCCACCAACCCTAGATGAGAACACACATCCTTCTTACAAACCTGGAATGCCACACCAAGGAGTCCACACCTCATTCCTTTGTCCCTGGGGGCTGTACTTGCTTCAGAGAGACTACTGCAGATGAACAAGCAGAATAAGAGCAGAGCAAGACCGGACACGGGCGGTAAGTTAGGAGGCTGTTGCGTTTTTTTCAGATTAATGGCAATGAAAACTAACTCTTCAAATGTACTGGGGAAAATAGCGAAGGGTGGGACTAAGATAGAAATATAATGAAAGAAGACCGCATGATGCTTTGGAAAAGTGTGGCTGTTATGGGGAGGGAGTTAGTTGAAAAAGGTAGATTAAGCATTAAAGATATCTTGGGTGTTTTAAAACAGCGTGGCTAGAAGGATGATAGTACCTCCCCCTCCACCTCCATGGAAGTATAAAATACTGAACAAAAAGCAGATTTGGAAGGAAATATAATGAGAATTATTCCAAACAATGAATGTCAAAATTTGGCATAATGCCTAGTCCTAGTAGGAGTGACAGACCACTAGCTATTTCTCCCCCCGCCCCAAATATGTTCTCCCTTCTTCCATGACAATAGAGTTTAGCAGAGGACAGGGACATCCAGCTAAAGACTTAGCCTTCCTCACAATTCAGTGTGGTGACATGACTAATTCATCACATGGGAGCTGTAGTGATATAGACCACTCTGGGGTGTTTGGTCTTAAAAGATTGGGCGCACACTCCTCCATTTTTCTCTTTTTTTCACAACTTGATAGGAAAGTGATGTGGCTCTGGCCAGACAACACCTTCACAGGGCAGAGCTGTGGTTGGAAGGGCCCTGGATCCCTCAGTGACTCTGCACAGTCATTTTACAGATGGTGCTCAGAAATGAGATATAAACTCCTTCATTATTAAAGTCATTATATTTGGATAGTAGCTTAACTCTCATCTTAGCTACATAGTATGCACTTAATAAATATAGATTGAGTTAATTATTGAACAAATTAACGAATAAGCTTAAAACAAAGTTAGAACACTAAGATAAAGAAATGGGAGACAGGTGAAAATGCATGTCCAGAATGTGGAAAAAGTTTAAAGTTAAAGCAAAAGATTTGGTGTTTAACGGAATAGATTAATAGTTGAGACCATGAGATTACCAAGAAATTATAATAATGATGATGATGAATAAAAGGAAAGAGAGAAGGGAGGGATGAAGGAAGGAGAAAGAGAGAGAGAGAGAGAGAGAGAGAGAGAGAGAGAGAGAGAGAGAGAGAGAGAGAGAAAGGAAAGAAAGAAAGAAAGAAAGAAAGAAGAAGGAGAAGAAAGAAAGAAAGAGAAAGAAAGAAAGAAGAAAGAAAGAAAGAAAGAAGAAAGAAAGAAAGAAAGAAAGAAAGGAAGGAAGGAAGGAAGGAAGGAAGGAAGGAAGGAAGGAAGAAAATGACCCCAGAGACAGAAGTGGAGGAACCAAGACAGATCACTGCAGACTATGTTCAGGTGGGAAAGGCAGGTGGAAGAAGAGCCAGAGAAGGCATGGTCAGAGAAGTAAGAGAATCAGCAGAGATACTAGTAAGAGTCATATTAGCTAAAGTAAGTGAGTTTTCAAGAAATTGTAAGGATCAGGTCAGTGGTCTGAGTTGCTGAGCAACTGTGGTGGACTGTCACCTTCCCAGAAGGTTGGCAATGGCTAGAGGAGAAACAAGGAAAACATGAGATTGTTCAAGGGAATAGCAGGATCAAGAGAAAGTTAGGTTTGGATAAGAAAAAATAGCATGCTGGCAGGATGAATGGAAGGGACTTTTGAAGAGGGTGATACTAACAAATGTTAGTGGGGACGAGGTGGGGGCCAGTTAATTGATTCTGCAGTGCTTCGGGATGGCAACAAGGGATTTAGTAGAAGGATTAGAATGGAATAGGAGGAAAGAGGTGAGGTGGGGGAGAAGTTGGATGAAGACGCAGGGAAATTCTGAGAACAGGAAAGCCAGGAAGTAAGGAGGGAAGCTGAGGGAGTTTGGTCTGTAGCATTCCTCTTTTTATCCACCCACAAGAACAAGGCTTACTACAGTATTCCCTGCAGCGCTCTATAAAGCTCTTGGCAAACTGACATTAAGCTTATGTCTACAGCCACAAAGCAGTTTGATTGCTGTATCAAAACAGAATAAAAATAACACTGATTTCTGTGTGTTGCTACCCTATCAAAATAAAGAAAAAAATAAGTTTTACCAAACTTTTTTCTTTCACTTTTCTCCAACATTAAGATAAGATGTTTATTTTTATATTTTTTCCCTTGACTGTGTTATCTTAGCATTAAGTAGTAATGAGAGATCATGTAATTTTGGGTTCAGTTTCTTTTGATTGCTTGTAAAATATAATTTAGTTGACAGTTCCAACAGTTTTCCTTTAATTTGACAAGTTATTAGGCATTTATGTTTGCTGCATCATCATCATATCATCATAGATTTTTAGACAAATCCTAACTTTATTAGCAGCATTGTTAGTTGAGAGCATTAGCTATACCCAGAGGAATATAGGCAGATATTTTTGCTTCACAACCTTAATTGCATTAAGTAATAAAGAACTATCAAGCAGGTGCTAAAGTAGAAACTGAAAGACAAAATATACTTTTGTGTACCATATTTTCAAATCTTTGAACAGCATGTAACATAGCCATGACATTTATACATTATAAAATATGGATGGAGAGATGATCATTTCATTTTTAATAGTTTTACAATGAATGAATGAATGGTTGGATGGATGAACAAATAAATGAATTGAACATAGAAGATTACTTTCAGTGTATTCAATGGTTCAAAGTGCAGAATATGTCTATGAGCTCATTAGATGTTTCTTAGGTCAACCTCATATAAACCTACCAACAGACTAATGGCTTTGGAACTGTTGAGGTGACTATAGCAGCAGAGCTCAGTTAGAACATTTAAAGTGACAGAGTAAAAGTTGATGCATTATTCTTTTACGGAGCAGGATTTGAAGTCAGAATACCTATGGTTCACATGTGTGACTTTTGGCAAGTTATTTACTTACTTTTTGTGTTTTACTATCCCTGTAAGTATAAAGGGGACTTATTTATGTGATAAAATAAGCTACAGTTAACTTTAAAGTATTTTTTAAGTTGTAAAATTTTGTTTAGTCATTAGTGCTGTGGTAGCTGAGATGGAAAGTAGAGGACAGATTAGAAAATAGGGATTGTCCCCCAAATCATGTTTACCCAGAACCTGCGAATGTAACACTGTTTGGAAACAAGGTCTTTGCATATATAATAACGTTGAGGCCATGCTAGATTAGATTGGCTATAACTCCGATATGAATGGTGTCCTTATAAAAAGAAGGAAGTTTGGACACAGGGACAGAGACACAGGGGTGAAGCCATTTGACAATGGAAGCAGCGGTGGAGCTGATACAGCTGCAAGGCAAGAAATGCAAGGATTGCCTGCAACCAAAGAAGCTAGGAAGACTCCTCCCCTCAAATCTGCTGAGAGCATGGTCCAGCTGGCACCTTGATTTTGGACTTCTGGCCTCCAGAATCATGAGAGAATAAATTACTGTTGTTTTAAGCCACCAAGTTCATTGTGATTGTTATAACAGCCCCAGGCAACTAATATAAGAAGTAAAATAACTGTGACTTAATCTTTGGTGGTTATGAATTGAGAGGGAGAACTTTGGACATGGGGGAATGAATGGATGGCAATGGAACCTACTAAACGAGAAGGTAAAACAGAGATCAGCAAAAGAAAGCATCAGTCAAAATCAACATGTGTCTACATTGTTGTTAATAAAGTTTTATTGGAACACAGCCACACCCATCTGTTACATATCTTCTATGCTTGTTTTTCTGCTACAAGGGCAGAATTGAGTAGTTGTACCAGAGACCTCATGGCTTGCAAAGCCTATAATATTTACTGTCAGAGCATTTGCAGAAAATGTTGCCAACGCTTTAGCATAGAGGAAGAACAGAAGGTTTAAGGCTCTGATGAGTTCAAAGGCTCTACAGTACAACTGGGTAACTATGTTATGGCTTCAACTGGAAATGGACCCACAGAAATATTTTAGGAAGGAGTCCTACATTGATTAGACCTGTCAGTAAAAAAGAAAACTATAAAATTAGAATTGTGATAGTGACATTATTAAGTCACTGCCCCAGGTGGTGGATATTGGCTTCATTCAAGATAGAAGGGAGGGGCTAAACCATGATGCACCTCCTCCAAAAGCAAACTAAGCACATCAGGTCATTCTGGGATGATTTAAGTTCTACATTTTTCTTCCATTAAAGGCAACCATTGTGGAGCCTCGCTATGGCCTGCAGGAAAAAGCAGTCCATGGTCTTGAATTGTAGTCTAAGGATCATTTCTAAACTGTGAAGTGGCCATTCACTTCTAGGTCTGTGAACACATTGAGATTTCCTATTGCAAATGCTCCAGCATAAAGCAGTGCTCCTCAGCCCCGCCCAGTGTCCCCAGCATCGCATAGGTCCTATGTCAGGGGCCTGGCCAAGCGTGATGCACAGCAAGGTCAGAATTTCTGCAAGATCCCGTTTTTCATCTTTAAAATATATTTAAATTGTGCATTTTATTCTATAATAAATTTTTAAACACAAAACAACATATTTTAATAAAAACTGATGTCCAAAGAAGATCCCACATGTAAAACGTATGGTTATAGATACATTTTAGCATTACCAAGTAATCTTAAGAGGGTCCTATTACTAGTGCATTGGAAATACGTTTTGCTACACAATGCTAGAAAGATGTGCATTACTCATAATTCAAGAGAAATAGAAAGACTAGAATCACAGACTCAAATACAAGTTGACAAAAGTATTTTTGTCAGAATCAGGAAGTTGTACAGTTACTTCCAAGGCCTTGTCTTAAAATTCATAGTGATCAAAAATCGTATCTGACTGTCCCAGCTTTCCTGCTGTGTCTTCGGCAAAAGGCTTCCGACTACAAAACCAGTTGCAAATGTGCTCCATCTACCACTGAATATCCAAATTATGCTGTGCCACTGTCATTGGACATTTTAATGTTAAAATAAACTCCAGTTCGTCTCTGATTTCAAATCAAATCAAGGTTCTAAGATTCTGTAGTTGACATTTTCTATGGAGACATAGTTAGCCAAGAAACTTCCCAAGAAGTTAAATCTGTCCCCAGATGATAGGCATGTGTGATGGGCCATAAAACATTCCATTTGTGGGTAATCAGCATTGGCTGAAGGTGACCATTACATTATCTTGGTATCTGGGATTTCTTAGCTTAAAAGCAAAGATAGGAAGCATTCTTACTTTGTCTAAGACATGTTCTTTTCCACGAGTGAATGAAGAAACCATGGCCAAGATGCCATATGGGTTTTGCAGAATGAATTTACGTTCTGATAAATCAGCTATCATGGTGCACAGTGCTCCTCCTTCCATTTCAGACTTAAGAGACTAAAATGACACGGATTTTCAGGTGCCATTGTTTCTGACAATCAATTGGATTTTTGGAATTCGTGGATAGAAGCTTGCCTAGCTTGCCCAGGTATGATCATCAGACCTTGTCTTTCTGCAGCAAATAATTAGCCAGTTGAGAAAGCCACTGACCTAAAGATACTCTGAGAACAGTTATGATAGAGGGATGCTGCAGCTCTCTCCACATGAAGGAAAGAAAGAATCCGTCTTGCTGAGATGCATATCAGTAGTTACCATGGCTACTAACTCAGTCAAAATTGATGGCTGTGTTTGAGACAAGAACATTTCAGTGGTTGCTCTTTTCACTAATTTTGCCCATTTCTATCACAAACAAGCTTTTGCTAAGAACTCTGGGGCTAGAATAAGGGTTTCTGCTACTGTAGTTGAAATCAAATTCTTTGCTATAATTTTTCCCTTCGGAAAATAACTTTCTACACGAAGGAGCTTACCAAACAAGAGAAGTTCATTCTAGCTAAGGGAAAGCTAAAATAGCACAATTCTCATATCTCCATATGGGTTTTGCAGAATGAATGTATGTTAAGGATGTATGTTAGGGGTTGTGGGAAATAAGAAGGGCTCTCACTGGAGAAGCCCACTGCAGTCATTCAGGCTGGACTCAAGAACATTCTAAGCCTGGGGGGAAAAAATGAAGGTTTTAAGACCCTAAAATTCCAGGATTCCTCAAAAAACATAAGAGTAGCCCCTATATATGCTGAGTAAATACTTGTTGAGTGACTAACTGACTTAAATCAATAGCCCATCTTATTCATCATGAAACATGAAAGAATAGGACTGTGGTTTTGATGTTTGTGGTGATGTATGTTGGGGAGATAGAAGATTGAGAGCTTCCCAGAAGCAAAGCTGGTCTTTCTCCAACCAGTGTGAAAAATGTGCAGAAAAGTACCTACCATGTGTAAGTAACGTAGCTTATCTAATCTTGTCAAACAAGATTTAACAGAAAGAAAAATTGAGACACCCCCCCCCATAGTGTATTCATTCACCTGTTGCTTACTGAATGTTTATTATGTAACCACAGCAAAGGCCTGCCCTCACGGAGCTTATATTTTACCCGGTAGAAACTGTCAGAAAACAGTGTTTCCAGTAGTGATAAGCCTCTGAAGAAGAATGAAGTAGAAGAGAGGTGAAAGTTAAGAGAAGGGGAACAGTGGTCGAGGATAGCTTTGATAAGATACTTGAGCAGACGTGAAGGGAGTAAATATCTGCTTCAAAGCAGTGAAAACGTGGCTGA
This sequence comes from Myotis myotis, assembly GCF_014108235.1. Taxonomy (NCBI): domain Eukaryota; kingdom Metazoa; phylum Chordata; class Mammalia; order Chiroptera; family Vespertilionidae; genus Myotis; species Myotis myotis. Next base: position 38,210,724 of record NW_023416320.1, on the reverse strand, counting down.
CCTGGGGTATTTGTGTGTTTGTCTGACTTCTCAATTTGCCCAGTTCCAGAGTTGTAAATCTTGGGGTTAGTTGCCAATAGTTGAATTTCTATTTCCTCAACATCCTTAACTGCCTTGCAATAATTCATTTTGCCCTCGACCTCTGATCATCTCCAAAGGGAGCCAACTCCTGGGCTTCGTGGGTTCCTGGATAAGTCTGCTTCCAGGGCATAGATGAGCATTTGAATACCACCATATTGGGCTACAATTTCAGGCCAGGCTGTGGAATTCAACATCAATCTGGTATATGCCATTCTCCTTTAGAGTTTCTGTTGCAACTCAAACCACAAGGTGAGAATAGCAGTGATGGCCTTTTGTCACATGAAATTTTTATTTAAATGGTATAAAATCAGGCTTTGTCTAGTCCCTCTTTTGGAAGTTTGTACAACAATTTGCTGAAGCTTTTAGATGGACTGATATCATTGTTTCCTCCTCTAACAAACAGTCGTCCATTGATATGACAGCAATTGAATCTTCTGTCTCATTCCAGGAGAACCATTATTGTCAGTGATCAACCAATAAATGGATGTTACAACTAATAATGTTTAGGGACAAATAAGAATTATTCTTCAATCAAACTCACTATTTCTGACATCCAGTTCAATAATAGAAAACAATTCCACTCAACATGTTAATGTATTAGTTATTCGGGGGTGGATTGGGATATACCCACTTTCTTCTAGTGGGTATATCGGGGGCCTATGCAAAATGAATAGTCACTAAATTTTTCATTTGAAAAGCAGAGATTTGCTAATGCCTAGGTTAAAAATCTCTCTGACTAAGGTTATTTCTTTCATGCTTTAAACTGCAGAAAATTGGGGCTTTAATGAGGTAGTCACTTAAACATTAGAAGAATCCAGAGCTTCTATTTAAAGAAGTCTTGTAAGTCTACTTCATGTAAGAAGTCTAGTAAGTCTTGACTGCCAGCAGCTATGAGGTAAAAGAATTAACCCTCATAAATGGTAATATAAATAAACAGGGCTGGAATGGAACTTAGAAATTACAGATTTAAAATATCAGATTTTGTGGTAAGTAACAATTTAGGTAGGCTTTTCCCCGTAATTTATGTATGTAGTTAATAACCAACTTACCCGCTGGTTGTGTTTCAAAATTATATTTGTAAGTTGATAGAAAGTCAGAGTGCATTTCCAAAATCAACGCTGTTATAATGATGTTAAAAATGGAAATTAGCTTATTTGATATTTATTCAAGCCATATTGATACTAGGGTTTTTTTGTTTAATCCATATCGAGACAAATCATTTTTATTTGAAATTTTGTAAAAGTTTATAATATATGTTATTTCAGGTATTGTATCAAATAATGAGCTACTAAAATGCTCTGGATCGAATTGCCAGGAGAGTAATCCTAGCTGCTAGTTACCAACAGCATGAGCTTGGGCAAATACTTACCTTGTATGCTTCAGTTTATTCAACTGTGCAACAGTGGATAGTAACAACACTATGATTTAAATATTTTAAGTTTTATTTTTTAATTTATCTTTATTGTTGAAAGCATTACAGATGTTCTCCCTTCCCCTTTTTTAAGTATTAAATGGCATAGACCTAGGGCCTGGCATATGTAAACAGTTCATAAATGACTAAAATTGGCCAAAGAGTATGATCTCATCATAAACTAAAGCATTTAATCTTCCTCCTATTGTGATACTACCATGAGAAATTAGAATCAGGAGGAATTTCCTGTGTCTCCTTTGTGGGCCAATGTAAAAGCCCAGTTATCAACTTGTTTTTGGCAAAACAACCTCTTTGTGAAAAGGGAACGAGTAACTGAGAAGGTCTGGGAATGTGGTTACCTCGTCCTCCCGCTCCCCTCCTCGAGGCAACATGGACAGAGCAATGGACGGGAGGGTACCCTAGTCCCTTCAAATCGCATGGGATTGAAGGAAAGGCCACTTGTCCTATGTATCTCATCTAATGCTTTCTTCTGAGGTAAATTTCTTTGTGTCTATTCCCAATTTGCTTAGTATCTACCAATTTTTCAATTCATAGGCGTCTTGGTGTTTCCCAGTTCCTATAGATGAGCCCTCATTCTCCCCAGCTGCCTCAAGTCCACATCTGGACTTACTGCTGCCACCACCACCACCTCCCCCATCACCATCACACCACCTCCACCACTACCAACACCACCTTCACCACTACTACCACCTCCATCTCCACCTCCACCACCACCACCACCACCACCACCACCATCACCTCCACCATCACCTTTAGTACCATCTTCACCACCACCTCCACCACCACCACCTCCACTACTACCACCTCCACCACCACCATCTCCATCTCTACTATCACCTCCACCACCACTACCACCACCACCACCACTACCACCTCCAGCACCTCCACCACCACCACCACCACCACCTCCATCTACACTATCACCACCACCACCTCCATCTCCACTATCACCATCACCACCACCACTGCTGCCACCACCGCCTCCATCACCACCTCCACCACCACCCCCACCACCACCACCACCACTTCTTTGCTCTATTCAGCCTAGTTGTAGATCCAGGTCAGAGTGAGGGACAGAGGGGATCAGAAAATGGTGGAGGAGGAGAGGTGGTAGTTAGGGAGGTGGATAACGAAGCAGGTATGCATATGAAGATGGGACTGATTCATTTCCCATTCCAGATTCTGGTCTGTTCCTCTCACCTTTTTCATAGGAACCTTCTTTGTCCTTTGGAGCATATGTCTGTCCACTGATGCCACCTCCCTCAGAAACCATGATGGCAGCAGCTTAACTGGAAGAAAACACAATGGCTTGAGAAATCCATCTCACGTTCAATACTTCTGTGCAAGCATGTCAAACTCGTGGCCGGCGGGCCACATGCCTCGTTTATTTAAACATCTTTATTTTATATAATAACATATATAGTATATACTATAGAATAAAAATAAAGTACATATACTATATAGTGTTATTTATGGCTCATAGTTTTCTAAAAGAAAACAGAAGTCCCATTAAGTTGAAAATATATTGTTTCACCTCTTAAAAAAATGACACAAATCCTTGATAAAATATATGTGTCACAAATATTATTGAGAGAAAAAGGGAGAACCTGGATAAAATAACACTGGATGGCTATGGCTTTGGTGAGGTGTACGAGTAAGGCGAAGGGGAGTGTTTGCTCCTATACCCACCCCATGGAATTATAGGGATAAAAACCAGTCCAGTAAGTTTGAGAGATGAAACTAATGGCCTGGCTGAATGAGTTCCTGTCTTTGTGATCATAAAGCAGAGTTTTCCAAGCTCTGTCTTAGGATAGAATTGGGGAGAGCGACTGGTCAGTGGGGGACAGGGACACAGAAAAAAAGATTAGGCAAGGGGAGCCCAGATGGTGCTGGTTACTTCTTCACTGCTGTTCTTCACCGGGTAGCTGTGGACCAGTCTGTGTTTTAAAGATCTGATTTTTATGATTCATAGACCGGATCATCTGTAATGTCTGGATGTCTGGAAAGAACACGTCACCGATGGCCAGGTTTTACTGGATGGGACGAAAATCTCTAAAGAGAGATTTCTTTAATTCCTAAGTCTAGTTTAAGACTTCAGCTGTCACTGCCCCTTGCATCCCTGCCTGCAGCACAAACAGACCCCTTTGGAAACCTGCCGCTAAGTTAATCACTGGGTGGCACCCAAGAGCCAGAAAAAAGATGGATCGAATTGCAGACACTCTCTAATACACATATTTTAACAATTTCCTCCATCCTCAGCGAAATTATGCTAATATTTTAGTTGAGTTTCCTCAAGTCTGGAACTCAAATTAAGTCTGTCTGTTTCATTTTTATGATAGTGCTTGAAATCACTTGCAGACAAGGGTTGTTGGGCCATGAGATTTATAGTGGCAGTGCCACGGAGGTCAAACACATCCTGAGGAAGGGGAAAGCAATCTGTAGAACCAGTGTTTGCACTGCAATAAAGTTTATAGCAGCATTAAGGGAATAGTTACAAATCAGTCGGATGGTGTTGATTTCATTGAGAATAAGTCTATTTACACTCGTCAGCTTTCTCTCAATAATATTCTGAATGTTTTACACAATGGGGTTAGTGAAGGTTGGATCTGGGCATATTTCACAAGTGACAAAATTTGTTTTTCTTTTTTCCCACCCATCCTTCTACTTGGTACTTTCACAAAATGGGTTTATAATGGCTCTGTTGGGGTTGAGTAAAGGTTCAGCAATTTTCTGAGGTTTCCAACAAAGTAAAAGATGCTGCAGAAACCTAAAAGTAAAAAGATTGTTTGTGTGGATGTATGCGATGAAAGATGAGGTAAATCTAAAGAAACATAATGTCCCTCACATGAAAAAGTGCTCCTTTAGATAATTGGTAATTAGTTCTTCTCACTGCTGCTAATTTAGTATCGTTAGAATATCTCATTGAATGTTCAGTTCTCCACATTCATAGGGAAAACACAACTAGCCCAACCTATATAAAACCTCCACAAGTTATGTGTATGCTCAGCACAAACTTTATCTTAAATACGTTCCTTGTGTAATTCTACATCACAGCACCCACTTTCCTTCGTGGAAATAAGTACTGTTATTTTCTGTAGTTAGTTGTAAAATGACTATGTAATGATGCTATTGCTTGTGTTAATTGGGCAATTATTAAGCGATTCTCTTACCTGTTGTTTAGTTTCTTACGTATTGTCTACCTTGTTCACCAGGTTGTAAGTCCCACCAGGGCAAGGTCCTTGTCTTAGTCCTAGTCATTAGTCCCAGGGCCTATGAGGGCACTTAGCCCCCCCAAATATTTATTGAATAAATGAATGAACATTGGTACATCCTCAAGATTCTTCCACACAGTGAGAACACTTTCTCACCCTCATGTCAGTTCAACACAAAGTAAATATTTTTGACTCTATTGGACAGTGTTCTAGAACCTTCTGTTTCTGTCTTGTGTTTTTATTCTCAAAGAGCTGCTGTGGCTCTAACAGACGTGGGGGAAAATGGAAGATGTAAATCTTTCTATCCATGTTTTATAAATGAGAGAGCTGGGTCTTTGGCCTATGAATCTGGTAAGAATAATTTGTTGACAAGAAATCAGGAAGCACGCCCTGAAGCAATACTCTTTGAACCAGAGCACTGTTGCTGGTGTACACACTGAAAATCTGTGGGGGTCTTGTGTTCATTTCATTTCCCCACAGTTGCCCCGTATATGTGTATTTGTGCTTAAATATCCTTCGAGCTTGATCGTAATAGAATTTAGTTCAACCATTTTAAGGTCATATAAAGTTTTACCACTTTTGGGATGAGGACACATTTGAAATACCTTAACCAATAAAAAAAATTAAAAAAAAAACAACAAAAAAAACAAGTGCCCATAAAATAACATCCTAAAAGGTTATTTTACTATGACTACTATAAGACAATTTGTAACCTTTTAGGATGTTATTTTATGGGCACTTGTTTTTATTCTCTTTTAAAAACAAATTTTCCCATTTTTCCCAATTATAAAATGAACATATACCATTGTATTAGAAATATAGAAAAGCATAGAAGAAAAAAATTAAAATTACCCAAATTTTTACCTCGCAGATTTAAGCACTCTTAGTTTTTTATGTGTTTCCATCCTTTTCCAGGCAGGCAAGGGCATCTTTTTTACCTGGAGGAGATCGGGCTACATTTGCATGTATCTTAACAGTGGGATTTCATTAGTTGTTCAAAACCTAAAGTGCCAAACAAAATAATTAGAAGATGAAACAAATTAGAAACTGGTGAGACTGGCTGTGACCCCTAATTTTTAAAAGCATTTGTGTGTATGTGTGCACTGTGTGCCTATTGTTTGTGTGTAGAGTGTATACTGACAGGAAGTTGTCAGCTGCGTTTAGGAGAAAAGATACAAAGGTGTTTGCAATACCTTCATTGCACCAAATGCCAGGAAATGATCTCTACAGTCACTTCTAACACTAACTTGCTGTGTGTCTTTGGATATAATGTTGAACATCCCATCACCTTTGCACATAAAACAGAGAATGATGGGAAATGGAGTGTTCCTTGATGTGCTTTTAGCTGAATAGGCAGTGGAATGATGGTATTGAAATAAAACACTCTGGCTTTGCCCCAAGAATGTAAGCGCCCTGAGAGCAGGCTCATTTGTATATTCACACTGCACGAGATAGCATATGCGTCATGAAAAGACAGGCTCAGAGCATATGCAATTCTGACATCAGATCTTTAGACTATATTATCACTGAAATTTTTGTGGCGTTCTTGCTCTGATATGGATAGGAAATGATGAGTAATACAGATGCAAGTAGGGAAGTTTGTGAGAACTTTTTATCCTATGTGCTATTTCAACAAGCACAGGCCATTCTTGGTGCTGTTCATTGCATAAAGCACCAAGGATATGAAGAGGAATAAATTGTGTCTTACATGCTAGCGGGAGAGATGGATGTGGGTCACAGCCAAGTGCATTCCAGTGTAGCAGCTCCTTTGTGGTATGAACAGAGTTTAGTGAACTAGGGGAAAGAATAGACCTGCTGGGCTGTTAGAGGTCAGATGGAGAGGGAGGTTGGGAAAGGCTTGTCCATGATGGACTTGAGCCAGTGTTTAGAAATGGATGGGGTGGGCTTGGCAAGTGGCCGAGTGGAAGAGGGTGTTCCAGGCAGAGAGAAAAGCATGAGCAGAAGCTCAGAGGTGTGACAACACACTGCGCCCTGAGAAAACTCCAAGTGGTCAGCCTTGCTAGAGTGCAGCTCTGTAGGGTCAAGCGCTGCCACCCATGGATGGGAAGTGGTTCACCAACGTGGAAGCAGAGCGAATAAAAAGTACCCTGCCACTTCTTAGAAAGAAGTCAAAACATTTTAAAATTAAAGTAGCTATCTTTCTGCTTTTTCTTAAAGAAGAGCCAAGAATCTAGTAACCTTGGGCCCTCCTTCCTGCAGGACAGCAATAGATGGAATTGACCAGAAGCCCCCCTTAGACACAGGTACCTTCTCCAGTTCTTCTCAGCCATCACTCAAACAATGTGCATGTAGTCACTTCCCTGCACTGCTTCCTCCAGGTGTATTACCTGAGGAGCCCGCTGGCATGTGAGTCTGTGGCCTGTGGCAGAGGGGGAGGGTAGAGAGAGGCCAGTGGGGAGGTAAGAGCCAGAATTCTATTTTGTGGTCAGTGTAGCCCCATCAAAGCTGTCCAAGTGAGAATGACATGAACAAAACTCATTCCCAACCACTGAGGGCTACCCTTTCCATAAACCGGCCAACTGGCTATTCCTTGACCTCAAGTCTGAGCAGATACTTGCTGAACACACCCCATGTGCAAACAACGAACTGGGTGATGCACGTGCTTGTGGGATGTGTTGGGGGTACTTGCACGACTCACAGGCAGGAAGGGTACCACACATGAAAAAACTCACTGTAATTTCTCCAAATCATCCAACTCTTGGTATAATTTCAGTATTGGAAGAAAAGTTCTGTTCTGAAAACTATCTCTGAGGGATAAATATTTTAATGGTTTAAAAAATGAAGTAAAACATAAAAATATGTACTAAGATCATTTAAAATGTAATGGTATGTCCCAGGTATTTTTTCCCCTTTCTTTTTTTTTTTAATATATTTTATTGATTTTTTACAGAGAGGAAGGGAGAGAGATAGAGAGTTAGAAACATCGATGAGAGAGAAACATCGATCAGCTGCCTCCTGCACACCTCCTACTGGGGATGTGCCCGAAACCAAGGTACATGCCCTTGACTGGAATCGAACCTGGGACCCTTGAGTCGGCAGGCCGACGCTCTATCCACTGAGCAAAACCAGTCAGGGCTCCCCTTTCTTTTTTATTAATATATATTTTTATTGATTTCCGAGGAAGGGAGCAGGAGAGAGAGATAGAAGCATCAATGATGAGAAAGAATCATTAATCAGCTGCCTCCTGCATTCCCCTCACTGGGGATCGAGCACACAACCCAGGCATGTACCCAGACCGGGAATCAAACTATGACTTCCTGGTTCATAGGTCGACACTCAACCACTGAACCACACTGGACAGGCCCCAGATTATTTTTAAAAAATTATTTTTTACCTTGACTCTTGTAAATTGAATTTGTCTTTGGGGGAAAATATTCTCTTTTGTAAATTGCCATGTTATAGTTTGATTTAAAATGCTTGGATTTGGATCAGGCTCTAGACTTCATTAACGGGAAGGGATAGAAGCTAAGAGAGAGAATGGTATGTATTTGTTTTTTGCTGTTTATTTTTCTATTATAGTTTACATTCAGTATTATTCTGTATTAGTTTCAGGCGTGCAGCATAGTGGTTAGACAATCATATACTTTACTCACTGGTCCCTTCAATATTTCAAGTACCGCAGATCATTTTTAAGCTACAAAGATCACAGTAATTTATTTTGTTCTCAGGATATTAGGGTTATTTTCTCAACTTCCTGACCTAATTTGACCTCACATTGGCATTGTTTACAATGGCACACAGAGAAACATAAGAATAAAGTCCATAGGTGGAAAAAATGCAGAATTTAGAAAAATGAGAATCAATTGCCCATTCCTCATTGCTGGTGTGCTATTAGTACTGTATATAATTTCTGAGCTCTAACCCTCACTCTGCTCTGGGAAAGTCAGTTAAACTTGGCTTCTTCACTTTCAAAATAAAGGCAATGTGCTTAAAAGATGTCCTCCCAATCTCCACCTCCAGCTACAGCTCTTGTTCTGGAGCCCCAGAACCACTGGATGAAAGAACTCATTGATACATGTGCTTCAAGCAAAGGAAAAATTAGATTTTCTTTGTTGGGGCTAAGCAGACACTGAGGGAAGTGATTCCAGATTTTTCTAGAAATTTTCCTCACAAAGGGAAAAAAAAAGATGAAAAATCAAATGAAAGGTAGGGAACCTGGAATACAAAGCTGGTGAGTGTCTTGAGGTCATTGAGTTAATTACAGTTTACCTATTTGCCCAGCAAACAGGTAGTGACCGATCAAGATAAAACTACCAGTACCCTCTACAGGCAATTTGAAAATCTAAGGCATTTAAAATGGAATGTTTATTGCAAGGCTCATACTCTGTTTCTGTAAAATAAACCTATTAGAATTATTAAATGGCTAGACATTCCAATTAGAAGTCCCAGTACTCAAATATTTGAGTTTTAAAAGTTAATGGGAATGGATAATGCCAAGTAACTTCTGGAGAAGTATCTATGGCTGGTTAAATGTTGACTTCTACAAAGAGGGGGGTAAGAAATATAGCTTTGGTTTTGCCCAAGAATGAAATACAGTGTGTTGAAAATTGCTTCAGTCGATTTCAAGAGCCTCCATAAATTCTTCTATCGTGTCTCTCTTATTGAACTGTCAACAGTAATAACACTTCAGATTCAAGATATATTCTCCCCTTGCAGAATTTATCAGTTCAGTAGTTTCCCTTTCCCAATTATAGATGAAGTGTGGATGAAATAAGGGAGGTAGTTTCCAGAAAATCAATAAGGAAGAAGTCTTCATTATTTTAGTAATGCTGCTTTGTGAATAGTAATGTAACTTTAAATCTACCAAAAAACCTCCAAAAAACAACAATTCATGAAGAGACAGCAACCTGTATTTTTGAGGGAAATATTTTCTTATGACATAAGAGAGAAAGGAAGCCATTTACCACTAACTTCAAACCCTTTACTAGAAATTATAATTTAATAATTTATTTTTAGACATAGGCATTTAGTTCTTGTCCACCATTGCATCTTGCATGTACTTTATTCTAAATAGAGTTTTGCATAAATTAACTAATATGTATATAGGTGGTTTCAAAACTTATTGTATGCACAGTATAACAGTGATAATAATAGCAATGACAATTACAGCTGTTAGAGCATTTATTACATAGCAAGTAAAATTTACATTGCTTTTTTTGTTACTTAATCATCACAATGACCTCTTGAGGTAGACACAATCCATTTCAAAAGTGAAATTTAAAATGTTTAAGGAGCTCAGACATGAACACTCAGTGTTGGTCAAGAAGTAAAACACTGCCACCACTTTAGAACCCTTCCCGCCTGCATAACCAGTCCTCTCTCCCTTCAGGGGACCATTACCCTGACTTCTAGCCTTATGCATTAGTCTGCCTATTGTAAATGTAAAGTAAAAAAATCGTACAGAATGTAATATTTGGTGTCTGTTGTCTTTCACTCAGTATTGTTTGTGAAATTCATTCATGTTGTGTGTAGTTGTAATGTGTTCACTTTCAGTGTTGTGTAATGTTTTATTATTATGAATATGCCATATTTATTTTGCCTTTGTACTGTTAATGGACATTTTAGTCATTTCCAGTTTTTATTTTATGCATATTGTTGCTGTAAGTATTCTCATACCAAGCTCTTAGAGCTCATGTGTACACATTGTCATGGTATATTCACCGCTTCCGAGTGCAATCATTGGATCATAGAAATATCTTCAGGCTATAGTAGATAAAGCTGCACTGTTTTCCTCTGTGGTTGCCTTCTCTTCCTTTCTACTCATCATTGTATTCTTTGTCTACATCAGAGATATAGGTCAAGTCAATCAAAGGGTACTTCTTAATGAAAAGACCATAACAAAATAAGTTTCCGTTCCAAAAAAACATTCCATTTTTCAATAAAATAGTAGCAAATGGTAACTAAATTTTCTTTGAAAAAGTCCAGTACCCCAAAGAAGTAAGGATGTGAAGTTTTATTCTATTTTAATGATAGGATATGCTGAATGAGCTATTGCTTGCCTATTGCTGTAGGCAGGAAGCCCTCTCAAGGGTGCCTTGACACCACCTATCAGACCAAAGCACTAACATTTCTTTGAACTTGAATTTTAAGTGCCTTGAAATACTGTAATCTTAATTAGCTATGACACATAAATTACTTCATTTTACACCCCCCACCATTAGCATTCAGAATTCTGAGTCAAAGTTTCTGAGTTCCCAGATTAATGTGAATGCCATGAAAGCGACCATTGCCTCAGGAAGGAAATACCTTTTGCCTTCAGTAAAAAGGTATAGAACAGAAACTGATGCCTTCTACTTGGTAGATCTCATGGAATTTATCAGGAAAACCGCTGAACCGTTGCCTAACACTGGCCCCCAGCACTTTGGGAAGTGATTATGCAAGTTCAACAGAGATATATTAAAGTCTCTTCACTGAGGTCCATGAAGCTCATCTGGGAGGTCTGCAAGTTTTCCATGAAAAGATTTTAATTCTGGGTTTCTATCTATCTATCTATCTATCTATCTATCTATCTATCTATCTTATTTCTTAGAATTTTTAATTGATTTTTAGAGAGTGGAAGGGAGAAGGGGAAAGAGAGAGAAACATCAATGTGAGAGGAAACATCTATCGGCTGCCTCCTACCAGGGATCGAGCCTGCAACCTAGGTATGTGCCCTGACCAGAAATTGAACCCACAACATGCACAGGACAATGCCCGACCAACCGACCAACACTGGCCAGGGCTGTTCTGTTGACTTTGATGATTATCTGAGTGAGGTAATGAGGCCTTTCCTAGCTCACCCGGATGAGTATCTCTCACAGCGCTTCTGCATCTCTCAGGTCCGGTGCTCACGTTTGCTTTCACCTGCACAGTGGCATTGGCGGCTCTTGTGCTGCTTCTCAGCTCTAGGCTGGCAAAAGAGGGGACTTTGTATGTTTAATGAGATGCTCAGACATTCGGTTTTAAAGTAATTTGACTAGATTTTAAATAATAGAAGACTAGAAGTATCATATAGCATATGGTAATTAAGGCAGGCCAAACTCAAAATATGTTAGAAGAATTGGTGCTACAGCAACTAGTACCGTTTTCAAAAAAACAACATTAAATTAACTTGAATTTTACTAGTTTCATGGGTTTGAACTTAATTTATACCTTGTTTATAGATACGTAATAGCTATTGAATACAGGGTTCATTTCTCCTTTTTAATACATATTTGAAAAGTATAAAAATTGAATAAAAACTTGGAATCTGTTAGCAATGCTTTCCTTTAAAATGGATCCTTACATTTTTTAAGTTTGAAAATGCTGCTCAAACAGCTTAGTGATGAGAATAGCTAATATTTGCTGAGAACTCTACTTGCCTTATATTTTTGAGTTCTCACGAGCATCCTGTAGAGCAGAGAACTATTACAAAGGATGTATTGCTCTACATGACAGGACACTGCTATATAGCAGGCACTATCTCTGGCCCATGCTACAGGTTAGCAAACTGACATTGGACAAGTCATGCCTGCTACTCAAAGCAGCTGCCCTGAGATTCACACCCCTAATCATGACTGGACACTGTGAGTGTGAGGCGTTAGCATGTATCACCAGGAGGAACAAATTTCCCCCAAAAGTGTAGACAAGGGTGGTCATTGTTCAGAGAGAGAGGTGACTCTCGCCACAGCTCAGTGGGAGCATGTACAGCAGTGATAGGCTCTATTCCTTAAGACCCCTGCTCCTGCTGCCTACCATCCATCCTCCTGGCTTTCGCCTTGGAGAATTCTTGCTTTCACTGTCACAGTAAGCGGCATTCTGAACCATTTTTGAAGAGTACTGTTGTTGTTTCTTGAGACACTGGCTGTACTCTGGGTGGTCATAGCAGGCCGAGAAGAGGTATCCCATCAAGCTGCCATGAGAAGCCCCAGCTCCAGCAAGGACCTTGAATTGTGCTTGCCTTGCAGAATGGTGCGATCATGCAGGCAGTGGACAGAGTAGAAATAAAAGACAAAAAGAATTCCAAGTATGTTTAAGTGGACACTTCTGCCTCTGTGTGAGGAAAGAGGTTATGTTTAAATGGAAGCAAGAGCCCAGCCAGCGTGGCTCAGTAGTTGAGCATTGACCTATGAACCAGGAGGTCAGGGTTCCATTCCCAGTCATGGCACATGCTCAGGTAATGGGCTCGATCCCCAGTGGGAGGCGTGCAGGAGGCAGCCGATCAATGATTTTCTCTCATCATTGATGTTTCTATCTCTCTCCCTCTCCCTTCCTCTCTGAAAACAATAAAAATAGATTTTTTAAAAACTAAAAAATAAAAAGTAAATGGAAACAAGAGTTGGAGGGTTTAGTTGGGTCTCTATTCCGCACAGCTGCAGCCTGAGTATTCTCTGGGCCACAGAGGCCGGGCGAGCTCCAGCTCAGACACTGGAACAAATGCTGCTGACTCGATTTGAAAGAGAAATGAACAATACCGCAATTGCTTTTGTTACGAACAATAACATGTTATAAGGTGCCGTAGGCTGATAATTCAATTAGATACATAAAGTTCTCCGCAGTAAATAGAAATAAACATTGGAAGAGAAGCCAAGAAAGACCCAAAACAGAAACTCTGAAAGCAAACAAAACTTGTCAAGTTTAATAACTCTTTATTTAGAACTGAAAGTAGTATTAGTTTAACTATAATTCTGAATACTTCCCGCATAAAATGAGATTTCATGCTCTAGTAATTCTGCCATGATTATTTTCCTCTGAATCTTCTCCAATTTATACTATTTTTCTTTTTTTTTAAATTTATTATGAAGTATTTTAAAATACATGAAAATAAATGTAATATGTATTGTGCATGTGTAATGAGAGAAGAGAGACAGAGACATCTGGCATCTCCCACCCAGCTTAAGAAAAGCAACTTTGCCCATAACACTTGCAGCTCTTTGTTTGAATCACAGCAGATTTCTCCCACTTTCTAGGATCACATCTATATTAAACTCAACTCAACTGTGCCTATGTTAGTGTAGGGGACAGATGAAATGTTTACTGCATGCTTATGAATAACTTTATGTTAGGGATATAGCCGACCATTATCTGTATAATTGTCCACCCCTAAAATAAATGAACCATAGGAAGAAAAAGGTTGTATAATATATATTAACTCATCCTTGGCATGCATGTACTTACCAACAACTCAAAGAATAGTTTCCTCAATGTGTTTCATATACTAAATATAAGAAGGCAGTAGAGTGTATATGATATTTTGGTGATAAATATAAGTTAAATTTGTATTGTTTATCATTTTCTGCTTGAAACTAAAACAGACTGTGAAGTTACTACTTAAATAGCAAGAGGATTAAAAATATTATCCTCTTTGGATCTACTAAAGCTTGTCACATTTAGTGCAAACAGAACAGAACAGCTTAGTAATGTGCACTCTTCTGTACTCAGTTGAACTCGTCCAAACAGCTACTTTGGATGAGATCTGTGCTATGCAATTACTGTTTAACAGAGATACCAACCAGGCTGAACAACACACAGCATGAGCATCTTGGATCCTTCAAAAGGATAAAATGCAGTCAGTGGACATTTTAAATAAATACTGGGCTGTCGGTTGATTTTCAGAACAGCATGCAGGATATTTATTATAAACTGGGGATCTTTCACATTGATGTTGTTTAAGTCTTATTTGATATTATTTTTTTAAACAGCAAAGCACCATTGAAACATATACCTTATGTCTGAATGAGCATCCTTTTTTTAAAAATGTAGAAATACATTGTTCACTTAGAATTCTTGTAAAACCAGCAGGTGGTCAGGAAAATAGCCTGAGAAGATTAATGAAGCTGATATTAAACTATATTTGACTATGCATGAAAATCAGAATTATAAACATGCTGTTCTTAACAGATCTTAACTGATAAAGATTTTACTGCACACTGTAACCTCTTTCTTTTTTCCTAGCCCCAGCCACTAAGTATGCCCAGAATGGTAATTGCTTAGCCATTAAAAGCAATTTTGCTGAAATTAGACCTAAGAGCATGCTATTGGGTCATGCATATCTTGAACAAATTGAAATATTTGTCTGTGGATCTATCTTTAGCCTCTTGTGATTCTCCCCCCTCTTGGTTACATAGTACCTTCATCTGCGCTCAGCACAACCACGCTTTACTGCCCTGGACAACCAGTTCTGGAATGAAAACCACCCCTCTTGTTGAAGGATGGCTGCGTGAGAAACTATCCAATCATTTACTGAAGATCTTCTTGGTGGCTATATCAATCCCATGCAAGCCATCAGGGAATCACAATGTAAACAAGAGAACTCCTGTTCTTAGGGAGTTCAGCAGAGCAGAGGAGGTTGCCCATCTTGTGCTAGTGCAGGGAGAGATGCTAAGACAGGGTCCTAGGGAGGAGGCAGGTCCAGGGAGGGAACTATGCTTATGAGGAAGTGAAGTTTTCTCTGGTGAAGAAATGCGTGAGCTCTTCCTTGAGAGACTAGGAAGAGGGGTGCTTACAGGCAAGGGGAGGAAGGACAAGACTTCCAGGAGGTGGGCACTGCACGTGGAAAGGCACAGAGGCATAAAATAGCTTGTATGTGCAGAGAATTACCAGTGCTTTGGTGAGGCCAGGGAGGAAACAGTGAGAGCTGTGTTGTAGAGGTAGACCGGGAATTGTGTATACCACTAGAGCAGACATATATTTATTTTATTCCATCACTACTAACGGACGCACATGCTTTCACATTTTAACATCCCTGAGATTAGGATGCATGTTTCACGTGATGGTGTCTGGCAGTCACTGTCATTTGGGATATTGTTATTGCCAGCATACGTACACACCCGATCATATCGCCTCCAGGCTTCAGTTATGTGCAACATGTTTGGATAATGCCATTAAAATGTCTATTGAAGCCGAAACCGGTTTGGCTCAGTGGATAGAGCGTCGGCCTGCGGACTGAAAGGTCCCAGGTTCGATTCCGGTCAAAGGCATATACCTGGGTTGCGGGCATATCCCCAGTAGGAGATGTGCAGGAGGCAGCTGATCAATGTTTCTCTCTCATTGATGTTTCTAACTCTCTATTTCTCTCCCTTCCTCTCTGTAAAAAATCAATAAAATATAAAAAAAAATGTCTATTGAAAGATTGCATATAATTCAGTGTTGAAACAAAAGGATCATTGTTTAAGTAGAAAGGCATGCAAACAACAACAGGGATTACATTTGATATTAGAAAAGCAAGTAAATCTAAAAAGATTCTTTTAATAAACACAGATTAAGAATTCTAAATAATAAAAAGCATTATGCCACAGTTTAGTTGTATTTTTTCTTTCATAGCAGGACATAGAGTAATGATGCACCTTTAATCAAAAGTATGTTAGCTTTAATGAAACATCAATTATTAATAATTGAATGTAGAAATACTCTATGCTTCTGTTTTATTCATTTTTGTTTTGTGGGGGGGATTTTGATAGCATAAATTCTCATAAAATATGAAAAGGTAGATTACTCTTCTCTCCTTAAAGAATAGGCAATTGGGTCTTATGTTGTTGATTCTGTGATGCTGTGCCCTATGGGAAGATATTAGTGAGCAGGGTTGGCATTCAGATGAGGTGGATATCCCTGAGGACACCACACACACACACACACACACACACACACACACACGCACACACACACACACACACTCGCATTCACACACACATCTTGACTCTATGACTTCAAGGTAAATGGGATCAGTGGACTTTGAAGAGGAAAGGCAGATGGAAGGGTGGATGGTCCTGTGATAGCCAGAGTCATGTTTCCAGGTCATCTCCAGCTTTGCAGACAGGGCAGACTTCCTATAGGGGGAGGCTGAGTCTGAACTCCAAGGCCACATAGATGCCCTGGACGCCAAGCTTAATGTGGAACAAATGGAGTTACCAGTCCTTGAATGGACTGTGCCAACCTAGACAATGAGTGTCTTCAGCATGACCAGGGAAATGGATGCTCAGAGGCTTCTTTCTCCATGTGCCCTAACCTGTTTAAGTCCCAGAATCCTATTGCAATGCAAGGTGGGAGGCATGACCTGTGAAGTATAAAAAGTTATGCACACCATATTTTTCAACAGCCTTGCTCCTGGGGTCTCAGATATCGGTTATATGAGGAGATGATTTAAAAAAGAAATAACTGTGGCATCTCATTCAACTTAAATGTATTTCTGTATCATCAGGACAAAGCACTCTGAAAGCAGAGAGGAACCATTGATTACGGTTCAAATTAGGAGAGCAGGTTAATTAGATCTGCAATATCTTCAATATTGTTCTGACAACAATCAAGGCAATGGAAGGAGAGAAAGGTAGAGATGTGTGTTTTGCAAATAGACATGGGAGAGTGAAGCATCTGGAACAGATCAGTATAAGGAGGGGATGTTTTAAGTTAGGAAGTCCTCACAATATAGCGGCAGCTGATTGCTCTAATGATATGTAAATATACACTTTATGCAAGATCTTACTTTGTCTAATGAAGTTGAATATTAATTATTGACTGAAACACACTGTTTTTTCTGTATTGTGTCACATTTGTATTTTTCTACTGTGTACATGGCCATTTATTATAGGATATTTGTAATAGCAAACACTAGAAACAAAATCAAATATCCATTAATAGGGAATTGGTTGGACATTAAAGTATATTCTCACAATAGAACACTATATAGCTGTAAAGAGTGAGGATGTGGGAGATATAGCCCTATAGGACTATGGAGTGCATATGCTATTAAATGCAAAGATGGAGAAAGTATATGTACTAGTAGTGTGCACCTACTCACCTAAGAAAGCAAGGAATTGTGGCAGGCCAAATACTGCCCCCCAAGGTGCTATGTCCAGGTGCTAATCCCAGAACCTTACCTAGCATAAGGAACTTTCCAGATGTGCTAAATTAAGGACTTCGAGATAGGGGATTGTCCTGAATTATTCAGGGAAACCCGATGTAATCTCAAAGATCAAGATGTATGGAAGGAGGAAGGTAGAGGAGATATGACTGCAGAAGAATGGCTAGAGAGAGGCAACAATGCTGACATTAAAGATGGAGGAAAGAGGCCACAAGGCAAGGAGATGGATGTCCTCCAAATGCCATCCTTGCTGCAAAAAGAAAGGAAGTGGCATTTCCTGCGGAACTCCAGAGAGGCAACCAGCCCTGCTGGCATTGAGTTCTGCCCAGCGAGAGCCAGGTCAGCCTTCTCACTGCATCACTGTAGATAGTACATCTGTGTTGTTAAAGCCACCGGGTACATGGTGATTTGTCATGGCAGACGGCAAACTAATACAGAAAAGAAAACATAACATTAAAAGAGTGGTTACATATAGGGGGCAGGAGGAAGTAGGGTAGTCAGAGATAGAAACTAGACTTGTTTTATAGATTTGACATGGACCATGTACATATTTTATATAATTATAAAATAAAGTAGAAAATCAATCTATAAAAATGAAATGAAACAAATTTATTGGTAGCATAACCACACAGAGGTTCAAAGTGACTTAAAAACACAGTTATTGGACTGTCCTCTCTTACATGATATATCCTAAGAACAAAAAGCTTTTAAACTGCAAGAAAAATCTTACATAATTTTCACTAGTCATATGGTTGAGGGTAAATCTCTTATTGTGATTCTGAGAATATTATGGATATATCGAGGATAAAGCAAATGAGAAAAATTTGATAATCTAATTCTATCATTTATCATTGTGAATCATTAGAACTCAGATTCTGAGCATGGGCAAGGACATTTGGATGTAAGATCAAAGAGGTAAACAAAAATCCTGCACTCTTCAAAGTAACTTTGGAAGTATAAATTTAAACTTATGATGAATTCTATTAAAAACAAAACTTTTCCTACCTTTGTTTTCTGAAACGACCTAGGAATAATGACTAATCCATTAGCAATTGGTACTCTTAGTCTCTATAGATTATTAAACTTCAAATACAATTTCCCACTAACAGGAACCAGTGCTCCTTGGAGATTTCAAAATATTTCAGTCATTAGAAGGAAGTGAACATGATGAATCTGGATCAGTGTATCAGACTACATTGCAGTGAAGCTGTAAAAGAAGAGTAACGCCATATCAAAGAACCCAGGAATAACTCAAAGTCACCCACAGGTCAAAAATGAGTGAGGGTAAAAGGGTAATAATTGTGATTGGATTAAAGCATTTCAAGTACATTTCAATAGATAAGGTCATAAAGATAAACTAATTGGGCTTGATTGAATGATTCTCAAGTATCAGCTCTTTATTTTGAATACAGCTGTTCCTATGTGTGTGCAAGCTCTCACAGTGAGTAAAATATGAAGCTGAAATTCAAATCTTGATCTGATGCCCCTCTCCCTACTTTTTACAGTGTCTATACTATTCTGTCTTTAAACATGGATGAAAAAATGTCCTCTCAGCATCTGCCAATTCATTCCACCTCACTAGCCTATCAGCTACAGACTCCAAAAGGGAACAGATGACTTTCCTGGTGGAATTTACACTATTAAATTGCGGAGGACACAGTGCTGAAGATCAGGTCATGTCTTCAGAGAGAATATACATTTAGACCCCCGTGGAGCCCCAACAGTGGAGATACTGATCTCTTAGGAACACTAGCTAGGCAAGTGTGGGGATCGGGACATAACAGGGCAGGTACCTGCAGCTGGTATCAGGGTTCAAAGCTCTACTGAGTTAATTCCACTGAATATCTGGAAGTGTGAAGTCAAGAGGGAGGTTGGGGAAGGTGTAGAGTCTGCAGTGATAAATACCAAACTGTAGATTTTTAAATCAGATGCCATGGTCAAGGTAGGCAAGAGCACAAGTGGGGCATCTGGAGACAGGGCACCGACCTCAGAGAGAAGCCAGGAGGAGAGGAGGAGCCTGATCCACAGAGGGAGGAATTTAAGCTCCAATTTCCTCTTTCCACTGTCACAAATAGTTGGGCCCAGCAGGGGGCGAGCCACAAAGGCCTGATACAGCCAGTGGGACAGTGAGAGGACAATAGCATCAACACGTTTCTGGAGTTGGCTCAGAAGCCTTTTTGAAATCCTGGATCATTGGTGAAGGTACAGAGAGGACGAACTGCTATAAACCTAGACCTGGGAGCAAAAAAAGAGGCATCCATAGGTCAGTTAAATAGGCAAAAACTTGTCTAAGACTCAGCCTGTCTCATGAAAGAACAAAAAAATATGGGACTAAAACAATTTAGAATAGCAGTAATAGCTCTCCATGATATCCACTTGTTTGGCATGGTATAGACCAAACATCTGGGCAATTAAAAAAACTAGGCTTCTCTCATGGTTGTTCTGGTCTTTTGGAAGATACAAGTTCACTAAATTGCATAGTCAGGAAGTGGGAAGCACAGTAACATATGACTGACCATGAATCACAAAACAGATTGCCTACAGTAAGAGAAGACCTTCCGATTCAAAGTGTGGTTCAGGAGCGTGGGCATCACCTGGGAGGGTGTTGGACAGACCGACTCTCAGGCCCATCACCAGCCCTACCGAATCAGGGTTCATTCCGACTACCCCGCCCCCAAGTGACTCATATGCAATTAAAGTGTAAAGGCACCTCTAGAGCGTTCCGCATTATTAGCAGCAGCAGCATAGCTACAGTGTATTTACCACTCACCTTGTGCTGATACTGTTATTTTTTAAAATTTTATTTTATTGTTTAAGGTATTACAAATATTAGTACATATGTCTCCTTTTTCCCCCCATTGACCTCCCCCCGGCCTCCCGTACCACCACTCCCCCCCAACCCCCGCACTTGCCCACATCCCCCACCCCCAGTGTCTTGTGTCTGTTGGTTGTGCTTTTATGCATGCATACAAGTTCTTCGGTTGACCTCTTACCCGCCCCCAACCCTCCCCTACCTTCCTGCTGTAGTTTGACAGTCTGTTCAATGCTTCTTTGCCTCTATTTTTGTTCAGCAGTTTATAATGTTCTTTATATTCCACAAATGAGTGAGATCATGTGTTATTTATCTTTCACTGACTGGCTTATTTCACTTAGCATAATGCTCTCCAGTTAGAAAACTGTGGCACATCTATACAATGGAATACTACACTGCTTTAAAAAAGGAATTCTTACCATTTGCAGCAGCATGGATGGAACTGATACTGTTCTTCACGTGAATTATCTCATTGCAACTATTGAAGAAAACACTCTTATAATTCCCAGTTTAGATATGAAATAACTGGCATTCAAAAAAGTTTTTTAATTGAAAAGTCACATGGCTTCTAACGGGTGGAGCTAGGATTCAAACTCAGGCCGTTATAACACCAAAATATAAGTGTAAATTACAGTTTCCTTATCCTTGGGAATGGTCATACACATGAGTAGAAACCCCATTGGTACCATTATGTTTAATTATAAAATATATTACAGAGAAGGGGAGTAGAGAGAGAGATTCACCAACAACACCAAAGAATTTTCAAAGTGAGTTAAGACCAGATTTAAAACAGTGAAGTGGCCCAGCCAGTGTGGCTCAGTGGTTGAGCATCAACCTATGAACCAGGAGGTCACGGGTCAATTCCTGGTAAGGGCACACGCCTGATCCCCAGTAGGAGGCATGCAGGAGGCAGCTGATCAAGAATTCTCTCTCATTATTGATGTTTCTATCTTCCTCTCCATCTCCTTTTCTCTCTGAAATCAATAAAAAAAATATTTAAAAAACAGAACAAAACAGTGGCGTGGAGCAGAAAAGGCCACGCACAATAAGAACTGCTAGAAGTCTTTTTTCACCGATTATTCCAACATTAAAAGATTCCATGTTCCACAGAAATATTTATCGGGGAGAAAAACAAAATTAACATTTTGTGTTTCATCTGTTTTGACAAATACATAATTGCCCTTAGTCTGGCAAAGATTTTCTCTGTTGTCCCAAATGAAAACTGACTAAATGCGACATAAGTTTAGAATTAATCCCTACTGTAGTTGGGATTTGCTACAAAGCAGCTGTTTCTTATTCTCGTTTCTTGAGGATCATGTGCTGATTATGACAGACTTATTAAATGTCTTCAGGAGGATATCTGTGAAGCTGTTTTTGGCTGTTTGTGAATAGTTCCTGAGCTTTATCACAAAATTTCTGCCCGATCTAGGGGTGGTTCATATTAAGTAACTGAGAGATAATAATCAGAAAGAAATGGCATGCCTCAAAATCTGAACCGGGGCTATTTTAATCAGTGTATTTTAATTTAAATTACTTTTAACTTATTTTTCAAAGGGAGGTTTCTAGTGTTTATAATTCTTTCCCTTTAAAACAGTACTTTGAAGTGTGCACAAAACACAGCCAGCGCCTACATCTGCATGATGCAATGGCAGGTTAAAAAAAGAGGACAGCACCCAAGCTGTCCTGAACAGCACTGCCTCCCAGCACAAGCCCACCTGCAGGGGTCTCTTAAAGCGCCCCTCCACTGTGAGCCATGCGGTTCCTTCCTCTGGTTCCCAAACCTCTTCATTTTTCCCCCAACTCTCTGTTAGCAGCCTTTCACTTTAAATCCTTTCTTGTCCTCTACCCTCTACTGAGGACGCACTTGAGACTATACCTACTATACCCGGAGAGTTCCCCATGTATTACTGGTGTTTATTCTCCATCTTCCTGCCACTGTACTGTGACAGTATTTTCCCTAAATGGGCGAAAGGACTTGTTTGGTTCCCAGAGGCCACTGTGGCATTTCAGTAGCTTCATTCCACTTGAAATGACCACAATCCAAGTTGGTCTGAGACCTTTGTTCCCAGCTCAGTGCTTTGCACATGGTTACCAACGTTTTCTAGTAGGGTGGTCCCAACAGAGGTGAACTAGCCCAATGGGAAATGGGAATTGTTTGTGCTAATGAGTACCTTATAGGTTTGAAGACTTCCATAATCCAGAGGTGATTTGACCTGATCGTATGCTCTAGCCACCGCAATTTGTTGAGCTAGACCGGCCCTGGAAACTCATTTCATTCAGGCAGGTGGTGAATCTCTGTAATTTGTTTACTTATTTGCAAGTTATTTTTTACATTTTTATGAGGTATAGTATATATACAGTAGAATGAATAGATCTTAAGTTTACATTTTGATTAATTTTTATAATAATACACCACATGCAGATTATATTCCATTATCCAAATCAAGATATAGAGCTCTGGCGGGGTGGTTCAGTTGGCTGGAGCATCGTCCAGTACACCAGCGGTGGGTTCGATTCCCGGTCAGGGCACATACTTAGGTTTCAGGCTCAATTCCTGATTGGGGCACATCCAGAAGACAACCAATTGATGTTTCTCTTTCACATCTATGTTTCTCTCTCTCTCCCTTCCTCTCTTTCTAAAAAATCAATAAAAACATACCTTTGGGTGAGATTTAATACTTATATATATATACACACATACATACATACACTTGAGGCCCAATGCACGAAATTTGTGCAAGAGTAGGCCTTTCTTCCCCCGGCTGCCAGCACCAGCTTCCCTCCAGCACCAGGGACCCCAGGCTTCCCTTGCAGCCCCAGCTTCGTCTGGAAGGTCGTCCGGAAGGACGTTCAGTGTAATTAGCATATTATGCTTTTAATATATAATTCCTATCATCCTATAAACCTCTCTTTTGCACTCTGAAGTCAATGCCCCAGCCCAGAGATAAATGTTATTCCCATTTCTGTATAACTGGAGGCATGCATAATGTACTCATTTGGATTTCTTTTGTTCAATCTAATAGTCTTGAGATTCATCCATGTTTGTGTTTACCAGTAGTTTATTTTTTTCACTGCTGATTAGTATTCCATTCTGTGAATATACCATAATTTGTTTGTGTGTTTAACTATTGATGGATACCTGGGCTGTTTCCAATGTTTTACTGTTATAAATGAAGATGCTATGGACATTCATATATAAGTCTTCCTGTGGATATCTGTTTTTATTTCTCTTGGGCCTATGAGTAGAATTGTTGAGTTATATGGTTATCTTTATTAGAAACTGCCAAGGTTTTTCCAACGTTACTTTATCATTTTTCAACTAGCAACTAGTTTAAGAGTTGCATTGTCATATGGGGGGAAAAAAAACCAAGTCACATCCTTTCCTGAGACTAAATAGTGAGATGCAGGTGCAGGAGCTCTGGGAGATGGCTCACTTGTGAGGAATGAGCATCACACCTGAGGGGCAATCCTCAGCAGGTAAGTCATAATCTTAGGGAGTCATTGAAAACGACTCTAAGAATTCATAGGAAAAGCTAAGGGGCTATCTAGAATATCTACCTCTCAGCCCCATTTAGAACAGTTCTGTTTTGATATCAGGAAGCTAAGATTTCCTTTTCTCTTGGCTTTTATCATCTCTCTAAATTCGTTTTCCTGAGGGTTTCATGTCCCCTCACAAGCAGGGCCTTAGAACTGCATGCGCACAGTTTATCAGACAGATTATCAGATCCAGATGATCAGACAGAATCTCTCTCCTCAGCTTTTTCTGATTCTTGGACAATGTACAGATTAAACAATAAACCAGCTTCTGGAAGAGGAGGGTGCGGGGCTGGTAGGTAGTCTGGACGGGGCAGTGAGAGGGACATTTTTAGTTAGCTTTCATATCCTTCTATATCAGTGATAGCAAACCTATGACACGCGAACTCATTTTTTTTGGTTGATTTTTCTTTGTTAAATGGCATTTAAATATATAAAATAAATATCAAAAATATAAGTCTTTGTTTTACTATGGTTGCAAATATCAAAAAGTTTCTATATGTGACATGGCACCAGAGTTAAGTCAGGGTTTTTCAAAATGCTGACACGCCGAGCTCAAAAGGTTCGCCATCACTGTTCTATATCTTTTCTTTCATCTTTTAATGTAAGTAGGTCTGGTATCACTTGTGTAAAAAAACATGGTTTTGAAAGTACCAAAAGTCAGCAAATGAAAGTATGATCTTGAGATCAGGGAGCGTGAAGTTCAAATGCTTGGTCTGTGACAAGGGCTATACTGGGCCTGTCCAACTCTAGGTTTCTTTATCTGTAAAAATGGAGATAATATTTCCAGGGATAGATTTGGATTTTGGAGG
Source organism: Myotis myotis (assembly GCF_014108235.1). NCBI lineage: Eukaryota > Metazoa > Chordata > Mammalia > Chiroptera > Vespertilionidae > Myotis > Myotis myotis. The sequence continues at coordinate 38,186,006 of NW_023416320.1, read as the reverse complement.
GCCTGTGGCTTTTAAAAAATTGGAGGTATTCATTAAGAAAAAGAATATGAAACATGAATGTAAAATTAGGAATGAAAGTGAGTATTTACTTAGAGTGAGAAAACCAATCAAACAAATGATAAACTGAAAACAACAACAACTGACAAATACGACCAACATCAGGGGACCTGTGGCCCGGGAACATTGCTAGGACACCTCTGGGGGCCTTGAAGGTGCCAGTGCAGAGGCCTTGAGAGCTAAGCTTTGTCAGTTCCAGGGTGGACATGCTCCCTTCATATGGTCATTGAAAGGATTCAAGGAAACCAAGTTAGTGTCTGCTTAGCACAGAGTCTGGCACACATGACATCTCCCATAGATGTAAATCCCTGTCGTTCTTCTTCATCCTGCTCAGAAATTCTCACCCAAAGGAGGCCTTACAAACGTGCAATTGCATCATTGTTCATCCCACAGATTTCTGCTTTTTTCCCGTGCCAGGCCGAGGGCATGAGGGTGAAATTATGACAGGGAGTCACAAGAGGATTAAATTAAAGTGTCTGGGAGTGCCTCACACGGTCCCTGGTCTCTATTAAACGAATACAGGACTGTTGAATTGGATTATGGCTTGCTGAAAGCTGACACCTCCGGGTAAGGTGAGCTTTAGCTAATCTACTTGTGCAATAGGGTGCATGCACAATAAAAGAGATGGAAGCGTAGGTCTGGGAAAGTGTTCGTTAGTTAGCCAAACAACACCTTAACTGCTTTGGAGAAATCCTGCCACTGATTTAAAATAGTGCAAATAAGCCTTTTGCTGAATTGCCTACCAGGTGAATCCTGTTTCGGTGCTAACACTCTGCCATGCATTCTGTCCTCTTTGGACACTTCCCCAATTGACATTTTCCCAGGAAGTAAACAGGACTCGATAAACAAGCAGGGTTTTCCAAGTACAAATCTTGTGAGTGTTCCTGTACAGATGTGGCTTTATATTCTTGCTCGATTGATGTAGTTTTGATTTTATATATATTGTTGTGAGAATAGTTCAATTTAGAATGATCTCTATATGTGTATTTGTTTTTCTTTTTAGTCACACTTTTCCCCCCACTCTCCTCTCCCCCCACCCTCTTCTTTCTTGGAAAAATAATTATTTTCTTGATAGGTGGATAACTTTAAAAAAAATAAACTCAAAACAGAATACATTAAACATCTGTGAGAACTAAAACAAAGAATACAGACTTTGTTGGTAAACCCATGCCCAGCAAGAGTAAGTGACTTCAGGAGCATGTGGCTCTTTCCTGGAGAATTAGCAATCAAAGCAGTCAGATACAATTTTGACTCTAAGACCCAAATCCTGAGCAGACCTGTATCATAATCCCTCTGTTTCAAAGAGCTGGAGCTCCCCCATAAGCAGAAATCAAGCATCTGATGCATCTCTTGGCAGACGCTGCTGAGCTCCTCTAGAGACAGATTTCCAGCCCAGCAACGGGGATCCAGATAAAGGCAGGCAAAAACGTCTCTTAAAAATCAGATCTTTTGATTTGACAGCGAGAAAAACATCAAAACGCTTAAACACAGAATTCTTGAATAAAATTCAGCAAAATGTCAAAGAATATGAAAATATTTTAATAGTAAGGGAATTTTTTTCTCATTGTGTAGGCAAAATAATGATTATTGCCTGAGCCTTTCTGCATTGCTCTAATGAAAATTTTAATCTAGGAAATGTCACTGATAAAGATCTACTAATAAATAGAATCTTGTTTGCTGGATCAAGAAAAACAAACTTTATGTATAAGGAAACAAAGTCCCCTTTAAAGGCTACTTGAGAAAGATTGAACAAGTGATAGGACTTATAGTTTTAGGTATGAAAATAAATGCACAAGGATTTTAGGTATACTCAGTATCTGGCATTAGCTAGTACTGTGATTCTGCTGGGTGGGTGACTTGGGCCTAGCCAGGCCAGCACATGTAGGAGGCATAGGCTAAAGGCTCTTGAAATTATCATTTCACAAGTCAAACAACTCAGGTATTGTTTTAACATAATCTTGTGAGTTGTTGGTTGAAATGACTAGTTAATTTTGCCGTATTAAGATAATCAAACCCACTCTGTCATTTAATAATTAAAATGACCACTATTTAGTACATATTGCCATGTGTCGAGTACTGCAGGTATGAGGCTAGCGGTATCCATTACCCATGGACTCAACACGACTGTTGTATTATTACAAGGTCAGCTAGGTAAGTGGTGTCAGAGGCAGGACTCTCTCCAGCTCAGCTGTGCTCCTGACAGGATGGCCCTTCAGCGTCATTGCACGGGAGGCAAGGGGGCCAGGTTGTACCCTCCCATCAGCCAGTGTTGGCTGTGAGCCACCCTCTGGGAATGAGAATAATTTTGGGTGGGGCGGTTCCCTGTGGCTGGGGGTGATGCCCAATGAGGGACATAGCTTGAGGCACCAGCTGGGATGGGTGTTTGGCGCTGAGGAAGGGTCTTTGTGGAGAACCATGGCGTCAACCATTGTTCACCTCCAGTGCTGCTGGGATGCACTTCCTTCTTATAGTAAGTTTCTCCCCTGGGGACAGGCTCTCCAGAATTCTGGTTGGGCTGTTTCTTAGAGTTAAAAGGATGAACTAGCATCCCCTCAAAAGTTCTCATCAAAGCTGTCACTAATACTCACCATCCTGCTCTCAACTTAGCAAGCACCTGTGCTAACCTAGGCAGCCGGCTGTGGGTGAGGGCGGGGAGGGCATGATCCCGGCTCTCATCCCTGAGGGGTCTGAGCCCCTGGTTCCCAAGAACTTAACAGGCTGTGGTGACTGCTCACCCGTTTGACATTAAAGCTCGAACAGAAGTGTCTGGAACCTGAAGACATGGCAATTGAAACTATCCCAAATAAAACACAGAGAGAAGAAAGGAATTTTTAACATGAACAGAGCATCTCTCATGAGGTGTAGGGCTCTTTAAGCCGCCATGTAATTGGATTAGGGCTCTTCACCTGTGGAAGGAAGTGGCTGCACGCAGGATTGAGCGGAAGTCCAGCCGTGGTGCGGACCTGACGAAGCCTTGGGCCACCTCGCAGGAAGCACTGGGTCAAATATGCCCACCAGAGTGTCCTGAGTGACCTTCATAACCTCACGTGGCTCAGTCACCAGGTCCAGGCCGCCCCAGGAAGAGTGTGATGTGATCCTGGCTAAGGGACCTCACTACTGCAGAGAGAACCTTGGCCAAGCTGAGAGCTGGGGGACCTGCTCCCTAACCCCATGGCAGCTGGGCAGCTCGCCCCTTCTCAAGAGCCATCTGGAGGCACATCTCTGGGTCAACGGCAAAGCCCACAGTGCTGATCCTGACTCGGTCACTTCCGGTAAGTCCTAACTTCTCTGTGTTTTGGTTTCCCCAAGTGTAAGATGGAGTTGGTGACAGTGGTACTTACCGCATGGGGTTTTGTGAAGATTAAATGAGTTGACTTAGGTAAAGCATTTAGAAACTTACCTGGCCCAGTGTATTTTATAGATATTTCCTAATCTTGCTCTAATTATCTCATTTAACATCCCCAAATTATCTCATTTAACATGGCCCTAAAATACAGGTATTTTTGTCTCTATTTTGCATATTAGAAAACTGATACTTCAAAAGGTCAAGTGACTTAAGATCACCCATTTAGCGCATGGGAGGATCAGAATCCATGCCTATGTTTGCCTGTGCCCTACGGTCATCTGTAAGACGAAATAAACTTTTTGTTGTTATTGTCACTTGTTTGTTGGCCCTGAATGATCTCAAATAGACTGTAAATCTTTTGATTCTTGGTTCTTCCTTTTATGTGTAAGAACCAGCACAATCTCCAGCACAGAGTGAGCGCTCACTAAATGCTGACTAAAAGGATGAAGAGCCAAGAGCTTCCTTTGCTTATAGGCACCTGGCCTGTTGCTGCCTTGTTCTGTCCTTGAACTGAGTTTTTTTTTTCTTTTTTGTTTTAATCGTTGAAGGGCTGTACATTTGACACTGACATCATATCCTTTATAAATAAAATCACTAAGTAAAGTTTGATGAGGGGCAGACATTTTGGGAACTTTGTTTTCTGTTTCCCTGAAGAACTTAAAGCATATAATGTAATTAAATCAATGTGCTTCCCCCACCCCCCCACAAGTGTATCTCAATTTATTTTTAGAGATTTTTAATTCAGTACATATCATTAGAAGATTTATTATTTATTTTAATATACCTTGTTTATTTGCAATAATTAAAATGAGTCAGAGATTGAAGGGATTCATCAAGTGGGTACTAATTCCCATCTTAGCCGATAATCATGGCTAAAGAGAATAGGTACAAACTTAAGGTGTGCTAAATGCAAACTGGAGATTTTATAAACAACCCATGAAATAGAAAATACTTCAGCAGGATTGTAGCATAATGTGCAGTGAAGTATTAGAATAAGCTAACATATTGGCACTACTTTGGTGGTAGCAGCAAAATTTGTTCTATGTCACTCATTAACATTTTCATTAATAAATTCATCAGGGGTTAATGGAAGTCTCATGTGAGTAATCAAGACCCAGGATTTTCTTTCCTGGCTGCTTCACTGATCAATCTTAGCATTTAAGGGGCAATCAAATCTCCTGAAAAAATAAGGTCCAAAAAAAATGATCTGGTTGAGTGAAATATTGTAGGAGACATCTGCGATTGCTGCCTATCCCTTCTAATGCAGCACCATGGTTTCCCCTTGAAACTACCCATCTCCTATTCTCAGTTTACGTGGTTTGAGTGGAACTGTGTCCATGGTTGGGCGTGTGACTTAGACAAGGTTCAAACAAAAACATTGTGGATCAGAGAGAACCAATTAGACTCTATCGCAGGGCTTTGTTGGTCTGTTAAAAACAATCTCTCTTCCTGCTGTGGCTGAGTGGGTCAGTGATAAGGTAGGCATTGCTGGCAGCCATGGTGCCGTCATAAGGAAACTCACTTCCAGGGAAGGTGGAGTTATCAAATATATTACCTTATCATTGTGAGTTGCATTCGCCATCACATATAAGTGAAAGAGTCCTAGTATTAATAGTTACTACCTAATAAAAGCCTCTGGTTCCATTATATCCTTAAGTATTTATATCTCAGCTAGTATCAAATACATTTTCTAAGTACTTAAGGTTATTTTCCACACAGCTCATAAGACCAACTGGAAAGTGATATATATTCAGTGAATCTGCTAGGGTGACTTATATGTCAATGTCATTAATATGGCATATTGGATGTACAGTCACAATTTATGCTCTCTTGATCCTTTCTGTGTTTTTGTTGCAATATTGAATTACATTGAATTAACTTGATAAAGTTAATATGATAACAATTAAATACAAATTACTAAATAATAGTAAACTCAAAAATTGAAACAATAGGAAATTAGAAAGGAGAAATCAGGAAATGGAGTACAGACTTTGGTACTGTAATTAAACAATACATTAAAGTGTAAGCTTTCTAGCAACTAAGGCCAAAAGAAAACTATAACAGATTTCATAATTTCCATCGTCTGTTGAAAGGAAGCTTGCCAGTTATTCAGAAGAGATAAACTTATCAAATATTCTTTTCTTTTTAATTTTACTTAAACCAAGAGTCTGGCCCTTGGTTAGAGAAGTCTCTTTTTGTTTGCTTTGTTTCTATTTCCCCCCCCCCCATTCTTCAAGAGACTTGGTAGCTACGTTAGTAAAATACTGTGATAACATTTTCATGGCTTTCCTAATGCCTAATGATTACAGAAGAAGAGATAGAAACCAGCTGCTTTACCAGGCCAAGACTGAAGCGATGTATCTTATCAGACAATTGAAACCACGTGCTCCAGCTCAGACCTCCTGCTCAGAGGTCAAGGAGGTAATGTGCAAATTCGGGATGCTTCTGAAAGTCTTTTAAAAGGACTTCTGGGTGGTAAAGCTTGGCTGAAATGACTCCTTCATGTTCTCTGGAAACTCAAGCCCAGTATTTTTGCACAGAGTCTGGGCAAAAGTGGTTGAATTTGACCTTGTTACTTCAAAGCCCCTATTGCACTCTTAAAGATAAAGGAAAACATCACTGCCTCAAAACAAATGGACCGCCGGCTCCAAGCAATCACTGGAAGGTACTTAAACAGTCAAAAGCCATTAATATTATCACAAAGTTGTACCCTCTTCTTGGGAACTTGGAAAGTACAGTTCAGTGTCCTCTGCTGGCATCTGTACTTGGCTCCGTTTCTTTTCCGTCTTCAATCACAAGTTCTTGTCATTAAATTAAGTGCCTCATCAAACAGTTTATGGGACTCAGTCTCTTTATCATTCTTCCAGAAACCTGTCCTCTGTGTCAAAAATCCGGAAACAGCAAAATTAAAGCCCCCGGGTCACAAAATAGCATGTAGTAAGAGTTATTTCCATATAAGAACAGTTCTCCAGCTGGGGGCTTTCAAATTTGAAGTTGGTAGGAAGCTCTAGGCATGATGTCACAGGGTAGTTATAAAGTGAAAATGAGGAAGTTATTTAATCTTTGCAGTGATTGGCTATTAGAATCCCCAGATGGCAGGGGATTGGTTAAAAGGATTATTCTATACCAATTTTAGGAAGATAACAAGTTTTATCAAAGGCATTTACAAGAAATAACCTAAGTTAAGTTTCACTTTTGTCCGTGACATAAACCTGATTTACTTTTGCCTACGTGGACAGGTATTTATGTGCTCCGACCTCTAAAAAAATGTCGTGAGAGTCTTGTGTAGGGGTCAAGGTCAAGGAGAGTCTGGATCCCTGCATCTTAGGTTCAGATCCTAGCTCTACCTCTTACTAGATGAGTGATCTTGACTCAACCTCTCAGTATCTCAGTTTTGCATAAAGCAGAGCATGGAAATGAGGGCTACTCCTAGGGTTGTGAGGAGGATCAGGGTGTTAATATATAAATGCTTAGAACAGTTCCTGGCCCATAGTGCTAAGGCTTATACGGTGGTGGTCATTATCATTGAGCCTGCTCTCTCCTCACTTGTGCTGTGAGGTCTCTGACAGTCCCCTCCAGGGAGCACATGAATCCTGACCCTCCAGGGATGGACTTGCGGTGAAAGCAGGGAGAGAAGCATGGACAGATGGCTCCTGGGTGGGTGCCTCAGTGGCAGGATTTGACACAGAGCTAATTTTACCTTACAGCAAAGTGGGGAGGCCTCCTTTATCCAACACTGGCTCTCCTGAGCCCACTGCACACAGCACGTGCTGCCTGTGAGCTCTGAGACTCCTGCAGAGATTCATGGAGAACTGGCTCTTCAGTTCCAAGCTCCATCAGTGGAGCACCACACCTCTTATAATTAGATAACAAAACCATGCAAATCAATCCTGCCACCGACTGATCTCCGGTAGATTCCTCACATAAACCACAATTCATCCCATGGCTTTTAAGCCATCTGCTCATCTATCCTCACAACTTCCCCATCAGAAAACTAAGGGTCTGTCTCTTCCAACTCACCCCTCAGCTATATGCCCTGAGCATGCAACATGGATACACCGTATAGTTGCATCTCAGTCTCATTCTTCCTTCCTCTTTCCTTCCTTATTTTCCTCATTCCTTCCTTTCCCAAACAGTTCCAGAAAGGATGTAGATTCAGCCTCCTTTGATAACACCATCTGAGGAAGGAAGTGGGGGAGAGGGCACGCTCATATATAGCTACCCAAAGATGAATCGCTGGAACATTTACAAGGGGTAGCTTTCGAAATTACTAATGCACATCTTTGACCTAGCACTTCGACTTTGAGGAATTTATCCTGCAGATACACTCCAGGACCTAAATGGAAGAGGTACAAAGTTATTCAATGCAACATTATTTATAATAGCCAATGATTGAAAACAATATACATGTTCCTGGATGGTTTACAGTGCATCAACACAACTGAAATCTGTACAGCCTCAGAAAGAGAAAGCTCTTCATAAATTATTTCCCAAGATACACACACACACACACACACACGGACACATATGCTAAAATATCTTTAGAAGAGCAGGAATTATGTGGTTTGGGAACTTGGTAAAAAGGAGGCTTTTCCCTATTCAAATTCAGTTCAGCTGCATTTTACAGAAAGATCAAAATAATAGCAAGAGCTTAAAAAAAAGAAATATATTTTTCTCTCACATAACAGAAGTCCAGGGGCAGGCATTCGAGTTGCAAAGCTACAGCTCCATAAAATTAGGGCAACTCAGACTCTTTCAGGCTCTCCACCCCACCCTCTGAGAGTGTGACCTGGGTTCTCACCAGTCAGACCCCTTCTAGGCAGAAGGTTGGAGGAGGAGAGAAGACCCTCCCTTTCCAGGAGGCCTCCAGAATTCCCTCCCAACATCACTGACTGGACATTAGATATGTGGCCACACCTTTTTTTCAAGGAGCTTTTTGGGAAATGTAGTTTATTTTTACTGACTAAAGGAAAAAGCAAGAATGTATATTGGGAAGCTATTATCAGTCCTTTTGCCCCTTTGGATCATGGAATAAATTACCTATTTAAAAACGGAATAAATTCACACTTAAAATGTCAAAAAGGAAACCTACAAACTGATATATAGGTCAGACCCACCTTTTTTTGAGAGTTTACCCCTTGGATGCTGCCCTTTCCTCCAGCCCCTGACTGTCCCAGGTGAACCCTGGGCTCCTCCAGAATCTCTCACCCTCTCTTGAAGCCATCGCCCCTAGTGGCCACCTCAGTGCCCTAGGATTCAGAAAGCACCTATCAGATGCTTGCAAGGTTTCCAAGAAGTCATGTATTCACATTCTCTCCCCAGGGTCATTTGTAGACTCGAATTTCAATACACAAGGTAAATTCAGAATCACTGTTCATTCTTAGAGTATTATTTTTAAATAATGTCCTGATTTTATTGATGAAAGCAGGTTGTTGTTGTTGTTGTGTGTTTTTTTTTTGCCACATACTAAATCTGCCTCCTTACCTGTCTTAAAATAGCTTTAGGTATTCCTATAATATAAAAACAAGACCTTTCATTTCAATTTCTATTTAATATGCTTATTGCTGAGAAATACTTAAGGGAAAATATGTTAGCTTAATCTTGGCACCCCACATGCTAGAGAAGATGAATTTATATTGTTTTAACATGTACTAGTATTTATTAATATACACAGTCTACATTCAATGTAGTTTATTTAGTCTCCTTTATTATAATAAGCAACTTATTAAAGAAACTTACTTAATACTTTATAAGTAATTTTATAACTGAAACCAATACTTTTGCCGTCCTGGAGGAGTTGCAGTCATTAAAACAGAGTGAATTAATTTATTAAATTTCCTAGTTGGCATGTATTTTTTTAAAAAGTACTAACAGTGAATAATAAACACTAAGAGCCACTCTATCCAATAATGATGATGGTGATCAGGGGACTGTTGGCTTCATTAATGTAATCATCCCGCAGATGTTTAGGCCTGGTAGTCACTGTTCAAATTTCCCAAGTATTCACAAAGCAGGCCTAGTTAGCAGTTTGCACTTAATACCGTGGCCTATTATAGCCTGTGAGCAATCTATGAGCACTTTGGTGATTCTTTAGATTTAAACAGATGAGTCCCATTGGAAGAAATCTTCTAGTATCTGCTTCTCAGTTCTCCACGTAAGGGGGCTCCCATCACACTCTTCAGGAGGGGGTGCAATTTGTGAGATCCTGGCAAATCTAAGTGGGATTTTTCCCCCCTCAAAAGCAGAAAGCAACTCCCTCCCCCCACCACCCCTCCCGCGCGCGCGCACACACACACACATATGCACACCTTGCACTTATACACACCTGAGTCAGGGCTGCTTTTCTTCTGCACTGTCTCATGCTGCCATTCCTGCCTGGCGCCTGTGGCTTCCCCATCACCTAAGAGTCTCTGAGGGTGTGACCCACTGGCGATGGGCAGTGCACACCTGCACAGCCTCATGCTGAGCGCTGGGAATGCTGTTCATTTGAACTGATTTGATCATGGACTTTTGTTTCCATTGATACATTGAAGACAATGTCCAAATAGAATTGAAGACTTTTTTGAACTCCAACAGGGTGCACAGCAATATTTCAGGAGGCTGGAGGTGCAATAGTGAACAAAACAAACAAACATTCCTGAGAACAAATAAATATATACATAGCATAGCAGATTGTAACAAGTGTCATGGGAAAGGATATGGTGTGTGTGTGATCCTGTGATGGTGCCGAGGGACTGCGATTTCAATGGGATGGTCAGAAAGGCCTCGCTGGGAAAGTGACACCTGAGCAGGTCCTGAGGGAGGTGAAGGTGACTGGTGTCTGGGAGGAGAGCACCCCAGGCAGAGTGAACAAGTTCAAAGGCCCCAGGCAAGAGCAAGCCTGACACCATGTTTGGTTATGCAGTGGTCCCTATGTGTGACTACACAATGACTGCAAAAGATGTGTGACCTGCTTGTTTTTTAAAAATGTTGACCCATAAGGTGGTGACAGTCTTGTCAGTGATCCCCCCTCTGCAAATTCTGCATAAAACTTAAAAGTCAGGCCACTCACAGCTTAGGTCCACAGATTCCTAATACATGCACATATGCATAAATTGTCTGCATTAATTTTAAATAGAATGCTTCCCTACCACTGCATTTTATTCATTTATGGAGTACCCCTCTTGCTGTTTTAGGGCAACCACACCTGTAGCTGTATGAGCAATAAACTGAGACAGTAGAAGTAGGAGGATGGGTCAGAGGTTGTCACGGTGACAGTAGTGGTGGGCCTGGCAGTGATTGAAGCCTCAGTGACAGCAATAGCTATGACAATGGGCATGAATTACACAACCAAGTGATATGGATGAAGAAATAACAAGATTTTATAAGGACTGAACCCAAAGAGAAGGAATAAAGCGGGAGCCCGAGTTTAGGGACTGGGCAAAGCCGGCTACTGTTATAAAACTGGTATTTGAACAGGGGATTCTGTATGGAAGCAGTTGGGTAAGAGATGGAACGTTAGCTTTTTTACATATATTTAGAGAGAATTAATCCTTTGGAATTTAAACTGAATCCTGAATGAAAAGATTTATTAATAAAACAGTATACTACTAAGGTATCTGCATAATGCATTTCTCTCATTTTTATCCTTAATTATATGACAAGAACTCAATTATGTAAGAGAAAACTTTGATTTAGACTGTATTAGTTTTCAACTCCCCTTTCCTAATGCGGTTATACAGGCAAAATAGCAAAAATACAAAAATTTGAACATAATTAGGAAAGGAAATTTTTAAACTAAACTTCACCAGTTTCCCAAGATGTTTAAAGAAGGAAAAGAACGAAGTTGCACATGTTTTCTTTGGCTCATTGCCCCCAAAATTGTACTCCAAGCTTCCTAAGAAATCAGAGGAGGGGGAAACTGGCAAAAGCAAAAATAAGACAGGGATTGGGAAAATTTTCAGTAGATACAGCTTGATTAGAAATAAAAAAACTAGGGGAAAAGGTAGCATTTTATAAGAACTATAATAGTAATGAAAACTTTAAAACTCATTTATAAGAAACAGGTAAAGAAACGTGAAGACTTGACTCATGAGGAAATAGAAAACAATATGCCTTTATCACTTTCTGTTAGTAAATCTTTTTCTTTAAATCCTCACCCAAGGATAATTTTTCCCATTGCTTTTCAGAGACAGTAGAAGTGAGAGAAGGAAGGAGGAAGAGAGGGTGGGGAGGAGGGAGGGGGGGGGGGGAGAGAGAGAGAGAGAGAGAGAGAGAGAGAGAGAGAGAGAGAGAGAGAGAAAGGAAGAAAGAAAGAAAGAAACATCCATGTGAGAGGGAACATGGATTGCTTGCCTCCTGCATGTGCCCCAAGTAGGACCTGGGATAGAACCTGCAACCCAAGTACATGCCCTTGTCCAGGAATTGAACCCAAAACCCTTCGATGCATGAGCCATCGCTCTAACCACTGCACTACACTGGCCAGGGCCTGTTAGTAAATCTTAAACCAGCTCCAGCACTTACATGTAACCACGTGAGACTGGACAATAAGAGTATCAACCTCAAAGGTGGTTGTGGAAATTCAGTGACATGATTGAAGACCTCAGCACAGTGTCTGCCATCTAGTTAGCATTTCAGTAAGCCATTGCTATTCTAACTTTTTGATGATTCTAACACGAGATCTCATCGTTGCTAAAAGACTAGATACTGACTTTTCCTAGATTTGTCCATTGTTCAATCAGGTCCTGGGCAAATACCCTTCCAGCTCGATTGCAGAGGGCAGTAAACTATCTGGCTGCCATTACAATTCTTACTGGCTCTTGCAGATTTATGAAGGATAATTATACTCTTCTGGGTAGAATCATTTACTCGCCTGCTCCTAGTTTCTGAAACAGTAAATCAAATATTTGAATATTTCAATCCTTAGTACATAAGGTACCATCTTTCTCTTTCTACCTGTGCTTTCTGCATTGTGCTGTTGGGACCACACTGTCAGGAGGCAGTGACCTCCCTTAGTCTCCCTTCTCCCACCTCACCCACCCTTACTCCTGATGCTATACCTTAGGTTTTCTGGGAGGTTCAGTTTACAGTGGTTATGGAAGTGTTGGGAATGAGGTGGCCAGGGATAATAATAGTGGGAGCCAGCAATGCTGTGTGCCAGGACATGTTCTAAATATTTTATATACTCCCTAAAAACCTCATTTTTAATCCTCATACCAACCCTATAAAGGTAGATTCTATTACTAGCCTCATTTTATAGGTGAGCTCATGGAGGCACAGATGGCCATACTCCTGGTAGCAGTGTGTAACAGAACCAGTCCTTGAACCCAGGAAGTCTGGTTCTGTCCTCATTACTGCACCAGCCTTCCTCTCTGAAGGGGGTACTCTAGGTCCTGAGTGGCAGAGCAACGGCACCCCTGTCTTGTATGTCCTGAGGTGCAGCCTACAGAACCTATGCAGGGTCAGGAAGCAGACGTACCTTCCCTCTTCTTTCAGAGGAAGCACAGCCCAGGCAGGTCACCGATTGCTTTTTTCAATCAAACCCTCTCTGCCTGACTATAGGAGGGAATTCCTCCCAGCCTCCTCCACACTTTCCTTTTTTAACTGGATCCTGGGGCTTTCTCTAGAAAATTGGAGGAGGGGTCTAGAGCAGTGATGGCGAACCTTTTGAGCTCGGCGTGTCAGCATTTTGAAAAACCCTAACTTAACTCTGGTGCCGTGTCACATATAGAAATTTTTTGATATTTGCAACCGTAGTAAAACAAAGATTTATATTTTTGATATTTATTTTATATATTTAAATGCCATTTAACAAAGAAAAATCAACCAAAAAAATGAGTTCGCGTGTCACCTCTGACACTCGTGTCATAGGTTCGCCATCACTGGTCTAGAGTCTAGACCTTCTTTGTTCTTGGTAGCCACCATTTTCACCATCACTGCTCTGCTGCCCTATGTCCTCCAACACTAGTTACGGTCCCAGTGCTGCCATCAGATGCATCTATTGAAGAAGGCACAGCACAGAGACGCTGACCACAGCTTCCAAGGCTGGAACTGGGGTCGCCATGCATATCTGTGCGGGTTGGGTGCTGCATGACCCAAGGAGACACCATCCTCACTGTTGACATCATAGATACACATATTTATTACAACAATTTTTCAACACATGGCAATGAAGCCTCTTGTTCTAACACAATGTCTGTGCTACCACAGCTTTCTGATAGATGGAGATAATGTCTTGAGGAAAGGGTGCCCCTTCTTGCACGTTTAAGAGGGCATTGTGTGGGCTAATGATGGTCCTAGCTTGATGGCAGTATTCAGGCATCTCGGGCAGGCTTCCTCTGAGTTCTCACCCTATTTAAACTAAACACACTCATTTTCTCTCCAAGGCCTCAAACTAGCCTAATCCTCAAAGAGATATTATCTTCTGAGAAAGTCTACTTCCACCTTACCCTAAAATACAACTATTCCTTTGAAATGAAAATCTGGCTACTTCCTAGGAAGAAAGGGTTAGGAGCATCTGGTAAAAGAAATACATTCATTTTGCCAAGGTGAGTATAGAACAAGAAAAAACAACAAGACCCAGTTCATTCCCCCTCCCCCAAGGAAGCCTCCTATTATGTTAATATTTGCAGCTTCTCTCCCCGGTCCTTAAAAGGGGATGAGTTCAAAGACATTCCTTTTTTTTTTTTTTTTTTTTATCAAGAAACAAAAAGCTTTTAATCATTCTTGGGAGAAAATCTATATAAATCTAAATATTTGTACATTAAAATACCAATTCTCTTATTTCTGGTCTGTGCCAGAAAAATCTATTTTTGTTGCCTCTTTTTTTTTTTATCCTCCAAGATTTTTTTTTATTGTTTTATTGCTTAAAGTATTACAAAGGGTATTACATATGTCTCCTTTTTTTCCCCACCCTTGACAATCCCCTGGCCTCCCCTACCCCCCAGTGTCTTATGTCCATTGGTTATGCTTATATGCATGCATACAAGTCCTTCGGTTGATCTCTTACCCCCCTCCTTTCTGCCCTCCAACCCTCCCCGGCCTTCCCGCTGCAGTTTGACAATCAGTTTGAGGCAGCTCTGCCTCTGTATCTATTATTGTTCATAAGTTTATAATGATTCACCATAGCTAAGATCTGGAAACAGCCTAAGTGCCCATCTGTAGATGAATGGATTAGAAAACTGTGGTACATCTACACGATGGAATACTATGCTGCTGTAAAAAAGAAGGAACTCTTACCATTTGCAATGGCATGGATGGAACTGGAGAGCATTATGCTAAGTGAAATAAGCCAGTCAATGAAGGAAAAATACCACATGATCTCACTCATTCATGGACAATAAAGACCATTGTAAACTTATGGACATTCCCTTTTGATTGGCAGAAGGGTGAAATAGATGAGGATGCAAACAAGGTAGATCACTAGACAGACATTTCTGAGCTTGCAAATACTTGGAGAGACTGTCTAAAAGAGATCATAGGGAGGGGTTGGGTACAGAGGATAGATTAGAGAGAGATTTATGGTGATGCAATGAGGCATAGAATTTGGGGGAAAGGGAAAAATTATAAATTGGATTTTTAGAAAGTTTTGCTGTGTCCCATGCTATGCAACCCTCTCATCAGTGCCCTTAAAGAACATTAAAAACCACACATTACTTAGAAAGACATCTGAGAATTAGATTTATTTCTTTAAAATGTGTCACTGTACTGAGAGGAGTCTTAAGGGAGGAGAAAGAGGATCCCCAAAACATTTATATTATGTTAGTCTTTGGCGTTATGTTAGCTTCTGTATCTTTGCTGTTCAAACTTTCCTAAGTGTTATTATTTAAAAACTTGTTGTTAATAGGTGACAACAGAGAAAGGTTGTAGTTAAATATGTGTAGGAAATCTCAAGTTCTCAAGGCCATTATTTCTCTTAGAACAGTGGTTGGCAAACTCATTAGTCAACAGAGCCAATATCAACAGTACAACGATTGAAATTTCTTTTGAGAGCCAAATTTTTTAAACTTAAACTATTTTTTAAACTTAAACTTAAACTTAAACTTAAACCTCCCTTAAGGGAGGTACATTGTTATTAACTTAATTAGGGTGCTCCTAAGGCTTAGGAAGAGCCACACTCAAGGGTCCAAAGAGCCGCATGTGGCTCCTGAGCCGCAGTTTGCTGCCCATGGTCTTAGAATATTAAAGGTGCACAGATGTCCTAGAAAAAACTCTGTGACACTTGTTACTATCTTAGAGTGTCCTGTGGGATAATGATTTGGGAAATGTAATAAAGATATTTATGAAATTAAAAGTAGCTACATCAGGAGCTACCCACCTGACACCATCTAAAATTTGAAGACATTTCTTTTAATGGAGAGATAACATATTTTTTCAAAACACTATGGTCAAAGATTGTGTTGAAGAGTATGAAATAGTCGAGGATTATTGTAAGCTGAGGACAGCTTGGTTTTAACTGGGTACTTTATATTATCCATGATTCTCTTAGAGCCATCATGTAGGCAAGGATCAGGCTTGCTTCATTTCACTCGGTAACAATGCTTTCTCAAATGTACCTTTTAAAACTTAGTAGTAATACAGACAGCTCCATGGTTCAGCATTCTGTCTTGAGTGGCAAGTTTTAACCAATGTTGCTTGTTGGTATTGTTTCAATGGAATTTTGAATTTTCTGTGATGAGCAAGATCTCATAAATTTTGGAGGAACTACTCCAAATTAACCTATATAAGTCCAAATGTTTACACAGCACCTAAAAGCATATATGTAAAAGATAAAGAAAGGGGGAAAGGAAGGATACTGACCTTAGGGTTGCAGACAACATTTAAGTTCATTTAAATCAATGGCTCCTGTTTATTTTCCTTGGGGACTGTGGGCTCTATCAGATTTCATCACATCACACACCTGCATCTCCTCGGTTTGTTTACTTTCCGCCCCTTGACTGCAGTCAATAAACAGTGCTCAGAGGGAATAACAGAGACGGGCTAAACCCAGCAAGAGGAAAATCCATACTTTATTCTTAAAACTTAATTTGAGTCAACACAAAATTTCATTATCTTTATTTTGGGTAGTTAGTTGAAATTTCATATTAACTTTACAACAACAAAAAATAAATGCATTTGAGAGTTTGCTTCTCAATGATTCTTTTTGTGTGAAATCACTGTTAGTTGGATTTTTAAAAATAGAGGAAGAGAGCAGGGGTAGGGTGAAGGGGGTCAATGGAGGAAAAGGAGGACATCTGTAAGACTTTCAACACTAAAGATAAATGTTTAAAAAATAAATACAGGGAGACCATACTTGACTCATTTTAGGAAGTTTATGTCTGTCACCATGTCATTTCTCAACAACTCCTTAAACAGGCATATTTTCATCATTCCTTGCGTCTTTTAGTGTGCCTCTGAATGGGAGTGTAGATGAATGTAGCACCTCTTCATGTCCATGGCTGTCAGGCAGTTGAAGAGGCTTCTGTGGATTTGCGGTTTTACACTCCTGTCCGAATGCCTTCTTCGGGGGAAAGTGCACATCAAGCCAACAGGTAACTACTTGGTGATGTCTGAACACTTCCGGATGTAGATACTGTGCATTCTGTAGGTGCTGTACTAGTTTCTGGTTTTTTTTCAGATTGAATTAAAACCAGCTTCAGGACATCCTATTAACCATTTGCTTCTAGGACTGAGGTCCTGCAGAGCCTGAGTGAAGCCATCCCTTCGGTACCTTTCATGGTACTTAGTACATAGTTGGAAAGCAGTGGATTTTCACTGAATTGATTTGATTATTCAATTATACAAATTCATCACATATAGCAGATGGTAGGATCAGGAGATCTTAGAACTCGAACTAGTCATCTCGTTTTAATAGTAGGAAACTAAGTCAGTGGGCAAGGACAAACCAGTAATTCAGTATTTAAAAGCCTTGACATGTGGATGCTCACTTGTCTTCTCAAGCGTATAGACTCTTGGCATCCAGAGTAGACCAGGTCTGAAATTAGAGACAGCCTGCGATGCAGGAGTCTCCTTTACAATGCGCTCCTCACATATTCTTCCACACACTCGTGAGCATGGTGAGCTGGCGGCTATTTCGCTTCTGAAGCAGACCATTTGACTTCTTAGTGGCTACATGTTTTCTTTCTCTTTTATATTTATTATTATTATTGTTTAAAGTATTACAAATAGTAGTGCATATGTCTCCTTTTCCCCCTATTGACCTCCCCGCCGCCTCCCTCACCTCCTGGCACATGCCCTCACCCCCCTAGTGTCTGTGTCCATTGGCTATGCTTCTACGCATGCATACAAGTCCTTTGGTTGATCACTTACCCCCAACCCCCCCCCAACTCTCCCCAACTCTCCCCTGCCTTCCCGCTGATGTTTGACGTGTTTTCATTATAGTATTGAGTCAAATCTACCTTTTAACAACTTCCACTCACAGTCCTTGTTCTGCAAATGATGGAAAGTTAAAAAGTAAAATCTTTCTTTTATGTGTCAGTCTTTCAAATATGTGGAAACCTTTATTATTTCAGTTCAACAGAGTAAACATTGAGTTCCTAATGTGTGCTGGGCACTGCTAGGTGCTGGAATCTTAGAAACAAAAGGCTAAGCATCCACAATTCTTTCAAATGCTCCTTCAAAAGTATGCACCAAAAAGCCGTATCTGATGTAAATGTCAAGTACAGTGAAGCTGTTACCAATGATAAAACCTGTCAAATGCAATGGGTAGTTGTGTTGGTAGAAAGAGCTCACTCAGTATCAAGTGGAATCAACCTTTGCCAAAACAGCTTCACTGCTAACAAAGATCGTTGGCCCTTCTGGATGGAAATTAGGAAAGTTCATTTATGACATATTATCTGACTTACCCTACATTTTCAAAATTCCAAAATTGAGGATAGACTTAATTTTTGGGTAAAAAGGATATATGTTCATTATAAAAACAACAACAAACATACCCAGTCACTTCATAGTTAAAGTTCTAAAAATTAATGATAAAAACAAATTCGAGAGTAGTCAGAGGGAACAGTTACTTAAATGTGGATTTCTCATCTGAGTATCATCTATTTTCAGTAAACGGAGCAACCTTTGCTGGGCAACATAAACTTTTTTTCTCCCTGAATTTGTTAAATGTCCCATATTCTGGACCAGCCCGACCCCTAGTTCCCTTCTCCCCGCAGCTGCGGTGAATACTGTTCCCTGGGTTCTATATTCCTGCTTTGGATCTTTAAGTTTAGAGCGTGGTCTCCTAAAAATGGCTGAATATAGAATTTTTATGGACATATAATTTTTAATCTCCAGAAAGCTGCTGCTGGTGGTAGCTAGGGGCTCCTATTCTTGAGAAATTTTCCTCTAATTTTTAAATTGCATAGTTGTCCTTTTAGTCACTTCCTTTTACACAGGGGCATATAAGGAAGCATTATTTGGATTTTCTTGACTCACTGTCTTTCCCTGATAATTGTGTTTTTGGAAACACAGGGGTGAAACTGGGAACCACATGCAAATATTCTATTCTCTCCTAAATTTTATGTCATGAAATCTTAACCATTTTCAGTTTGCTGTTGTTAATCTTTTCTTTGCAGTTTTTCTCCTTTTTTGGGGGAGGGGGGGAGAGGGGAATTATTTTGTGAGGTATCAGGGGAGGAATTACTAGAGATCATATTTTATTCTGCTATCTTTACTCAGAAGCCTGAGCATGAGATAGAGGTTTTGGCTACAAAACTATATATATATATTTCTGAATATCTTCATATCCTGCAAAATTATACTAAAAATAACAGGACTAATGGGAAAAAATAAAATTAGGCATAGCTCATTCAGAACCTATGCACCTTTGTAATCAGAGCATCAAAAGAAAATAATACTCATTAAAATACTGGCACAGTTAAAAGACATGTTGATTTAAAAAAAAAATGGTGAGTGTAGCTTGATGGAAGGAGAAATAAGGGAAGTCTGTGGCTGCTGAGTTATGGAAGCCAGGATGAAATGCCCACATGTTGGAAGGACATTGTGACAGGGACTTTGACTGTAGAGCATGTATCCAAAACTGAGCTAGGGAGAGGCTGTGGGGTGCAAGCACACCCCACATAGCACCGACCGCTCTGCAGCCCGCGTTTAGTGGTGCTAATGCGGTTTGTGTGTAACTGCTCCTATCCGATGGTGTAAAACATTACCATTTAGGGAGAAAGTACACATAAACATTTCATGTAAAAACTCTTTACATTTCCACATTATTCCCCTATTTGCCCACCAGTGTGAGTTAACTTGGCTACTGAACGACACGAGAGCTTAAGAGACTGCCCATTCATGTGTGATGTTTCCTGAGACAACCATTTTAACAGAATTGCTCACTCTATCCTAACTAAAGATGGCCCTACATTACACATTTTTTAAGGAATCTTGTCAATATTTAAAAATACTAAATAATTCAAAGCAGAAAAAATAATACTGAACATGTTGACATTATTATTAAATATGGAAAAATTGGAAATAACCTATACATGCAACAGGAAAGAATTTGGTAGGTTAATGTACTATGATTCATTGGACTATAATGTGGACATCAACACAGATTTAGAATTACATGTACTTATCATGGAAAGATATTTAAGTAATATGTATAAGATAGGTGTAATATACATAACTGTGTGTGCAAAAATACCAGAATATTACCTGTGATGATCTCAAAGTGGTAGAATTGCAGTTGGTTTTTATTTGTATTTCCCCCATTATCTGTATTTTCTTTTTTATGTATAATAAACTCATATTACTCTTTCAAATAGATGAGGGAAAGTTGGTATAAAAACTCACATCTGAAAACATTTTAGCTCTCACGGTATTTTATAGCAGGGAACAGCATGCACTATAATTTCAAAGCCATAGGGAGGCTCATTTTAAAGCGTCTCTTCCGCTTCAACCCACTAGGCTGGTGGAGCTTGGTGACGCGTGGATGTGGCATGAATTGTAGTGCTGGGGTCTGCAGAGGTTACACCAACACTCACTTAGAGGCCTGTTGGGTTTGGTCTGTTGCAGAACCTATGCTTATCAACAGACTTTATTTTCAGAGACCATCCATCTCTTACGGAAACACGATTTCCTTGGAGACACACGTAGATGCAACACAATCCAGGGTCTTTATTGGGGGAAGGAAAGTAAGTGGCTACAACAACAGGAAAGCAGGTTATTGCTACATCATGAATCAAGCCTCCAAAAAAAGGGAGGGCGCTTTCTTGCACCTTCGAATGTGACCACATCGTACATAGTCTGGGACCCCAAGGAACAGGGAAGGACCTGTCTGCTCTCCCTTGTTTCTGAGACCCAGCAAACAGGGCTGGATCACAGTGACTCTGACACAGTGGTGGCTTTTCATGTTAATAACGTGTGCATCCCTGAGCCAATGACCTCACTCCCCCGAGCCTCAGCTCTCCAAGTGGTGAAATGTCTGTGATGATTGCCGAGGTTCTCCTCTGGCTCAGAAAGTCTGCGGTGTCCTAATTTAAGGGAATTCAGTTAACTGAGCACCTGCTACATGTGTCAGAGGGCACAGTTGAGTAATATGCTGTCTCTTCCCTCAGAAGCCTGATGGTTTGAAAGAAGATAATTCAGACATACAGATAATTTAGGCAAAATGAAAAGTGCCACCAGAGAAGAATATACAGTGCTTTGAAAGTTGAGAACAGCATCCATAAACTCTAAAATTGTTTTCCTGGACCATCTTCTTTAGCCATTTTCAGGGGTTTGGCCATCTAGCTCTCTAAAATATAAACAATTTTTAAAAAATCTCCAAACTGAAACATTAACAAGCCAATTAAAATACAAATCTGCTTTGTTACAAACACTAAAGGAATTCACTCCAATGAAATAGAATAAAATCCCAATAATTCAACCAAGGAAGATAAGAATTGAAATTTAATGCGAAGTCCACTATGGGATGTGGGCAGTATGGGATTTTAATAATAGACTCTAGTGGCACTTTTAAGAGTATACAAAAGCATTGCCCAGCAATCTTTACAAAATGGCCTTTCAAATTTCATATATATATACACACACACACACTGAGTGGCCAGATTATTATGACCACCTGATGTTTGTAGGCAAATTAGCTATAATTTTGCGTTGAAGTTGCTAGAGGGCCAGACCATTATAAATAGGAAAGCAGGTTGTTTACCACGACAGTAGAAGTGATTTTTTCTGAAGATATGGGTAAACAACGCGATTTAACAGCCTTTGAATATGGGATAGGTTTGAACATGAGTGGCCAGATTATTATGACCACCCCCATCAGTACTTCGTTGGGCCATCTTTTGCCTTCAATACTGCGGCGATTCTTCTTGGCATTGACTCCACGAGATGTTGAAAGGTGATGCGAGGAATCTGACACCAGGCCTGATGAATAGCGCTGTCCAGTTCTTTGAGATTTGATGGTTGTGGAACCAGCTGCCTGATGGCTCTTTTAACTTCGTCCCACAAATGCTCAATTGGATTGAGATCTGGTGATTGTGGGGCCACCTAAGCAAGGTAAAGTCTCCCTCATGTTCTTGAAACCACTCCTGCACAATACGAGCACCGTGGCATAGTGCATTGTCTTGTTGGAAGAAGCCATCTCCATTGGGATACGCCATCAACATGATAGTATGAACTTGATCAGCAACGATACTTAGGTATGTTGTGCTATTCAGACATTGTTCCACACGAATTAAAGGGCCCAAATCATGCCAGGAAAACACGCCCCAAACCATAATACTGCCCCCACCAGCTTGAAGGGTTGTACTCATGCATGTGGGGTGCATGCTTTCATGCTGTTTCCGCCAAATTCTCACTCTGCCATCTGCATGATGCAACTGGAAATGTGATTCATCAGACCACATGACTTTTTTCCAATGCTCAACTGTCCAATCCTTGTGTTCCTGTGTGAATTGGAGACTTTTTATCTTGGTAACTGCAGACATTAAAGGTGTTCGAACAGACCTTCAGCTTCCATATCCCATACGATGCAATATATGGCTAATTTGCCTACAAACGTCAGGGGGTCATAATAATCTGGCTACTCAGTGTGTATATATCTATATCTATATCTAAATCTATATCTAAATCTATATCTATATCATCTATATCTATATATATATAGATCCACGTTCAAAGGCTGTTAAATTGCCTTGTTTACCCATATCTTCAGAAAAAAATCACTTCTACTGTCCTGGTAAACAACCTGCTTCCCTATTTATAATGGTCTGGCCCTCTAGCAACTTCAGCATGAAATTATAGCTAATTTGCCTACAAACATCAGGTGGTCATAATAATCTGGCCACTCAGTATGTGTGTGTGTGTGTATGTGTGTATGTGTGTATGTTTGTGTGTTTGTGTGTGTGTGTGTGTGTATATTCCAACCTTCTCATTGTTCAGATGGGAAAATTCCTATATATTGGTTATTTGAGGCTCCAAAGAGAAGATCCATTTAAAAATGACACAGCAAATATTTGTAAATTTTTTTATGAACTTAAAATTTTAAAATTTCTGGAAATTTCCTTGTTCTTCAATGTTTTCCACATTTTTTAGAGTCTTTGTTTATTAATTTAAACTTTATGTATATGAGAAAGATTTGGTAGCAAAAGTAAGCTTTTATCTATTCCTTGCCCTTTCCATTCATCTTGCTTCAACCAGGCGAATTGTAGCCTATATTGTTAAATGAAGTCCATTTAAAGGAGAAAGTCAACAAATACTAACTATCCTGTTAGTATGTTTCCAGGACAGGGGCCCAATCTTCTGCTTTCGCAGCTTAGGTGTCTGTCTAGCACGGGGGTCCTCAAACTTTTTAAACGGGGCCAGTTCACTGTCCCTCAGACTGTTAGAGGGCCGGACTATAGTTTAAAAAAATTATGAACAAATTCCTATGCACACTGCACATATCTTATTTTGAAGTAAAAAAACAAAACGGGAACAAATACAATATTTGTATTTGCATGTGGCCCACGGGCCGTAGTTTGAGGACCCCTGGTCTAGCAGATATTATTGAAAAGTGCTGTTAAGGCATTTTAGTTTTTTCCTCCTGAGAAGTAATATAATCTAGTGAGACATAAAAAAGCCTTGATGGACTATTTACAAATAGATGTACGAATTCTGTTAGCTTCTTTGAAGTTATGGAATAGTGATAACCCTCCCATGTCTATGGTCCTTATCTCCTGAAGCAAGAGTCTAAAGAGGTAATATCTTCCACTGAGTTTTGAAGGATCTGAACAAGTAGGAAGAAGTGTACTATATACACTCAGGGCGGATTTTGCCCAAAAAGAAAGTTGGCAGCTTCCAATGTAGATACAAAAAGGGGCCTTTGTCCTCCAAAACCCTCTACTCTCCCTCCCTTCCTTCTGTGGCTAAGAACTTATTCTTCAACATTTCATTGTGAAAATTTTCAAATATGTACAAAGTAAAAACAGTAATGTAATAAGCTCCCGTATTCTCATCACCAGCTTCAAAATTACCAATGAGCTGCTGTACTTATATTACCCCTATCTTCAATCATCCTTTACTCTTTTATTAGATTATTATCACTATTGTCCATGACTTTAAATTGTTAATTCATAACATTTGCCTTCTCTTATGAGTTTTTCCCCCCTGAGAAGTAACATAATCTAGCAACACTTTAAAAAAATATATTTTATTGATTTTTTACAGAGAAGAAGGGAGAGGGATAGAGAGTTAGAAACATCGATGAGAGAGAAACATCGATCAGCTGCCTCCTGCACACCCCACACTGGGGATGTGCCCACAACCAAGGTACATGCCCTTGACCGGAATCGAACCAGGGACCCTTCAGTCCGCAGGCCGATGCTCTATCCACTGAGCCAAACCGGTTAGGGCCTAGCAACACTTTTAAAAAGGTCATTTTTTTTTTGTTAACCTTGTTGGACTATTTATAAATGTACAAATTCTGTCAGCTTCTTTGAAATGATGGAATATTCATAACTCCCACCATGACTACCGTTCTTATCTCCTGAGTCCATAGTTCCGTAATTCACCTGAAAGGCTCCTTTCCAAAAAGTGGATGTAAGGTCCTTACAGCTCAAAAGCAAGGGGATGGGTATGACAGAAAAGAACATCTCAGCAAGATGCTTCAGGAGAGGAAAGGTGATGTTAATTAACAGAAAGATTGGAGTGCCAGGTTAAGGATTCTGAAATGTGATGGAAAAGATGCTGGATGAATAAGAAGGGAGGCTGGAGTCAGTGAGATCTAGTAATTTTCTTTTCTGAATTTCTCCATCATTTTTTATGCATGTTTATTGTTTTATCCACAATCATAAATCCTTTTTAGCTTCAGTGTCTACCTTGTAGAACAAATGTATCCTCTGCTCCTGTTTGCCTCATATTTAACTTTAAGCAGACGCTCCTAGCTTCCTGTCATGTCACCACAGCCAGAATTATCTTATTATTGTAAATCTTCTTGTAAATAACAAGTGTCACCATGATATGTGAGAGTGGTGTGGGAGGCAGAGGTCCGCTGGGATCTAATGGAGAGCCACTCAAGGAAGGGGCTCTCCCGGCCTGGCTTAGAAGGAGGGGAGTGTAGGGGCCTACTGTGGACAGTTCTGACCTGGGACTTCTCACTTCCCCGCCTTTGCCATCCCCTCAGCCCCCTGCCTCTCTTCTCTATTGCTACAGCTTTCTCATCTGCCTAGGACTGTGGTTGGCAAACCGCGGCTCGCGAGCCACATGCGGCTCTTTGGCCCCTTCAGTGTGGCTCTTCCACAAAATACCACGTGCGGGCGCGCAGATACAGTGCGATTGAAATTTCGTGGCCCATGTGCAGAAGTCGGTATTTTGTGGAAGAGCCACACTGAAGGGGCCAAAGAGCCGCATGTGGCTTGCGAGCCGCGGTTTGCCAAGCCACAGTTTGCCAACCACTGGCCTAGGACTTTCATGCTGCCCTTTGGCTTTTTTAAAAATATATTTTTATTGATTTTAGAGTGGAAGTCAGAGGGAGAGAGAAACATCAGTGATGATGAATCATTGATTGGCTGCCTCCTGCACGCCCCCTACTGGGGATTGAGCCGCATCCTGGCCATGTGCCCTGCCCAGGAATCGAACCATGACCTCCTGGTTCATAGGTCCACGTTCAACTTCTGCGACGCACCGGCCAGGCTGCCTTTTGGCTTTTGAAAACTTAATATGACCAAACACTCCATGTTTGCCATGGTCTTTTGATGGGTCAACTTGGCTAGGCTGCAGTCTCCAGTAGTTCACTCAGACACTACTTTTGGTGATGCTGTGTGGTATTTTGTAGATGTGGTTGAAGCCCATAATCAGTTGACTTTAAGTAAAGGAGATTATCTAAAATAATCCAGCCGGACTGATTCAATGACTTGAAGGCCTTGAGAGCGAGCTGATGAAGAAGAAATTTCACCTTTGGACAGCAGCTTCAGCCGGTGCAGAGTTCGGATTTCAGACTTACCAAGCCAGCCTTCACGAGCCTCTAAGCCAGGGGTGGGGAACCTCTTTCCTGCCCAGGGCCATTTGAATATTTATAACATCATTCACAGAAATTATCAACTTAAAAATTAGCCTGCTAGCCCTAGCCGGTTTGGTGGATAGAGCGTCGGCCTACAGACTGAAGAAGGATCCCAGGTTCGATTCCTGGTCAGGGCACATGCCTGGGTGGTGGTCTCGATCCCCAGCAGGGGGCGTGCAGGAGGCAGCCGATCCATGATTATCCTCTCATCATTGATGTTTCTCTCTCTCTCTCCCTCTCCCTTCCTCTCTGAAATCAATAAAAATATATTTTTAAAAAGTTAGCCTGCTATATTTGGTCCAACATTTAATCAACTCACCCCTAATGCCTTGGCAGGGCCAGACCAAATGATATCCCAGGCCTTAAGTGGCCTGAGGGCTGGACTCTCTACCCCTACTAAACCAATGCTGTGCAATGCCTCTCTTGTATATTATCTGTTATTGGTTCTGCTTCTCTGGTTGGATGCTGACTGATACAGTGGTCCACATTTTGACCCAAATTGTTTTTGTTGCTGGAGCTGAGCTAGGACTGTGTGTGAAAGTCATAGGGCAGCTTCATAATCGAGAGGCAGGATGGAAAACTGTAGGGGCCAGTGGCTCTATAATACCTTGATGGAGAGTACTGCTGACCCTGAGTAGACAGACCTGTGGCCTGGTAGCAAGCTCTGCTACCAACTACATAAGGAAAAATTGCAGAGAGAGAGGACAAAAGACTTCTCATTCACAGTCCATACGAGTGGGAAAGACATTCTTGCAGAGACAGCCAAAAGGGTGAGAGAACCCATGCCCCTTGAGCTGTCCCCTGCCTGAACAACTTCTGCTAGTGCAAGCAGAGCCAGGGGACCTCCCTCTCCACAGAAGGCTGTTCTGAACATGGGGACCATCACATTTGGATCTTAGAGGCTTTGGGTATCCCCATATTTCCAGATCTAACCCTGGAACTTCAGAGAGAAATGAGAATTAGAGGAGGGGAGGACAGGAAAGCAATGTCAGTTGGTTAACATTAACACTCGCCTATGAGTATTTCTTCTCATTGAAATAAAAGGTATTACATACAGTCTTCAGAGCTGCCCAGACTGGGAGCTTTAGCAAGTTTTCTAAGCTTTTCCAGGCTCAGCTTTCCGATTTGTAAATGGAGATACTACCTACATTAGGCTTTAAAGCAAACAGTGGGTTAAGTTCTGGGCACATGGAAATAGTGTTTCATAAACCTCTGCCCCCTCCCATATGCACAAACTCACAGGGAAAATAAAACCCTTGCAGGAGCTCCAAAATGAAGATTTCCAATACTGTATCCTGTGCCTTTACTCCTGAATATGTCTTGATGTGTTTGATGACTGAATTCATATTATATCCTTCCCCTTTGTAGATGTAAAACATGTTGTTTTCTACTCTGCCTCAATGTCCCTAGATTCTGGGTGTTCAGTAAGCATCGTTATACCGAATAAATAATTGCCATGATGGTGTAATACATTTTTGAAAACCAGAAACATAGGACATCCCCTATATCCTGAGTCAATGACAGAGTCAGAATTGATTCTAAAATGGCTGATTCATTGTCCGATGGTCTGCTAGCTAAAAGGGATCTTCCTTTTAATACCTCTATGTGTGATTAAGTGTTCAGTTCTTCAATTGCGTATTTTCTCCCAGCTTGTATCTTTTTTTGCTGATGGCCAAGGGCATTAACTCCTTCCTTCCTTAGGCAGTGGAGCCTTGGGAAAAAAATTCGAAGAGAAACTCTATAACCCTGGGAATATACCACAAAAATGTAGCCAAGGAAACTTTTATTGGCTAATGATAGAATGAGTGGCCCGGCAGGTTTGAAACTGAAGATGGGCCTCTCTAATCTCAGCGATACATCAAATACAGAAGTTACGTTTCCAAATTCCTGGAAATATCACCTTTCCTCGTGGTCTTTTGCTGCAGTCTCTTCCGTGGGGATTATTTTCCCCCATGTCTTAAACTGAGTCTGCTTTCCCCCTGAGGACCCTCATAAAATTACAGTATTGTTTCTCAATATAAAAAGTTCTTGGAGAAGGAGGGTGAGAAGAGCAATACATCATATTCCAATGCAAATCACATGGAATCCCCAAGATATGAAAGTCTCATTGCTATGTTCTCCAGTGGAAAGGGGGTTAATCTTCAACTCGGAGCACTTTCAAATATGTGTTGTGCTCACACCAGAGAGGAGCGTGCACACCCGGCCAAAATGAATTAGTTCACTGTCAGGAGGTGGCTGAATGAGGGGTTGAGTCAGCAGAGGGAGAGTTTGGACAAATTATATTGATTCCACAGTCTCAGTGTTGGCCATTTTTGTCCAAAACAGAAAGGGGAAAACTAAAAATGTGTTCAGAGTGGATTGTTCTAGGAAAGCTTCTCTTCCTTTGTTGATGTTTCTGGAATTAAGTCTTCACCTCTATTAAGGAGTGTAGCCTGTTGGTACTGGAGGCACCGCAAAATCCTTTTTCCACCGTGAAACCCAAATACCAGCTGTAGAAATGGACGTGGTCCAGTTGCTAAGACTCTTTCTGATCAGCCAGAAGGGAATTGCTGTTCCCTGCTACAATCACTGACTTTTTCTTGCCGTCTTTCTCTACCTAATCCATCCTCCTTGAGAAGAGGATTGGTGATTAAATCTCTTAAATTATACACTGCCGTCCTGGCATAGACTTAGCATGTGCATATAGCTGATGGGACCAAATGACCAAAATTAAGTGGAGTTTCCTCTTCTGCCTCACTTTCTCCATTCTTCCTAAAACCTTACAGACACCATGGCTAGGAAACACAACCATTTAATGAGACATCTGGAAATGGGTGGTTAAGTTAAAGTAGCCGTGGGTAACAAATCATCTGCTTTTGGCAGGGCAGAGCAGCACAAACACACACAGCCTTAAATGCGGCCCAAAGATGCTCCCAGACCTGACCGAGCATAAGTATCCCACAGCCCTCCATGGCCCAAGCTGCTTCCTTTGGATTTGCAGGCATTGTGTCTATAAATCCATGATAGACATCGAACTATATATACATACTATGTGTAATTTAGGTTTTCATCATTGCACCTTTCTATGTTTACCAAATTTTCTATAATGTGCCTTTGACTCTAATCAGAAAGGAGAGACCCACCAGGAATGTTTGTCCTTAATATTGAAAACTGTACTCACCTTCACTTTAGCCCTCAAGACCATGCCTCGTTCGTCTGCTTAGTGGCTGCTTACTGTGTGGTAGGCATCCAGCACAGCCCTAGAGGATTTTTGGTTTGATTCTTTGTTTTGTTTTAAGAATCAATGGCTTAAGTGAGAGGGATAATGGTTAGAAGCATTTTAATGGTCAGAAGAAGGGTGAAGATGGATCCAGAAATAACTCAAATGTCCCTGAATGGGAACATGAGTATGTCACCAAATTTGTGGATGTGATATGAATTTTTTAGAATTGATTATGCTGATGTTTACACTGCTGTACATATTTGTCAAAACTCAAAAATAAAGTCACCAAAGGTAAATCAAATATTATGAAGGTAAATTAAATAGTATTAAGGCACCACAAATAAGCAACTTGATACGTAATTTTATATTATTGTAAGTGGAAAAATCAGAAACTAAAAGAAAAGACACAAACTTAAAGTGTAAAAATCCATTTCTGCACATTAGCTGAAAGGAAGTATGTTGGAAAGGAAGGAAACAGGGTATATTGCTCATAGCATTTTTATGTTTACAAATTAGACTGTATTATTTTTGAAGCTCAATACTCGGCCATGGGGCTCTGTTTAGAGTGGGCAGCCGAGGTGGGGAGCCTAAAAAGATGGTTGCACTGAAACCTGCCCAGGAGAGCCATTAGGTGTGAAGCTCACTTTGGGCCTGGCTTTGAATAGCAAGTAAATGGCAAAATGTGGTACCATTCCCAGTGTTTCCATTTCTATTCCGAGTACAAAGTGGTTTTCTCAACGGGATATAAATAGTGATACTAGAGACTGAACATACTTGCTCCGTTGAAACATAGGCCATGAAAATGAAAAGAAGGCGTATGTTAGGAAATTAAAATGAAAACTAATTGGGAGTGCTTTCAAGAAAAGTAACAGAAAACCCAGTTAAGAAATGAAGACCTGGAATTAACTCACATCAGCGGCCTGGAGGGGAGTAGGCAGTGTCAGGTTTGGGGCAGCAGTTCAATAATGTCATCAAGGCACTACTCTCTTTCTGTCCATTCTGCCTTACTGTCCTCAGTGTGTTGGCTTCTTGCTGTATAATCCCAAAGCGGCTGCTGCTGCTCCAGTCATCATGACTTTATTCCAACAAGAGAAGCTCCAACATGGAAGTCAGATGAAGCCAGGCACGCGCTGCCCCCCGCCCCCCCCCCCCCGCGAACCCAGATAACCTCTTCTGCACCCAGGCACCCTCTCCTGCACCCAGGCACCCTCGCCTGTACCCACACTACCTCCTGAGGTTGGTGAGGGGCAACTTTTTGGGAGAGGAGAAAAAGTTCATGCAAAGTTTGACCTCTTCAATGACTGAGTCTGAACCCTGAATTAATTATTTACCTGGAAGTGTCTGTACTCCAAACCACAAGACTGAATTGGCCTGAACTGGGCAGCTTCCATTATTCCTAGGACAGCCTTAGGCAGAGTGATGACACGGGTGAGAAGACACTTTATGTTTTACTCTGTAGAATACACCTATCCTCCACAACACCTCACTGGCATTGCAAGCACCTTCCTAAAAGCATTCTCACCATATTTCCTATAGTATAATCAATTATTTATAAAAGTGTTTTCTTCTTACTAGATTCTGGCAAGGCCTATGCTTTATGCATCTTTACATAGCACCTACCCTGTATATAATAGGTGTCTGATAAATGTCTATTGCACTCAGTTGTGTTTTTTCTAAGTTAAAGGTTCAGTATTTGTTTTTCTAAAGATAAACATATTCCTCACTCTATAACAATTTTAGAGCTAAAATGGTATTAACTATCTTTAATTTTATTTCTATCATGTATTTTCTTTTTTTCTAAATATATTTTATTGATTTTTTTTACAGAGAAGAAGGGAGAGGGATAGAGAGTTAGAAACATCGATGAGAGAGATCGATCAGCTGCCTCCTGCACGTCCCCCACTGGGGATGTGCCCGCAACCAAGGAACATGCCCTGTACCGAATTGAACCTGGGACCCTTCAGTCCACA
Source organism: Myotis myotis (assembly GCF_014108235.1). Taxonomy (NCBI): domain Eukaryota; kingdom Metazoa; phylum Chordata; class Mammalia; order Chiroptera; family Vespertilionidae; genus Myotis; species Myotis myotis. The sequence goes on along the minus strand of NW_023416320.1, from coordinate 38,154,978 downwards.
GGCCGACGCTCTATCCACTGAGCCAATCAGTTCAGCTCTATCATGTATTTTCTAATTAAAAATCATTAAAGTGTGTATACACACGTGTGTATGTGTGCATATACATATACAGTGATGACATTACATGGCACAAAAATGTCTTAGTTTCTATATTAACCAGGGACCAGGGTGCCATCACCATACAGGACATGGTCATGGTCTTTGTTGGGCTCTCTGGGCAGCAGTGAGCGATCACTGAGATGCCCACGCCTCTTGCCTCTCTGCAGTAGACATGCACCTGGCTGTCTTTTCATGCACCTGACCTTGTTCAGGTTGCTGTCGGCCACTACCTACTGAGCTTCCACTGAGCTGTAAAAGTAGCTTTATCATGCATAACTAGATCATTTCCCCTTCACATGTGAAAATTAACTCATCATCGCAGAAAGTCGCTGAATTGTTCTTTCCAGGAGACATTACCTTCTACTTAACAGTCTTGTTTTCGCCTGCCTGAAATTGCAGTGTCTGGCAGAGAGAGATGCACGGATACAGGACTACACAAGCGCACAGATCTCAACATTGCTGAGTGCCTGCTTGGTCCGTGCTCCTATCTGACCCAAAAAACAAGTTCATGAGTACCTCTTAGGAGGAGCATCTGCTGGCCACGCCCACCAAGAACCTTGATGTTGCTGTGAGAGGCAGAGCATGGCAGCGAGGGCTGTCCCTCTCTCCTCTGAGATCTTCCCACTCTTGGTGACTTTGGCCTCCCTGCTGATTCTACATGCTGACACGGCACCTTTGCTCCATTTGCTGACACTGGTTGTTCCTCTTTTAAAGTGTTCTCCAGGACACCTGGCTGTATCCTGAGAAGCCTTATTCTGCTCCACAAGACTTGTCTCCTATTTGCTGAAGGTGGTCTCGGGCTATAGAGGTGAGTACCGTTTTGGCTTCCCTTTTTCTCCCTGGATACTAATGAGATTCTAAAAGGGCTGACTCTTGCAATCTCAGCATGCTAATTGTCTACCTGCTGTAAAGCACAAGCCAGGAGAAGATCCTGTCACCGACTGAGTCATCTCTGCCCCACAACCAATTCTAATGGCACCTTTAAGCACTCACTCAAGGATATGTTCACTCATCTGTGGGATCTCATGAGCAAAATAAACTAACAAATAAAGTAGAAACAGACTCATCGAGAACAAACTGACAGCTGTCAGAGAGGAGGGAGGTTGTGGGGCTGAGTGAAAAAGGTGATTAAGAAAAAACACACTTCATAGACACAAACAATAGTATGGTGATTATTAGAGGGGAAAGGGGGTTGGGGAGGTAGAAGAAGGTAGAGGAGAGATGAATGGTGATGGAAGGAGGCTTGACTTGGGGTAGTGAACACACAATGCAATATACAGATGATGTATTAGAGAACTGTACACCTGAAACCTATATACTTTTATTAACCAACGTCACCCCAATAAATCCAATTTTTTAAAAAGGTACTTAAATGTGCCTTTTCAAGTAGCCTGAGGTATTGCCAAGTTTCAGTGGACTATTCTCAACACCTGTTAGTGGATTTTTTTACTCTACATGGCTAAAATATGAACTTTTATGACGATTGAGAATGTTAGTCTTTGTAATCCAATATATGGGGTCTTCATAAAATCTTCCTGACTTTTAAACTACCACTACTTGAGTTTAAAATACACAGTAGAGCTGATGTTTAAACAGAATTCAAAGCAGATTTATTAAAGTTTAGGGCCACATCACACAACTTTGCACAACATTATTCTTATTTCAGAGTCTGCTACAAAAGGTGGCTACCATACATGGTGAGGGAAGCTAGTCCCTTTGGCTTACAGAATTTAAGAACAAGCCAGCTGTGAGAAGAAAATTCACTGCTTACAAGTTCAAATGTCTAAAACAACACCTGGACTTCATAAAAATTCTATGCTATAGATGGATTCCGAATTGTTTAGCAACACAATCATAATGGCTTATGTCTCTTTCTAAGAAATTTTCTTTTGAAATTAAATTACTGTTTGATGCTTCCCAAAGTTGATTTGTGGGTAAGGGTCTAGTCTGAGAGAGATCTGCTTTTATTTTGAGTGATCACAACATGAAAGAAACGTATTTTTATCTTCTTTGCTTTTTTTTTTTCTTTCAAATTACTCTAAATCATCTGAACTTTAGAACATCAGGCAGTCCTTATAGGTAGAACTCGATGAGAAAAACAAATTGGAAAAAGTTTTTCAAAATTTAATGAAGTGGTTTGAAAATGCCAGACTACTTATATGAAATAGAAGACTGTTTTGGCTAAAACAATAAAGATTTTGGCCCAGTTTATGACAGCAAATCAAAGAGTTCACCAATGGTTACTCCCTAGATGCGAATGCAAAAACAGTCAATTTAGATAACTGGCCAATTTAGACTTAAAAAAATTTAAACAGAACATTGATTGAAATGGTTGTTGGACAATTCTTTTCAATGTCTTTCTGGCTTTATCTGGGCCCCATAGGTCAAGAATCTTGTGTAGATAAAAACTAGAGGCAACCAGTAACTTATCTAGGTAACACATGTTAGTACAAGCAACCAGTAACTTATCTAAGTAATGCATGTTACTACAGGAAACCAGTAACTTACCTAGGTAATGCATGTTACTACAGGAAACCAATAACATATCTAGGTAACACATGTGACTACAGGCAACCAGTAGCTTATCCAGGTAACATATTACTACAGGCAACCAGTAACTAACTAGGTAATGCATGTTACTACAGGAAACCAGCAATTTATCTAGATTACACATGTTACTATTGGCAAACAGTAACTTATCTAGGTAATGTATGCCACGCTGAACTCCAGTTCCTCAGTTCCAGGGGTTTGGACTCAATAGAGGTTCTAGCAAAACAGTTAATGCAGAGAATACAGAGAAGTGCGTCAGGCAATTCATTTGATGCCAATTATTTTGTTTTGAATAATTTAATACAATTTTTATCAAATTCATATGAAATAGATTTTGAAATAAATAGAATGATAGGAAATAGTTCTGGCCAATTAATTTTCATAAAGTTTTTTTTTGTTTATTTGTTTGCCTTTGTTTATAACCCTTTATTCAACAGTCTCTATTTCTTTTTTAGGATCATTCAGGGTCTCATGATCATAATTCTGAGCTTGAGTTCTATTTTTTTCCTTTTTTAAATTTTATTTTTTATTACTGTTTGCATTCAATAATTTTTTTTTTGTATTAGTTTTAGGTGTAAAACACAGTGGATAGACATTCATGTAGGTTGCAACATGTTCGCTCTGACAATTCAGGTGCCCATATGGCACCATAGACAGCATTACAGTATCGTTGACTATATTCTTTATGTTTTACCTTCTCTTTCAAAACAGCACATGTGTCTTTGAAATGCAGGTGATCTGAATGCTGGGAGTTGTTGTGATTTGACTTTGTTTTTACATATTCTATGGTACTAGTTTGTTTCCATCTTGTTCCGTTCTTTCCTTTAAAAATGAGTTATAGTGTACAATTATATGTGCCTCTCAAAGTTGCTTTGCTGTAATATTATTAGTTTATCTATCTTTATACCTATTTAATAGGTAGCATAATCAGTTTTACCAATATTTTATTTAGTTTAAGAAAATCATATTCAACCTATCAAAGCAGGCTATTAAGACTTCAAGCTGAAAGTACACAATTAGTTGCCCTAGCCTGTTTGGCTCAGTGGATAAAACATTGACCTGCAGATTAAAGGGTCCAAGGTTCGATTCCGGTCAAGGGCCCTATACCTTAGTTAAGGGCACATCCCTGGTGGGGGGTGTGCAGGAGGCAACTGATTGATGTTTCTCTCTCATCGATGTTTCTAACTATCTGTGACTCTCCCTCTCCGTAAAAAAGTCAATAAAATATATATTTTTTAAAAACCCACAAAAAAAAACTTTAAAAAAAAGAAAGTACACAATTTGGGAAAAACCTAAATTAGAAATTTGTTGCCAAATGTTTACACAGCTGCAGTAGGACACACACATTTGTTCTTATCACAAGTAAGTTTTTATTAATTTCACCTAAATTATTGATTCCAAAAGAGTTTAGGACAAAAATGGATAGCATGGTATTGATACAGAGTCTTCTGATTAGAGATCAAACTATTATTCCATTTGTGAAACTACCCATTGGGACAAAAGACAACCAGCTTATCAAACTAGCAGAGAGCGGCAGACCTGAGACTGCATTGCCTCCGTGTTCCTGTGCTCCTTTCAACATCATTCATCTGGTGAATGTTGAGAGCCTGTTGAATGGCAGGCGAGTGCTGGGTCCTGGTAATATAAGGTTAAATAAGACATCAATCCTACCTTCCAGAACTTATAGTGATGATGCAGGAAGATAGGGTAAGTGGGTAAACTATTGTAGGTAAATGGATAAATCACTACTGAATATGATAGCACAGGAGTTAGGGACATTGACTTGGTGAGGGGACACACACACACACACACACACACACACACACACACACACACAATCTACCTGGCCTATCTATTTCTAAGCATTTTGTTCACATTAGCTATAGTGTTCTTCAAAAATGCAAATCTGATTACATCATCACTATCATTCACCTCTTATTATTGAAATCCTTTTATGGTTTTCCATTCCTTTGAGGATAAAAACAAACCTCCTTAATACAGTGGCTTATAAGACCCAGTTCTGGTGTCCCCCTCTCTGGGTTCTGGCCACATAGGCTTACATTTTTTCTGTGCAGCTTTATTGAGATATAATTTATATGCCATAAAAATTACTCTTCATCTGTTTTAACTATACCGGTCAAAATTATCGAGTATATTTACAATTATACAGCTATCACCGCAATCTACATTTCCATCACCCTATAGGTGATTTATAGTCATTCCTCATTCCCAACACCCAGCCCCAGGCAACCACTAATCTACTTTCTATCTTTGTAGACTTGCCTTTCTGGACATTTCATACAAATATAATCATATAATATGCATCCTTTTGTGACTGGCTTCTTTCACTGAGGTTCATCCATGCTGTAAGCATATCTCTATACTTCGTTTCTTTTTATGGTAGAATAGTATTGTAACGTATGGATAGAGCTCATTTTGTTCATCCATTTCTCAGTTGATGGATATTTAGGTTGTTTCTATTTGGGGGTGGGGAGTATTATGAATAATGCTACTATGAACACTCATGTACAAGTCCTTGTGTAGATTTGTATTTTCACTGCTCCTGGGTAGATACCTAGGAGTGGAATTGCTGAATCATATATTAAGTCTATGTTTAACTTTTTATGAAAAAATATTTTACAAAGTAGCTCTATAATTTCATAGACTCCTGCCAGCAATATATAAAAGTTCCAATGTTTCCACATCTTTATCAATGCCTGCTGTGGCCATCCTTGTGGGTGTGAAGTGGTATCTCACCGTGGTTTTGATTTGCATTTCCCTAATGAGGTTGAACATGTTTTCACATGAGTTCTGGGGCATTTTATATCATTTTTGGAGAAATACCTATTCCAGTCATTCGTGCGTTTTCACTTGCGTTATCTTTTTATTATTGATGTATAAGTGTTCCTTATATAGTATTCTGGATAAAAGTCACTGATCAGATTGATAATTTGGAAATATTTTCTCCCGTTCCTGGGTTGTCTTTTCACTTCTTTGATGGTGTCCTTTGAAGGGCAAAAGTTTTTAATTTTTATGAAATCCAATGTATTTTTTCTTTTATTCTGTGTGCTTTTGATGTTTAGAAATCATAAACCTAAGTCAACTCTGGCTTATTTTTATTCCCTCCTCCTTGCTTTAACCACCGCTGCCCCCAGCACAACCGTTATATGCTATCCCTCAGCCTGGGACACTCGATTTATCCCCTCCTCCTCACCTATTAACTTGAACCCATCCTTCAACTCTCAGGACTAGCATTACTGCTTCGGGAAATCTCCCTGATGTCTTCAATAGGTCACACCCCACAGGAAGGAAGGCACAGGAACCTCACTTCCACAGCACTGACCCGGCGACAGGTTTTCGTTGATCTGGTGATTATTTCATGAATATTTGTCTCTCCACTCTACTTTAAGCTCCTCGAAAACTTGCCTGGATCTGTGTTTTGCTTGCCATTATATTCCCTACACCTAATAGCCTTGTTAGCACCTAGGAGGTACTCAGTAAATATCTATAATAATAAAAGTGTAATATGCTAATTAAACCAGACATCCTTCTGGATGTCCTTCAGACGACCTTCTGGATGAAGCAAGGTGCCAGAGGGAAGCTGGTGCCAGCAGTTGGGGGAAGGAAGGCCTACTCTTGCACGAATTTCTTGCATCGGGCCTCTAGTTTGTTAAATCAATGAATAAGTAATAAATGAAGGAGTTCACTGAGAAAGTGTCATTTGAACTGAATCCTGAAGGGACAGGGTAGGAATTTAACAGGCAAAAAAGGCAGGACAGGGAACTGCAGGCAGAAAGAATAAGGAGTTAAGAATTGGTTAAAAAAAAAAAAAGTGAAAGAGCCAGGTGTGATGAGAAGTTCACTAAGACAAAGCCTGTGTTTGCCTATGTGTGTGTGTGACTGTGTGTGTGTGGATGTGAAGGTCTATGCAAATGTGCAGGGAAAGGCAGAAGAGATGAGATGTTTAGATGAATATAGGAAAAGAACTGGCACCAGCATAGGGTGCAGGCAGAGGGGCTGGAGCGGAAAGAGCTTATTGACATATATGACGAGGTATCTTCCGTCCCTCCCCCCAGCATCTTGGGGCACATCAATGGAGTGTACTCTACCTCCCAGGAGGTGTGCTCTGCAAAAGCAGTGTCAGAGGGGAAAACCCAAAAGGTGGCATTCCTAATGATGGAAGTCAAATGCCGTAGCCTCTGCTCAGGGGAGACACTTTGGTGAGCAAGGCTCTCTGCATCATCCAGATTGCAACCTCCAGGAAACACTGTGCAGCCCCAGATAGGAACAAGAATGTTCACGTTACGATTGACTAGTTCAATGTTCAAGTCTGTGAACAATGCATTTTACAAATTCAAACACATTTAGACATGGGAACAAGATTCCTTCAGCCCATCTGATGAGGAACTGCAGTGATAACTAAGGAAGTTGGGCTCTGACAGCAGAACTCTGTAGAAATTAAATTAATGTTCCAAAAGATATTGTTGTATGTCAGTCCCTGGAATAATGTTGGGAATCACATCTTTAAACTACCTTTTTATTTTTGGATCATGTTTTTAAGAAGTTATGAAGTTTATAAGTTTCACTAAAAAGAAAAAGATTGCAAAATTTTTCATCCTTTCTGTTTATATTCTGGCAAAAATCTTTTAGGTTTACCTTCTTAAATTAGATCTTTTGGCTCATCGCAATGATTTATTTATGTTTTCGTTGTTTCTATTGGCATTTTAAGGATTGGATTTTTAAGGCGCTTAACAGAAAATAAACTCATGCACTGATAAGTTTGGAGGCCAGCAAAAATTGGAAAACCATATGTTCACAATGAAACGGGGAACTTTAAAATTCACAGATCCAAGCTAAGCTTAGGATGATGTCAGAAATCTCTGTGCTCCAGAGTTTGAATCTGTGTGTATTGGTTTGCCTTCTTTCACTGATGCGATGGAAAATCCCAAAAACTACAAAATGAGGTCATTTGGAGAAATGAACACCTCCTGACATTATAGGTTTGCAACTCATCTCTAAATATCCTTTCTAGTTATTGTTCTAGTTGCCTGTCTTCTTCCACAAATTGTGAGGGTGTTTTCTCCTAAAAAGTAAATAGCTAACTTACCCTTTCTCAGATTTGACAGCTGATGGGGGTGGTGTGAAACAGAGACTCTGCTAGTAATGTGTGTATAACAAATTTATCTGTGTTTTCTTTTGATTTCTGTTGCTCTTGGAGCTATTTGTTCCATTTTTTGTTTAAGATAAATATTTTTGAAGATCTTTGCAGGTTTGCATTTTGTAAAAGAAAATAATGCTCTCTAGACATTTTTCCAGGCCTGACAGTTCATAAATTGCAAGCTAGAAATTTTAGCCCTAATACATGGTAAAAATAAGTCTGTGTTGATATCTTGGTCATGATTTAAAGCTACTATCTTTTATTTTTAATATCGTTGAAAAATGATTTCCTTTATTTGCTGTCATTCCAGTTTATTTCACATACAGGAAATTTAAAGGCAAGATGTGCATTTTCCATTCTGGCCACTTGAGGGAATCAGACTTTAGAAATGGCTGGTATTTTAGATCTTTATTTCAACAGATAGGAGAATAAACATTTATTTGTTGACAAAATGGTTCTCGTGTCACCTAGACATCAAGAAGATCACAGAGCCTCCGTTCTGAGATAAATTACTCTTCATATGCTTTATATCCAGGTGGAAAAGAGGAATTGCTGATGAATGGGAGTCCTGGGAGGTACTAATTGAGGCCCCACATACAATTTATGATCAGCACTCTTGGACTTCAGAATGATTAATACCGTCAATTCTCACTGGAATAAGAGCTGTTTTAGCCCAGGAGAGGACTGTATATTACTGTTTATAGAAGCAGATAACATCAAAGTAACCCACGGCTTGTGTTAAGCAAATACAAAATTCTGGGTCAACGCAAATTAATCCTAAAGGAGTCACAGAAAGTTCTTAATGACTGTGAGATCTATACATTATCACTTTTCATTCAAGTGGTGGAAAATGGTAGCACTATTGATGAGATTTGCAACTGGCCCCCTTCACTGCATTGTGCTAACAGCTGCATAATAGCATATTCTCCAATAAAGGGCCCTATTATCTATACATCTGTACTTTGCTAATGAAGTGTAGAAGTCTATGCAATTTTAAAATTACATTCGGGAGCTTCTGAACCATTTTAATATTATGTTTCACAACAAAAATGCAGCAAATCACATTATACTTTATATATTCTTACACTCTAAGTGGCTGTGTGGATGGATGAATTAAAGACTGTTCTCTTATCTACATTATACAAAACAGATGTTATTTCAAGGGCATATTGTAAAGAAATTTTTTCCCCCAAATGATGTTACTCAGTGAATAATTATATATTCTTTGGTTTTAAGAAAGTGGGACATTTATAAACATAAGAAAACATTAACTTTAATATTTAAATGTCTTATGTACACATTTCAAGTAACGTTGGGGAGTTTGAGTCTAATTTAAAGAAATGTGGATAAAGTGAGTTTCTCAGCAAACATTTTTATTTACTTTATTTTTTTTAATTTTTCAATTACAGTTGGTCAGCAAACATTTTTACATATCTCTTTTTATACAGTTGGTATTTGCTTTGACCCATTTTAACCCCCCAATTTTTAATTAACTCATTGCCCCATTTGGGTATGTCATGTATCCATCTTATTAATTATTTCAAATTAATTACAGAATGCAAACTCTGTTCAAATAAGCATAGTAATAAATTTAAATTTATTAAAATCAACTTCAGATCCTTTCCCTGACATAAAATATATTAAGTAACATCCTCCCGCCCACCTTGCTTCAAGCCTTTTACCAATTTCAAAAAGGTAGGAATCTAATTGACTTGAATTTCACATCCTTTTCCTTCTTGTACTGATTTTGCTAAAAGTTGAAATAGATAGTTGGCAGTCTAGCTAATTTGCTAATTACTTAATCCAGTCTCTAATAGATTAAGTAGTTGATTTCCTTTGGAAAACACTCATAGGAAAAATAAATTAGTCATTGAAATTACTCTGTGGTGAAATATATTATTTAAATATTTAAAAATCATTTCACTTAAATCAGTGGTTTGCACTCAGATTCCTAAGATTAGCATTTAACCATAGGTTTCATACAATTTAGGGTAGAAAGAGTCTCTTAGTCTAAATGACACCAAGAAAAATAACATTGTCTTAGTGAAGGCTTCATATGACATTTTTATCATTCAGTGTTTATTGACTTGTGTATATTTTTTCAACAAGTCATGTAAAATTAGGGCTCATTTTGTTCTGCCCAGTCATGAAATAGTCTAGACTTAACTGCCCCTGGGATTGAGCATCCCAACAGCAGTCTCTAACCCACTGGCTGCTCACACTTGAAATGGCTGCACACTCATAGAGAATCATGAATATATGCCATTTCTGATATGATTTTCTAAGTCATGATATAAAAGATGTTATCGCATCAAATTGTTAACATCCTCCTGTTGGCCACATTTTGAGTGTCGCCATCCCTGCCCTTGTAGATGGTTCTCGTGATTGGCAACTAGTCAGCTTAGACAACCAATCCAACCCATTCAGTGACATCTTTATGACAAAGTGTTATTTTGACATGAATATACCCTTTGGTCATGTACCATTTTACATTTGTCAAAGCTACTTCACTTTCTTTGGATTGGCATGAGTCGAATCAGGAAGACAGAACCCCATTTAACAGACGAAAAACCTGAGTCCCAAAGGTTCAAAGTCAAGCCCAAGTCGCTGAGGCTAAGGTCAAACAGCAAGTTACTGTGCTTCAGGAACCATGAAAGCATCATGATACCTGCTCAGGGATTCCTTTTATAGCCAGTTGTGCAAATGATCTGTTCAGTTTTAGTGAAGCTATTTTCAAAAGCCCTGTTTGGGAAACAGATTATTTCAACATACCCATGAACATCCTTCATATGAGGTAAGTGCATCAACCATAGGAATTCTGACCTGTCAGGTTGATGGGAACCCATGATGAAGATGCTCCCACAGAAAGAGTAATGCGCACACTGGACTACAGGATGACTTTTTTTTGTTTTATTTTGCTGCTACTTTATATGCAAAGAAGAGAGGAATTCATCCCAATAGGTACAGATTTTAAAAAAGAAATAAGACTTTAAAAACCTTGTATTTCTTTATGTATTTACCTACTGTGTAAATTTCTAAACCAATATCTTTGAGTAATAGCACTTTACCTTCAACGGGGACATGATAACTATTTCAACTTTTTTCATGTGCTTCTTCCACGCGTGAATACCTGATATTTTTCTATCACTTATCAGGGGCAATAAAAACACTACCCCTTGATTGAAATAGTGGAGGACGCCAGCATGCTGTTCATTAAAATGGCATTTATTCGACCTCTGGCTAGAATTTGCAACTATTACTTTTCTTGGGTCCATATCAGTCATTTTAAAAAGTACTAGCCACTTGGGCTACCCTAACTGTGGAGAGTTTATAGGGACTGTAAATCTATTAAGCCACAATTTGCACATAATAAAATAAAACAGCAAGTAGTTAAATGAAAGGCTCAATTCTGAGCGGCCAAACATTTTCCAGGAAAAGGCATTGAAATTGCTTCTGCTACTGCTCTCTGCCTTTGAGAAATTCAATCACGCTGATTGAGGAAACCTGGAGAGAGTTGGCTGTTCCTTCCTCCAGTTCATAATTGCCCTGTAGACCATTTAATCATCTGTAGGTGAAACAAAGCTGGTGCTGTGGAGGGCCGGAAGCAGAGGCATGCGCTTATCAATTGCTTCCTACCCACCCTGCCGAGCCAGCACCCATCCCTGAGCCCAGCCGGCCCGGCCTGCCGGCAGGGCAGGCAGGGGAGCTGCAGGCAGACTGGATCTTCCGGTTGTCAGTACGGTGGCCTTCCTGAATGCCTTCATTTTATTACAGTAAAGCACACACCAGCCAAGTTTTTAAGAGCTGAGTTCAGAGCAGAGAATGAAGTCTTTCTACTGGCCGGAGAATGCAAGATGGGCACAGATATACCAGCAAGACAAGAACTGGCTGGGTACCGAGGTGGCAAGAAGAAATTCAAGAAATCCTGGTGTCGACTATGGAAAATGACTGTCTTCCTCTGAATGACCGCTTGCAAATAAATTTCAACATAAGCATGACACATGGCTATACCGCAAATGTTATCTGTATGCAGCCAGGTGCTTCTGTGTGCATATTTTGGCATATCACCGGGAAAGCTGAGCTTTTCGTTAGCAGTGGGTTTCACTGGCCCATGTTGGTGGGTGACCCTGGCCCTGCACACACAAGATCTGGTCAGAAACCACATGCCCGATTTTATTAAGTAAGAAAAGAAGACCGCCTGGCAAGTGGAGATACTGGAACGGGAGCACCCGAGACATCATACTAATTGCCTTGGAATAGTAGCCTTTTGTAGAGCCATGAAATCAGTTTCCTCCTGAATACAGACCATGTGCCCAACAGCTTAAAAGCCCCAGAGGTAACTCTGTGAAGTGGTCATAAACTGCAATACCTAATTTTAGGAGTAAATTTGGGTGATAATTATGTTTACAAAGGAATTCCACAAAGAATAGGTCCCTTGTTCAGAGCTGTCCACTTGATTGTTACAATACAATCTTCTGCCTTTGTCTTCCCTAAGCTTGTCTTGTCAGTGGGAAATTTTTTAAGGAATTTCAATTCTTAAAAAAAAAAAAAGCACTCACTTCTGGCTGATGTGTGCCAATTAAGTTCTATTCATTGAATCAACAGTTTTCTGTTACCTGTTCCTTCAGGTAGAACAGAGCTGATAGCCCTGCCCTTTCCCAGGCTTCTGTGCAGGGACCTTTGCTGCCTGCGAACAGTGGGGACACCTGTTTTCTGAGCAGGGAAGGCCAGCATCTGAAATCTTAGGAATGGGGCTGCTATTGAAAAAGGGGTGCTTGATAAGGCAGCCAGTGTGATAGGCAGCGGAAATTTGATAATGAAAGGAGATGCCTAATAGATTAATCTGGTGCGATTTGCCAAAACACAGGCTTTTCTGGAAGATTATCCACACTGGCAATAGGAAGCTCTTTGTTTTGTGAAAGTCCCCACTTATCATTGTATTCTTTATCTCAATAAGAAACATAATGGTTTACTTGTTTACATGCGCGGTGGATATATTTGGAGCCGGGCTGTGGGGCTGTGGACTCGCTTTCATTTGAAATGTTTCCAGCCTGCAGGTTATTAGCTAAGGGGGAACAAGCCGTTGGACACATATAAAATTTAAATCTGCCTTGCTTAGATTGGCAGAAACGACTGTTATTTCATCCACTGGGAAAAGGTTTTATTTCCTGCTCAAATACTTTCGGAGGAAAATCACAAGCTCATTTGTAGCCATCATATATGAATGTGTATATATATTTAGAGCTAAGTGGTCTGTCTACAGAAATGGGCTTCTTGCTGCCAACTGGTTATTTTCCACTAATTTTAATTATTTCATGAGCTTACCTTCTTCTATTTTGCTGGACTTCACCATAAAGTGTGATTTATGCTTTAAGTTATTTACATTGACCACGTGGCTCAAACCTAGCCGGTGCTGCATCTTGAACAGTGCCGCTTTGGTTTCTGCAATTGATTTTTAAATATCTCTCACATCCGGCAGGATGGGGCTACTGGAGCAGAGCATTCCCACTCTGAAAACAAACAAAAATATCCCCGGGGTCGAATACAACTTGATTGGCTGGTGCCAGCATGCCGGGCATAGTGCAGTGCCTTTTCAGGTGTTTTTGGTGTGTGTTGTCTTTCTTCATGCAATCCTCAAAACTCTGTGACCCTCACCCACAAAAGCTATGCTCTCCCTTGCAGGTGGGAAATGAATTTAAGGAGGTTAGTAATTGCCCAGGGTTTCGAGTTTAGCAGTGACAAGATTAGGGCGTGGACCTAGGTGTTTGACCATCAGGACAGTGTGATCCTGACTACTTTATTTCATTGCTTCTTGGGTGACCTGACCTTGCTTGGTATTCAATATTTTTATTTATTTTTTTGTCAATCCTCACTCAAGGCTATATTTTCATTAATTGTTTAGAGAGAGTGGGAGGGAGAGGGGCAGAGAGAGAGAGAGAAACATTGATGTGAGAGAGACACATCAATTGGTTGCCTCCCACAGGAGCCCTGACCAGAGCCAGGGATTGAGCCTATACCCAAGGTACAGGCCCTTGACTGAAACTGAACCTGGGACCCTGCAGTTTGAGGGCTGATGCTCTATCCCAGGGGTTCCCAACCTTTTTTTTGGCCACGCCCCACCTAAGCATCTCTAAAATCCTGATGCCCCCCGTCCATGACACATAATTCTTATTATTCAAAGTGCACTCCTATTCACATGGAGGAAGCCTAAAAGGCCATTAACGTGCTCTAAACAAGCTTCCAAAGAACATGGCGTCCATGAAAGAGAAAAATAAAAGAACGAAAGGATAGTTGGAAGTACTGAGGAAGAAATCACTAAGAAATTGTTAAAAACAATAATAATATGAAGTGATATGAAAATATAGCAAATAAAGTTTCGAAACATATAATAGAGAACTGAAATGCATAAATATGTCAAAATACATATTTATATACTTTGTATGAGGCCCTTAGAACCATAAGAAATGCAAAAAATTCACTGGTAGTAACTCATTCTCGAATTGCCCCCCTTAAAAATCAAATTGCCCCCCTGTGGGGAGTGTGCCCCACGTTGGGAACCACCACTCTATCCACTGAGCCAACCCGGCTATTCAATATTTTAGGCAACTGAGAATGAGGTAGGGGATGGTATTTTTATGGAAGTGAGTAAAGGGGGAATGACTCCCAACAGGAAGGTTTGGGAGGCACGCAGCACACAGTAGACACGGCTTCTCTCTCCTGCTCTTTCTGCTGCTGTTGGGGACTAGGCCATTGAATGACCTTTGCCAGTAAATGTCATTACCCCACATGTGCCAGCAGGAGAGGCCGGAGGATATAGAAAATGATAAAGGAAAAATGGGGGTGGAAATCTGATAAACCTATCGAAAGAGAATGGAGCTCAGAAGAATTGTCTGTCTAGACCGCTGAAGGCTACAAACAAAAGTTACCAGTTCCCGCCGCTGAAAGCGGATCCTGGGCTGGGAAACATTACCAGCAGGTAACACATGGCACCGCGTGAGACGTGGCATTGTGCCTCCTTCAAACAGGTTTCAGAAGTTGAAAGCACTGGAAACCGAGTCTTGGCGTTTATAGTTTTTCTTTTATATTTTACAGTTGGTGGAGGCACATATGGATTTTCTGTCTCGCTTTTCCAGCCCTCTAGTTAATCCATATTGGGGCGATTCTTGTCGAAACATAACTTTGCACTGGAGGGGTCGTGGGGGGGGGGTCGGTAAATCGATACTGCATATTTTGAAATCACCGTCCAGGGGTCTGACTTGAGCCTGTGATTTCAAGTTTTTCAAATGTTTTCTAAGATATGTCCTGATTCAAATATTTGCTTCAGGGTAGGGTCAGTCTGTAGCCTCCGTTATTCGGCATTTGCCTTTTATGCATATTTATTTTTAATTTGGGTCCCTTTGGTCAGTCCAGGAACAGTCTCTGTCAGTCATCCTGGTGTCTCCTGCAGCGGCACGTAGTTTCGGGCAGTTTATTTATTTAAGGAGCACGCCCCTTCCCAGATCTGTTTCTGAATGGAAACGTATGGCTGCGTGACCAGACCTGAAAACCATGGTATTTCCTTTTCATAGATGTTAAAACACCGTGAATAAGCAGGATTCCTCCCCATCAAGCACCTTCATGGTTAATTAAACCTCCGCACAGGGACACACAGGAGACCCGTGTCTCCGTGGTGTGGTAGCGGAGTCCCAGGGATAAACACGGGAACAGAATAGCTTGTTGGGCTTGGAATGCTTTCACTGGAAGCTGACTACTTCAAATACCCCCCTTTTCCTTGACTGTACTTAGTTACCTTGACGAGAATGATTTTATGTTCAGGGAGAGAAATGGTCATTTGCCCTAAAAAATATCTTAGCAATGAGGAGTCCCTTGTGAGAAACAGTCAGCGTCGCCAGGCACATTAAATTCTGGCCACACATTCACAGAAAGCTTTGCATCCCAGTAAAGTCTCCATTTTGTAAACCTTTTCTGCCTTGTTTTAGTATTTAGAACAAGCCCCAGGAGTTAGGATTGTTTTTGTGCCTTTATGATTCTGATAATTCTGCCTAGTACAATGTCTTATTTTTATTTATTATTTTAATTACTATTTTTATTTTGTTTCCCCCCCATATTAATATACTTTTAGTTCCCAATATAAGGGTCAGAAACTGATCCTACCACACAAATGCTCTCTCCAGCTTTCTCTGGGAAGATATACATCTCCATATGAATAGTTCTCAAATCCCCCACCTTGAAAATATCTCTCTTACTATCACCCTTGTCCAGTCCACCACCATTTTTCACTGGGGCCACCGTAGCCCCCCACCTACTCTACCACATCTACTCAGGCCTCCTCCCATCCACTTTCCACCTTGCAGCCAGAGAAGATGTTCTAATCATGTTGTGATTAGATGTTCAAATCTGATCACGTCACTTTGTTTAAAACACTTGAAGGCTTCCCATTGCCCCCAGGACCAACCCAAACCCCGTAACAAGGTCCGGCCCCTCCGGCCCCTTCTCAGGCTCTGCTCGTTCCCTGGACTCCAGGACACCAGCCTTCTCTCAGCTCCTTGAGATTGCTGCCTTCTGTCTGCTGCATAGACCGTGCGCATTCTCCTACCGCCTGGAATGCTCGTCCTCCCCTTCACCTCCCTGACTCAGTCAAATCTTATGCTCTCTCAAATCCTGGGAGCCTCTCTTCTCTAGTGTCTGTTGTATAGCACCTTTATACTAATGCAGGTGACTCTCTTAAGTGCCAAGAATCTATCACCAAGACATGCCCGCATGGCTCAGTGTTTGAGCATCGACCTATGAACCAGGAGGTCATGGTTTGATTCCCGGTCAGGGCACATGCCCAGGTTGCGGGCTCGATCCTCAGTGCGGAGTGTGCAGGAGGCAGCTGATCAATGATTCTCTCTATCATTGTGTTTCTTCTCTCGCCCTTCTCCCTTCCTGTCTGAAATCAATAAAAATGTATTTTTTAAATTCCTTATTGTTTAAAGCATTACATAATAAAATATTTTTAAATAAATAAGTAAATAAATAATTATTGAATGATGAATTCATGGATTAAAAAGTGGAATGCTAGGCTTTGCTAATATATCTGAGGTAAGTCCCAAGTGCAGTTAAACAACCTAAACTGACAAGTCTTTCCAGTACCAAGAATGAGAGCTGGGTCTCTCCTCACAAGTAGGACTATCTGAGGCGTAGTCAAGAGATGGCAAAGCAAACGAGAGTAACTATCCCTCCTGCAAGCCAGCTTGGGATCCCCACAATAATATTTGGGTCTGGCAGGTTTCTCAGCCCTTCTCAGGAGGGCACCCTATTGCTCACAGTCCCCTGGGGCATATACACTACACTTTCCAAATATGTAAATACTGGCATCGTGTTGACAGGTAAGCAAGCATAGGAAATTCTTTATGAAATCATGCTTTGCCGTCTTTTACTTATTGAACAACTTGGTTGCTGTGTACACTGTGTGCCTTGTGATGAAATTGATGTGCAGGAATAATAAACTTTTGCAGAAAAAATCTAATTTTGTTGACTGTCAGTGAAGGCCAGGGAAAAAGTACTTGATCCAACAAGGCATCCAAGCTGTTAGTGCCACTGTGAATGCTACCAGCTGGGATGGTGAGACCTTGAAACCACCAGGGACATGAGGTCTTTCACCCAGTGCTGCCAAGAGACATGATAAAGCAAAGCTTAATTGAGAAATCCTAACCTCAGCCATTCCAAATGATGACCTGCTATAGGGACAAGTTGTCAAGACTTGGGGCAGACTTCTATTCATCAGTTCCATGACGTGCAGGGCCTGTGCTCAGGGGCCAAGAGAATTACCTAAAGCAATAAAGTCAGAGTTCCTGCCCTCAAGATTCCTATTATTCACCAAGGAGATCTGAAACACAGAGAGATGAAAGACATTTATTGTATACAGGGCTAGAGCACTGAAGGAATTCTCTGCAGAGGAAATTACACTTGAGCCAAACCTCAAAGGAAAAGTGCAGTTGGTCAGAGGAAAGACCTTGACCTAGAGCAGGAAGGTGTGAGATTGCAAGACAAATCCAGAGAGTTGAGGCCAACTTATTATGGCTAAAGTCTAGTGAAGGAAAAGGGCAAAATGGAATTAGAACAATGTTGCTAATGGTCCATTAGTGGATTCATGGCTGGGAAAAATACCTGTTGTCCTTCCTTACATGAAGTCCATGTGTTGTCTTTACAAATCAAGTAACATTTTACATACTTTAATCTGCCCTCCTACAACTTTTATTGCTCTTGCTGGGTTGCTACATCTGCCATTCTGTCACACAATGTTTGAGCATTATATGACGACTAGAGGCCTGGTGCACAGATTCGTGCACCGGTGGGGTCCCTCGGCCTGGCCTGCAGGAATCAGGCTGAAACTGACCCTCTGACATCCCCCAAGGGGTTCTGGATTGTGAGAGGGCAGTTCTCGGTGACACACCCCAGAATCGGGCTCCCTCCTTTCTGATTCCAGGTGTGTCACCTGAGAACCGCAGCTGCCAAGTCACCACAGCTGGGCAGCTCCTGCATTGAGTGTCTGCCCCCTGGTGGTCAGTGCACATCATAGCTACCGGTTGGATGGTCAAACGGTCGGACGGTTGCTCAGGCTTTTATAGATGGAAATGAGCAATGTTGATCTCATACAGTAGTATATTTGTTTTATATCGCTATATGACAAATTACTAAAAACTTAGCTGTTTCACCAATAGGAATTTATTGTCTCACAATTTCTCTATTTCAGAAGTCCAGAAATTATATGGCTGGACTTCCTGCTCAGGGTCTCACTGGGATGAAGTCAAGATGTTGGCCAGTGTTGCTGTTCTCATTTGGGCCTCAGAGTTCCCTTCCAAGTTCATGATTATTGGCAGAATTCATCTCCTTGAATCAGTAGGGCTGACATCCTCATTTCTTTGCTGGCTCTCAAGCAGGAGACATTCTCAGTTCCTAGAAGCCACACACTGGCCTTGCCTCCTGGTCCTCTCTGCTTCCAAGCCAGCAAGAGTCCTTCAAATCCTCATGCTTTGAATTTCTGACTTATTTTCCACCAACTGAAAAGCACTCCCTGCTTTTAAAGGGCTCATATAATTAGGTTAGGGCCATCCAGATAATCTCCCTATTTAAAGGTCAATTGTGCATGTAATATAAACTAAATATGGGAGTAAAATCCATCCTATGTATAGGAATTATGCAGGGTGTGTATGTACAACAGCGTGGGATATATTAGGAACCTTAGAATCTTGAATCTTAGAATTCTACCTACCACAATGAGCCACTTCAATGGCTATGATTCAGCTTAGTGTAGACAGAGAAGGTAATGGCAATTAACAAGCCCCTCTAAACTACCACATGCCCCTTAACCTCTACCCCCACTGACCTACCATCCCTAACTCTGAAGTTCTTCCACTGGTATTACTCTTCTAATTTAACCAACAAACAAAGGGACACTATCACTAGAGGCCACATGCTGGCCAAGAGGAAAAGGAAGACAATAGTAGGAGCATCCTTCTCCAGTTCTCCCACATGGGCATGCCTGTGAGGCATTGATCTAATGGAATCGCTGGTTACCAATTAGGACACTCTGGTAGACAGCTCTTGTTTTTTACTGTCATGCATCCATTACCTTTCTTCTGGCAAAACATTCTTAGTTTCCTTTGGGAAACTACCTTGCTTCCACCCTAATCCATGAGATTTGGGTGGAAATAATTCCCTGCCCTAACCAGAGGGGTATTAGAGCCAGACCTGCCTATAAGCACACAACAACCCTCCAGCCACAGTGATTTTCTCAGGGATGTCCATCTTACCCAGGCTGAGCCAACCAGGGCCTATAAGTCTGAACTTTCAGTAGAACTCTCCAGAAAAAGAAGTTCTCTGTCATTGGTGATAGAATGCCTCAAACAGGGTTTCTAATCTCAACACTATTGACATTTTGGGCCAGATAATTTTTGTTGGGGGAGGGGGCCGACTAGTGGGGGATGTTTCATAGCTTTCCTGGCTTTTACCTGCCAGATACTAGTAGCATTCTCCTTGCTGGTCCCCAGTTGTGACAATCAAAAATGTCTCCAGCCTGGCCAGCATGGCTCAGTGGTTGAGTGTCGACCTATGAACCAGGAGGTCACAGTTCTATTCCCCATCAGGGCTCGATTCCCAGTGTGGGGAGTGCAGGAGGCAGACAATCAGTGATTCTCTCTCATCAGTGATATTTCTCTCTCTCTCTCCCTCCCGTCCTCTCTGAAACCAATAAAAATATATTTTTTAAAATGTCTTCACACATTATCTCTCCCTTCCTCTCTCTCTAAAAAAATCAATAAAAATAAAACTTTTAAAGCCCTGACCAGTGTGGTTCAGTGGTTGGGCACCATCCTGTGTACTGAAAGGTTGCAGTGCAGGTTCCATTCCTGGTCTGGCCACGTGCATAGTTGCGGGCTCCATCCTGGTGGGGGGCATGCAGGAAGCAGCTGATCAATGTTCCCCTCTGATATTGATGCTTCTCTCTCTCCCCTTATACCAGCGGTTCTCAACCTGTGGGTCACGACCCCTTTGGCGGTCGAACGACCCTTTCGCAGGGGTCGCCTAAGACCATCCTGCATATCAGATATTTACATTAGAATTCATAAAAGTAGCAACATTACAGTAATGAAGTAGCAACAAAAATAATTTTATGGTTGGGTCACAACATGAGGAACTGTATTTAAAGGGCCAGAAGGTTGGGAACCACTGCCTTATCCATCTCTCTCTAAAAATTAATAAAAATATTTTTTAAAATGCCTCCACACATTGTCAAATGTAGCCTTGGAGGGCGAATTGACCAATTCTTGAGAACCTCTGGCCTAGAGCTACTTGTGTCCATCTTGCCATCAAGAAGAGAGAGCCTGCTTGATAATTAAGCCAATACGGAAAAAAGGAGCCGGGAGATGGATAAACTCAGATAACAACAATTGAGCACTTAGGATCTTTTCTTACTAGATATTCCCTAGACTTTTTAGTGTTGCACAACAATAAATTCCTTGCTTTGCTTAAGTCTTTTTGATTTAGGTTTCTTGTACCAAATCAGACACTTCAGATGACATACAGCCTGAGGCAAAAGATGCTGAAAAGTCCATTTCAGTCATTTGCTGGTAATGCAAGCCTAGGTCAAGTGCTTAGGAAAGTGGACTTCTTAAAGGAAAGGAGTATAGAATGTAATGTTAAACTTCACCCAATTTATAATGCTATTTTCTTTAAAAATATGTGTTTATTGATTTTAGGGAGAAAGGAAGGGAGAGGGATAGAGAGAGAGAAACATCAATTGGCTGCCTCCTGCACACCCCCTACTGGGTATCGAGGCCGCCACCCGGGCCTGTGCCCTAACTAGGAATTGAACTGGGGGCGTCTTCATTCACGGGTCGATGCTCAACCACTGAGACACACGGGCCGGGCTATGTTGTCTCTTCTTGCCCAGACTGCTTCACTTCAAATTTGTCTGACTGATAATTGCCTGGTTTCAGCCTCTGAAAGAAGTTCCCGCAAAGAGCTACTAGACCTATATGCAGTAAGACATTTCAGATGCAAGTTACAGAAGCAAAACTCCAGTTAGCTGAAAGAGATGTATTTAATCACACACACACACACACACCCCTACCTTAAACAAAACAAAACAAAACAGGAAATTGAACACAGTAGGCCAGGGAGGTAGAGATGGAGCTGGTCCCCAAACACTGGAAACTATTCTCCTCACTTTCCCCAACCTTTGCTGCTCCCTGCACATCGATTTTCTCTTGCTGCAGAATAGCTTCTTTAAATGACATAAATCATAGCCACCAGTAGTTCCCCAGTGGTCTACGTTCCCTTCACAGAGGAGGGACCTCTCTGTGTCTCTGAGTATTTCAAGTTCAATTGATTAGCTCAATGAACAGCCTTGCGTCTGGTCATCTATTTCGAACTCAATCAACTGCATCTAGTGAGCGGGCTCCCTGGATGGGCCCTGTGCCTACTATCTCTCACCAGTGGTGGGGGTCATATTAGCACATGACAAACTCCGGTAGTAACCACATGGACTAGGAGGGGGGTCCTGGGAAAAGCGGGAAAGAGCATCAAGCAGTCATTTTAGAGGGAGCGCATTCAGAGGAAACTTTTTCCTTGAAGTCCAAACCGTTAATATTGGGCCTTGCTAGTACTTATACTGTTTCTTCAAGGTTACTTTAGTTCAGCCCATTAGCAGCTTGGATAGGGCATAATGAGCCTAAGATGCACAGCCCAGTAAAACTAAATTGGGAGAAAAATAAAAATAAAAGGGCTTCCTCGAGCTCCCAGCAGAACCTCATTAACAGTGGCCTTGTTAACTGTGGCTTATAGATGCAACTGATAGGAGCCCGCCCAGACGCGGAGCGGTATCTGTAGCAGGTCCAGGTAGCAGAGCCTCCCAGCCTTTTGGACAGCTCCATTGTTTGCAGACCTTTAGCTGGATCTCGAGCTCGGTGCCCTGTTGACGCCAGAATCTGTCTGCCAGGTTCCCGAAGGACTTGCTGGATTTCTGGATGCAGTACACGTTCCCCATGTGTTAGGGCAGTTGAGAAACTTTTCCATGTTTTTTTTTTCTTTTTTCTTTCTTCTTGTTTTAAGCCCCATTTCACAATGGCGGGGCTGGAGTGAGGGAGGAGAGAGGGGCAGGAGGAAGCTGCTGGCCTGACCGAAGGCTCTAGTTTTCCACAGAAAATAACAACTCATCCTGATAAACCCACAAGCTGATGTCCATCTTGACCAAACAAAGATAACCAGAGGGAACATTTTTTTTTTTTTTTGATGAGTTCTGAGCTGTGATCCTGAAAACTCATCAGCAATTTGAAAGAATAAAAACCCTCGGCTATTCTACCTATTCTTACTACATGCCAGTGGTTCTCAACCTGTGGGTCGCGACTCCTTTGGGGGTCGAATGACCCTTTCACAGGGGTCGCCTAAGACGATCAGAAAACACATATATAATTACATATTGTTTTTGTGATTAATCACTATGCTTTCATTATGTTCAATTTGTAACAATGACATTGGGGGTCACCACAACATGAGGAACTGCATTAAAGGGTCGCGGCATCAGGAAGGTTGAGAACCACTGCTGCATGCCCATAGGTCAACAAGGGTGGTTAGAAAACTTGTAAACTACAGAGCAGCAATTACTAAATATTTTCTCTGCAAGAGCAAATGGGCTTGACCAGGATTCTAACCTAAGTCAGAGCTAAAAGACATTTTAAAAATTCAGGCCACATGTAGAAAGATACCTTAATCTTCCTTTCCTACTGTTAAGCTAAAAGTAAAAGGCCCAAGTGAGAGGCAACAAGCGTCTATTTGAGATCCAAAAGAACAGCTATTTGGGAAGCACTGGTTGGGGCAGAACCCAAATTGTGTTCAGATTAGGAGACAGGACGAGAGGTATTTGAGAAGGGGAAGGGAACAATTACATCAGTACAAGGAAGGCGTTTCTATAGGTGCAGGGAAGCGAATACAGTGATGCTAATTCTAAACAATGTTTTATAATTTCAGTCCAACGTCTTATTTTCAGTCATAATATCTGCTTTTTTGTTATCTTTGCAAGCAGTTTGGAATAGTGTTGCTTTCAGCCCACTGCAAAGGTCATTGGGCCCAGCTTGAACATTCCGAAGGTGTGGGGGTAAGACCTTCAAGGCAGTTCCTCTGGGATGGCTGCTCCCACTCCATTTTAAAGTGGTTCCGTCTGTATTACTTTTTATGCTACTTCCAGGCGTAAATGGTACGTAGACGAAGAGCGCAAACAGTATTTCTTCACCTCTGCCTTCAGGTCTGTTTTCACTTCTCTGCAGATGTATCAGAAGGAAATGCAGGTTAAGGGGAAAGCCCCATCAAATCTGTTAGCCCAGTTTTTAAAGTCTTGGGCCTAGTCATCTAAACAGTGCTTTGCCAACATGTTTTTGCTCCAGCAGTTCCACATGTAACCTCATTCCGAACCCCAAACTATAAAGCAGAAAGAAACTGGGGAGCTGCTGAGGCTGAAATAGAGGCAGGAGGCCCAGCGTTCTCAGGCGTGGCAGCCCCTCTCCCTCAGGGCTCTACAGAAAAACCACTGACCTAAATCACCCTTCTTCACTTGAGGTCCTGGACAAAGTCACGTGGTGGTCACTCAGAGACACTTGAAAGAATGTTCTGGGGCAGATTCTCCTGGTGGTGCTGCCGGTCAAGCCTACCCTAGCGTCTTTGGCATCCAGGTGTCATCATACTTTCATGAAGATGGGGTTTGAAGCTGGAAGCCACAAATGGGTGCTTAGGAAACAAGGGGTGGCCCACCTGCAAAAGTGGGCTGGCCAGTTTCCCATGTCATGAACTTAGGCTCCATTTGCAAAGAAGCACTAATTGGCAGTCCTTTCCACCCTAGAAAAGTACCACATGCTATCAAACCAGTCACAGCCCTGGACTCAGGGAAAATCTCATCTTTGTCTGAAGACTGAAGACCAAAGGTGGAGGGGTCAAGAGCCTGTTTTTACTTTGTATCTGAAGTACAGTTAAGGGAGAGGCACAGGTCTGATCTGTTTGCCATGACAACATGGTGGCCTGGGCTATTTGAGCCTCAGGTTAGTCAGCTTTCCAACTATGCTGTCCCTGGGGTCCTGGCTGTCAGACAGCAGTGAAGTCAGGCTGAGATGATAGGGCTACAAACAAATGGGATTTATGGACCAACTTTTTACCTGGTGGCTTCCTACCTATGAGCACTAAAAACTTAAATTTGGTCAATATAATATTTTATAAGAATAATTTCCTTCATTTTTATGGTTTCAGTGAGGTTGGACATTTTGTAAACATTTAGGTGACTCTCCCCCTGACCCCTTAGGCACAGTCAATTGGTCCAAAGATGGTCAGTTCATTTTAGCTAGACCAGTAAATACATACCCCAGGAATTTTGGACTTGCAATAAATGAAAGTCTCAGATCAATTTCTGTTCAGTCATCAAAACTATAAAATGCAAAATGCTATCAGTGGTTACATTTCCCAGTATGTTAAAAAATATATATAGAGAGAATGCAGCAAAAAAATAAAAGATAAAGAAGTCTTGAGGGCTTTTGCTGCCTGATTCCTATTGTTCTCAAAGTCTGCGTTGTTTTTGTTGTGTTTTTTTTTTTTTGCAGAGTTTAAATGTCCAACTCCTCCTTGGATGCCATGAGCAGTTTCTACCAGGTTCAAGTTGAGTTTCTATAACTTGTAGACACAATAGTCTCCAGTAAGAGACAGAGGAGCATGACTGTGTGTGTGTGTGTGTGTGTGTGTGTGTGTGTGTGTGTATTGAATGTCTAACAGTGAATGGTTATTAAATACTAAGTGTGTCCTCTGTGCTGGCAATAGAGTGATGACTAAGACGTAGTCCCAATTCAGTAGGATGCTCTAGGGGTAAAAGATGCAATAGAAAGAATGTCAATATCATCAAAACTATGTAGGAGATATTATAAAAAAATATGCTTCTGATTTTACAGGAGTACATAATAAAAGCACCTAAAGGGAGGTTCTAGAAGACTCCCCTATTACCATTTATTATATAGGGGTGGGCAAAAGTACGCTTGCAGTTATGAGTAAGCGAAGCAGAGTGTATTTGTGTAGTATTATTTATTAGTTATTGTATTGTTATTATTATTAACCTACTTTTGCCCACCCCTGTATTCCTTATGCTTCTCAGACTATTCTTTCTGTCTTTGGAGAGCTCCCTTTCCTTCTCTCAATGTTGCTTAAGGTTCTTCTAACAATACTGTCCCTGGATTGTACAATCCACTCACAATTTCATTGGGGGAACATTCGAACTATTTACAAACAATACTTCTTTTCCTCTCTAGATGCTTCTATCTAACTAACTCATGGCCCTCAAACTCAATGTATCCCAAACTGAACTTGCCACCTTCTTCCAGAACTTATTTCTTGTAAATTTTTTTGCCCAGATTGAGGCACCATCATTGACTCAGCATTCAGGTAGACAGCAGAGACAACCTTGTCCACTCTGCTTTCCTGTTATTACCTGATCCCCATGGAAAGTCTTCATCATCTCTCACAGGACCACTGGAAAGACCTCACTGCCCATTCTCCACACAGACACCAGAGAGCCTTCTGAATGAAAATTCAATTTCTTAAACACTTCAATGGTTTCCCTCTGCCCTAGAAATTAAATGCCAAGTTTCTAATATGAGGTTCTCTGATCCCAGCCCATTTTTTCATCCTGATCTCCTGTTATTTCCTACCTCAAACACCTTTTTCTCACAAGACTGAACTTCATGTCACTTTCTAAATATGTCTTCTATGTCATGACTGTACTTAGTCTAATTTCTATGTGGGCTGCTCTTCTCTTCTACCCACCTACTTTTTCTTTCCTCTTATATACATAACAGGTATATACAGTACACGAATTTGTGCATGAGTGGGGTCCAGCCAGCCTGGCCCCAGTAGGCGGATCGGGGCTGGGCCTGTCGGGAGGAGAAGATGGCAGGAGGTTGGCCGGCTGGCCTGCCCCAATCGGGGCCAATCAGGGCTGGGCCAGCTGGGGGGAAGGGCAGCAGGCAATTGGTTGGCAGGCCCTGCCCCCAGTTGGGGTGGGGGGCCCAATCAGGAGCCAGTGGCCTGGGGGAGGGGCCATGGGTGGTTGGCCAGCCAGCCCTGCCCCTGATAAGAGATGGGGGGGGGGGCGATCAGGGGCAGGGCTAGCTGGGGGGAGGGGCTGCAGGTGGTTGGTTGGCCAGCCCCACCCCCCGAATCAGGCCAGTTTGCAGGCCACAATGGGCATCATAGCGACCAGTCCTGGTTGTTTCAGTGTTCTGGTTTCTGGCTTTTTATATGTATAGACTGACTAAAGCAGATTCAACCTTCAGCACTTAACTCAGGCATCACTTCCTCTGGGAAGTCTTCTCTGATACCCAGAGTTGTGGTAGGTGCCTCCACTTTGTGGTGCCATTATACCCTTTGTCAGTTTCATTTTTTTGTCCTGGCACTTATCATATTCCATTATAATTATTTCCCTGACTTGACTGCACTCTAAGGACAATGATAGCATCTTATTAACCTTTGTAACACTAGTCCCTAGAACAATTATTAGAACACACAGTAGATCTTCAATAAATGTGTCATAGATCAATGAATGTATAAATGAATGAGGGAAGTAGTGAATGGATGGATACATTAGGATATCTCTAAATCTCTACTCTCTTTCTGTGATAGTCCTGCCCACACCCAGGTGACCCCTGGATTGTCATCTTTTGTCCTCTAAAATTGGGTAGGGCATAGTGTGAATACAGGGTCTTGTTGCTCACACACCACATCCACATTCACCTCTGCTTCAGGCTTTCCCTCAAGGTGTGCACACACACCAGCCCTGCCTGTGATAATTCATTTATGGCAATCTCCTACTCTATTTTGTCTGTGATCCAGCATCCCCACAACATTCAAATTAATCTATTCACTTGCTATTCATTATGTATTCACATATTGAGCAACCACAATATGTTGGATTGAATGGTATCCTGGCAGATACAAATATGAGTATTTCAGCATTTCTGCTTTTAAGGTTATATTAGAGTAAATAACCAAGTCTGGTAAACTTTCTAACAGAGATGGATAATGCCTTTTGTAGTTCTCCACAGT
Organism: Myotis myotis; assembly: GCF_014108235.1. Classification (NCBI taxonomy): domain Eukaryota; kingdom Metazoa; phylum Chordata; class Mammalia; order Chiroptera; family Vespertilionidae; genus Myotis; species Myotis myotis. The sequence goes on along the minus strand of NW_023416320.1, from coordinate 38,127,560 downwards.
GAGGGGTAAGAGTGGCTGCCTACTGCCCTTGGGCAGAAGAAAAGTGCCGCCTCTCTTCCTGAAAAATGTGTACATTATCTGACATGCCACCACCATCTCGGATTTCCCTCAGTCTCTTCATCCACCCAATCAAGCCTTTGGTTGAAACCACATCCATGGCCTCCTCCACACTATCCCCTATACAAGAGCAGGTATCCACACTTGCTGGACCGGGTCAGCCAGGCTGCTGGTGTGGAGTAAGAACCTTTAACTGGAGCATGACAGTGGCTCTAGAATTGCCCAGGGGCTGCGTTGGGGTCAATAGATAGAAAGCCCAAGGGCTCAGTGCTGAGGGTAAGGGGGACTCTGGGAAACTGAGAGGAAAGTTTAGCCCTATTGTCCCTGCAGAGAACAACTTCCTAATCTGTCACCTTTCCCTGAGGCAGCTATCAAGCAGAGAAAAAAGCTTAAGCACATCGCTTAGCTATTAGGGACAGAAGTCTATCTATAGGAAGAGATCGAAGCTATGGCACACCCACGGCCCTATTTGACAAACCATGCTTCTCTACAAAGATGCCTGTACAAAATAAAATGTATAGTTGGAACAATGAATGGGATATATGCACAGATGGATGGATGACAGATAACAGATTTATGTATTTTTCCTTTCAAAAATATTGTCATCTTTTTAATTTATATTACCATAATAGTATATGCTAATAGCCCTGGCCAGCATGGCTTTCAGGGGTTCTCAACCCTCCTGATGCCGCGACCCTTTAATGCAGTTCCTCGTGTTGTGGTGACCCCCAGCCATAAAATTATTTTCGTTGCTACTTCATAACTGTAATTTTGCTACTGTTATGAATTGTAATGTAAATATCTGATATGCAGAGATTTACAGGGGTAACGACCCACAGGTTGAGAACTACTGGTTGGTTAAGTGTCGTCCCATGTGCCAAAAGGCCGCCAGTTCGATTCCTAGTCAGAGCACATGTCTGGTTGCAGGCTCGATCCCCACTAAGGGGCATGCAGGAGGCAGCTGATCAATGTTTCTCTCTCAAATTGATCTCTCTCTCTCTCTCTCTCTCTCTCTCTCTCTCTCTCTCCATTTTCCTTTCTCTAAAATCAATAACAACATATATTTTAAAATATATATGTGCTTGTATATATCTCAAATGTCTCCATATTGTGACAAATGTTAAAAGTGTGCAATTTTTCAATTCAATATTCATTTGTTTCTAGTCTTAGTTACAACAGTCTCTTCTTTCAGACATGTTTCAACACCATTTCGTTTAAGAAACTTGAATACTAAAAGAAAGGTGGCTTTCTTTTGGCACACTAAGAGATCAAACCGTAGTTTTGAAACCTTCTTGCTAGTCATATGAAATGACAGATGAAGTGCTTGGCACAGTGCTGAGCACATGGCAGGAATCTGGTAAGTTTAGCATTATTCCTCTCAACCTTTTAAATAAGCCAGCCATCATGATGTTGTGGATGTCAATGAGACTTAAATAGTAATTAGCAACTTAATACAAAAATGTCCATACTACTCCCCATAATGGTTTCAAAGTCCACATGTACATTTCTCCTCATTGTGATAGACTCTAGGATCCAGATTCTGGGGCTGCCATGTTATAGCTGTGAGACCCCAGTCAAGGTACTTAATGTCTCCAGGGCTAAGTTCCTTTTTCTGCAAAATGGGGTAGTAAGAGAGTGGTTATGGTAGTTAAAGAAGACAATAAGGCATTGAAAAGCGTAGAGCAGTGTTGCACGTGTGCGTACTCTCTGAATGCAGTAGTATGTTTTTCAGGTTGCAGGCTGCAGTAGAATTGGCGTCTGCATCAGAAAAACACGTGGAATTTTGAAATGTACCAACCATAGCTCAAAGACTAGAAACCACACACAGATACCGCAGCAATAGAAATCAGGCAGTGTTTGGAGCTACATACAACTCTTTTACAGACATCATGGGATTAATGAGCTTTATGTCTCTAAAATCAGCAATTAGCTTTTTAGGACTATCTGAAAATATGCCTAATGCAGGTATAAAAATAACATTTCCCACATTCTTTATGGTGGTTTATGGCTGTGGATTGAATTTCAGCCAAATAATATCAATCAAAAAGTAATATAGGAGCAGAGCAAAATATGTAATATAGAAATATTGCATGCAAATCGAAAATAAATTGTATTTTTCACAGTGTGCGAGAGAACGGTACAGTCTGGATTTTTTAAATTAGAAAGAGCTGTTATACAACGTGAAATAGAGTTATAGTTCATCTGTTCTTGGAATTACCCAGAAAATATACTAGAATATTTTGTGATAGAAATAAAGCAAAGGAAATATAAGCGTAGCAGTGATTGTAAGGAAAAGGAAATGAAATACTACATCATTTGTATACTTGTAACATACACATCTCAAGGCTCACGTTTGCAATTCTAGTAAGCGTGAGACCTCATTGGTTTTCTAAACATGACGATGCCACAGCCCAGCGTGAAATCTCTTGCAGAGAGAAGAGGCATTTTGTGTACTCACTGCCCTGTGCTTAGCATGTCCCATGGAATAATTTCAGCCCGGAAGCTGGTCTTTTGGGTCTCAGTTTGAAACACACAGAATATGCAACTCAGAGCTCATTCTTATGAAAGGTAAATAGGACGAGGAACTATTTTCTTCATCTTTGAATGCCTAGTTTTTCATATTAGCAACCTCTAATAGCACAGGCATAAAAGAGGCCAGAGGAGAACTGGTCCAAATAGCACAAAGAAAAGAGGGGGGGAAAACAAGCCGGAGACAACAACAACAAAAGGCTCCTTTCTTTGGCATTGTTACCTCGGATCCCCATTTCTGTATATTTTAACTTTTATTCTGTTTATCAGCTTTCATCTAAAAAATAATGTCTGCGCCAAATTTTCATCCTATGTAACTCTATGAGGATTCTCTCCGCTTTCTTGGAGTCTAATTCTCCCATGGCGTTGCCTGAGATGCAGATCTGACCCTCAGGGAATATTAGTTCAGTGAGAGGAGAAACTGCCTTCTATGGCAGCGTGGTATCATGTAAGTGTTTTTAAATGTAATCTTTACGGGAGATATTGCATTTATAAGTGGTAATGATATCATTTTAATTATTTGAAGATAATAGACCAACACAAAATGAGGGTGTTTTCTTCTTAAATGCTTTGATTAAATGCAGAGTTTAAGAGTCTCCAATTTAGAGATACTTCTTCAAATAAGCACTTTTCCTGCTGAGTCACTGTGGTTTTCATGGCTTCGGAGTTGGAATTTAGATGGTTTAACTTTTTTTTTTCTGTCTCAAAGAAGCATGCTGTCTTTTCAACCCCCCACTCTGACCAGCCATTCTCTGGTTCACTTGCTCTCCTTAGTCCAGAGCCTGAGATGTCCCAGCATGAACTACCCACAGAATCATTTGGCTGCATCTCCCTCTGTTGACCATGTAGAACTCTTCCTGAAGACAGCAGTGGGAACTAGGGCAGTCCAGTCTACACAGATCCAGCCCATTCTCCATGGCCTAGCTACCTATCTTGGTACCCATAAACATTCTGTACCAATTATTTTTTTCCCTTACAACTAAATTCTGCTACTCCAATACTGGTACGCCTTTTTGGTGGCTTGCCAATCAGTAAAGTTTGGGTCTGGTGTGTGTGTGTGTGTATATTTTAAGAACTGATTGGTTTCTGTCAGCAATGCTTGTTCTTAGCAGAAATATACAATTTTTTTTTCAAAAGACCAGAGAATTACTTTTTGAAATGTATGGATTTTCTGGTTAAGTAAAAATTGAAGGAGGAAAAGAAGAACTAACTGGGAAATGTTTGCTATTCATGCACAAGATTTAGGCTCTTTCCCCTTTAATATATACACACCTTTCCTCTCTTATATTCTAGAGCAATGGAGTAAATACATTTTTTGCTTCATTTGATTAATTAAAAAATAAATGTAAGTAGCTACACCTGACAGTTTTGGATAGTGCCATTCCAGAGTCTCGGGTTATGTAATTTTTAGTTCATTTTTTTATATATCCATTAGACTCATAGATATTTACATTTACTCATAATTTTCAATTTTCATTGTACAAAAATTTTAGATTACATTCTTTTTACATATCCAATGGGGAAAATGTTCCACATCAGTCTCTCTAGAAACCTTATTGCTTAAAGTTGATTCACCTTTTATTTACCTAGGAAACAAAATTTATTCAGTGAAGATAGGAAAAAGCCTGGCTTTAACTTTGCTCTGGGAAACCCAGCCGCTAAGAATGGTTTTAGTCTCTTTAACATACAATGACTGGGACATCACCTTTATTTGTATTGGCTTTGTGACCACTTCTAGACTTTTCATTGTTCTTTATTGCCCTAAGAGTGCCCTCAGGGTCCACGTTGTAGGACCAGGTCACAATAAATTTCTTCTATCCTTTCTAGCAACTAACCTCTCTTGGAAGGAACCCAAAACATATTAGTGTTAAACCAGTTCCACACAATGTAGGGTTACAATAAAACACCCATGCATTTTGTAATGTCTTTTTGAATGCTTTATAATTTATTATATACAATTTAACTTCATTTAGCAAAATTATAATACAGGTGTTTATGACCTAATTTGTGAAATCATAAACAGAGGAATTTGGAGGTAGTTAGGTATGTGTATCATTATAATACCTGCTTTTAGTAATTCAGATGTTTCAATTTGTGAAAATTTTATAGAGCTCAACCATGTGAAAATCTATAATATGAGATTTTAAATGTTCATATTTTCTACCAATCTTGTTTGATGGGTTTCTAGGTGGGTTGTTTAAAATATTATGCACCACTTAAGATTTAGTGTAACCATTATATTAGCATACTTTAAAATAATTAACTGAAAATTTTAGGAAAACTTACTTTTTTATTTTATTTTTTCTTTATTTTATATTAATGTTTCCATTACCACTTATCCCCCCTATACTCTCTTCCATCGCCCCTGCAATCACCACACTGTTGTCCATGTACATGAGTTCTTTATCTTTTTTCTTTTTTTAATTTAAAAATAAATTAGGAAGGCTTTCTTAAGATTACACATATACCTGTGGTAATATTAAAATTTATGTGTAAGTAAAACAAATTCTAATCTAAAAAGAAGAAATCCTTAAAAGTATCTGTAATTGTACTTGAAAGATATCAGTATTAATAGTATATAATTACTCTATTCTTGCCATAATAAAATCTGTTTGATGTGATAAATAATAAAAATTATAGTCATAAATATCTATTTGCTAAAATAAAAATACATATTTAAAAGAAGAGAGCAAATATTTTCTTTGCTTAAGCTCTTTTCAACCATAGATGAAATACAATAAGAATTGTAACTAGGGAAACATGGGTGATATTAAACATGATAATCTGAACAAACCATAAATCTCAAAAGATGGCCAAAACTGATACCCACGTGCATAAATCCTTCTGACACATGACAAGGATTCAGATGTGAGAGAGCTAGCCTTGACATTTACCGTTGTCTCGATGCTTACATGTTTCTGAAGAGATCAAACAGGAGACCAGTGGTTTTCAGACATGAGACACAGAGCCTCCAAGGTCTTCTGACGGGAGTGATTTTCAGGACTTGACTTTGTGACTCATCCTCTCTCCCTTCTCAGCTAACAAAGCCTTTGCTTGCAAATAATCATGGATGAGGGAGGCTGGGCGTGGAGGGTGGGGGGAAGGAAGGGGGATGTGTGGAGGGGGAATAAAGGAATTCACAAATGCTCCATCAAGACATTAGAACCACTTAGATATTTTTATGTACAGATATATAGACAAATTTAATGGGAATATGATGTATTCATATACTTGTGAACCTTTAGAAATGAGATACAATTTTAAAGGGACACAACTCAAGTAAGAGATAATAAATACTAAGGCCGATAAGTTAAACAAGTACATTAAGAAGGTGAGGATTTTCGAGAAATTGAAATGAGAAATGTTTTTTAAATGCTACATTTTTGCTGTTATTTAATTTAAAATCTGTTAAATTGGGAAGAAATAGGAAAGGCAGTTTAGAAACAGAGGCAGTCTCTGGAGAGGAAACATGATATGTAAACTGAGTATAATGGATGAGAAAAGTTCAAGAAGTCATGAGTAAATCCAGGGATGTGGAGAAACCAGTTCAACTTCCTCAAGCTTTTTATTCATTAAGCACCCTGACTCCAAAAGTAGAAGCTAAGTGATGGACTTTAAGTACCGTATACGACATTATGGTGACTGACCTAGAGTCTTATTAAAATAACTTCAGAGTTTACCAAGGATGAGATAGGCAAAATGCCCTTGTAGAGAGTAAGTTTTATCAGTGATTTCCAATGTAATTCAGAAAAAAAAGCTATGAGGCAATTAGCACATGGAACTACTCTGGTATGGCTGTTTTGTTTGGTGCCATAAGCATCGTGGTGTAAACTTGCAAGGGTGTTTTTGTAAAAAGCATTAAAATTCTGATCTTTAATTATTGAATTATGGAATATTAGGGTTAGAAGTCATCCCAGATGTTGCTAATTCATTCTTTCTGCAATATCCCTGCTGAAGGCACATCCAGCTGATGAAAAAACAAGAACAGCATTAGAGAACTTAGCAGATAGTTTTCATTTTCAGAGTTTTACTTGTTAAAAAGCTCTTCCTTATAGAGTTCCTAAGTGCATCTAACTAATGCCATTTAATGACAATTTAGTCGACATGGAATTGCATATACAAAGGTGGTCCCATCCTATATAATAAAAGCCTAATATGCAAATTGTCCCCTGGGGCAGTTGTTCGACCAGAGTTCAACTGGGAAACCAGGAGTTCGACTGCTCACTATGACATGCACTGACCACCGGGGGGCAGCACGGAACGTGGCAGGCATTGGCGATGTGGTACTGGCAGGGAGCGGCAGTGGAGGTGCTGCCTGCTCTGATGGGCACTGATGAGAGAGGGACCTCAGTGGGATGGTGGAGCAGGTGAGCAGGCAGTGCCAGGCCATGGTGGGGTGCCAGGTGGGGCTGCAGGACTGCGAGACAGGGGGCGTGAGCTGAGGCCTGATCCCCGCAAACCACCCCAAAGGACCCCACTCATGCACGAATTCATGCACCAGGCCTCTAGTAAGATTATAATGGAGTTAAAAAAATTCCTACCACCTAGTGACATCGTAGCCATTATAACATTAGAGCTCAACACATCACTCATATGTTTGTGGTGGTGCTGGTGTAACAAACCTACCGTATTGCGAGTGGTATAAAAGTATACCACATATAATTGTGTACAGTATAAATATTCGATAATGATAATAACTGGTTTATGTATCATGAATTTAACCCTAAATATGTTAGCAACTACATTAAAAATTAAATATACTGACTTATGCAATCAAATACCATATTATATTTTTCACATAATTTTCAATTAGAGTGTATGCTTTCTCTTTACAACAAAAAAGTTTACTGAGCATGTAGGTGGCAGCCAATCAGTGTTTCTCTCTCATCATTGATGTTTCTATCCCCCTCTCCTTCTCCCTTCCTCTCTCTGAAATCAATTAAAAAAAACAAACCCATACTTGTTTTAAAAAAACACATTCGCTATAATTCAGCATGTCGCGTTACACCAGTTGTAGCCTCAAACATGTAGAGTTTACCAAGTCTCTTCATTGAATCATTTTCTCTTGAGCTTGATTTATTCTTGTGTGGTTTGGGGGGTGTTTTGTTTTGTTTTGCACAGTAACCTGCTGTACAGGTGTGTTGGCCCAGGAGCAGTAGGCTATGCCATAGAGCCTCGGTGTGTAGGGGGCTAACCCATCTAGGTTTGTGTAAGTGCACTCTATGACGTTAGTATAATGACGAAATCGCCTTAATGATGCATTTCTCAGAATGTGTCCCATCAGTAAATGTTGCACTCCCGTACCCTTCTCTAATACCAGTTATACTTTCCTTTAGACACTCAAAGTTTAGACCTTCTCCCCAAGAAACAATGGCTGCATGTTATGTCTTCTCCTTTGCTGTTTCATCATTGCTCACTTTCCAGGACTTACGTGTTAAGCATCTTTTCTAGGCCTCTCCAGTAAGTCAATGTCCTTGTTAGTGTAGGGCCTCAAGAAATCAGCACAATTTCCCAGGTGCTGTATATCCTAAGTAGAGGAGAGCAGGACTTTCTTGAGCAGAACACTGTGCTTCCTTTTAAGATTGGATCAAGTTCTTTGGCAGCTACATCTTACTGCCAACTCCTATTGATCATGTGGTCCACCATGTGCTATTAGCTGCAGATCTGTTGTAGATAAGGAGGTTCCCTTCCAGCCCTAGTTTCCTGAGAATATTTGTCATAATGAATGTGAATTGCATTAAATGGTTTCTCTGCATCTGTTGAAATAGCCATACATGTTTTTCTTTGTTCTATTAATAACCTCACTGATGCATTTTGCAAACATTGAAGTAATATTGTACTTCTGGAACCAATCCAATTTGATCATAATATATTGTCTCATTTATGTGTTGCTGGATTCTGCTTGCACATATTTTGTTTAGGATTTTTAGACCTATCCTCTTGAGTAATATTGGCCTACATTATTCTTCCTTTATAATATCTTTGTCAGGTTTTAGTATTAAAGTTATGCTGAAAAATGAGGTAGAAAGCGTTCCCTCTTTTTCAATGATCTAAAAAAGTACATGTGCTAATTCTTCCTTAAATGTTTGGTAGAGTTTGCCAATGATTCATCTAGTCCCAGGTGGTCATTTTGTTTATTTGTTGGTTATTATTGAAGTTGCAAAATTACAGAATTAACTTCTTTAATAGCTATGTTTTTTAAAAATCATTTTTAAAATATATTTTTATTGATTTCAGCAAGGAAGGGAGAGGGAGAGAGAGAAGAAACATCAATGACAAGAGAGAATCATTGATTGGCTGCTTCTGCCCGCCCCATACTGGGATCAAGCGCACAACCTGGGCATGTGCCCTTGACTGGGAATTGAACCCAGGACCATTCAGTCTGCAGGCTGACGCTCTAATCCACTGAGCAAAACCAGCCAGGGCTGTTTTTTTAAATATAATTTTTAAAATTGTAGCTTTTTCATTAATGTCTAGTCTTATTTTTTTATTTTCTTCTTTCTGGATTGAATTGGAGTCATTTTTCTAACTACTTGAGAAAATGTTAGTTCATTCTCAACTTTTGTTATTGTAATATATATATGAAAACAGCAGGTAATTGGTTTTTGTTTAATCCAGTGTTTGCCCTTTGATTGCATAATCCTATCTAATAAAAGAGAAACATGGTAATTGGCGTATGACCGCTACCCTTCCCATTGGCTAATCAGGGAGATATGCAAATTAACTGTCAGCCAAGATGGCGGCCGGCAGCCAGGCAGCTTGAAACTAACATGAGGCTTGCTTGCTTCAGTGACCGAGGCTCCAACGTTCCCCGGCTGCCTTGCCGGCCTCTGACCCTGCAGTTTAAGAAACATAGTAACAAATATAGAAGCTAAACAAAACCCCAGAAACCTGCTTTCAGCGAGCCCGGGATCTCAGAGCTGGAGTTGATACAGAGTTTCGATTATAGAACCGAAACAAACCAGATACCTGCTTTCAGGAGCAGAGGCCTAAGAGCTGGAGCCTCAGAGCTAAAGCTGGCCCAGAATTAAAAAAAGAAAAAGAAAAAAAGGAGCAGTTGGGAGCTTCCGTCACCCGCCAGCCTGAAAAAACAGCCCTCAGCCCCTCACCCAGACTGGCCAGGCACCCCAATGGGGACCCCGACCCTGAAGGGTGTGTGACCAGCTGCAAACAGCCATCAGCCCCTCACCCAGGCTGGCCAGGCACCCCAGTGGGGACCCACTCCCTGAAGGGTGTGTGACCAACTGCAAACAGCCCTCAGCCCCTCACCCAGGCTGGCCAGGCAACCCAGTGGGGACCCCCACCCTGATCCAGGACACCCTTCAGGGCAAACCAGCTGGCCCCAACATGTGCCCCAGGCCTCTATCCTATATAGTAAAAGTGTAATATGCCTCCCAGCACTGGGATCAGTGGAGCTGAGAGGCCTTCCGGCACCGGGATCAGCGTGACAGGGGGCAGCGCCCAAACACCCTGATCGCCCTGCAGCTCTGTGTGTGACAGGGGGCGGGGCCACAACCTCCCTATCAGCCCTGCTCTATTCGTGATGGGGAAGGCGCCCCAACCTCCTGATCACCTCTGCTCTGTGCCTGATACGGGGGAGCTCCCCAACCCCCTGAATGCCCTGCGGCTCTGTGTGTGACAGGGTGCAGCGCCCCAACCCCCCCTCCCCCCACGGGCCCTGCTCTGTGTGTGACGGGGTAGAGCCATAACCTCCCCATCGGTCCTGCCTTGAGTGTGACAGTGGCGGCGCCCCAACCCCCTGATCGGCCCTGCTCTGTGGGTGATAGAGGGCAGCGCCCCAACCCCCTGATGGGCCCTGCTCCGTGCATGACAGGGGGCAGCGCCCCAACCCCCTGATCGGCCCTGCTCTGTGCGTGACAGGGGATGGCGCCACAACCTCCCTATTGACCCTGCCTTGAGTGTGACAGAGGGCGGCACCCCAACTCCCCAATCGGCCCTGCTCTGAGCCCGACCAGGGGCTGCACCTAGGGATTGGGCCTGCCTTCTGCCACCGGGGAGCAGGCCTAAGCCAGCAGGTCATTATCTCCCGAGGGGTCCCAGACTGCGAGAGGGCACAGGCCGGGCTGAGGGACCCCCCTTTAGCCCTCGAGTGCACAAATTTTTGTGCACCGGGCCTCTAGTTTAGTATATTTAATCTTTAATGTAATTGCTAACATATTTAACGTTAAATTTACAATTTCACTGTCTTTGTGTTTTTGTTTCCTCTTTAGTATTCTTTCATTCCATTCTTGCCTTATTTTACATTAATTACTTTTTTCCATTAATTTCTTTATTGGTTTGGAAATTATTTGGTTTGGGGGATATTTTATTAGTTCTTATCCTAGGAATTATAATAGGTACCCTTTACTCATCAAAATCTGATGTTAGATGTCTGCTTCTAGCTGAAATTGAGTAACAGGGACTAGATTTATCCTCTCACCTGAAACAACTAAAAAAACAAAACAAAACAAAACAAAAAAACAACAGGCAAAATATAGGGAAAAATACCTCTAAAGCCATTTAAAGGACTATGATCCCTGAGAGGCAAGAAATCAATGAGTTGGGCCTTGCAATTACCTCTGCTCACCACCTGGAGAAAGGCAGTCAGCCTCTAGGGGCTGTGATGCAAAGAGGGGACCCCAAGGAAAACGAGGTGACATTTCTCAGTTGTGGAGATGCATCTGGGAGTCAAGGGAAGCAGATTTGGTAGAGTCTCTAAGGCAGAGTCCTGGAGAGAGGAGAGCTGCACAGAGGAAGAATTCTGGAAATCTGCCAAAGGTTTGTCTTAAGTATTCAGTTGAGTAATAATCAACACATGCATATAAGGAAACTACACAAGGCCAGGGAAAGAAGCACCCAGAATATTAGAGGGGACAGTGCACTCAAATCACCAGGAACAGGAATAGCACCTGCTCCTGTATTAACTCTATTTCTGTATTTCATGACTAAAGAGAAACTGCCCTCCCAAGACTAGTTGATTCTTAGACATAGCAAATGACTCTTCAGGAAGCATATTTTTTTTTATATGCAAACCAACCGATTCAGAGTCTAGACCCCCGATTATATTCTCTACTAAACTCCCACAGTCCAGGAGGCAATATTCCTGTGCCCTAATAACCCCAGGGCCAGGTACCAGACAATTAGGGGGTACCCTCTAGCCCACAGCCCAGCATAATTACTCACACTATCCAGTCCTAAGCCTGCTCAGCTGCTGCCTTGCCTCATCTATTCCCTCCCATGAAAACCACAATAAAGATTTGCCCATGCTTCCCCGTACTCCTTTTGCCTCCTAACTGACCCTGGTGCTTCCCCATGTGGCCCTGCATGACATGACATGCCTCTTATTTCAAAGAAACTGTCAGTAAAAACATCTTCTTTTATAACAGTCATTTCCATGTTTGTGTGTCTTATATACCTGCTTAAAGCAAATCCTAACAGCCAGAGTGGAAAACTGCAAATTTATTGACTCATTGGTTACTAAAAAGAATCTCAGCTCAGTATAGGGGGAAATTAACCACACGCTAGATGCTGTGGGTAAAGCAAGATCCCCAAAACAAGATCCCAAATCCCATAAGAAAACTTAAGGAATACAAAATATTTAGCACCCCAAAAGGTAAAATACCCAGTGACTGGCATCCAATAAAAATTCACCAAGCATGAAAAGAAACAGAAAAATTTAATTCATAATGAGAAAGATTACCCAATTGAACCTGACTCTGAAATGACACAAATAATAGGATTAATAGAAAATTACTTTAAAAAATTATGTTAAAGATTGAACATCTTAAGACTGGAATGATCTACAAAAAACACAAATAAAATTTCTTACAATGAAAATCGCAATGATTAAGAAAAAACATACACTGCATTAGGTTAATGGCAGATTAGACATTGCAGGAGAAAGCATAAGTAAACCTGAAGACATAACAATAGAAACTATTCAACATGAAACACAGAGAGAAAAAGGACTAAAAAATTACAAGGGATCAGTACTCATTACACTTTAGGACAACTTTGTGCAACCAAATATACATGATATTGGAATCTCTGAAGGAGAGAAAAGAGAGAAAGGGAGATAAAAGATACTTGAAAAATAATAGCCAAAATTTTTTCAAATTTGATGAAAACTGTTAACCCACAGATTCTTAAAGCTCAACAACACCAAACACAAAAACACATGACAAGTATAATGCTCATTATAATCAAATTGTGTTTTGAGTAATAACACAATGGTAGAGTCTATGTGGTGAATATATTAGTATTCACTGTAAAATTCTTTAAATATTTTCAGTATTTTCGAACATTAAAAAAATGTGGGTAAAAGGAAAGTTATCTCTGGAGGAAAAGAATATCATCTTAGGTCTCAAGTCATGTTTTAAAAATATTTTTCAAATAAAGTGTCCACCAAATCAATCAGCTATAACTAAGCATATGAGAAGTCAGGACAACATGAACAAGAACAAGTACAAACCATGTAAAATAGTAGAGACTCCACGAAGTGGAAGAACCAGCCAGACACAGACTGCAAAACATTTTACTATGATTATGATGTTTAGAGAAATAAAAGCTACACTTAAATTCAGCAAGAAGTTTTAAACTAAAGTGGGATATTGTGCATGTGAAATGAACCAAACAGAAGTTTCAGTACTAACATGATGTTAACCCAAACTGAGTATGCAGTGGCTAAGTTGAAGAGTAAAATAAACTCAGGAAAAAAAGAGAGACAGTAAACTTCATAATAGCTGAGAATAAACTACCAATAATGAAGCATGGAGTGATTTAAAAAAAGTGAGAAAAATATCAAAGTAGTGAAAGACAGAGAGTTCAGTGACTTGGCCTAATAATATACAGTCAATTGGAGACCTAAAAGTAGAGGCTATATCTAAAGTACTGTTAAACCCAGCTATTAAGTCCTTAATTTTAATTATTTTATTTTAGGCATTGGAACTTCTATATAATACTTTTTTATATAGGGTTATCTGATAAACTTTACCATCTTGTCCTCTATTGTTTGAACACATTAATCATAGTGGTCATTTTCCTTTTTTTAAGTTCATGTCAGATATTCAAATAACTGGATCTCCAATGGACCTGCTTTTATTCTATTATTAGAGGCCCGGTGCACAAAAATTTGTGCACTTGGGTGGTCCCTTAGTCTGGCCTGTGCCCTCTCGCAGCTTGGGACACCTCGGAGGATGTCCACCTGCTGGCTTAGGCCCACTCCCCGGGGGATCAGGCCTAAGCTGGCAGTCAGACATCCCTCTGGCAGCCCGGGAGCCCTCGGGGGATGTCCACTTGCCAGTGGGGAGCAGGCCTAAGCTGCAGTTGGACATTCTTAGCTCTGCTGAGGAGGCAGGAGAGGCTCCCACCACCACCGCTGTGCTGGCAGCCATCAGCCTGGCTTGTGGCTGAGCAGAGCTCCCCCTGTGGGAGCACACTGACCACCAGGGGGCAGCTCCTGCATTGAGCATCTGCCCCCTGGTGGTCAGTGTGTGTCAGTGACCAGTCATTCCCAGTGGTTCTGCTGTTAGGGTCAATTTGCATAGTACCCTTTTATTATATAGGATAGAGGCATGGTGCATGGGTGGGGGCCGACTGGTTTGCCCTGAAGGGTGTCCTGGATCGGGGTGGGGGTCCTGCTGGGGTACCTGGCCAGCCTGGGTGAGGGGCTGATGGCCATTTTCAGGCTGGCCACAGCCGGGGGCTAGAAGCAGGTATCTGGGATTTATTTATTTTCTATAATTGAAACTTTGTAGCCTTGAGCAGAGCTCAGGGCCGGTAGGGCAGGAGGGAAGCTTGGCTTCCTCCATTGCTTGGGGCAACCCAACCCTCCTGCTCACTCCAGCTCCATGGCCGCCGCCATCTTAGTTGGGTTAATTTGCATATTCATTCCTGATTGGCTTGTGGGCGTGGCTTGTGGTGTAGCAGAGGTACGGTCAATTTGCATGTTTTTCTTTTATTAGATTAGACTAGAGGCCCGGTGCACAAAAATTTGTGCACTCCAGGGTAGGGGGTCCCTCAGCCCGGCCTGTGCCCTTTCGCAGTCTGGGACCCCTCGGGGGTGACCACTTGCTGGCTTAGGCCTGCTCCCCGGGGGATTGGGCCTAAGATGGCAATCAGACATCCCTCTGGCAGCCCGGCAGCCCTCGGGGGATGTCCACTTGGCAGTGGGGAGCAGACCTAAGCTGCAGTCAGACATCCTTAGCGCTGCTGAGGAGGCAGGAGAGGCTCCCACCACCACCGCTGTACTGGCAGCCGTCAATCTGGCTTGTGGCTGAGCAGAGTTCCCCCCGTGACAGCGCATTGACCACCAGAGGACAGCTCCTGCATTGAGCATCTGCCCCCTGGTGGTCAGTGTGTGTCATAGTGACCAGTCATTCCCAGTCGTTCTGCTGTTAGGGTCAGTTTGCATATTACCCTTTTAATATATAGGATAGAGTCCTGGTGCACGGGAGGGGGCCGGCTGGTTTGCCCTGAAGGGTATCCCGGATCAGGATGGGGGTCCCGCTTGGGTGCCTGGCCAGCCTGGATGACGGGTTGATGGCTGTTTGCAACTGGTCACACCCCCTTCAGGGTGGGGGTCCCCACTGGGGTGCCTGGCCAGTCTGGGTGAGGGGCTTAGGGGTGTTTTCAGACTGGCAGGTGACTGATGCTCCCAGCCTCTTTTCTTTTTTCTTTTTTTTTTTTTTACTCTGGGATTTATTTACCTTCTATAGCTGTCACTGGAGCTGAAAGCCAGCTCCAGCTCTGAGGCCATGGCTGGCTGAAAGCAGGTATCTGGATTTTTTTAGCTTCTATAATTGAAACTCTGTTGCCATCACTGGCACTCTAAGCTCTGAGCCCGCTGCCAGCTGAAAGCAGGTACCTGGGGTTTGTTTAGCTTCTATAATTGCAACATTGTTGCATCCAGAGCTCAGAGCTGGGCTGTGGCAGGCAGGGAACCTTGGCTCCCTCCATCACTGGAGCAAGCAAGCCTCCTGTTCGCTTCAGCTGCCTGGCTGCCGGCCGCCATCTTGGTTGGCAGTTAATTTGCATATCCTGCTGATTAGCCAATGGGAAGCGTAGCGGAGGTATGGTTAATTACCATGTTTTTCTATTATTAGATAGGATTCTCTTGGTTTTCAGTTATTTAATCATGTTTCCTGACATGCTTGTTTATTTTGGTTTAATGTCAGACATTTAGACTTTAGGTGATGTTACTTCCTTCCAGAGAATTTACTTTTGCAGTTAGTTGGAAATAGGAGAAAATTTTAAAGAAATCAGAATTTATACTGATTTGGGTTTGATTTTTACTGTTTAGGAAGTCTGGTCCACTTATAGTTCACATTTGCTCATACGTTATAGCCTTCAGTGGTCCCAACAGAAAACCTGAGATGTTTACCAGGACCCCTTTATCTTAAGGACCCCTGAACCCCAATCTTTGTCTCCCCAGCCCATGAGAGTGCTGAGTTCTGCTCAGTTTTCCAGCCTCTGCATCACCACGTGTGGGTCTGCAAATCTCTCTCTTAAGGTGAGAGGCAGCACTAAATGTTGAGCTCACTCTCTGTACTTACCCTTTTGCGGGGAAGGAGAGTGTTTCTTGAAACTTGACATTTTGGCTGTCTTGGTAGTTCTAGTAATGCCTGTGCACCCATGCTTTTAATATTTTATCCAGCTTCTCCAATTCTTAGTAGGTGTTCTGATAGACTCTAATTCACCATATTCAGAGCAGAACCATAGAAGTTGAAGTCAATCTTGATTTTTTTCTTTCTCTTTTTAAAATAAAATATTTTTATTGATTACAGAGAGGAAGGGAGAGGGATATATATATCAATGATGAGAGAGAACCATTGATTGGCTGCCTCCTGCATGCCCAATTGGGCCTGGAGCTCGCAACCCAGGCATGTGCCCCAACCGGGAATTGAACTGTGACCTCCTGATTCATAGGTTGATGCTCAACCACTGAGCCACTGCAGCCAGACTTGATTTTTTTCTTTCTCTTATATCACACCTAGGTTTGATCCACTAGACAAAGTTGTGGGTTTTACCTTCCAAATATATGTTGAATATAACCAATCATCATCACTCTTTTCTAAGCCAACATCATATACCACATAGATAACTACAGGAACTTCCTAAATGGCAGAGGAGTTCACTTTAGCTAAAAAGTCAGGTTTTATTTTGAAATAGAGAAGGGATATAAAATGGCTATGGATAAAGGCAACTTTTGTATATTTAGTGTTGATTCAAAAACATGAGAAGGTTTCTCTCTGATCCCTTCTATTTTCTCTGCAACTTAGGAGGTGAGGTAATCTGCTGAGCAAGGGGCAGAGGTTCAAGGTCAGAGGCTTAAGGAGAGTAGGAGAATGATTTGACCTGATTTAGTAATTTAATGATCAAGGTGATTTAATGCACAGTGTGGAGGTCCCATTTGAGGCTGCTCATGAATGTTCTAGAACCAAGCTGCCATGTTACATGACACAGAGGCAGTAAATAGTTGGGCTCATCAAACAATGATTTGTAAGTAAACAGAGTCAAAAGACAAGTTGTAGACTAAGTTGAGGTTATTGAAAAATTTGTTTTAATTACTGGAATGATGATGTGCATTGCAGCTCTAATTTAGGTAAGAGTGAAATAAAAACAGCAAAGGCTAATGTTTTTGTATAAAGTGAAATGGTCAGCCCTGGCTGATGTGGCTTGGTGGCTGAGTGTTGACCTACAAACCAGGAGGTCATGGTTCAATTGCCGGTCAGGGCAAATGCCCGAGGTTGCTGGCTGGATCTCCAGTGTGGGGCATGAAGGAGGCAGCCGATCCATGACTCTCTTCTATTATTGATGTTTCTATCTCTCTATCCCTCTCCCGTCTCTGAAATCAATAGAAACATATTTTTAAAAAATAAAGTAAAATAGTCAGTGACCTGAGGTGAAAGAAACATTACAGTAGGGGTTTGGGGTGTGGGGGAGGTAGTTGAACAGACAAAGGGAAAGCAGGAGGGTCATGGTTAGATATGGGCTTCAAAAATAGTGATAGTGGAAGTGGAGAAATTACAGATAATGACAATATCTGAGCATAGGCTATGACCTGAGTTACTAAAACAGAGCAGAGAGGAGGCCAGGAGGTGGGAGGAACCAAGAGGCCTTGGTGATGGCAGTTGAACCTGTGGGCACTGAAGTATCTCAAGATGATGGCAGAGCTTGGGCTGAAGAGGACGATAAGCCAAAGCCAGTGCTTTTCATTGGGCAGTTAGAAGAAGAAGGGCCTAAGTGAATGGCATGGGCTTCCAACAGGAGATGCCTAATAACCTGAAAGCAGCAGGGAAGAAAGACCACTCCCAGGGCCTCCGCACTCCTTCCCAGCGCTTTATGCAGGTGGCTTCTTTTTCCCCATGTCTCAGAGCTGGGCTGAGGACAAGAAAATTTAGGGCACTTGGCCAGAGACTATAGAGTGGTAGATTGGTAGATTGGTGATCAATGTTTATAACAAATAACTTCCAAGTGGCCATCCAACGTTGAGATCCTAGGATAATAAGATGTCCTGAAGACTTTGTATTGTCTGGACATGATGCTTCTTAAAGGAGACATGCCCAAAATTCTTATTTTTTTGGAAAATACAACCAGTGTGTGATGTGAAATAGTGTTTAAATATGAGACAAATGCTACTGCTAAATAACTGTCTCATTGGTAAAAGGAATGAGGACATTATTAGATACTCATTATTTCAAGGAATTGAAGGAATATCCTAGTCATAAAAATTGCTCTCTTAAGTTGAAACAACAAAGCTGCTGATTTGGGTGAAGAAGTGACACTTCTGTGTCTTTGGAATGGCTTGTGTGATTTCTCTCATTTTTTTGGTAAGTAATATGGTCGTATTTATACATGTATACCTTCCAAAAAGATGTAGAATATGGTCCTCTTTTTATATAGAAATTTGGAATAAGGACAGTTTTTTTCATTTGTTGATTAGGTCTGTTATCCAGACAACCTCAGATTAACCAGAAATATCTTGGATTGCTTTTTCATTCATTCTATAGATGATTACTGAATAGCCCTGTAACTGTAAAATACTGTTTTAAAAGCCAGAAATATAATGCAAAAAAGAAAAATATTAGATTTATTTTCCATAACATTTTTTTTTATTATGTAGGCCTGTCCTCAAAACTAAAGCCATTTAATAAAAAGACCAAAATGGTCATGTAATCTGATCCAAAGAACAGCAAATAGTTTAGAATATGAATGTCTTTTCTACCTTTATTTTTAATTTGCATTTTAATTGTAGTCGACATACAATATTTTATTAGTTTCAGGTGTATAGCATAGAGATTAGACATTTGTGTACATTATGAAGTGATCACCATGGTAAGTCTAGTAACCATCTGTCACCATACATAGTTATTACAATTTTATTGAGTATATTCCCTATGCTGTATATTACATCCCCATGATTTATAGAATAATATGGATTTCTGACAACTCACTAGCTTCTTTGAAAAATTATTAGGTTTTAAAGAACCTTGCACATTTGTTTTCAATATACTCTGATATCAAAATGGGTACTAATTGATTAAAAATTATGGCTTTCTTTTTTCATGAAACCACCAACTTATTCCATATCTACAGAATTAAATCCTTAGGTTGATTAAAGCTATGCTTATAGAGAAAGTGACTTTTCCTCCCTTTATTCCCAGGACAATCCCTGTTGTTCTGGGCAATATTCTCTCAAGTATCCTGGCTTGGAAAAGAAAATATATTTAATTATAGATAATTGAGTTATAGGACAGCACTCAGGACTACATTTCCAAAGAAACTATATAGGAACCAAGTATTAATTTATAAAATTACTTTATTTTTAATCCATAACATTTGTAATCCATAACTAAATGTAGATTGTATTTTTTGTGTTATTTTTTTGCATTAATTATTTGAAAACAAAGACAACATTGATTAATGGGAACTTGGGTTTTAAAACAGATTCTTAATAAGTGGTGACATATGATATTTATCTGCAGAATCAGTAAAAGCTATTCGCTTTGGTTCCACCGCAGAGAGACAGCAGCATGCTATGCATGATATCCAGAAAAAACACTAAAATAGTTTAACGAGCAAATTTCATTGTACCCTCAGGGGTGATTCTGAGTCAAGATCACGCCAAGTCTACTATAACAAAGGTCAGGATATAAAGAACACAGAGGCACTGTCCAAAGTGCCTTGATCTTTTCTTGGTGACTTACAGTGTAACTGTCACCTACGACATTCTCAACTGACAGTCTTTCCCTTTAAGTCTGGAAATATTATTTTATACTTTCTTTCACTTATTTTTTTCCACTGGCACTTGGAAGTTGCATGAAAATTATACATATGTGCACACAATTGGTTTTAAAATAAAGATATGCCCTGAAATTAGTATTTAGAATTAAATCCATTTTGATAAATTATCATTGTATTCAAGCCACTGATGCAAAATTACCCCCTGGGTTTCCGGGGTTAAGAATTTGGCCCAACAGAATGATAGCTCATGCCTCACCAAATGTCAGTTCATTAATAATTTTTATGTGCAGTACCGTAGAGATGCTGTTTTGAGAAATTCCATTCCATGTGAAAATGTTCTGATGATGTCTTTAAAATTTACCACTGTAGAATTTAGAGTGGGAATATACCCATTTTACAGATGAAGACACCTGAAGTTCAAGTGTGAAAATCACAATGTGGGGGGTGGGTGGAAGGAGGGAACAGCAAATGTAGAATCCAGGTTTCTTTTATGTGGAAAATAGAAATTTATTATTTGAGTTTTTTATCTTATTTTACTCTTTCTCAAATAATGTCAGTAATTATACTGGCACTCACTCACTAGGCACCTATTCTATGCCAAGAATTCTGTGAAGTGCTTAATGTACATCATCTAACTTAATTCTCAATACAATGTTGTAAGTTCGTTGTCTTCACAACCACTTCGCAGGAGAGGAAATGTAGCCTGAACAGACTAAGTTCTTTATTTACCTTGATCTCACAGCATCCGGATTCAGACTCAGCTGTCTAATTCCTCTGCCTCAACCAGGCTGCTAACGCATGGTGTTTTTAAAAACTTATACCTTTGTACTACTTCCATTTTGCAGACAGAGAAACTGAGGCCCTAGCCCTGTGTGACTTCAACACAAAGCTCTTTCTCCTGTACCAGGCTGCCTTCTTAATCCCATTGCCCTTTGCAATTATTTTACTCTTAAAAGATGTAACTAATGTTCTCCCATTCTCCCTTCCGGTACTCTTGTCCTTTCCCCTCCCACCGAAAAGAGTGCTCTGAGCTCTAGCTGTGTGACTTCAGACAAGTGACTTCTCTGTGACTCAGTTTCCTCATTAAGTTGGAATAATAAATACACCTACTCCCGGGGACTATTGTCAGGATTGAGTCAATTCATATGAAGATTGGGAATTAGATCTGAGAATCTATATAGAGACCCTGGCAATCAGGTGATGATATTATGAGATTTCAATTTTTGATGATACAAGGATTGTGCAGACATTTAAACACACACACACACACACACACACACACACACACACCCCAGAGCCTTTCACTGATTTGTTGCTTGCCCAGCTTTCCCTTACCCTTGGCAATCTCTTCATAGTAAACCTAAGTTTCATGAACACAAATTACATACCTTCTTAGTTGCAATCATTTCGTTTTTGAAATTGGAGAGATGCTGAACTATGCTAGAAGTGACCCATGACAAAGAAGACATTTTCAAACTAATGAAATAAAGGGGCTTACTACTAAAAAATGGCAGTAAGCACTGGATGGAAAAAGTTGGTGGGAGATCATCTTATCTATACTTGTCATCGATTATCTTCTGAAATGGATTGTGGCTGTGGTTACTTTATGTCACCCTTCACATAAAATAAATCTTGAATCAAAGGACTATACCATGTGATGCCTTTTAAAAATGTTAGATAGATGAAATATAGCATGTGCCTCATAAGAGTGGGAAATCATATTTTTAAGAAGGCAAACCCAGTATAGATTTTAGACCCAAAAATACGAGCAACAAATTAACCTTATCTATAAAACAAATGTGGCTGACAGCCATAACATTGAGACTGTTGTCAAAGCTAAGCACGTACACTCCGCTGTAGATCCTCAGAGAAATATGATGGGCTGCAAGAAGAACCAAGAGAGGATAAAACTCCCAATCTCTGCCATTTTAGGGTCATTTTTGAAAGATCTCTGTAATGAAAATGCCAAAATAAACTCTTTCCCAAAGATTTGTTGGCAGTTATATTTGTTTGTGATCATGAATACTTACGGTATATGTGTTTTGTCTAATATCATGAGTGAGAAACTTCCCTAGAAGTTCCTATTTCAAACTGTGAGGGGCGTTTTTTCTTTTTCTTTTCTTTTCTGTAACTTTGCTGTTATAGCAAGTACCATGAACTCTGTTGATTATCGTTTTAAATTGGCAGGCAATGCTCAGATTTTCTCTGCTTGTGAGGTGGTGCCAGAACACAGTGAAATCTGCCTATTCTGGAAAGATCTTAGATTAAAGGCAAACATAAAGTGAAGGAAGACAAACATGCTCCTGAATGATAACGAACACAGCACAGTCAGCGCTGAAAAAAAGCGCACCAGTCTTTCATGCCCAGATGTGTATGATGCCTGCATTTGTAGTCCGGACTCAACAATGTGACTGTTATCTTTTTCTATGTACATTGCATGTTCTGATTTAAAATTTCAAAATGCTTTCCCATGTCAATGACAATCTTAATAGAGTCCAATTAGTTCCACAAGGCACTTTCTGATGCACAAGCCTCTGGCTTGATTGCGGTGAATGGTGGGTATTTCCTGTGTTTAAGCCCACATATGGATTGAGTAAGGCAGTGGCAGAGGGACTACTGTTTTCCTTCACTACATCTTCATTTCTTTTTCACAGGCTAAGCCTTTTTTGTTTTTCCTGGCTCTGTTGTCAAAATACTGACCAAAGTTTTGGCTCATGGTTTGGAACACCAGGCCAAAACAATCCTCTGGAAACTAGTGTGGCAAAACGTATTTTAATCTATACATTCACCATTCAACCATGTGCATAACCACACCCACTGACCCACTCTGTGGTTGAAAAACAACATGCATTTGCCCCCAGAACAGTTTGATTTATATGACAAGTTTTTTCAAGCCTGCTCTATCAACATTAAAAAATGTTCTGAGGCTTGGTTTCATCACATCTCTTGTGGAAAAAAAAAGTATGAACTACACTAGGATCATTTTTGTTTCTGTTTTTAAAAACAAGGTGAATTCCTTGTGCAGTCAGCAGAAGTTCTCTAAAAAATGTACTCAAATCATAGATTATTTTTGATAACGCATGAAAAATATGTCTGAATCAGAAAGTAGTTGAGGCCATGATTAAAAGTATTTCCTAGCAGGTTACAAATAAGAAAAGATTCAGAACTTTTCTCTGAATGAGTCATCTTGCTTTTCAAAGTGTTGAATTCCTTGGAGCCTCAGAATCTACATTTTTTCTTGTCTTTCCAGAAGTGCTGGGTTAGTGCCTTTGTTAACCATTTTTTCACAACACAAAAGCATCAACAATTGATCTCCCAGCCAACTTTGCTTGAGAGGTGAGATTGTCCGAAGGTGGCCTTGAGAAATGTGACTAATGGTGTATTCATCCACTTTATTTCCTCCTCAGAATATCCACTGAATCCACTTTGTAAAGTTCTGAACTGATGAATATTTTAATGAATGCTAATTGCCTCTTATGTCAACAAAAACGAATTTTGATTTGCATTTAGAAGTACCTACGCCTCTCAGGCTATGCTGGAAATTTTTACTGAATTACATTAAATTTGCCACCTGGATTTTGTCCCAGATGAACAGCAAGAGCTAAAGTGGTAAAAAAAAAAAAAAAAAAAAATGTCCTTTGACTTTAAATGAAGTATTAAAACTTTCAGCAAAATGCAATTTATAGCGTGTCTGCAGAGAATTTTATGGTTCCCCCTCCCTCCACTAAAGAGAGGAAGGGAGGGAGGCAGAGAGAGGCAAAACTCTGTTAAAATATATCTCTTCCTCCCCTCCCCTCCCCTCCCCTCCCCTCCCCTCCCCTCCCCTCCTCTCTCTCTTCTCTTCTCTTCTCTTCTCTTCTCTTCTCTTCTCTTCTCTTCTCTTCTCTTCTCTTCTCTTCTCTTCTCTTCTCTTCTTTCTCTCTCTCTCTCTCTCTCTCTCTCTCTCTCTCTCTCTCTCTCTCTCTCTCTCTCTCCCTCCCTCCCTCTCCCTCTCCCTCTCCCTCTCCCTCTCCCTCTCCCCTCTTTCTTCCCTTCTCCCTCCCTCCCTCCCTCTCTCTCATATCTGACTACCTAAGTCTCTGTTAACTTTTATATCTCCACTAGGTATGGAAGGATAAGGTTTTCAAAGCTCCAAAATCTAGATCCTCCTTTTTAAAAATAAAGAACAAGGTTGGTTTGGGAGTGTGGAATAAGAAAGAACGTGGGAAAAAGACTGGGACGGGAGGCATGGCTTTCTGATGACTGGGGACACACGTTAGGCTATCTGATAGTCCAGTGAAGATATCTTAGTGAGTTCCCATCTTTCGACTGACTGGTTCTGTTTTCTATTCTCAGTGACCATGCCCTAAACCATCCATTTCCATAAACCAGAGACATTCCCAGTTCAAAGTACGTTTGTGCTTATAGGCTCCCAGACTCCTGATACCACCTAAAGGTTTGACAGGCACTTAGGATGAGGGTTTAAGATCTTGTATCTGAGGCAGCTTTTACGGCTGTCACTCTGTGTGGATGCCCAAGCCCGCTGTTACCAGGGTACGCGCATTCTCTGGCACCTAAACATCCCTGACTGCTACCCGTCTTCACCGGGAATCCATAGAAGCTGTGCAACCTACAGTAAATGTGCCAGTGGGATAGATCCCTGACCAGACACAGGCACCCCAGGGTGGGGGAGGGAGTGGTGGCGAAGTCACGTTGTTGCGTAAATCTGAGAACCGAAAACACGGTTTGTGACCCAGACTGCGACGCCCACCAGCCTGTCAAGGAAAATGCACAAATCCTGTAGAAGGCCAAGGACCTACCAATCTCCTACGCCCACAGGAGCGTGACATTCATAAGCTGAATTGTATGGTACTTTGCAATGCCCCTTATTTACAATTAAAACTGTGTAGCCATCCCCAGGAAACAAACGCTGAAAATACCTCGGGCAGAGAACACACAACTATTTGTGGACAAAAGGGCTTCTGTTTAAGTGCTGGTCCTAGGAATACTGGATGTTTAATTACCAAAGCTTTTATTAACTATAAAACTAATATAATGGTCCTTGACAGGCTGAAAAGAATCAAAATTATGCTATTGCTTTTATTTATATTAGGAATGTGCAGTTTATCACAGGGATACATCTGTTTTTAATACTTGCTGTACAGATCATTAGCCCACTAGTCTTTCTGATCTGTGTCTACAATGGCAGAAGAGATACCATCATTAGTGCTACTTTGTGCCTACGTGTGTGCCCTTTTGCACAAATATTATTGGGTCTGCTAATGTGACTCTGGTTTTCAACTCAGCTGATTACTGCAGGGAGTTAAGTGTGTCTACTCATTAGCCAATAGGGATTGCGAAGATTCACCGGACAATCAGAGCCATAACTCCAAATGAAAGAAAGCATGATTCTTTAAAAAGTGTTTAGAAGAGTGCACAGCAGGGCATATTTTCTTTCTTACTGGCAACAGTTTGTAACTGGATACATTAACATTACTGAGAACATGAAAACATGAAACAAAAGTATTGATTCAAGAATTCACTCAAGAATCTGAGTGCACACTGACTGGTTTTATTTGATTCTTTTAAAGTACGAGTTGCATTGGTTGTTTCTGGCAGACAGGTACAATTTGGCCGGCCCTTCTCTTTCCACATTTTTCAACATACATGAAAGCAAGTGTTATTTGTATTTGTTAAATTTACATTATCTTCCCTTTAATTGCATCAGCTGCTCAGTAGATCTAGAAATAATGACATTTGAAGGGAAAATGGCCGCCATCTCCAGAAGACTGCAGTATAATGGAAGAACCTAATTAATTTAACCTCATCATCTTCGGTAATGGCTGAGTTTCATCATTCCCGCAGATGGAGCTGGGAGGAATTAACAGCCCCCTGCGTCCCCGCAGACCCCACAGATTGGCTGGCCAGGGGGAGATTTTTCTTTAGATCGCCTCCACTCACATACTGGCAACATCTGCTTGCACTGTACTAGCAAGTGTGCTAGGAAGGCAGTGTGTGGCATGAACAGGTGAAAGTGAACACCCCATTTTGCAGAATGTCTTGCCTCTAGTTCTATGTGGTGGAGGCAAAACAAAATCTCTTTGTTGAGAGACACGGGACCAAGAATTGAAGATGATCTGTAAATAGTCTCTCAGGTTTAAACTGCAACAGAATGGGAAAGCCAGGCTTAACCTCAGGAAAAGGAGAAATTTGCATGTGTCTATGGCTCGTCCTCGTCATTGAAATGCCATTATTCATTTTTGTTCTTTCCTGAATGATTTGTCAGTTTCTGGAACTGGTGCTAATGCAAGGAAAGGTGTGGGGTTCCGTGTGGAACAGTAGCATAGGGGATGTTTTAAATTATGTGCCTCATCAGGGAGTTCGCCAAGAATTCCCTGCTGCAGTGGCTGTCCCCTAGAGACTGTGTTCTGCCCAAACCCACTGCCGGCGAAGAGATCTGGCAGCCTCTCTCCCAGTCATTTTTTCTTCCAAAGAAGCCAGCTTCTTTCCATGGTCAAAACAAAAACCTGTATGTTACTTTGTATTTGTGAAAAGAAACATGGAGTCAGGTTTCTCAGATCACCACCGACAGAATTTATCTCAGAAAATACTGACCATGGTGTCTGGGGGAACCCTAGTGTCAGACCCTATCCATCCCTTACCTGTGGTAGCTATATAGTCTGATCATCCTAGAACCGAACTCGAACTCGAACTCGTATGCTTGGGTACCACGCCAATCTTAGGACCAGGGAAGATGGTAGCGGCCAAGGGCTCAGGAGAGGAAAGGACGTCACTGGTATTACTGCATAGCCACTGGCCATCATTGCACTTCCCTGTGCCAAGGCTTGGGTTAGGGGTGGCAATTGGTGATTCCTACAGATGCCCTGTTTTACTCACCGTTTCTGTCAGGGCCCGTGTGCTCTAAGCTGCTGATCTAAATTTCGAAAGTGACCCCAAATCCCTCCCCACCTCCGGAAAACCGCATCCACCCTCTAGGGGAGGGCGCCTTTACCTAGGAAAAGTCCTACTGGTCTTCAGGTGGCACGGGCCGCAGACTAACAAGCTCCCAAACGCTTAGCAAAGGTGTGTCTCCTGTAGGCTGGGGCGCCCAGCAGGGCCAGCTTAGTGCCTCCATGGGAAGAACCCCCACACCGCGGCGTTCGGCCGCCCCACGGGGGCTCCTGCCTCCCTCTCCTTCTCCGCCCTGAATCCCAAGGTTCCCCCAGAGCAGTGGCGGCCGCAGAAATTCAGTGAGGCTTTAGCTAAGAATTCAGCTTGGAGCGTGGTTGGGGTAGGGGGTGGGGAGTGGGGTGTAGGGGTGGGGTGTAGATGTCTTATCTCCAAGCTAGGATGCCCTGCACGCGAGCCCTTTCCTACTTAGACTGTATGTTCCTGCGGGGAGCTGGGGACGGGATGCTAGAGCTTCCTCCAAGCGACCTTGAAGAGCGCCACCCCTGCCTTGCAACGAGCCTTGGCCGTGGTTAAAGCCACCGAGAAATGGGGTGTCCAGAGCCTCGAGGTGGGGGGCTGGGGGAGAGGCTGCACTCGCTGCGGGTTTCCGCCTGCGGGAGCGTTGGAGTCTAAGGAAATGGTACCAGAGGACAGTCCCAGGCCTGCGGGGTGGGAGCCGAGAGGGTTGGGGGGCTGGGGACCACCGATCTGCTTAGAAATCAGCACCTAAGGAAGAAGGGCGTGCTTCCAGGCAGTCTTCGGGCAGACGGACCTCTGGGCTGGGAACCCTGTCCCCGGCCTTGGGGTGTGCGGGGTTGGGAGGAAAACGGCCTGGCACGTGGT
Organism: Myotis myotis; assembly: GCF_014108235.1. Lineage (NCBI taxonomy): Eukaryota > Metazoa > Chordata > Mammalia > Chiroptera > Vespertilionidae > Myotis > Myotis myotis. Next base: position 38,099,957 of record NW_023416320.1, on the reverse strand, counting down.
TCCGCTTAGGTAAAGGGTTCGGATCCGAGTCCGGGACCACCGGGTCGGGCGTTCGGTCATGGAACACACTGAGGGCTCGCCCCGCGCTGGGCACTATCTCAGCCGCGGGCGCACCGCCGCGCCATCCCGGGCGGGTCACCCCACCCCTGGGCATGTCAGTCTCTCCGCGGGCAGAACGGCCGGCTGGGAGGCTACTAGGCCGCCGAGATCCCTCCAGCTGTCAAACCCGACCGGGCGCGAAGGGGTGTGCCCTGGCGGACAGAGGAGCCCCCCACGCTGGGCTGGGGGCGGGGGGCGGGGAGAAGGCCCCGATAGGCCCGGTGGCTGCGGTCGCTTCCAGGCAGGCACGATACGACGGTTCCGCACGCTAAGCCGGCAAACAGGGCTGGGCCAGGGTGTGGGCATCTGCTGATCCCGGGCACACAAGCGGCTTTCGAGAGGCTGCCGCGAGCAGGTGGCCCTCTCTCTCCAGAAGCGTAGCCTTCCGCGCCTGACCTCCCTCGGGTCCGAGCAGGCGCCTGCCGCCGGCCGCCGGCGTTAGGCCCCGGTTCAGCCCTGGGCCCGGGCCCCCGTGTCGGCTCTCCCTGCGGCCCGGGGCCCGCGGTCCGCCCGGCGCTCCGAGGAGCCACTGTTCCAGCCCCACCTCGGGGCCTGCGCCGCCCGCCCCGTGTCCCGCGCCCGCCGTGGCGCCCCCGGCAGCGTGGGCTTTCCCGCCCCAGGTTCCATCGGACCTTGGGGAGAGCCTGCCGCCATCCGCCCCGTGTCATTCTAGCCCCGCTGACTGCGGAGCGCGCGGGCCGGGAGGGGGCCGCCCGGGTGCGCTGTGCCTCGGGGATCACCGCGCGCAGCGCCCGGCAAGCTTTTCCCCAACCCCCGGGGGCCTGGCGACGGGGTGGCCGCGCCCCGGCATCCAAGCCGCGGGTTCCGTCTCCCGGAAGCTACAGGCGGCGGGCAGGGCCCCTGGCCCCTGGCCCCTGGCCCCGGCGCGGGCCTTCGGCGCACGCAGGCGGGCGGAGGAGCCGCTGTCCGCAGCCAGCCTAGCCCGGCGCCCTTCCTGCCTGCGGCCTCCCAATCTCACCGCCACTGCGCCTTGCTCTACCCTCCCCCGGTGGGCTCCCAGCCTCGTGGCCCCTTCTCCCCCCACCCCCTCCCCCATCCTGGAGCCCCGAACCTGCGCGCGTGACAGCGCTACAGTAGCGCAGACCCGCCGGGGCCGCGGCGGAGCGGGCGGGGAGGCGGGGAAGGGAAGGGAGGGGCGGGAGGAGGTCGAGCCGGGGGAGAAGCTGTGGGTTGGGGCAAACCGATCGTCGCGGGGCTAAGCAGAAGCAGCTGCCGGTAATAGGCGCCGCCGGGGAGGGAGCAGGTTTCCCAGCCCCGGACGCGGCTGAGGCGGTAGCTCTGGCGGCCACAGCAACCGCGCGCTGGGGCGACCCGCAGCGGGGGCGCCCGCTCCAAGCGCAGACCCTCCCAACCTTCCGTACCACCCTACGGTCCCAGAGGGCACTCCCGACCCCCCGACCCCCTCCTCACCAGGACGCGGTAACATGCCCTGGCACTCCGCTTCTCCCACCCGAAGCTCTCTCCCTTGCCCTATTTGCACCCCAAAGATGGTGCTAGATGGGCGTTATTCACAGCTTCGGAGGGAGGAGGGACGGTGGAGGGCAGCAGGCGTCCCCTGGCCTCCTCCGCTCACACCCAGCGTCCTGGCGGAGAGGGCCAAGGCTTCCCGTCGCCTCCTGAGGTCTAGCAGCAAGGGCGCGCTTAAGGCATCTCTGGTTATCTATTCCCGGTACTTCCGAGAAATAAGGAAATGTCTGCTGCAATTTCAGAAGCTTCAAATGTTAGACGCGTTGGTAAATGCAAACATTTGAAAACGTAAGAGAAATAATAAGCATAGGAAAATCCACGGCAAGTCCGAACAACCGATTTTTATCTATCACTTTATATCCGTCCATTTCCATCTACATATAAAAACCTGTGATTTGATGTAGTTTACACAAACCACAGGCATTTGGCATTTGCCTTTAGTGTTTTATTCCAATACGTTCATGAGCTGGCGATTGGCCTTCCAAACCTACTAAATATGTGTTTTAATTCTGGAAAAATAAAATTCAGCTCAACTTATTGCATTTACATGTTATGAAGTATTTTTTTGTTTTGTTTTGTTTTTTAGCTGGTGTAAGGTTTTCTAAAGTTTCCCCACCCCCAGCCCATCCTCAAGAGAATCCTACAGCTTCCCTGGCCCCTTGGTTGGCCACTTCAGTGATATCTAGTAATAAAATCTTTGTGGTCCCAGAATATAATCAATCTAGAATTTCTTTCTCTGGATGTTTACATCATGTGGAATTTTCGTTACAATCCTGTTAACATGTTTTGTTTAATTCAAGACATGTCAGAAAAGAAAAAGAAAACTGAACATTCTTATAAAGGGAATCATTTTTCTTAACTCTTGACTTGAGATATCAGCGGTAGCACTTTGAGTTCCCTTTTCTTTCCCCCCAAAAATGTGCGTTCCATTTTACTTATCAGAGGAGGCATCTGCATAGATAAAAGGGTGTTTTTTAAAAGTGTTTCCCCCAATAATATGAACTCTTAGCAAGTAGAAGGCACATTCCGAAGCGAAACAGCTTATAAACCACTCTGTGTTGTGTATCTGCCCACCTCTGCAGCTCCCCCAAACGTGTCCTGAAGAGCTGCCTGACTCCTGTGGCCTTCAGGTGTCTCTGAATAAATGAAATTTGAATGTCCTGTTGGAGGAAGCTTATGTGTTTCTGTACCTTGGATTTGGACAAAGGAACTGTTCGGAATCTTTGGGGGGAAATAATCCCCTGCTATGAAACAGCCTGGGGAACAGCAGCCCTCCGTGAGGTTCCCGCAAAAATCTCCCCTCCCCCAAGTGTTTGTGCGTTTATGTCCGTGGACACGTCACTGTTGAGCCCATTATTTCTCTTCTTCCACTTTTATTGGATAAGTGCAGCTGTGAGGAACCAAAAACAATCTATACTGGAAACGAATAAGGGAGATTCTCGGATTCTAAAGCTGTACCATAATTTCTAGTTTCACTTCTCGCTTCCCCACCTCCCCCACCCTCCACTCCAATTTGCAGGACCACGTGTTCGGTTCTGCATCGCACAGTCACTTCTCGAGTTTCTTATATAGTTTTGGTTTTTTCCCCATCTCAAGTAGTCAGAAAAATAATGCCGAGGGGGGAAGGCCTGAAATCGAACTGCAGACCCACCAGGCTGAGCGCCGGTCGCGCCTGCACAGTAGCAGCCATGGGTCTCCGGGGGCTTTTCCAAGACGGCACCCAAAGGTGCCAGCTTCTCAGGCTTCAGGAAAAAGAGGAGTTTTAGGAAAGAAGCCAAACTCACTCCGAGGGAGTGATATCATCAAAGAGAACCCTCCTACCTGAAGTGAATTTCACTTAACTACCCCAACCGGGCTTAAGTCGTTCATGGGCTGTGGTCCTGCAATTCCTATCTCACCACAGACCCGCGAGCCCCATACTCTCTGTCTCCCTCTTCTCTTCTCTTCTCTTCTCTTCTCTTCTCTTCTCTTCTCTTCTCTTCTCTTCTCTTCTCTTCTCTTCTCTTCTCTTCTCTTCTCTTCTCTCTTCTCTTCCTAGATCAATTTCCACATGAAATGATTTATCCATGATTGACCCTTGCAGCCACATTTACAGTATTTCTTGAACAGGGATTACCACTCTCCGAAGCAAACGGTCTGATCAGCATTTCTAGCCCACGGTTAGTTTTCAACCTCCATTCATTACCCTCTGTGTCTGGCCTCCCTGGAAACCCACTTCCAACAGCACGATGTCACTGCATCTGACTGAATGTAAGACTTCCCCGCATTGCTGCAAGGACACCCAAACCTATTGAATCAAGGACTTGAGATTGCTAAGAAATTGTGCATAACTTCAAATTAAAAATGTCTGTAGGTGGTCTCACTGCAGTGGCCATAAGGATCTTGTTTTCTTATATATGGAAGAATAACTTCTTTTACACTCTAACAAACATTTTCCACAGCTGATCACCAGTGGTTTCCTTAGCTGAGTGTAAAGTGATTTGAGTTTTCCTTTTGCCTATATAAATAAACTATGATTTGAAGGGAAATTTAGGCAAATTATTGAGCCAGCCATTTACTTAAGGATCTACAAGAAATTAAAAAATGAAATTCTGGGACAAAGATTGCAGAGTAAGGCTCTTAGCTGTCAGCATGCTGTGACTTCTGAAAATGAATGATACAATTTATCTGTTGGACTCCTCCCTTTCCTACCTATAGTTTGGTGCTATGATTCAGTTAATATATACATTTAATATCATATTAAAAGCACTGGTTTAAATGATGCATACAGCAATTCTAAGTTTTATTCCTTAAATGAAAATATAAGCTATAAAACATTTGCTGGATAAAATAGAATACCCTACCAAAACAAAGCAAGCAAACAAAATGTCTGGTGTTAGAAGAGAAGCCACACGGAGGCGAAGAATAAAGTGAAACAAGGGGAAAATAAAACAGACAAAACAGAAACAAAAGAAGCCTGCCCTATTTAGCAACTCAGCTCTCTGAATATCTGACTAATATTCAAAGACACATTCGGTTTTCATTACCAAGAACAGCTCTCCAGTGCTTCTTGTTACATGTTAAGAAATAAAGACAATTACCATGTTGGAAACATAATTTTCCTCACTCTAAATATTTTATGCTTATCAAACAAACAATGCATCGTTTGCTTTCTCCTTTCCACTACTCTTTGGTACTAATTTTGGCACTTAAATGGTGCTTGATTTGGCATGCAAGTTTGAAAATTACCTTCACAGTGACCTCTGGTACTATTTATTCTTCAGGTTTATTTGGCCGACAGATAGTTGATTGTTTTGTCTAAATGGACCTCAACCCAGAACCTATGCTTTTATAGTAAATACTCTTTCAATGAACCCAAGCTTTTCATTGGACAAAGGAGCCTGGAACCTATCCTTTCGGAAGCAAGGGTAAACCCGTTTAGTGCTATTTTGCATAATGACAGAACTCATGGCATGGAATGGATTTTAGAAAATGTTTAATAGTCATTTACAACTATAAACCAAAAGTCAACAAAAGTACTATCAGCTATCTGCCAAAAACATGGCCAGGAAATAGTAAATGAGATTTAACCTGGATATGAGGAAATACTGTGTCTGGGGAAATACAATCTACAAGTTATAAACTTGAGGTCCAACTCCATATTATTCATGAGTCACATTCCCAAAATTTCTGTTCTACTGGCCATTTGAGGTTAGTTAAGGAGCATGCAGTCCTGATCTAAACTATATTGGAAGAGCAATTATGTTGGCCAACAGATAGTTGATATTTTTAAAAATTCACCTGCAATTTTATTCTTGGAGGAAAAGGTGCTATTTTTTAAATTACTCTACTTGTGAGAAAGAAGAACAAATCTGATGCTTCTTTGTCATATGATATTAAAGAAATGTAAAAAGAACAATCAAGCCATTGCCTTTGGGGGTGGGGGCAGGGACAAGTGACTGCCACATTGAGGAATCATATTCCCCAAAGTACTTGTTAGATATCATCTCTTTATAAAGGTAAAGGCAACTCACAAATGGATAGGTTAATAAGTAGAATGACCTGGACAAAAGCAAATTGGAAGCTCAAAGCTCCACCTATAAAAGTAGTTGATGATGAAAAGCATATATATGCCAAGAGAGAAAGTGATAAAAGAAAAATTGTACAAATTAGACTAAATATGCGGAAACATTGTATCTCAGTAACTTTGGGAAGTTCACCTAAAAGGAAAAGATCAATAGCACAGGTGAATTTAAAAAAATTAATCAAATATACAATAAAATTTACCATCGTAATTATTCGTTACACATAGGTGATGGGTAAATCCTTGCTTGAAAATTCACCTGAATTCTTTAATAGAAATCTGGCCAGGAACCCTCGTGTTGCACACCTCACCTGGTCTCTTAAGCTATACATGCATGAAGATATAGGTAACCATGTTTGTTTTACCTCAGGTCCTCTTACTACATACCTCCAAAATTCCTGGTTTGATAAAAGAATGTGATGATGCTCTTTAGAAGTCTTGATAGGGGGAAATGTATTTCCTAACATTAGTCAACAATAGATGGTTTTAAAAACCAGTCCTAATGTAACAAGAAATTGGATGTAAAAGTTAAAATTGATGGCTCATGTAATAAGTTTCTGTTCAGTGAGTAAACTTCTCCCTGGTTTACCTCATACATTTTTTTTAGGGAAGCAATAGGCAATGAACTTAACTCTCAGAGGATATGATAGTCCCATAGACTAAAAAGCACATGTACTTTTTATAATATAAAGATCCTAGGCTATAGGGACTGTGTCTTTAGTCTTGTGCATAGCTTTTCTTGGAATTATTATTCCAGTGGCTTCAATTAATGCTCTCCAGTCACATGCACTCAACACCAAAGGAGTTAACGTGGTTCCTAACAGTATGAAGTGATTTAGCTAAGTGAAAGAAGAAAGGCCAGTGTTGGGGAAAAGTGACTGGTCCTTTTAAAGTTTCTTTAAATTGTTCCCATACATAAGAAAGTTCCTAACTCAGATCTGGGGACTTGGCTTTATTCTTGACTGTTCCATATGGTCTGGCCCCCTCCCACGGATGCTCAGGAGTAAATCTCCACCTAAGCTGGTGGGCCAGACCTTCCTCCTCCTTCTTAAGGAAAACTCCCACTGGGTGCATTTGAAAGTGTTTCTATAGGAAATTACATTGCCAAACTAAATAATAAAGGAATTTTTAAAAGAGCGAGAGAGCAAGCAAACATTTCTTTTGAATCAGGATTGGTCCCACATACCTAACCTGTCAGTGTAGGCAGAATACAAATGCTCAAAGATCTGCAGAACTGTTGAGTTTTGCCCTCTGCCTTCTGTGGGTCTCTTTTGAGAGTCTGAATAGGACCCACATTTAAACACATGTTTCTTTCGCATGTCCTGTGTTTATGTCATAAACCAGAGTATAACTCTACACTTAAGCAAATTTTTTTGTTCCTTCCTGTGCAAAAACTTAGTCATTTCTTTATTGTACATAACGCAGGTTAGGAGAGCAGTTAAGATTAGCATTTTATGACATCTAAGTGGCTAACTGTTCTAAGTCCAGTTTAAACTAACAGATACATAATTGAGTCCTTATGGCATTTCCTAGTTACTCACATGGAAATGCTGCAAATATCTCTCTCTCTATATATACACACACCAATAGATGAATATGAACTCCTATATATATTCTCAAATGGATTATTATGAATATATGTTTTATTGAGTTTTGGTTTGGTGTTGCAAGGGACATTTAAGTTTTTATTGAAAATTTCTTCATACTTGCATTCACAGCCAATAAAAAAATTAAGTATATTTTATGTCAAAAATAAACCTGTCTTGGGTGGTACAGTGCATTTTCAGATTGTGATCCTATGGCCAGGCACGACTGCAAATCCACCCTGTATGCCTGTAACTGATTTGGGACTTGGATTTCTGATTTGGCTGAGAGATGTGTAAAAACCTCAAGTAGTCAACAGCTCCCTATTGGCTGTGCATCTGAGGGGCTCAAGAGCATGTTTATTCCAGCAAGTGTCTGGGATACATTATACTCGATAAATTGGCTCCTGCTACTCCTGTTTTGGAGAAGATGAAGAATTTGTATACTGTGCTAAAATAAATGTACTTTGCCCAAATAACAATTTCCCTTCATAAAAACATTCTGAATATGCCTCTATCTTCTGAATCTTATACTGCCCATATTTTAAACACGTGGCATTTCTGAAAGAGCAATAATGAAATAAATTCTCCACCCCTTCAAATTCAGAGGCTGGTTCAAAATCTAGAATTTTATCTAAAGGCCATCTGAATCTGGATTTTAAGAGGTTAAAAAAATAAAATGGCAGGATATTTGGGTTGAGCGTTGTTCTACATATTTTTTTAAGGAAATACCAGGATCAAGGATCAAAAGACTCCTTGTATTAGTACATAAAAAATTTTTAGATTATAAGTTATTTCTGAATTATAAAAATTGACTTAAAATATGATTTTCAAATAAATACCATGCCTGTAGTCTTTGACAAGAGAAAACTTCCATTGCCTTCGGTGTTCTTAGCAGACACATATTTGGTAGTTTTGGGTTATTGTTGCTCCCTCCTTAAATGAAACTTTTTGATCACCTATGCTTTAAGAGACTCTGGGTTTAGACTTCTTAAAAAATATTTGTGAATGGGTAGGAAGGGTAAGCAGCGGGTTCAAGAAGGGTAAGCCATCCTCATCAACTGGCTAATTTGGTTACTATTTCTCTTTGGACAAGGTAATGTGGTCTTCCTTGGTAACATAATTTATCAGTACATTGACTTTTATAAGAAGTTCTCTTCACAGGATATACATGGTCTATTTTGAAAAGCGTCTGGGTCTGCATGCATCCAACAGTTTAGGATTAAAAAAAATCAGTCTTTGTGTAGATTTCTGCCTATTTCCTGTGAACTGGTCTTATCCCCAAATCTATAATCGGTGGTCTTTGAAGGTGAGGGATTAGGTCTCATTGTTCTGACTCTAACTTCGTGGTATCTAGCACAAATCCACAGATACTTGATGACTGATAAAGACAACAGCAAAGCGTGTGAATCTGGCCCATTTTGAAAGAGTGTGTAGGATAATACCCATATTCATGCCATGCTTTATGCTCTCTGAGGCCCTTTTGCTTACATTATCTCATTTGATGTGAATACGTGAGAGGAGGTGGGGACAGGATTTCATGTGAGAGGGGGAGACAAGTGCAAATTTTTGAATGCTCACTGAGAAGTGATGAGTCCTTATAAGAGCAAATCATCAAGGTATTTGCATATCTGTCACTGCTTGTGATTGGATTCCCTAAATGGAGTACGAGGAAGTTCCCAAAGCAGGGGCAGCTCAGATTACTGGCCTGTAATGGATGCTGGGTCCGATGCTGAAATACTTCCCAGGCCCAATCAAGATTCTCTCTAGACCCCATTAAGTCAGATGCAGCAGGACCTGGGGGTTACAGAAACTTTCCCCTCCCCTCCCCAAGGAGTTCCCGGGTGCAAAGAAAGGCAAAAAGAAAAAAGAAAAACTAGGAGAAAGGATACAGGACATTTAGTCCCAGCTTCCTTGTACGATTTGGTGTAATCCATTTACCCCTCTTTGCCTCAGTTTCTCTAAATATAAGAAGTTGGATTACATAGCTTTAAAACCGCTTATAAAACATTTGAATCCTGGTTGTTTTAATAAATTTCAGCCGGGTTGCTTATTCCTTTATATTCTCCACCCCGCCAGAAAAAAAAAATCACCCTGTCACTCCACCCATCCTTCCCTTCAGGTCCACCTCCTGCGCACCCAGCTCGCAGTTAACTGAGCAAACCCCCAGGCTCCCTCCGCTTTAAACGCCGCGTGGCCCCGGGGTCCCAGCCACCCCCGGGCCTGGGCAGCTGGTGGGGCTCAGCTCTGCGCGGAGGAGCCCGGGGAAGGGGTCCTGGGAAGAAGGCTCTGGCCGCCGGCGCCTGCCCTGGTGTGGCTGCGCTCTCAGAGCCACGTGAAGGGCGCCCCTCAACCCGGAGGCAAGGACGCATTTAAGAAGGAGCGAAAGCCGCCGCTGGCTCGCATTTCTGGAAGCCAGAGCAGTTTTTGCCCTAAACACGAGACAGACCCCCTTTTAGCGCTGCCCTGGCCGTTACCCATTTTCCGTTTGTTTTTGGGAAGAACCGGTTCCTCAACCCCGCGTCGCCTAGTTGGGACACCCGTGCGTCCAGCTGCCGGGCCGGCCGCCGGCCACCCTCCCCTGGCGCGCGCTCTCGCCACCTTCGTCCCGGCCCAGCTCCCGCCCTGCCCGGGCTGCCGGCGGCGCTGGCCTTCGCTCGGATTGCGGTGACGAGGAGACTTTGTTGTGAAACCAAATCTGACCCTTTGGCTCCGAGGCAGGGCCCCGAGCCCGGGCCGCTGACGCCGCAGCCCCACCCGGGCAGGAGGGCGGTGATCGGAGCCCGGCGGCCGCGGAGGGGGCGCAGCTGCCGCTGGCCGAGCCCGGAGCGATCGCGCCCACCCGCCGCCCAGCCCGCCGCGCCTCGGAGGCCTCCTGCTGCGGAGGGCACCGCCGCCAGGTACGCAGAGCCACCTGGATGGGCGCTGTGGGCGCGCGTGATAATGGGACCCCGTCGGGGCCAGCGGCGGGGACACGCCGGAGGCGCCCCCCGCCCGGCAGGCTTAGGGCGCTGCACGTGCAGGGACCCGATTGTTTTCCTTTGGGAAAGTGGTGACGGATTGGGACGTCGGGGGACAGAGGGGAGGTCATCTTGACCTTATTCGATGTTGTGATTGCTGTCTTGGACGTGTCCTTGCGCGCCAAGACCAGCACTGGGCAGCTCCTGGGGGGCAGTGGGGACAAGCAGATACTATATGTAGCACTTTCCAGCCACCCGGATTTCCTTCCTAAGGTCACAGTGGTTCGGTTGGTGGAAATCAGAGGCCAGTGAAAAGAAGTAGCGGCTGGGTAGGAGGGGTCAAGCAGGTCGAGGCATTGTTATTTCTATGAATAATTAGGGAAGCAGTAAAAAATAAACAGGATCTTTGTTTTTACCTTTGGCTAGGTTAAGGGGAGGTGGGAATACTGCATACAGTAGAAATCGGTTTTTTTCTTAAATTGTTTTCTTTATGTTAATTAAGACCCACCCAACTTTTTTGTTCTGGTAGCCAGACAGACTGATGCTAACTGGGTAACTAATGCTAACTCAAGGCTTCTTGAAAAAGTTTGGGTGGGAGGAGCACTCAGACCTTTCAAGAAATGTGAATGGCTATAAAAAAGAGTCAGTGTCAAGTGTCTGCTCTGCACAGAGGATCCCAGCTCTGAGTGATACCGGCAGGAATAAGGTAGGAGCAGGATGTCCACATAAGGAAGGCATCCTTCCACCCTGTTCAGAGACCCTAATGCCCTAACTTCCCTGTGTCTCTAGCTCTGGGCTGTTCATTCAGCCCACCCCGGGAAACAGGCCATGTGCTGAGCATCTTGTAACATGGATAAAAATGGGTTCTCCTGGAACATTGGGACGTAATGTGACTAGGGCTCTGCTGGGGAAAACATGGGTGTGCAAGGCTTCCAGGAGGACAGGACTGGAGGAGCCTGCGAGGCTATGCAGGAGTCTGGGTGGAAGATGACTCCTCCAGGTCAGGGGAGTTGGCACCAGGGGCCCTGGAAGTAGGTTGTCGTCTTTGCAGGTGAGCAGGAGAGATGCAGGAGGGATGTGCAGAGGTGGTGGCTAGGGCCAGATGGGAAAAGGCCTGGATGTCAGAACAAATGAGACCAAATCAGAATGGTTCCCTACTTGGGAGAGAGCAAAATCTAAGTTTCACATCTTGGAACATATGGAGGCCTTGGAGAGAAGGCAGAGAAAAGTGCTAATTAAGATAAATGACAAAATAGGAGCTATAAAAAAATTTATAAGTGGGATTATTTAGCCTATAAAAAAGTCAAAAGGTGCCCGGCCAGTGTGGCTCAGTGGTTGAGCATCGACCTATGAACCAGGAGGTCATAGTTCGATTCTCAGTCAGGGCACATGGTTGAGTTGTGGGCTCAAATCCCAGTGTGGGGCATGCAGGAGGCAGCCGATCATCATTGATGTTTCTATCTCTCTCTCCCTCTCCCTTCCTCTCTAAAATCAATAAAAATACATATTTTTTAAAAGTTTTTTTTAAAGTCAAAAGGTAATTAAAGAGAAGAAGCACTATAATAACAATATTGTTTTACTAATTGTTATTGTAGTAATCTGAAATGAAGCTTCTAAGAGTGTCTTTAAGCAATTGACATACATTGATACATTTTGGATGTAAAAACTAGAGACAATTAATTATTAATTGCATTATATTTTTTATAACCTTTCATCCTTTCCAGAATTCTTACCATTTGCTCAACACACATTTATTGGACATATACTATATGTAGGACATATTTTCAATGAGCTCTATCCTACTAGATGGAATTAATGTCATTGTATAGGTGAAGAAGTAGGCTCAGAGAAGGTAATTAATTTTCCCAGGATTACAGAGTTGATAAGTGACAGAGTTACCAACTTCAATTCCTATTCTCCTAACCTGTCTTCAGTGGTCTTTTTCTCTACCCTTTGACCTATCAGACTTGCTCTGTTTTTGGCTTTCTCCTCTTTATCATTTATATCAGTGACTTGAGAGAAGAAAGCTAAAGTAATGGCTTTTAGGTCGGTGTATTACAGAAAGCTTCATCTCAATCATTGGCTTACAGAATGAGTCAGAGAAAATATGAGTGAGCTACACTGATGGGAAGAAACTCACAAAATGAGAATTTCACAGGGCTGAATCAATTCCTCAGAGAACAGAGGGACTGTGACTTGAAAACAGGTCATTTGCAGAAGGGTTTGAGTGTCCCTAAACTCAGTAACTGCCTGTGGTTTTCGAATCCAACTGAGCACTGAGCAAAAGACATGTCTTGTGGAGGGACATCAGAAAGTTAAGAATTTGGTTTTTAGAAGATATTTTGGGCCTACGAAGGAGAACTCTTAGGGGATAGCATCATAATATTAAATATTTCAAGGTCAATTTTTTATAGGAGGATATTGAAATGTGTTTGTGTTGGTGCAGAAGAGAAATTGAACCTAGGGAAGATGGATCTATTTCAGCTCCGTATAAGGGAAAACCTCCTAAAGGTTAAACCTTCCAGCCATGGACCAGGTGGCTTGCCAAGCTGGTGAATTTCCATCCCCAGAGGTGTTCATGCTGAAGTAGGTTGGCTATCTGTCAAGGATGTTTCGGGAGATTCCTGCTCTGGAAATGTGGATTCCATAACTTCCTCCTGTGGGCCAGTCACAACATCCCATGCCTTATATGTTCCTGTCACATTACATCACCCATGAACAGTTTTCTCATTGAACTGAAGGGAGACAGATTTCTTAAACTCTTCTAGTTTTGTACTAGTGTCAGCTGGCCTTTGATTTTAAGGAAAGAGTGAAATTCAAAGAAACCCTGACTCAGTGCCTCTATTCTGACAGCTTAATGCTTTCCCCATTACTGACTTTATTTTCCATGTTTTGACCTTGGAGACTGCAGACCTACAGTCTTATTTCATCAAGTAACCCTTACTCTTGTCAAGAACCAGCTAAAAGAGTCAGCATCCAGGAAATGAAATTGCTTTGCTAAACTTTAGTTGGAATTGTCAAGGGTGAGGGAAGGAATGGTGTTGGAGTAGAGCAGGGAAGCATTTACTCTCTAGGTCCTCCTAAACTGTCACATGAAATAGCATTACTCTTTAGGTCTAATGAGGAACTTAGATCCCCTTTCTACATAAATATGTTACCATTGAACTGGACATTGAAGTCTATGCCTACATCCGTGGTTAAAATTGCCTTTGAATTTTAGTAGTAAAAACAAACAAACAAAAAGAAACAGCATAAGAATCTAAGAAGTATGTTTTCACCTTATTTTGATAAATGAAACTGCTTCTAAATTTTTGGACAGCTGAGCATACTGTGGGCTAGGCACAGACCAGGGACTTTCTGAATTTTTACTTTATTTTATTTTTATTTTTTTAAAATATATTTTATTGATTTTTTACAGAGAGAAAGGGAGAGGGATAGAGAATCAGAAACATCAATGAGAGAAAAACATCGATCAGCTGCCTCCTGCACACTCCCCACTGGGGATGTGACTGCAACCAAGGTACATGCCCTTGACCAGAATCGAACCTGGGACCCTTGAGTCCGCAGGCCGACGCTCTATCCACTAAGCCAAACTGGTTAGGGCAGAATTTTTACTTTATTTTAAACCTTTATGGTTGAAAGTATTACATATGTCTCCCTTTTTTTCCCCCATGAACCCCTTCTAGCCTGCTCCTCCCACCCCACCCCAGGCCTTCACCACCCTATTGTCTGTGTCCATGGGTTATGCATACATGTATACAAGTTCTTTGGTTGAGCTCTTCCCACTCACAATTTGACCAGGGTGTTACTGAAAACCAAACTTCCATTCACCATTCTGATTCAAGTCCTTAAAAATTAAGCCTTTAGCATTATATCAATGATCACCATTCCAATTGAATCTTCGTATTAAAGAACATTATATACTGTTTATGCTTTACCTCTAAACCAAGAGTATGTTCTTCAGCCTCTTCTTTTTTTTAATATATATATTTTATTGATTTTTTATAGAGAGGAGGGGATAGGGATAGAGAGTTAGAAACATTGATGAGAGAGAAACATTGATCAGCTGCCTCCTGCACGCCCCCTACTGGGGATGTGCCCGCAACCAAGATACATGCCCTTGACCTGAATTGAACCTGGGACCCTTCAGTCTGCAGGCCGATGCTCCATCCATTGAGCCAAACCGGTTCGGGCCTTCAGCCTCTTCTTTCCTTCTATACCTAAACCATGAACATTATTGGTTGTTGAACCCGTATCATTTACTCAAGCAGGAGTGAATGTCACCTGCATTAGAGAGGAGTGTTGGTGGATGGACATATAGACAAAGATCAGCACTGGCATCGTGTTCGATTTGGAGGGGCAAGGACTGTAATTCCCAACAAAGAAGGCAGCCACTGACAAAACGAGTTGTTGCTTTCTTGACTGTCCTGGAAAAAAGAAGTTGACAACTGGTAGGACACATTTAAAAAAATGTTATTAAGTGTATGCATCACTGAATTTTGACAATTATATATATCCATGTAACCACTACCATCAAGATATAGAATACTTCTAACCCCCCAGAAGTTCCCTGTACCCCTCTGCAGTCCAACACGCTCCACCCCCACCCCAGCCTGGCTCCAAGCAACCACTCTTCTGCTTCACCCCTGTGGATGAGTTTTGTGGTGTATTTTCAACACCTTAAGAGGTATTTACTGGTAGATCTTTCTAAGCAGAAGTAAAGAAGTAGATATTTCATATTCCATCTTTTTCTTTTAAATAAAGTAAGAAAATCCATCAGTTAGTTACAGTTATATACTTAATTTGCATAATAGCAAACATAACCACTGAATGGAACCCGTTTAGTTTGTTACCAGTAGTTCTAGAGCACAAGTTATTCTAAAACTGAAACTGTAGTCTTAGTGGGATGGGAATGTATTTCTGTGACTCACTGTATCCGAACCACATCTGTGGAGGGACTAGCAATGCCCTAAATTCAGTAGATGCAGCAGAATTAATACACCAGCCTGGTGAAATATGAGATAACTTTACCATGTGTCATTATGCTTTAGATTATTTTTTCTCAAATGTCTGAATTATATATGAGTTATAGGTCTGTGGTTCTCAAGCAGTGTGCTACGGCACACCACTGTTCCTCAAATTCATCATGGGCATGCCACCAGTCAGAGCCACTGGGCAGCATTGACTTTTTCTATGCTTGAATATTTTAAGACAATGGCTGCCAGACTCAACCGACCGAGTCCTGTGACATGGTTGATTGTAAGGTAAGAGGAAGAAAAAGTGTTCAGGATAAAAGATCCCATGTTTACTGGAATACATTTTGGTTTTTCTTCTTGAGTCCTTGAGAGCAGACTTCATTTAAAGAGCAATGATGAGTGGAAGCAAGAGCAAGTGAAGTGTGTGGTAACCATGCATATGTTTACCAGCACTGTGATCATCCCCACCAATGACTTAGTTAAGGCTTTCAAATGTCCAGCCATGATTTTTAGTGTTCAGAAGTTTACCAGGAATATAAAAATTTGGTAACCTCTAGCATAAGGCGATTCATGAATGCTGTAAAGACTACAGGTTCTGTGTAGCAATTTAATTTGAACATTTTTAAAATGTGACTTCCGTGTTTCATCCTTCTACCAGGGCCAGTGTTATAAGTAAGGGAAATCCGAATAAGTGAATTTGACCTCACTTTGCTATTCTATTTTATATTTCTTTCTCTTTTTATAAAAATATAATTATTGATTTCAGAGAGGAAGAGAGAGATAGAAACATCAATGATGAAAGAGGATCATTGATCGGCTGCCTCCTGAACACTTGGGGATCGAGTCCACAAGCATGTGCCCTGACTGGGAATTGAACTGTGACCCAGCCGGGCTGGAGAGCTACTGTTTTTTCTACTATCATACCTTTTGATCCTTTAATTATAATCTTTGGAATTTATTCTTAAAGAAATAATGAAAAAAAATCTGATGAATGAAGATGAAGTGTCATATGCTATAGTGAAAGAGTGGAAAAAAAAAAACACCCAACACCACCCACATGCCTTATCTATAGAAATATCTCCCCAGTGGAATATTACATGGGCATTACAAATGACAAATGCTCATGGCACAATATTAAGAGAAACTGCAAAAACACAAACATGAAGATTCACAATGACTATAGCTATGTGTGCATGCATGAAGACAAGTTGATTTATGAGATTATGTGTGTATTTAAGGTTTTCTTAATCTTTCATGCTACATTGAAATAATGTGTAGGTCTCATACTCCTGAAAGCATAGTCTGAATTCAACTATAGTTACTGAATAAGTACATGTCACTATTTTCCTAATTAGTGCCAACTCATTTGATTGACCCCATGCCTTCCATTCTTTTTTATTTTTATAATTTCTTTATTGATTAAGGTATTACATATGTGTCCTTTTTCCCCATTACCCCCCGACCCTCCCACTCATGCTCTCACCCCCCTGTTGTCTGTGTCCATTGGTTAGTCTTATAAGCATGCATACAAGTCCTTTGGTTGATCTCTCCCCCTTATCCTCACCCTCCCCTACCTTCCCTCTGAGGTTTGACAGTCTGATCAATGCTTCTCTGTCTCTGGATTGTTTTCCATTCTTTATCTGCATAGAAGGAAGTCACATATGGTGGAAACAGAACTCTGGTCATATTTATTTTGAAGTTTTATAAAGCATACACAAGCTTCATACTTAAAAATTTAAAATAAACCTGGTCATATTATTTAGAAGTTTTAAAAAGAAGAAACGGGCTTCATACTTAAAACTTTAAAACAGTGGAAAAGCTAGAAAAGCAAAGTGATATAGACATTTATTTCTGTAGAAACCAGTGAAGAGCTGAGCTTGTTTTTCATGCATGACATCCGCGGCTGGGATGTGTTCCTCAACAATTTGAAAGAGCAGTGGTCATCTGGTTTCTGAATCTGACTTACCTGCTTATGCCCGATGTCTGTTTTCCTTCATCTGAGCACATTTCTTAGGCACGCGAAGAAAGCAAGGAGGAGGTGACAGTGAGACAAGCATCTTGTGGCTTCTGGAGCCGAGGAATTAGTTGAGCTGGGCAGACCTCTGGAGGTGATTTATCCAAAGGTTCACTTCACTGCAGACTTCTGTTTGTAAATTTTCTTAAAGCCCCCTTGATTTGATATGTTTATTCAATCTGTAGTTGTAGTCTTCTGGGGACATACTTAAGAATAGCCCCTTTCTTTTCATAAAGCAGTGTTCCACCACTAGTTTCCTTCTGCTTCTCAGGAATGTTAGAAAACTCAACACTTGGTGAGAAGGCAAAGATTAAAGTGATGGTGTGTTGCAATGAAAACACTCTTTCATCCACGGAGCCACAAGTTATTAACAGTGTCTGATGGGTCTCTGGGTCATTAGAGATGATTTATGTGTCATTGAAAATATAAGCCATTTTTTTTCAAAATTAGCACAAAAATTACAATATACATGATGTATACAATTTTTAAAAAAATATTATTTTCTTCCCAGTCACAGTAGTCCCCACCGCCATGCCCACCTTATTCGTCTTTAATTTAGAAAGTCTGTCCCCAGAGTCTGCCCGTCTAGACCCTTTTTCTATCCACTTCATGCCTCAAGTAACTTACACACTTCTTTCAACTTCCCTCTCCCCAACCTTTTGTTCTGACCATAACCAGGATGTTCGTGATGAGGCAGAACTAAAGTGAAAGCAAAGTAGTGTTTACTGTGAAATGAGGTGATATTGATTTTTTTTTATATATTTTCTTGATTTTTTACAGAGAGGAAGGGAGAGAGATAGAGAGTTAGAAACATCGATGAGAGAGAAACATCGATCAGCCACCTCCTGCACATCTCCTACTGGGGATATGCCCGCAACCCAGGTGCATGCCCTTGACCGGAATCGAACCTGGGACCTTTCAGTCCGCAGGCCGACGCTCTATCCACTGAGCCAAACCGGTTTCGGCGATTTTTTTTTTTTTTTATCAACTGCCTGGCTTTGGCTGACAGGTGGAAAAGAGTAGGAAGCATCTATGTGGAGTGATTATGGATTTTACTGAACCTGGAAAACTTTATGTTTAGAGCTCCTCCATACTATTTTCTTTTAATAAAAAGGAAGCCCCTGATAGATATTTTTGTCTCACATGCATTAAAGTTTCTGTATTTAGAACTATTCCCCATTTTAAAAATTAGCAGGCTTATCAATTACAAAAGGGCATAAAGTATCACTTCCAAATATGCATCAGTAAATTCTATAGGTATAATTATAATGTCACCATCAGGGGCCCACTTTCGCAATTCCTCTGAGCCCCCAAAGAGGGTTTTATGTAATTGTCAGATGTGTCAGATTGTAGTCTCAATTTGACGCCTCTGCCTTATCACTGTGTATATCTGATATTTACATTCTTTAGTTGCTAGTATGTGCATTCTAATTTCAGCCGCTTTCTACCCCACTCCTCCAAGATTGGCAGATATAAAGGAAATTCCGAAGGTTTCCATTAAGCCTGTGTTGGGTAAGTTCACCTAACGAAGTTAGCTTTTCGGTGGTGTTTCATCCACAGGCCAGGGGATTGGGACTGAAGGAGGCATAGTTCCCTCAAGTGTCGAATAGACCAACTCAAGCAGGCCAGTACTCCTTGTTTCTTCCTTGCCCAGGAGGCCTCCCACAGTCGCTCCCGCCACCTGCCTGGTTCCACGAAGCACTAGATGCCGAGGCTAACATCTGGTGAGGGGCTGCTAATGCCAGTCAGGGGCTCCGCCACCTCAAGCTGTGGGTGCCCCTACCCTGTTCCTCAGGGGATGCGATGGCCCCTGGGGAGTGTCTTCAGGTGTCCACATGCAGCCAGCAAGTATGGAGAATTGGGATGTACCTCGGTGTATGCCCAGCCGTGCATTTTTATTTTTTCACTATTTTGTTCAGTTGATTTGTTCTCCCTATTAGTCAATAACAGGCTCCGGAAAATCGAACTTGGCCAGCAGATCCCCAGGACATCTCTTAGTCCCTCGTCTCTTCGTCAGGGAACCTTACACTTCACTGGCTAGTAAAAGAGAAGCCTCCCATTGTGTACAGCTCCAAGAGTGTCCCATAGCAGTTGAGTCAGGAGTGGGTAAATAAGAATTTGGCTTTTTGGAGTAAATGCACACGTGGGTGAATGACTTAATTCTGTGCTTTGACAAGAGCAAATGTTGGGGATGGATACGTGAATGCATATCCACCACCAGACTCTTGGTGCCTGTCTTGCAGGGACACTTCTTATACCAAGACACCTGCCTCTACTGCTGCACAAGTTTCCCCAAACAAATCTCATCCCACTGATCCTTCCATCAGTGTGCACCTCCCCTTCCCATCCTATACCTTGACTAGCCTCCTTGGACATCCTTTTACTCCTTGCTTCTAGAAACAATCCTTGGCTTAAGTCTTTGTGAAGATCACCTCTAAGGACTCGATATGTGTTTATGCATAGTTCTATATAGTTTCATAAATAGCTACTCCCTATGTGTGTGAGATAGGTAAGTAAGTAGGTAGGTAGGTACATATGAAACAACTCATTTTTGCTTGAGTCTGTTTCTTAGGGTGCTTGAAACTAATTATCAGAACCCCAAATTTGATGCATATTTTAAGTCGATTTAATGATAGCACCATCATTTAACTGCCCACCTAATTCTAGCTCAACATTGACATATATTCAAAAATTGCCATGTATCAATAACACTCATTCATTCATTCATTCATTCATTCATTCATTCATTCAAAATATTTAATGAGTACCATATGTGACCGGAACAAGAAAGTAAGGCATGGTCCTAGTTCTCATGGAGCTCCAGTCTAGTGGGGGAGACAGGTAGAGAAATAATTACAGTCCATTAGATAAGTGCTATAATGGGGGCAGGCTTATTTATAAACCATCAGAGATCAAGTCCAGCAAGGGAATTAAGGGTTTACCAGAGCCAGGCTCCTAAATATCAGTAGACCCAGTCATGGCATAGATTTCATAGTTTGGATTGACATGTAGAAATCTGGAAACAACTATGCTGATTTAGCAAGCAGGGGAGGCTTTGTAAATAAAGGCCATGGCGCTCCATGATTTTTTGATTTTTTGAGTGGGAGTCTTTCTTAGTGGAGACATCTACCTGAAGTAGATGAATGCTGACTCGTTCGACTCCTCAATAATCTCAGTCTTCGCTTTTTAGCCCAGGAAACAATAACAAACACAGCATTTAGTACAGAATAGTTTCATCTTCAGAAGAAATAAAATTACAAATGAAATACCTTTCATGCTCATGTAATTTGACCAATCTTAATACCTTAAACTGTTCAGTAAGTTCAATATGGGAAGATGGAAAAGAAACACATGGGAAATAATCCTGGAATATCAAATATACAGATTTTGATTGAAACATGTTCCCGGGACAGGTACAGAGAGGATGGGTATTTAGGGGAAATGAGAGGGGGCTTTGTCTTGGGCCCGCTCCCTTCTGTGAGGCATGAGACTGGCCTCTGTCCCCATATATAGGCGCACTGTGGGCACTTTATGTGAAAGCATGTTGTACACTGTGAAGCATTTTACCAATGTGAGGCAGGATTATTATCATTATTTTAAAATGCTACCTTATCGCCTGGAAAAGTTAACGTGCCTCCAGAGAGTCACTTAAGCAATGAAAAAAGTCTAGTTTCTGAAATATCTCTGCCCTAATTATGCAGTGAATCATCTCCAACCAATGCTGGTGGATTTTAAGACTCAGTCCTGAAATTTTGCATAATTCAAAAGAGATTGCTGTATTTTTTTCTCAGTTTAGCAGACCATAAATACATTCATATGCTCTTGGTTGACCCCTCACCTAGAATTATAAAATAATTTTTGGTTAAAATTACAAAAACACTGTGCTTTTATAAGGTTCTCCAAATTTTAGGGGTCTAGGTATTTGTGAGTCTTATATTGTCCAAAAAGCATCGCCTTTGTGCTGACAGTGGGTAAGGCACAAGTTTTCCAGCATCGATCATTGTGAGCAGAACAATCATAAATGAGAACTGGCCCAGCATTTCAAAATTACATCCCAAATGGTCCAAGCTTGGAGCATTTCACCTGAAAATTATGCATACATAATTATTATATTATATATAAAATTTTATATTATATATAAAATTATGCATACATTTCAATACATACATTCATTAAATTGTAAATCTAAGATGTAAACCTGTATGACATCATCTAGTAGAAATCTTCCATTTTGCAGATAATAAAACTGAGGCGCAGAGAGTCTAAATTGTTTACCTGAGGTCATTCAGCTAGTTAGTGGCAGAGTCAACCTGGATTCACATCGCTTGACTTCCAGTGGTTTACCTACCACGCTAACATGCAGAAGTTCAAGTACATTTACAAAAATGGGTATTGGTGTCAAATTAGCACACATTCCTATTCTGTTATTTTATGTTGGGTGATATTAAGATCATGGCGTGTGTTTTTTAATCCTTACCCAAGGATATGTTTGCTTGTTTTTAAATTGACTTTTTGGAGAGAAAGGGAGAGAGAGAAATATTGATATGAGAGAGAAACATTGATTAGTTGTCTCCCATATGTACCCCGACCAGGATCAAATCCATAAACTAGATATGTGCCCTGACCAGGAATCAAACCTGCAACCTTTTGATGTAGAAGATGATGCTTCAAGCAACTGAGCCACCCAGCCAGGGCAAGATCATGCCTATTTTTTTTCCCAAAAAATTACATGTCTATTGAAATATCTGCATTGAAGTTGATGCGAGGCATGTCTTAGTTACCAAGCCCAAGTCAGTAAACCTGAGTCTCTTTTGGGTTCTTCATTTAAACTTGAGCCTGAAAATTAATGTTGAAAGGAAATGAGAATAGGCAGCACGATGGCTGTATTCTGTTTCTGGAAGATAGCTAAATGTAGAATATATTTCAAAACACTCTATTTATTGTCCATGTCTTGAAGTTCCCCAAACCCCATTCTTCTTGAAGGTGTTGAGTCTCTGACGGGTTAGACTTGATCGGCCGTGAAACTTCGACCTAATGTAAACTTGCTAAGAAATAGCAGAATAATATCCTTGCCCTGAGGGTAAAACACTCAACTCCAGGCTTCCCTCTTTTATCCCTGCTCAGACGACAGTCATATTTCTTTGTTAGTATTTCCTCTTTGCATTGTGGTCCCATTGACATTGATAGATAGCGAGGAGAAACTGAATTCAAAAGGAAAAAAAAAGAAAAGGAAAAAAACAAAGCTCTCACACTGTTGGCTCAAAACTAACGGGTGTGGAAAGCTCTCTAGCTGGGCCTCTCCGTTCTGTTATTTCCTTGGGCTGCAGCTGCTGACAGCAGACACACTGAGCTATCATTTGGCCACATTTGGCTCATGTAAATTGTGATAAACAGCTAGCCCATAATATTTATTTTAAAGATTCGTTCCGTGAAGGTAAGCATTCTTGACGTGTGTATACATGCTGGTAAGTGGAAAGCTGCAGATGGGAAGATGGGCTCTTCATTTCATGCCACACGATTAATACGGCTGCGTGGTGCTCTCTCCCCACAGGTGCAGGGGTGCTGGGACCCTTTGAAGAAGTGTGTAGCTAATAGCCCATCTATAATTCAGAAGGCGTCTTCGATGGAAGACCCCCGGGGGATAAATGGACCGTCTGTAAGTAAACAGCATGTCAGTCTTAAGGAAAGAGTTATTACTTTCAAAATCGTCATGACTATTTTTGTTGTAACCTGAGTGTCTAGAAATTCCTCAAAAGCTCTGTACCGATTTTTAATGATTTTTAAAGTTAAGAATTAAGGAGTACACTATTTTCTCAGCCAGACCTATTTGATATCTTTCTTAGAGGCATCAGTTATCAAAAGTAGAGTTCTAGAAGGAAAAGCCAACCTTTAGTATTACTTAATTACTAGTTCACCAAAAGCATAAGGTAATTTGAAGTCTTACGGTTTTCTTTGCCCTGGGGAGAACATGTATTTGTCTCATAAGACTTGAAATTAATATCTAAGTTTGGATTGTCTTATATGTATTTGTTTTAGAAATACGTGTGTGTGTGTGTGTGTGTGTATCTTTCAAATGTTTAATGTGGTAGTTTTGCAGTTTCATGAACTCTAGGAGTGGCTTTACATGAAGGAATTCTCTAGGTCTCTGAGGTTTTCTTTTGTTTGTTTCTCTTGTGAGCAGAAGAGAAAGGATCCAGAAAATTTCCCCAGATTCCTATCAGGAAGAAATAGTTGCCTCATAAGCAAATATTCCCAATTAGAGGTAATCTTAGGAATAACCTTTCAGTTCTTTGGAACTTGAATAAGTCAGCGGGTATTAATTTTAGGAAAAGCATCTTTCAGTAAGTGAGGCTGTTCCTTGGGACATTTCCATAGCAATATTTGGGGTGACATATGTGACTTGCTCTGATCGGTTGTGGCGCCCTTAGACCTGTGGTTTCATAGCTCAGCCTTGTTCACAATAGAATTATCACAAACCCAAAGTGTGATCTTTAGTAATGCTGTTGTGGTTCCTGTAAATGCGTGTCTTACAAGGCCTCTTGGTGTTAGGCAATAAGCAGGAGCTGCTAATGGATGAGGATTTTAATAACAAAGGGTCAAGTGCTATATCGGCACTTTGCAGTCAGACTGTATGCAATTACAGTGTTTTTTATGGATCTCCTCGGTCATCTTGTGAGGTAATTCTCACAAACACTTCCAGATCATTCTGTGTAGCACAACTTTACCCCGAACAGGCAAAGCACCCTGAACTTAACCCATCTAATTGGTTTGTTTGTTCTTTTAAGCTCCCGTTATGGGCACGGGGTATTTGATTTTATTATCATGTTAAAAATACTTTTGTAGTGCATATAAAATAAATGAAAAATAAACTCACTGGTCACTACTCCCTACTGCCCCTTTTTATGTAACTTTGCTACTTAGATTGATGACAGTATCTGCTGATAATATTTCTATTGCTACTTTATGTTACACAAATTCTAATTTAAGAATGGAGAAAATAACTATGATTTGAGACTGGAATGAACAAACAGAATGCAATGATTCCTTTTTCTCTTGCTCATCACCACGAAAAGAGGTGTCCAGTGAGCAATCTCATGATAGGGCATTTTGAGGTTTTTGTTTCGTCACGTGAAGAGTGAAGCAGTTTTGTTCTTAAAGGATGCCTGGCTGTCTCAGAGGCACGAGACTGGGGAGGGTTTTTCTCAGGGGTGGACACTGCGATTTGGTTCCTGCCTGCTGGACCGTGGAGGCACACAGGGCCCCTGCGCAGAGCCTTGGCCGGCCTCCTCCAGGCTCACTGCCTCTGGCTCTCGGGTTTCCTCCTTTCCTTAGGACGGTGGGAAACAGGTTCAAGATGGGAAGAGGACCTAGAACGTAGAAGAAAATATTAGGATAATTCCGGAAAATAAAGGATGGAAAGGAGATCTAGAATAATTCCAGAAGCGCTCACACTCCCAAACGTGAATAGAACTTTCCCTCGCTCTTCATGTTTATCTTTCAAAAGCTTTCTTAGAAAGCATCTCAGAATAAACACAAGAATATATGGGACCTGGCCCCCACTCCCCGCTTCAACATTATCAACGTCCTGCCATCCTCATTTCATCTTCCACACCCCCACCCTCCTCAGCACCACCAGGGTCATTTCTTTAGATAAATTTCACGTACATCGAAAGGCACAGTCTTAACGGTATCACCCTGACAAGTGGTCATTCCGATCACAATTAGAATTTCCATCTCCCCAGCCAGTTCTCATGCCCCTTCTCACTCAGTACCTCCCCAATACCCGTCCCCCACCCCAGAGACAAGCGCAGTTCTGATCTTTGATCGGTTTCACCTGTTTCCAAAGTTTACACAGATTGAATCCTCACAGAATGTGTTCTCTTTTATTTCTGCCTTTTTTGTGCAGCATTAGGTCTGCGAGACGCATCGTTATTGAACGTGTGTCAGTAGGTTATTCATTTTTATTATGGAATAGTATTGCATAGCACATTCTTTTTAAAGAATATTAAACATATTCTAAGCACTTGTCTGGAGACTTCAGTTTCTGCAAATGTAAAATGAGGAGCTTGAAAGCCAATTAACCTAATACTGGCTCTGCTTTATTATTTATAATTCGTACTTGCCTCCACTCTGTAGCTGATAGGAAGACTGGATGCTTGCTTCCCTCAGCATGTTCCTCTTAGAAGCAGGACCTTTGGTTTCCCCACCAGAGATGGTATTTAAAAACAACAACAAAAAAGCTCTTTCGTAGGTTTTGCATGCAAAGCCAGTTGATAAAACATATCTCTGTGTGTATAATTGTCAGTATAGTCTTGTGAATGTCTGTTGCCTTTGTAAACGGTGATCCTTTCTCAACTTTACATGTTTCTTTCTTTACTCTATGGATAGACATGTATGTGACCAGACAGGAGAGGAGTCAGTGAAACCCCCTCATTTCTCCCTAGTAGGCCAGACACCTGGTGTGGACAGGAGTCTAACAAGATGCCATGACAGCTGGGGGGCCCAGGGCGTCTCGCTGTAGGAGAGGCCAAGAAGATCTCCCTTGGCATTTCAGTGGGCAGCGAGGGGCCATAGTGCAGGGGTCCCTTAGAGAAGGGTGCATTTTCTTAATCTTGGTGCGGTCATGCTATGTGAGACTTGTAGCTGGAAGTTGCGAGGGGGCTCGTGACACTTGAGGGAGGAGAAATGATCGATTACTTGAACATCAGAAGGTACAATGTCCCTGTAGTAGCCTCTTGACCCCAGCCGGGCTTTGGAGATGGGTCTCACGGGACAAAGGACCATGGACAGAGATGAAGTCATTTCTCATTCTGATGCAGCACTGGGCAAAGGCTGTTCAATCAGGAGTCCCACCTTTTTTATTCTGGACAGTTCTTCTGGTGTGTTTTCCACATCTAGGAAGAAGTAGCTTGTGCGATTTTGTAAGTTTTGTCCACTCCTCGATTCCCCTGATGAGGACAAAAAGGAGAGGAGGGGGGTTTGTGGGGCTCTGCCTCATTTCTGCCACAGTTCTGGCCACTCCTCTGTTGTCTCTTGAGGAATCCCCATTTGGAGGAGAATAATCCACTCTCTCTCAGTAAACAACTCTGAAACACAAACATGAGAGAGCCAAGCTATGGCTGCATCTTTCCACTTCTTTAGTTTATGAGGATTTCTAGAAGGAAATTGTGTCATGATAAGGAAAGCATCTACTAGCTCCTTGGAAAAAAGTGAATTAAAAAATAAATCACCATATCCTTTCTTGAGGCTGTAAGGCTTGCAGTTAATAAATCCACCATGGAAGCCTGGCTGGCATAGCTCAGGGGTTGAGCATCGATCCATGAACCAGGAGGTCACAGTTTGATTCCTGGTCAGAGCACATGCCTGGGTTGTGGGCTCGATCCCCAGTAGGAGGCATGCAGGAGGCAGCCGATCAATGCTTTTCTCTCATCACTGATGTTTCGATCTCTCTCTCCCTCTCCTTTCCTCTTGGCTATCAATACAAATATATTTTTTAAAAAAACCCACCATGGAAAAAACTAAACCTTGTGTCTGAATTGGGTAGGCAGTCTTGTATCGTGAAAACTACCTTTTAGATTCAGAGGCAGATGACTTGATTTAACATTTACTAGATAAAAGACCTGGGCAGATTTCCAAGTACCAGCCTCCTTAACGGAAACACTGGAGATAATAATATTTACCCTCTCTTATTAAAAATTACATTTTATTAGGTTAAGTGGGATCATGTATTTTAAAGTTCTTTGAAAACTGAAAAGTACAACATAACTTTAATGTACTTTTATTTGAAATGTCTCTAGAAAAGTGTGGTCATGGATAAAAAAATTACCTGGTCACCTATAAGTCTACAGTCAATAGTTAAAAAGCAACCATCACACCTATGCCAGGTATGACATGCACCAACACTACTTATGTTTGGTTATGACATTGTCAGCTGTGGGGAAATCAGGTCTCCTGCTACTCTAAAAGGAACATGTTATTATGCATGCTAGATAGATAATTTACTTCCATGACAAAAATTTTAGGTGATGATATTTGAGAGCTTTGCAGAGTAATTATATGTAGGGCTCCATTGTGTTATGTCGCCTTTAAATTATGGTAAATTTGAAATGCTAACAGCAGCTTTGCTGGGATGCTGGGTTTGGCAAGAAAACCATGAAATAAAATATGTATGTACCCTATTGCTATACTTGGACATTCTAAAAATGAAAAGTGACTTTTAACCAAAATGGAAGAATTAAATATCTTTTTCATTAACAGAGAGAGGCGCACTGTTTAGCAGAATTTACTAAAAGTAGTTATAACAAGTTTGATACATATGTCAAATTAACTGGGAAATTATCAATTAAACCACGACTTAATTTTTTTTTTAGCTACACCACGAATGAGATGTTTTATATGAGTGGAACTTTTAGGTAACTTACATATAAAGCTATAGAATCCAGTGGTTTTATTTCTTTTATTAAAAAGCAGGAGCAACTTATTGGAAGCCTGTGTTAGTTTCTTCAGATTCCTAGAACAACATACCATAGACTGGGGCTTAAAACAGCAAGCATTTATTGTCTCAGTTCTGGAGGCTAGAAGTCCAAGGGCAGGGTGTGGGCAGGGCTCTCTCTGAAACCTGTAGGCAGGCCTTCCTTGCTTCTTAGCTTCGGAGGTGTGCGAGCAGTCCTTACCATTCCTGGAGTAACAGCCCCAGCACTTCTGTCTCCGCCTACCTTGTCACATGGCCTTCTCCCCCTATGTCTGTCTCTTCTTCTAAGGACACCAGTGATATTGGACTAGGGTGCAACCTAGTGACCTCATCTTAACTTGATTACATCTGCAAACACTGTTCCCAAATAAGGTCACATTCCTAGATACTGGGGATTAGGACTTCAACCTATGTCTTTTTTTTTTGGGGGGGGGGGAGCAGAGGACACAATTCAATCCATAACAAAACCTAATAATAAGAAGGGGAAGCCTAAAGCTGTATCAATGTGCCTACCTATTCCACCCCTCTTGAATAATTCTGGTTTCTTTGGTTGCAAGTAGTGGGACTGACCAGGAGCTGACAAGCAAACAGGAGGAAAGTATTAAGAAAAATGGTATCCAGGGAATTCAGGCAGTTTTCTTTGTATATTTCTCTATCTTTATTATTATTTGTAAGTCTTCCCTTTGTTTACAGACTGGCTTTCTCTATTCCCTTTGCATAGTGCTGGCTGCTGACTGTGGCTGCCATGTGACTGGGCCATCGACGTGCAGAAGGCAAGACTGTGCTCCTCCTGCACAGGCCAGGGCCCTGGCCGGTGGAACAGGGAGCAACAGCAGCCACATGGCACTTCCCAGAGAAGGAGCGGGCAGTGACCCTTTAAGAAGCCCCAGGCTGTGCGTGTTGAGGCCCCAGTTTGAAAGCAGAGCTCTAGTCCTACATCTTCATCCTGCAGGTGGGGAGGTTTACCCCTTAATGTGCCATCACCCACCTCTAATCATTTTGATGGAAATATCTAACAGTGAATATAGATAATTCTTTCCTGATGATTTAAGGTCCTTGTTACAGCTATCGGTTATAAGCTGTATCCCTGATGTACTAGTTTTTCTTCTCTCCCTCGATTTGTCTGAGAGCAGCGATGCTGTGCATTTTTAGCACTAGGTGGCAAAGCAGGGACCAAACACAGCAAGTAGATACTAACTTGAAAATGGGCAGGCAGGTGGGCGTAGTGGAGAAAGCCCTGGCGTGGAGTCAGAACACCAGGTTTTGAGTCACAGCTTACTAAGGAAGGGACCTGGGGAGAGTTATTTCACCTTCTGAGCCTCAGTTTTGTTTTTATAAATAGAGATGATAGTATCTGCACTGCTGGGTCACTGTGATGAAGAAATAAGGTATCGTCTGCCAAAGTACTTTGTAGGCTGCACAGCAGTACACACAGCAAGTAGTGCCAAGCCCGCGGGTGTCCTTTCAGAGGGGCAGGGCACTGTGAGTCAGACGTAGCTGCGTCGGTCCTTGCTCTGCACTTGGACTGCTCTTTAACCTTTCTCAGCCTCAAGTTCATCCCATTACTGCAGGATGCTGGGCCTGTCAGTGCGCCTCCTTTGGGCCGTCTTCCTAATCTGTAAATGAGATGATGCTAATTATTTACAGCACAGGCTGGTATGAAGATTGAAGGGGGTTACATGTGAGAGTTCTTTGAATGGTGCCTGACAATCTTAGCACTTGCTATTGTTACTAATATCAAAAATGCCAGGCACACAATAGAGCAAATGCTTAAAAACACCATTGTTAGTTAAATTGATGAGACTGGGGCGATGAGGTACTGTCTTTCATTTTAGATATAATGTTAAGAAAAGATTATGACTAGGGATGTCTGACCAGGATGGGAGGAATTAGGCAAAGTTTTGCCTTGAATAGGCAAGGCTGGTTGGACACACTAGAAGAGCCACGTTGGGATGTGATCCAAGAATTTGGGGGAGTCTGGCTGTCGAACTTCAAATTGGGCACTGGGTTGTATTAGCGGTAGGGTATTTTAGGTAAAGAGTAAACCATAGACAGGAAAATTGTTCCAGAGCCAGGACAGTGACTTGTTTATATTTCCAGGGCCAAACACAATGCCACAAATGCCCTTTATTTGCATTTGTTTATCTGAGCTGGCCGGAACCTTGTGCCCTGGTACAGCTCACATGGTCCATATGCCTTGAACAGATGGAGTGTGACAAGGATGAACGTCGCTTGTGGCGGATGCTAGAAAGAAAGGAAAGAGAATCTCTAACCATTCAGACTCACTGCCTGTGGCTCTACTAGGGTAGAACTAGAAGAGAGCTCCTCAGTTCTTCATTTTACCAAATGTAGAGGTCAGGACCAGGGACCTATAACCAGTTAGCAGTGATGGGATACAATCTCTCTTTTGAGGAAAAGGCACATACTTTGGGATATTTTTGTTTGTTTTGAGGTAGGAAGGGAAGCTTCAGTACTTAAAAGAAAAAAACTAAAAACCTTCCTGGTTGACAATTCTGTTAGGAGTGATGCTAATCACCAGAAGAATGAGCTAGAATAAGAAAGCCAATCCTATATAATAAAAGGCTAATATGCAAATTGTCCCCTCGACCAGGAGTTCAACAAGGGGGCAAGGCTGGCTAACCGTCCACGGCCCCTCCCCCCCCCCCCCAGCCCCCAATAGGGGCGGGCTGGCTGGACCCCACCCATGCACAAATTTTTTTTAAAAAATATATTTTATTGATTTTTCACAGAGAGGAAGGGAGAGAGATAGAAAGTTAGAAACATCGATGAGAGAGAAACATCGATCAGCTGCCTCCTGCACATCTCCCACTGGGGATGTGCCTGCAACCCAGGTACATGCCCTTGACCGGAATCAAACCTGGGACCCTTCAGTCCGCAGGCCGACGCTCTATCCACTGAGCCAAACCGGTTTCGGCCCCATGCACAAATTTGTGCACTGGGCCTCTGGTTTAACACATTGTATGTGGGAAACGTGTTTACACGTTTTACGTATTTATACGTTCTACCAGTGTAGTAGAGCGCGGGACACGTATTAATACGTTTTTTGTAGACTAGCGGTAGAATGCGGGTAACGTATAAATACGTCAACTAAAGTTATCGTAATTTTACTGCACGTTGCCATTTGCGCAAAAAATTAGCAAAAATGGCCCGTGCCACCTGTTAGTGCGCGATAAAAACTACCCGCAAACAATGTGTTAATATAATGCCACTACAATAAACATTTTTCTGTAAAGAACCTGATAGTATTTTAGGCTTTGTGCACCAGAAGATTCTATGACGTGTCTCAGCTCCTCAGTTGTGGCATGCAAGTTGCCATAGATCAGACCCACAGGAAGGCAGACATACCAGTTCTCTTGTCTGCGTGGGGTGGTTCCTTTGGCAGCTTTTCTCGTCATGGCTGCAGGGAAGCACCCGCCTTCGGAAAGAGCCCAGATCACGCTCAGGGCTGTTCGTGCCCGGCCAGGTTTCGTGAAGGTAGAGGCCTGCCCCAAGCACACACCTCTGCTGAGAACCCTCCTAAGTGTACCTCTGTTAACAGAAAATCCCTGACAATTCCAGCAGAGGATGAGGTTTATTTTTACATGTGCTTTTATGAAAATATGATTATCAACGAAAATAACAATGTAGTTTAATTTTACCTATGTATATGAATATGGGAAAGTAGATGGGCAAAATATACCAAATTTTCCTATGTGCTTTGCAAATAAATCTTATTCATTGCAGAATTTTTCTAAACTGCTCTACAAGGTTAAGCTAGGTCAATTAAAGTTCATATTTCAAAGAAGTTCTTGAATTTTTAAAAGCGGCACCTCAAATTCAATCTTAACATAGATCGGACTAACATCCTCCTAATTTGAAAAAGTTTGATCATATAATGCACGAACCTGTACGCCCATGTCGCATTAATAAAGCAGTAACTGAGCTTGTGTTCTTATCAGTTGAAGTCAGAGGATACCCGTGAGGGGACAGGTGGGAGCATGAGCTTGGGGGCAGTGGAAGGCTTGCGTTGGAGGCCTGACTCACCTGCTGCCTAAGTGGGTGCAAATCTCTGAGCATCTTTGAACCGGCGTCTCCATCCCTAAAATGGGGTTAATATTTCAGTGCTGTGTGTCAGAACCGTGTGAGGGCTAAAAGGAGAGCGCGAGTAACTTCACTGAGCAAGGTAGCAATATACATACACATTATGTGTTTACCAAGAACACATCTGACAAAACAACGAATGCCCGTGTGTTCTTCTCGGTGGTATTAAGCAACAACAACAACGGACCTTGGTGTCCTCTTCAACAACTTTCGCCTTCCTTTTGGAAGGGAAAGGGAAAAATCTTTTTAAAATTACTGATTTTAGTTCATTAATTGTTTTATTTGAAGGATGGTATGCATAATGCGAAGGGATGCAAGAGAGAATTGGCATTGGGTTGTAAATAATAAAGTGGATGACTGTATATTTGTTTGTTCTCACTTTTACTTAAATCACGAATTAAACTAAAATTATTTTCAGGGATCCCAGAATTTATGGTAATCGATTTTGATATCTAGAAATTCTCAAAATTTTACTATACCAAAAATCATTTGGCAAGCGTATAGTATACGCTGATTTCTTTCATGAGGTTGCTGTATTTCTTTCAAAGTACAGCCATCTAGGATTTTTTTAACAATAAAATATTATGTTTTGAGAGTGACCAAATATTACTCTCAACAATAGTTATATTTATAAAGATAAAAATAAATGTTATATTGTTACCTTAAAATGTCATTAAAAAGTTAGGTTATTTATTTTAAAATGATCTATTTTTTTAAAATTCCATATCTAATTTCCATTTACATCAAGAAACAGATTTTGTTATAATAAGGAGAAATGACCAAAAACACATTTTACTGTTTTTACTTTAGCTGCTTATAGTAGTGTCTATTCCAGTTTCCGTGGAACATTGAAAACCCATACATTTACCTGGCCCCATCTGGTAAGCTGGGCTGGGTAACTTTAAAAATGAGTTCAAAAATATTTTGTGTTTGGGCATGTAAAATTATGTGCCCTGAAAAATGTTTATAATTGGTTAGCCATGCCTGCATTTAACCACTTGCGTTCTCAAAATAAGAAACTGTTGGTGGTGAGGAGAAACCCAAATAACTTATAAATAATTCCATCTATAGAGCTGACTTTTATTAAAGTTCATTTGTTCAGATGTTCACATTAGACATTAAAATTAGTAGTTTGCTCAGATTCCAAATTATTTGAGGGAAAATATACTCACTAAACTATGGACTAACAAAATCAGATCTATATTTTAATGTAATAATTAGCATGTTATATTTTTAAACAGATTATCTGTATGTTTTCCCTAGGATAATTATTGAATACGATGACTGATTTCAATAAAAATCGACATATCTCACACTTCTACATTTTAAATTCAAACTGTGGTCAGACTGCCATCTTAAAACAATATAGCCAACAAAAGTTTCACATGAACATGTGATCTGTCCGTGATATTAGATGAGGACTGTAATTCACAGGCCCGTCAGCTCAGGCAGCAAGAGAAGCAACCGGGCTAATTCACACGTGTGTGCCATGCGTCTGCGGTGAACTCATTCCTTAGCGCAGTGGAGTCCCTTTGAAGGCTGCGTTAACTGCTTGGGACAAAGGTGATCTGCAATTTTAGGTGAAGTTTAGTGGCTTCCATGTATTCTGCTAATAAGAAGCGAATTGATTTTGGTATTACTTTGTTCTCACCTACCTCAAAAATTGAGAAAAGAGATTATAATATTAAAGGCATTTGTAAAAGCAAAAAACAACAACAACACAAACACACACACACACACACACACACACACACACACACACACACACACAAGTTTACAACCCTGTAGCTTAATTGAAAGTTTCAAGATGATAAATGTGTTTTGCTAAAGTGAAAAAATATATTATAATAAAATTGATTGAGATATTGTTCAAAGAACCCTTTAAAGTTGTTGCCAAAAAAGTTGTTTGTATTTTTTTTTAAAAGTTGTTTGTATTGATAGCTAAATTCTCCAGATATTGTATATTTGTTAACTTGATAACAGTTCTTAAACATACAAGTTGCAGAGAAAGATAAAATGGGCTGGTTTTCTGGGAAGGTATCAGCTTTGTGTCCTTGGAGATGTTCAGTGTCTGTTAAGTAAGAATAAATAACATTTGTTAGGCATTTACTATGTAGCCAGGGATGTTCTAAGCACTTTACACATATGACTTTGGCTCATAGTACCTGGTGATGATCTGTTGGAGACTGTGCATGGGAATTGGTGGAAGTGGATTACCTCCCAAATCCCTCTCACTGCTGAGATTTAGTGAATCCAGATTTATTACCTAGCGCCTATGAAAGAGAGGAGATGGGGCTATCAGGATTAAGGTAGTTTTTCAATATTCAAGGAGGTAAAATGGATAATGCTCTGTGTTCCTTTGGGGTTAGCATATAATTTTGAAGAAAACTTGCTGTATTTTTTTTTCTCCAGAAAGGTTCACATAAAGTACATACAGTTTAGAAATACTTATGCTGTTTCTTGGCATTTCTCAAGCCTTTTGTAAGCCCCAGAATATAGTATTAAAGCCCCTTCATTCTTCTGAATATCTTACTTATTGATCTGTGATAAAATAATGTAAGCTTTAGCTGGTTATAGATGAACTCAGGGGCATAATCTTGTTTCTTTTCTTTTCACTTATTTCTTTTTCTTTTTAACAGAAGCTCAGATCAATAGTGACAAATTTAATCTCAAAATGGGAAATCTAATTTCTTATTGTGTAGGTAATAAGACACCTTTGAAAATATGTGCAGCCTTTAGAGAAAAGTATAACAGTCTTACTTGTGAAATATTTAGAAAACACAAAGCAATCTACCTAACTTTTCTATGGATTTAGGGAAAAATAGGTATGTTTAAGCTTTGATGGTTTAAAAAAAAATATCAAGAGGCCCCATTTCTCCCAATTTGAAGTCTTAGAGAAGTAAAGGAATTCTACAATAATTTCTCCAGTTAACAAATGCTTGCTTTTCCATGCATCCTACATTTACAAATTTCTGTGGGAATTCTAGGGATAAATCTTCATCTTGCTTTGAATAGCCTTTTGTATAACTTCTGTTGTTTCTTCACATATACACAAATCCCTTCCTATTTGTAGTTCCTCATTTTTCAAAATATTAATCTATGAGTATTTCCAGTTAATTTAGAATTAAACTCACAAATATGCTTATCTTATTAGCCTTAATGCCATGTCACTGCAATGTAATATGAGGACAAATCTGGGAAATGACTGCAAACATCATATTCAGCCTTTTTTAAAAATTCACTTGAGAGAGAGAGAGAGAGAGAGAGAGAGAGAGAGAGAAACATTGATGTAAGAGAAACATCTATTGGTTGTCTCCCAATCCATCCTGACCAGGGATCGAACCGGTTACCTGGGTACGTGCCCTGACAAGGAATGAACCGGCCCCGCCACCTTTTGGTGTGCACTGGATGATGCTCTAACCAACTGAGCCACACCAGCCAGGGCCCAGACATTTTAAATATTTTTTTCTCATTTTTTCAATTGAGGCTGTTTTCATCTATTATTAATTATACTACATAGA
The DNA here is from genome assembly GCF_014108235.1 of Myotis myotis. Taxonomy (NCBI): domain Eukaryota; kingdom Metazoa; phylum Chordata; class Mammalia; order Chiroptera; family Vespertilionidae; genus Myotis; species Myotis myotis. Next base: position 38,064,681 of record NW_023416320.1, on the reverse strand, counting down.
ATCTCTTTGATTCAACTCTAAATAACAGTGCTGGCTTAATTTGAATTAGAAAAAAATTAAGTGTTTACTTATTTTTTATTTTTGGAGGAGATTCAAGTATGGCATGCGGGGAATAGTTAATCAACTATGTCCAGCCAAGAGTAGTCTAGAGATAAATACTTAATTTTTTAAAAAACATTTAGATGCATGTTGAGATTCATGGCACTTTGGGAACTGAAATATATTTGCAACTAACTACATAGAGCGTTAGCTGTGATTCCCTATATAAGTTTTAGAAAGACATACATTTCATCTCAGTTTTAAAAAGCTTCTTGACGATAGTATATTTTCGGTTCATTTATTTTACGTGTGTATATAGTTTGGGATCTAAAACCACGTCCCCCACTTCAGTCTTGATTTCTAATCTTCACTCCCTGGGACGGAATGGTCCCAGAGTGACTAGGAGTTAGCTTCACTCAGCTCACTCAAGCTGAACGGTGCCTGGGGGTGTGGCGGGGACAGGAAGCGCCTCCTCTGGCTCTCAGAGGTGTGGTGCTGTTGACTTTGGAAAGAAAGGAAACAAGTATCTCCTAAAGTGGATTAGACACGGCCAGACAAGATGATATACATTTGCACTCTAAACTCTCAAGCAGCTGTGAGAAGGCCTTATGTGTGAAATTTCTTACCTTCTTAAAAACCTTGATGGAGTTGTAGCTGAGCTCTTAACAGTCAAAAACAAACTGCCAATGAAGTTTATTTTCCTTTTTGCTGAGTTTTCTGGACCATTGTTCCGCTTGAGGGGCCCTGTTTGTTAGTTTTGGCTTGGGCACCTCTCTTCCTTCAGGATAAGCTGTCCTTAGGCACTTGCACACCTCGGTGCTCAGGGCGGCCTGACAGTTTATTCACAGCCCCTGCTAAAGCATAATTCAGCTGCGGGACTTCCTGTCCCAGAGGAGGGGGTGCGGGGGGGATGGGGGGGTTCTGCTCTGTCATGTCCATGTTGTGAAAAACCGGGCCATTTTTGTTTGTTCTCACAGAGGGTTCCTGCTAGAAGTTTTATCCCCAAGCTGGCTCTCAGCCCTTTTCGCTGGGACTTGGACACTGATTGGATTTTCTGCTTTCACGGCCCCTTTAAAAACAAAATTAAAATATTTAATTCAACATTAACGGTGCTTACAAGCTACCCAGCAGAATAAAATCACATTACAAACATTGTAGTATTAGATTTGATCGCCACTTATTTCTTCTAGCCTGTCCAGGGATTTCTGCGTGTTCAGTAGAACTAATTTGCTGTCAGACACTGAGGTCTTCTAGAAGGCCAGCAGGCTCCAGAAATTAATTTATCCAAATAGCCGAGCCCTCCTAGGCCAACCATAGAGGGATCCCAAAATGGCCTGGGAAGGCAGAGCGTCCTTTTGAAGTCTGGAATGTTTTGACTGACTTGAAACAGGCGGCTAGAATGAAAGGATAATTTTCAGTGACCCAAGGGATTTTTTTTTTTTTTTTTGCCATTTTCAAATATTAGGTAAAACAAAGAGAAATTGCTTGCTCTAATTTAGAAAGACTTAGTAATCAGGAAGGCAACCAGACTGAGAGAGAATAAAGTTCCAAGGTATAGAGCAGAGACATTTATAGATGGCTGGCAATATCAGAAGTTATACCCTTAGAAGAAAAATCTTGGAGGGGCTGTATTTTAGTCGACATATCTGTATTTCCATCTGCTACACCGGAACTATTTTCATAATATATTTTTTTAAGCAGAGAAAGTTAATTGCTTTGATTTATTGTGATCTAAAAACATTGCTATATTTTAATCTTACTTTTACTAAACAAACAGGAGGTTGTAATTTAAAATAGCCTACTCTACTACATTGGCTTACTAGAAACACTGAGTTGATATTTCATACTTGTCTAATTTTCAAAAAATGTCAGTAGATCTTCAGAGCAGACTGTTTTGTGAGCTGCCAGGACTTTCCAATGTTTTTTGACTCCCAGTGGGAGTAGTCGGTCAAAATCATTTTGAATGGGTTCATTCCTTACACTGTAAATATTCATTGTCACAGAAACAAAAACACACATACACACAAAACACCCTTTCTGTTCTTAGTGAAGAAAATGAATTAAAAGTAGAACTGGTAACCAAACAACTGATCGTTAAGACAGAAGTAGGGAATGCTTTTTTTTTAAACACAATATATTCCATGTCACCTATAGTGCAATTAAGCGCTTACATAGTATACTTAAGAAAACAAGGATTAAATAATACTTGCAATTTAAAAGTTGTGGATAGTAGATGCCAACTGATTATGAACTTAGGCTTTATTTTACAGTTTTGGAGAATTATAAAGTAATTTATGTACTGATGAGGCCACAAGCATGCCAATCCTGTTGTTGGCAATTGCCACGCTTTAATTGGTGAAGTATGTCCTGATTTCATTTAAATAATAAAGAAATTATGATTTTATTTATTTTGGTTTGTTGTGGGGTTGGTTTGCTTGTTTTGAATTGGGTGGATCAGCATTCTACATTCTCACTGCTGAAGTTGTCAAGCTTTATTTCTTTAAGTTTCATCTTTAATTTTTGCACCAGTTTTCCATTTCCTCAGCCGCCCTTACAAAGCCTCTGAAGACAGTGTATTTCTCTTGGGAGGTGACATTCATGTTATTCGTGGGTGTTATAGAGAGACAATAGCATTGTCCCTTCACCTTTTCGTCATCTTCAAGTTCTTCTTTTACCTACTGAAGTTCTGAGTAAAAAATGTCAATAATTGTGGGAAGTAGCCTTTGAGAGAGAAGGAAATAGAGAGGGTTAAGGGACAGTTGACTGGGGCCAGGAGTGTTGATGAATTTTGAAGGGAAGGTGAGTCAAGCTATCTTTGGTAAAAAGAAGTAAGACTCTATGTAAGTACATAATAGAGATTTGAGAATTGTGCTCAGCTGTATGGCAGAAAATAATCATTCATATGAACTGGCTGAGGATCAGCTGTACTAACTCTCATTATCCGAAAAGCCATAGTTTTCTCCTTGGCTTCTCTGCCGGGCAAAAGTCTCCTCCTGTTTTGAAGTCAAAGGCGAATGCCTGTGTGAAGTCTATTTTGCTAACTCCAACTAGTTGTCTCTTCTCTTCTTGATCCTTTATGAACTCTGCTGTACTAGTAGCCCTCAGTACGTTAACTTACAATTCTGAATTCTCAGAGGAGCACCCTTTCCTGTCTCTTAATCACTAGCCCATTACTGTTGCCTGGTAGTTACTGGCTACTAAGTCAATATTGCTTCAATGAATGAATGAATGAATGAATGAATGAATGAATGAATAAAGGACATGAAAAAAGATAAACTATAAATACTGGGAAAGGTACCAAAAGCTATCTTTGTGATGATAGGTTATTTTTATTCATTATCCTCATCTATGTGTAACTAGCTAATGCCAACTTGATCTATAGAGGGGGTAATTATTACAATAAATTGAGATTATGTTTGCACACCATGATCCAGATTTATTCAGTTTATTAATCCCATTCTTAAAAAAATTTTTTGTAGATTTTATATAGCATGTAATATGTCAAAGTACAGATATACTTAGTTTTATTATATTCATTACTTTTTAAATAAGAGAAAAATTAGAATTTCAAAAGAAAGTTTGACTTGCAAAGTGTCTTGTTGGGAGTATTTAGAGTAAACAGTTATGGTTTTAATAGAGGCTGTAATGTTCAATGGCCTATTGTTGAAACGTTTTGTTTGCTTTTAATTCTTTTACTTACAACAGTCACTCCCATTGCATAAGAATCTTCAAAGTAAGTGGAATGCAAATTTGTGTAAAAAAAAGCCCTGGTTAACATAATTTTTGGAGTTTCCCATCATTTATTCCAACAGTACTAATCTTGGCATCTTTCTGTCATGGTGATGCCTGGTATGAACTTTATCAGTAGTAAAGATGTGCAAACATAATTAATTAGCTTATTCTTTTGATGTTCAGATTCAACTTGGTTTTGAACCTGTGGTCAACTGCATAGTTTTACAGAGCCAGAAGCAGAAACTTCCTTTATTATAAAAGGATAAATCAGATTAATTTCTCTTGGAGTTAGTAGTAAGAAATTGGGAAGCAGAGGATTGGAGAGGGAGAACATGGCTTTGAGGTCATGTGACTTGGTTTCTCATTGGGCATTCTTACTGACTGGCTGTGTGACCCACATCAAGTTACTTACCTGGCCTTCCTCATCTGAGAAATGAGCTAATAAGATGTCATGGAGTCACTAGAAATAGATGATGCTTGACATATGCTAGCTACTCAACTAACGTTGGTCTCTGTCTTCCGAGACAATCTCATTCTTTCTTTTACTGGACACTAAATCAGCCTTCCTTTTTTATTACATCACCAAGAAGGAAGGTCAGAGGCAAGATTAGTGCTAATTATTGGAAATTGTCTTATTCCAGATCTTGGTATAGTTCTCTACTTTTTGTCCTCTTTACTGATTTTTATTTTTATTTTTTTGCGTTTTCATAAAAGGCTGTGTTATTTCTATACAAATACATTGAAATAAAACTTCAAACAATACAACAAATTATTAAAAAATAAAGCAAAGGAAAACCACTCCAAATCTTACTGTTGACAAATAGCCACTGGTAATATTAGATATATCATTCTAGACTTTTCTTGATGCATATGGAAAATAATTTTATAAAAGTTGGATCATTCTATGTAATTCTATTTGATTTCAAGAGAAGAAAAAAAACCTTGAGTGAGCTAAATAATTGCTGAACTCCAGGAAGATTTTAGTTTTACAAATAATAGTAATTTATAAAAGACAATCTCAAGAGAAAAAGATTAATATGAAACGATCAGGGGAGAGTTATATTTTAACTACATGTATCAATGTTAGATAGGCTATTGACTTTTTTCTGTAAAACCTGAGAAAAATAGCCCACATCTCAATTCCGTTTTCCTAGCTGCCAGTTTTTGTTAGTTATTTTTTTTTTTTTTACATTGTCAAGGTTTATGACATTCTGTTAGGAACAGTCTAATAGTCTTTTAATTTTAAGTGCTAAATACTCTACCATTTTAGTAAATCCAGTTTGTTTGCTTTGATATCTGCAGTAATTTTGGGGGGAAGTGCTCTGCTCCCTGATTTTTGCAAGTTTAGAATGCATATGTGCATGTGGAAAATAATTGTCTTCATACTTAAAAGGCAACTTGGAAGCCCATAAGACTAGTGGGTCTCAGCCCCCCCCCCCCCCCCCCGCAGCTAATTTTTTAGACATCACACCAGTGTCTTTTGTTATTGCATGTTACATGTTACTGTGGAGAATAATGAGATCGACTTGTTTCTTCTATCTTGTGCATGGTTACCAGGTAGATTCTTTTATCTTGAATATCCTTATGCTCTTTCTTTGTCCTTGAGGTTACATGACAACATATGTTTGGGAATTGATTTTTCTGTACTACTGTTTTGCCTTTTTTTGTGGCACATACTGTGTCTTTTAAAAAAGTACTTATTAGGAAAATTTTACTATTGCTATGTGAGATTGGTGTGCTCTTTTAATTGTCAAGTTCAAGTATAGATTTCAGGGAAGATTTGTTTCATTATATTTAAATTTTTTGATCTACTTCATTTATTGAATTAATTCCTTCTGGGTACTGATGATGCATATGTTAGATATCTTTTATCTGTCCTTCATATAATTTATACCAAATTTGTTTTGAATTCTTTTCCATTTCACTTTGAATAATTTTCTCCAGCTTCTTTTATTGTGGTTCTTGACTATTTAATTCATATTCAGTCTATTTACTGTTTCTTCTAGTGTAGCATTTATCTTTGTGACATTCCTGGTCTTCTTTTCTTATTTTTTTCTGGAATTCTGCCTGATCACCTTAAAGCACCTTTGTTGTTTTATGTTGTCTAATTTGAGCTGGCTGTTTGTTAGTTTGTTTGATAAAGAGATCATATGCTCTATATTTTATTTATAACTTCTTGTAAACTCCTTTTTTCACTCTTCCTGCATAAGATCTCTTGTGTCGTAGGTAGTTCTAAGCTATTGGGCACCTTTCTGACATTCGGCTTTGAACTATAATAAGCTTAGAAGACATTATCATTCATTCATGAGGCCACTCGAAGGGGCAGTAGGGAAGCTAGTGATTTCCTCTGAGAAACCGGGTGGGCATTGTACAAAATGCACAACCTCTTACATTTTGCAGGAATGCTTAGAATTTATGTGGCACTTTCCAGATTGAGGGTCCTTCACTGTATATGTATCATTTGATCATTGCAACAATATATGAGTAGACAGGAAATATTACATTTTTTTTTTTTTTTTTTACTGTGGAGGGGATTGGATTTCAGAGTGTGTGAGTCTTGGTCAGGGTCATCAGGCTAGTGAACCAGGTCCGGGACAAGGTCACCAGTACTGAAACCCCACCTCTGGTTCCTAGTTTGGTTGTGTTTTTTTCCTCTCACTTTGCTTCTTGTGCCGGTGGGAAAAAGACACCTAAGATTATTGTATTAATTGCATAAATTCTCCCAATTTTTTTTTTAAATATATTTTTTATTGATTTTTTACAGAGAGGAAGGGAGAGAGATAGAGAGTTAGAAACATCGATGAGAGAGAAACATCGATCAGCTGCCTCCTGCACATCTCCCACTGGGGATGTGCCCGCAACCCAGGTACATGCCCTTGACCGGAATCGAACCCGGGACCCCCAGTCCGCAGGCCGATGCTCTATCCACTGAGCCAAACCGGTTTTGGCAAATTCTCCCAATTTTTAAAGTACAATCCTGCATCTTGATTTACTAAATAGCAACAAGAATATCAGGGACAGTATGTCTTAAGTGGCAGCATAGGGCATGGAGCTTACAGGGGGTCTAATGGCTTCATGAACAGCCCCTCCCACCTCTCTTCCACATGTACATCTTTGATTCTAACCATGCACCTTAGTGTTGTGGCATAATCACTCTTCTCACCTATGCTGGTTACTCTGCTTGTCTTGCCTAACCCTTCTAGATCTCCTGGAGTTAAATTCCACTCATCCAAAGAGGGGGGGCGGGAAAGCCTCAACTTAAGCATCATCTCTTTGGGGAAGATGTTTTGTCCGAACCCAAAGGCCTGTGGTCTCGTCTCATAGCTGTGAAACATCTGCCCTTGCTCATCTCTTCCATGAGCCTTTAGGTCCCTTTGGATCAGGGACCATGTCTGATTTTGGCTTTCTATTGCCTACATCTTATAATAGTGCTGGAATAACGTAGGTACCCAAATGATATTTACTGAAATGAAGAATAGATTAACAAATTGGTTTAGTCTGCAAGGGGACATGTTGAAGGTTTGTCAATAGGCAATTTACGCTACCAGATTCTTCAGCACCATTCATTTGGCTTTTATGTACAAGGTCCTTCAAAGAGATTAAATGGGGAAGAATCCTTAGGAGACTCTTACAGTTGTAGGCAAGATATGTTTTGACATCTTCAAAGATGTCAAAACAGTAAGAATAAAAAAAAGAATAGATTCAAAAAATATTACAAAGAAAGAATGACAAGTCTCAATGAGTGATTGATCGAGAGGGCACAGGCCAGGCTGAGGGACCCCACTGGTGCATGATTAGGGCCAGGAAGGGACATGGGAGGTAGGCCAGCTGGGGAAGGGCTGTGGGAGGGCTCCAGGGCATGTCCAGCCCGTCTCAATCAGTCCTGATCAGCCGAACCCCAGCAGTAAGCTAACCTGCCAGTTGGAGCCTCTGCCCCCTGGTTGTCAGTGCATGTCTTAGCAAGCAGTTGAGCAGCCTTAGCATATCATTAGCATATTATGCTTTGATTGGTTGAAAGAACGCCCGGGCGACCGGGCACTAAGCATATTAGGCTTTTACTATATAGGATTTGTAGACGTGGCTTGGTGAAGCATGTAGAGATACTTCCTTTTTATATCCTATTGACTTACATTGGCTCAGGCACTTTGCTTTACATTCAGAGTACTGGAAGTCAGAACGCATTGAAGTTTACTCAGAAAGGGGCTGTACAGTCTGATGCCAAATAATTATTTTTCTCTGTTAGATTCTAAAATTCCCTTCCAGACAGGTTATTAAGATATTTTAGGGATGGGTTTCTTCCTACTTAAGCACACTTTCTGAAGTAGCTTTATTAAGCAGCAAACTGCCAGCATATTTTTTTTTTGTATGAAGGTAGTTTCTAAATTAAACAAATTATTACATCAATTACAAAATTTGACCTATGTGAAGGAATAATGGCATTACGGAAAGGTTTGTTTTCTTTTCCTTTTTAAAAATATAATATTTATGAAGTTGTATGACTTAGGCTACTTCCAGGAAAATGATGTATTTTCTTGTGTTAAGAAGCCAAACAAAATAAACTGTTATGTGAGATATAGTATAGTAATATATTTTGGCCACCTTGGTTAGAATAGTAGAATAGGGTGACAAAATGTATTTTCTCTGAATAACCTAAAACAGTCCTCTTTTGAAAAGCCAGTTTGTTCTGGTGAGCTCTGTCTATTTATAGTGTCACCAAAGACCTGGAGCAGAGTTTGGGTAAGTTTTTCTGTGTAATGGAGAGAGATGTGAATCCAAACACAGGAGAATGTACAGAAGCAGTACGCAGAGTAGGTGCTCAGAGAAAAACAGGTCCCCCTGCTTGAACAGCGAGGTAGCATCATGTTAAAACCCCAGCAAGCCATGATCAGACCGACAAAGTCAGCTGGAGACTCACAAGAATAGAATGAATTCATATTGTATCATTTTATTTTAACGTAAAGACAAAAAGTATGTTTATGTCAATGCTTTCTCTTTAATCCTCACCTGAGTATATATTTTATTGATTTTAGGGAATGAGAAAGGGGCAGGGGGAGAGAGAAACATTGATGTAAGAGAGAAACGTCAATTAGTTGTCTCCTGTACCAGAGAGCGATCCTGCTACCTAGGTATGTTCCCTGACGGGGAATTGAACCTGCAACCTTTTGGTGTATGGCCGATGCTCCAACCAGTTAAGCCACCTGACCAGGGCTTATGTCAATGTTTTGATGGTAAGCCAAGGCTTCTCCTTTGAGGATAGACCAAAGTTTGGAATTCAGAATCCTTTTTTTTTCTTGCTTTCTAGTGCACACAATAAAATATATATTCATATTACTTCTCTCTGTTCAAAAGATAGCTCATTAGGCACACTGGTCCGCACCTTGCTTTTTGCATCTAATTCTTGGAAAGCATGTCCTATCAGTACATAGAAGATTGCTTTATTTTTTATAGTTGCGTAGTATTCCATTGAGGGGCTAGGCATTTGGAGGTGTTTTAATCTCTTGCTCTTATAAACAACACTGTGTGAGTAATCTCAGAAACATGGCATCTCTGCATGTGCACAAGAACATATGTCGGATAAGTTCCCAGGAGTGGGATGGCTGGATCAAAGGATGTATGAATGTGTAATTTTGTAAATAGCCAGTAGGTGTTGTAATTATTTACACTTCACCCACAGTGAGCTGGAGTGCCTGGGTTCTCCACTCCTTGGCCAAGAGTACGCTATCAAACTGGAAGTTTTGACCGTCTAAGAGGTGAAAAGCTGTCAGACTCCCAGTGTGGTTTTCAGGTGCGTTTCTCTCATTAGGAAAGGAAGCGTGCCTAATGGCGAAGGGCTCAGACTGCAGCCCAGCTGCCCGGGGGTAAATTTGGACGCCACCAACGATCAGCTCTGTGCCTTTGGGCAAATTTCTTAACCTCGAGCTAGCCTCCAATTCCTATGCCTAACAGAGAATATTAACTACCTCAGAGGGTTGCTTTAATAATTAAATATATTAACATGTGCAAAGAGCTGGACTAGTGTCTGGCCCACGGTATGTTTTGGCTGTTATTGTTGTTATTGGCAGTGGAGTTGAAGATCTCTTTGTGTTTTAGAGCCAGTTAACATTTATTTTTTTATGAATTTTATGAATTTTTATCTTTTCCCTATCCCTGTCTATTATTTGGTCTTTCTCTTATGGATTTTTCTGAGCTTTTCATATGTTAAGGTTATCCCTTTAATAGAATCTGCAAATATTTTTGCACAATCTGTGATTTGTCTTTTATTTTTGCATGTGATGTTTTTTCATGCCCACTTTTGACATTTTTTGCAGTTAAATTTATCAATCTTTTCTTCCAGGGTTTTAGGATTTTGCTTCATAGTTAGTTAAGCCTTTCCATGTTTAAGGGTATAAAGCAATTCTCCACCCTGTTTTTCTCTAGTACTGTTATGATTTCATTCTTTACATTTGATGTGAATCTTTGACCCATTTGGAATTTATGCCGGTATATGGTTACACAAAATATTTTAATTTGCTTTCATCAAAGATCTTCTTCACAGCCAGTAAGATTCGTTTTCAAACAATAATGACAATGGACTCTTTCCACAGACAGAGTGCATTTCTATGTAACATAATTAAAATTGCAAAATTACAGTAACCAGCGTGATAGACATACGTAGGTTTGAGAAGAAACACCCATAATATCTGCCTTCCTATCGTGGCCAATGGGTAAGGTGGTACATCATGTCTGACGGTGGGGAAAAGGATACTTGAAGCTTAGGGATACTGAGATAAACAGACAAGCACATAAAATCAGAACTGCCATGTCTAGTGAATCCACAAATTAAATGGAGCCTTGAACTGGTACTTCTAAAGGCTGGCCTCCTTCGCAGACCTTTGCAAGTCAACTTTTTCCCTTTTCTAAATGCTTTCACTGTTCGATCTTCCTTGACATACCTGATGCTCTCTGTGAGTGAAGACGCCACTTCTTCACTTTATATTTTAATACAAAAATAATTGCGATGGAAGTGGGGAGTGGGTAAGAAAGCTGACCGTGCAGAGGAACTCTGCTTTTCTGGTTTTTAAGGCATTTGAGGGACCAATATTTCGGGCCGAGCTCTCCAAGCTCCTACCGTGGCTGTTGCAGCACCCACAAAAATCTTTTGGGTCAGAAAATTATGGAATGCGGAGGGTGGCAAACTTGGCTGCTGTAAAAGCATTCCTAAACTTCACAGTTTTTGTGGACACCCAGGGGAGAACATGGCTTCTCCTACGTGGGTGGTCACCCCAGGAGTCACCTATTCCTGTCACAAGTTGCTAAGGAATGAAAAATGAAGAAATGTAATGAAAGTGTTTTTGTTGCTGTTGTTCCTTCTAAATACCAGGTCTGTTTGTTAATTAAGACTTCTTCTCCAAGCAACATAAGAAATGTGTTGCAGCTTACTCATTCATTGAGTCGCCCAGAGTCGGAGCTGACTGAACGGCATGTAGCACACACACGGTAGTCATTCCTCATATTTATTGAGCCAGTGGTTCTCAATCTTGACTCTAGACCAGAATCGCCTAGGGCACTTGGCCCCGCTCCAGACCTAGTGATTCTGATGTGCTGCCAGGACTGAGAACAAGTGCATTAATCTTCACTGTATTTTATTTTTGTGTGAAGTGCCCAGCGGAGGACACAAATCAGGGTTTTAAAAAATGTGTTCTCTGGTTCAACTTCTTTGTTAAAAGGAAAATTTAGGGGCTCCAACCCAGATTTACAAAAGCAGAAGCTCTAGAGATGGAGACCAAGCAGAAGCCTGTATTAAATAGTATTAATGAATTGACGTTAATTAATACACTTCTGGGTGATTTTGATGTACACTATAGTTTGAGAATTGATTTGAAGTAATTCCTGCACTATTTGAAACTAACCAAATCCAATGAACTTTCTGATTGTGAAGATACATTAAATCTGATTAAATTTTAGAAGATCTACTTTATAAGAGCTTAAAAACATGTGTAAATTTAACTATGATTTTCAATAGTAAGAATATCCATCAAAGAGAGAATGATGGAAAATTAGGTGGTTTTTAAATAAATTCTGCCCTTCCCATCTTTATTTGAGAGTACTGAAGCCTAACTCTTCCACTTTGAATATTGTCTGTTTATTTAAACTGGTAAACAATGTTCTACAGATTTACAGTGGGGCCTTGACTTACGAGTGTCCCGACTAACGAGTTTTTTGAGATACCAAATGAATTAAACTCATAAGTCGAGGCCTCACTGTATTGAATATTTTGGGAGAGGCTACTGTGAGTCAGGGCCCTAGTCACTGGGTATATAGAGATGACTAAAGTTCTTGAACTCATGAAGTATATTCCTGTATTGGAAAGAATATATATATATATATATATATATATATATATATATATATATATACAATTATAACTCTATCTCAGAAGTATTACAATGAAGGTAATAGTTAACTAATTTGAAATTTATTATGAAAAAAACATGTCTTGTTATGTGTGTGTGTGTGTGTGTGTGTGTGTGTGTGTGTGTGTGTGTGTAGCAGTAGATGCAGAACCCACCACTTGGTATAATAAAATGCCCTGCATCCGTAAAAGCTAGTAATGACATTTACTCAGCTAAATGAAGGCAGGTGGATAAGTTTACCCAGTTGCGCAGGGGTTAGAGGCCCGGGTGGTAGTTGAGGCTGCTACTGGGTGCTTGTGTGAGTTATACCGATCTCTTTACCTCCATGCTTGAGGCGCCTTGGAGTTCTAAGTCATGCTCTATAATTTCAAAAATGATTATTATTACCAGATAAAATACAGGATAGCCAGTTAAATTTTTTATTTCAGATAAACAGTGAATGCATTGTTTTGGTATAAGTATGTCCCAAATGTTTTGCAGGATGTACTTAAACTAAATATTATCCTTTGTTTATCTGAAACTAAAATTTAACTGAACATCCTGTATTTCTATTTGCTAAATCTGGCCCTGTGTGAATTAGGATGGCTAAATTCTAGCCCTGCCTGTACAAGTGATGAGAACTGGGAAGCTACAGCATTTCTTTCCCTGTGAAAGGAATATGTGGAGCACAAGAAAAATATTGAGAAAGAAACGTTGAAAGACCGGTATAAGATAAGACAAGGAATAGGAAGTAGTCACACAGCTCACAGATCGGGATTCCTGTGTTCATCAAGACCTTTTTGTATCATTTAATCTAGTGGAATGTCAGAGGGGGAGGGAAATAATCTAGTGTTGTATTATAAGGTCCCAATGATTAAAGTGTTTTGAGAGATAGATTTAAAAAATCTTTTTGTTTTCCTGGGCTCAGATTTAACAAACACTTACCAAGCACCTCATCTATACCAGGTACCATCCAAGGTCCTCTGACGTGTGTGGCTAATAAATGAAGGGTAGTGTCAGTCGGTCATAGAATTAAGAGAGCGTTATTGAGTCTGAAAGGTTGCGGAGATAAAGAGACAAGATGCAGAGCTTGCTAGTCTAGTTGCACCCCCCCCCCCTTAAAAATATAAGTTCATAGTTCACCATAATTTGAACCTGAGAATTATGATTATGCAAAATGCTTCTGTAGCTAACAGAGTTCAATGCACAATATTTGCATTTCCAGAAAAATGAATTCACAGGTTGGTTTTGTTTTATTTTTAAACCATTTGGAGCTCAGCAGAGTCACTGTGGTGATTTCCCCTGGGGAACATGCACCTTCCCCTTTAAAATCCCGAAGTTGCTTTAGCATCCAGCATGCAGGAACGAAGAGTTTCCCTGTGTGTGTGTGCTTTTTTGTATTTTTTTACATTAATGCAATGTACAATATGGCCTGGTTTATGCTTTCAATCATCTAAATTTGTGCAGGCATGATAGAGGATGCCATACAATTTTCTTTTGGTACTTAGAGCTTTACTGACATAATTGCAGCCCAATCACATTTCTGAGATAACTAGTACAATATGCACATATCTAATTCAAAGTTTCCTGGCGGATTTCAGGCAAATAATGACTATGTTTTAAGTCATCTAAAAAACAGAGACTCAGAAGTGAACGTGCTTTAAGATCATCTGGGCCAGGTTCTGCCAGGCAAATGTGTTCATTCCTCTGCTTTTGGTACCCTTCCTGGCCAAGGGCCTTGCCTCATATTCTGGACCATTCTATTTTCTTCTGTCCCACCATTCAAGTTTAATATGTCACCCTATTGTCTTAAAGTCCTATCCAGTGACTTGTAGGTTAATACAATAAGTTTATTCTAGTATGTTAATAAAACTTACTGGCTGGATGAGTTATCTGCCACTCCAGATGATATATTTACATTTCAATTGTGACCTTTTATGGCTTAACACAAAATTGTGGCCAAGGTGGGAGTGTAAGCTGAAATCAGAATGGGTCGAGATTAAGGAAAAGTATTTTCTGCACAGAATCAGCCCTCATCAACTCACACCCCGAGGCCTCTCTTTCTCTGGCCTAAGTTTGCAGCTGACTTAGCATGGAAAGATTATGAATGTTCGGCGGAGATGAGGAACCCATGTGGCTTTTAAATGTCGTTAATTTTAGAGTAGCAGGAAAGAGAGTCATGATGAAACCGCCTCTGTGCGTGTATGTGTGTGAATAAAAACTCCTACGCCGCAGTAAAGTGGTGATAAAGTGTGGCGTCCAGATAAGCCCTCTCATTTGGATCACAGACTTAAATTGAAACAAAATCTAGAAATATCCAAATCGAAGACGGAGTCATAGTTAAAATAGTCACTTGAGAGCTTACCCAGAGTACATACTGCTCATGGCAGATGATTTTTCTCTTCTTTTTACTATATATAAATACCCAGCTTCTAGAGCCAGTAGGAAAATTCCAGAAGGAGGAACCGGGAGACACCACTGGAAAATTGGGAGGGAAAGGAAAAAGCAGTGCTGCAAACAAAGAGGAGAAGCGGGGAGAGCGCGCACTTGGGGGAGGGGATGACAAATCCAGAAGAATCATTCTGAAATTCCACAAGAAGTTGTCTCTTAGCCGGTAGGTGTGGTAGCTTCTGACTACATTCGGGGTTGTAAGCTAAGTGTGGTTTCTCTTTTCCCTGTACATGGAGGTCAGGTTTTCAAGTTTGCTTTTCTGCATGTTTGTTCCTTGGCAACATACCTGATCTTTTTTTTTTTTCTTTTTTCATTTAAGGTGGTTAGAATGGATTAGAACCAATTTATTAATACACTAATATTCTCACACATTTCTCTTCAGTTCAGACCTCCCCCTGATGGTTATACTCATGCATCCAGATGCTTTCTGGGCATCCTTTGTACATAAAACATTCAACATGCCTGAAACTGACCACATTGTCTATTTGTTCCATTTCCATTCACCTTGAAAGCCATCTTTTCACTGGCCCTGCCAACCCCTCATTTTTAAAACCAATCAATCAAACTATGCTAAATGAAAACAATTCTCAGACCTTGACATCAAGTTTATCTCAATGAGTACCCCTCCATCCAGTTCAGTGATTTTAATCCTTAAATTTCCTGGACTGGATTGTTTCAGTAATTGCCAATTTACCCATCTCCACTCTTGACTCTTTTGTATCTATCTGCTATATGCAGCCAGAATGATCTATTTAAAGGACAGTTCTACTACAGCTGTAGGAAAAATCTCAAGGTGCCACTGAAATTTCTCCATGGCCTGCTCCTTCCACCCTTCAACAAAACCTCTGCCCATTTCTCACCCTATATTTTATAACCCCTATTGAGTTAGATGCCCCATTTGTAAACGTGTTATAGCCATATCACACTGTATTTATATAAGTTGTTGAGCTTTCCCACCCCCATTCCTGCAAACAAGCAAATAGATAAGCAAGCAAAAACTGCCCAGCCAGAATGGCTTAGTAGTGGAACATTGAACCTATGAACCAGGAGGTCATGGTTGGATTCCCGGTCAGGGCACATGCCCAGGTTACAGGTTCGATCCCTAGTTTGGGGCATGCAGGAGGCAGCCAATCAATGGTTCTCTCTCATCATTGATATTTCTGTCTCTCTCCCTCTCCCTTCCCCTCTGAAATCAATAAAAAAATCACTAAACAAACAAACAAAAAGAAAGCCAAAACTTTCTGCTTGCCCAGTGGGCAGGGACAGAATCTTATTCATTTTCAGCATAATGTGATGGCTCTCAGCAGCCCTGGAATCAGACTGCATTCAGTTCTAGGTCTGTCGTTTAGGAATGAGCTAGTAAGTTACCAACACCTCCCTGCCTCAGTTTCCTCATTTGCACCTATTTACGGGTTTGCCATCAGGCATAAATAGCAGGCATTTAGGACAGTCGGTATCTGGCATAGAGTAGAAAACCTATTGTTATATATTATAGAGAATGTGCTCAATATCTTATAAAACTGAAGGTGTATAAAGAGAAATTATTGTAGGGAAAGGGAGGCAAGTTGAATTTCATGAGGGTCCGACTCTAGTGGTGAGAGCTGACTCAAGTCCACTTTTCATTTGAAAGAATAATTCTGTTTTTTAGGGTGTGAGGGAAATCCCTAAGCTGAGGTCCCCAGAACTAATACCTGGTTGAATTAGTGTCCCAGAAACCTGGGGCTGGCCCATCCTGTGTAGAATCTGCGTTTCCTTCCAGAGCTGACAGAAGACATCCTCGCCTTGTCCAGGTTAAACTTGTTGAACAATCACCTGGTTCCTGTTTGGGAGGATAATGGATGCTTTCAACAGGAAGATTCTTCCAGATAATGACTCAATAGTGGCATATAGATGATGGTCCAATGAATGATCATTCTTTTTTGACATATTTTCCAGGTCTTCTCACAACCCCAGTGCAGTCTCATATGACTCACAAAAGTGACCTTCTGAGCCCTCTCACTATTTTTTCACCATAAACATAGAGCACATGGACTTTAACAGACACGGAGATTGATTGTCTGGTGATAGACGGATAGCCTAGTGGTAGAAGAGGTCTTCTCATATGATCTGGAACTCTTCTCCCCTCACTTGTGAGGAGCAATCCTGAGAGTGCCCTGCTTGAGCCTCTCTAGCCATGTGGTCTGGAAGACTGAGTATGGTTCTGTGG
Organism: Myotis myotis; assembly: GCF_014108235.1. Lineage (NCBI taxonomy): Eukaryota > Metazoa > Chordata > Mammalia > Chiroptera > Vespertilionidae > Myotis > Myotis myotis. The sequence continues at coordinate 38,047,881 of NW_023416320.1, read as the reverse complement.
CTAATATTCAAAAACATTAGGTCCACTGAATGGTAGACATTCTTGGAATGAACTAGCGGTGTTTTCCTATATTCTTCTTCCTCTTTTACCCACCACCAATCAGTTGGTATGAAAATACCAGCATCCAGAAGGGTTCTGCGACCAGGTTGATCACAGTGGGAAAAGGAAAAGTCTCAAGTAATTCTACTCTGACTATGAGAATTTTTGGTACAATGGCTCCTTCATGGGCAAGAGACTATATTACAGTGAGGGCGAACCTATGACACACGTGTCAGAGGTGACACGCGAACTCATTTTTTTGTTGATTTTTCTTTGTTAAATGGCATTTAAATATATAAAATAAATATCAAAAATATAAATCTTTGTTTTATTATGGTTGCAAATATCAAAAAAATTTCTATATGTGGCATTGCACCAGAGTTAAGTTAGGGTTTTTCAAAATGCTGACACGCAGAGCTCAAAAGGTTCGCCATCACTGGCCTATAATGATTGGATTTTAATTGGTGGCCCTTCTCCTTTTTTTTTTCCTCTCATATGACTTTTCTAAACAGTTTACCACGCTAGAAAAAGTGAAAGAGGTAAACAATGTGGTCCAGATATCAGATTTTTCTGGCTCTTGAGAATTTAATCAACCAACAATAATTGGTGGTAATTGACCGATACAATTGGTTTCCCTGTGGTTCCCTGAAAAGCTTGTGTGGTAAATGATTTAAAGACCGAGGGTAAAATTGGGGGCCATTTTGAAGTTGCTGCAATTCTTTGAATCCATGAAGGTACCATTTAGTAAATTAGTGTTTTGTTGATGAAGTTTAGTTCCAGAGGTTGTTCACAGAATAAGAGAAATTGGCTTAAACCATTGAAGAAAATGCTGATATATTTTCTCTGTGGGTAACTATAACTCCTAAATTACAGTGAGCTTAAGTATTTTAAATTAGAAACAGAATAATCTGTTTTCCTATGAATATTTAACACAGTTGGAGTTACAACAGTTCAGTTAGATATAAATAGAAATTACAACTCATAGTTAATTAAACAATTCAAAGATCTCTTCCTGTTTTACAATCTGTTTTCAGTATCAGGGTATAATCTGAGTGAATTAAGTGCAAAGACCCATAATACAATGATTTGCATAAGGCTGCCAACAAAAATAAACCTGGCTGTGATTAAGGCTATGACAATGGTGTTAGCTTAGCTCTACGGGCTCATGGAAGCATGCAGAACAAGAGCAATTAGATCCACAAACTGATTTATTGCATGGGCTGCAGGTGTTGAGGTTTATGGGAATTGGGGATTATCAGACTTGCCTCTACATATTTCAGTTTAGTTATATGGTTTCTTCTTAAAAAACATCCATTGGAACATTTAAAAAAATAGACGTAGTGTCTAAATTCATGAGTTGCTTTTTTTTAAAGTTAATTTGGTGTGAGTTTTAGTAATGTCAGAATGAAACCAGTGTTTAGGAATAATATAATTCACTTCTCACCCATTGCAAAATGTTACTTTTAGAATCCATAATTAAGTGGACAAAGTACCCACAATGCTTGTGGGGCCATTGCTGGGGAGGAGGGGGTTGGGAGAGTTGTGGAGTGGGGAATCTCCTGGCAAGGCATTCCTTCTCCAAATGGGTGTTGGGAAGAAAATGTAAGATATTGCTTCCTTACTGGGGAGGGCTACTCACACCATTAAATAATGCATGACACTTTGATTGATTTTTTTTTTCAAATGGAGGACTTCTGGATAGTTAATTATGTTAGTCAGGGAAGAAAAAAATAACCACCATAGAATGGTGACTTAAAACTGAATATAAGATGACTAGTAGTTCCAACAATTCCTGAAATTAAATTATATTTAACTCTCAAAATAAATTTCACATCAAATCAGAGCTATTGCCACAGTGTGTTTGCTATTATTTTTATTGTGCGTGTGTGTGTGGGGGGGGGAACCTGTCAGAGTCATACTATGGTGGTAATTTTGAAGATTTCAAGCATTTTATTACAAAAAAGAATGATCTTTTATAGCAGTAAATTTTAGAGAACCACTAATGTTTCTCTCTCTAATGTGTGGATCTTGCTTTTCTCAATTTCCTTAAAAAAAAAAAAAAAAAAGAGTATAAATTTGCAAGGTCATCAGCCTCGAGTTGGTGGTTTTCCTAAGTATGTTCTCTATTGTGGAATCTTCCAGAAGTACAGGAAATATTCATAAACTACTTAGGAATTTGCCGTTGCTGTGTTTGTAAATACTATATTACTCTGGCCTTAAGAAATGGAATGAACCTTACACAAGTTTCAAAACATGGTTCAATTCTTGTCTGTTAACTGTTTAATGAATACTTGATTAAATTTGGCTTGAAAATATTCACATGTGTGTGTCTCATGCTTAATTCTGTTATTTGCAGGGTATCTTCCTCCTACATATTTTAGATTATAAATGCATGACTTAAAGCAGCTGCGCGTTCACTTCGATTCTAACCCTTGGCATGGAGGCCTGCTCTGGGCCTTGTCTCCCCTTACCTTTCACCAGATTTCAAATGTGCAGCGTTTTTCTTGCACTTCTTGAAACCGAGCAAATTACTCACAAATGTTATAGGGTGACTGAAGCTAATGGTTTACTTTTCTTTAACTTCTTTGGCCCCTGTGTTTTACTTGAAAGAATACTGATTTTGGCTAGAGTCTACGTTGCTGAAGCCATAAGAGTAATTTGAATGTACAAGTAAAACGAATTTTTAAAATAACCTATTCTTGATTACACATTCATTTAAATAATATAGCGTTATTGTTACCTTGCTGAAATAGCTGAAAATAACACATTGATAAAATGGAGGAAATGTTATATAATCTAGAAATAAGCAAACTGGAGGTCTTAAGTGAATTAACATTATAGGACAAAACTTTTTTATGTGCAAGGAACCAACAGCCTTTATATTTTTACTGTTGGCTTACAATTTTGTTGTTTTTAAGGGTTGTTTGGATTCTGTGAAATGAAGCACTATCTAATTTCAGATCTACAAAGCCCAGCTTGGAAATTATGCACAAAACTATTCTGCCTCAATGCTGTGATTACAATTTATAACAAAAGAAAAAAGTTAAACTGAATTTTATTTTGAAATTTTTTATAATTGATCCAATCAAACCCTATGTAGACTAATAGCCTTTAGAAATTCACTATAGAAAGTTTCAACTTGGAAAAATATAATGTATAATCAATAAAGAAACTCAAAATACAGGGTGGGGCAAGAGTAGGTAAGTACAGTTTATTCTTGTATCATTATTAATTTTCGTATTATTTATTTTCCGTGTGAACAACTGTAAACCTACTTTTGCCCCATCCAGTATTATAAATATTAAAAAAAAAATGAAAATACTTTTCTATTCCCTAGTGGGAATACATGATTTTTACACATGGTATTGGATAGGAAGGATTTCAGAAAGCTCATGTGAGACAGTTTTCTATTAATAGTTCACTCCCTGTGGCCTTTTTATGTAGGAAAAAAGGTGCAAACTCCTCATGGGCAGTGTCACTGTTTGTATACCAATGTCCCTGAGATCACTACTAACTCGATAACCTACACTGGTCTAATTCTGGGCCTTTGAGCTCCTGAGCGAGCATACCCCAGCCATGGAGGCAGAGTGTGAGGCTGGTGAGTGGCAGGAAGAACAAGATTGTCGATCGCCTAAGGGGTATACCTGTTTCTGCAGAACATGTGCGCAGGCGTTGGTTTATTGTCAGATGCCGCTTGACCATGTGTGCTTTAGACATCGTCTCTATAAAATGAAGAGGTGGGACCAGATGATTGCTTAGGTTTCTCTTAGAGCTGTTACTTCGAGACTCTACCTACTAGTGTTTCATTCATTCAATCATTAATGTATTCACTCGCCAGTTGTTTGAGTGTCAGTAGTGTAACGCGTTATGTGACCATAGAAGGACCAATGGTGTCCAACAGAAGTGTCCAGAGCTCCTCCTAGGTTTGAACTCCTGCCCCTTTCTCTTGTGCTCTCTCTCCTGGACAGCGCTTCTTAACAGCATGCAGACCCCTTCCTCAGTGAAAAAAATCTTTACGTTTTACCAGGTTACCACCTTCTCTGCTAACCAGCTGCAAGTGGTGCATACTTCATTTTGTTTCCAAAAGCTTTTACCTAAAGGCGTTAAAACTTTTCATTGTGATTTTTGAAACATGTTTTAAAACATAATTACGCCATAGTTTCTCAAAGAAGGTTTATCTTGTAAACTTCCTAAATCATACCCTTCTCTCATATATATGATATAGAATATACATGTATGCATATGTACAATATGTGTAAATATCACCCCTTCAAATATTTTTTCTAAGTACTTCTATTTGTTTTCTATAAACATTGGTATTGGTGTCTCTAATATGGCCAACGTTTATAATTCATCTTTAAAGTATTTACAAACAACTAACTTTGTAATTATTTCATTAAAAACATAAGTTCTGAAAACGTTTATGGTTCTGTTGACAGTGTAGAATAACATTCACACAAAGAACCAGTAAGGTTTAATTCTGAAATAACTATCCCAGCATTAGCTACCCCATGGTTACTTAATTAAGCAAATCAAGAAATCTTGTCAGTCAGACTTAATGGTGGAGAATCATCTGCCTTCAGGAAGGCTTGTGGTCAGCGGGCAAAAATGGCAACCATCTTCTCCAAAGTTGAAGGCATTATTATGTACTAAAGGTCACCCACAACTTTTATAATAGAAGACCAGCTGTGTAAACTGGAAGATGTTGTCAAAAGGAAGTGCCAAGCAAAACTTTGGTGCTGTTTGCTGACTATGCTGAAGGGCAGAGAAGCTAAATTCTTGCCCATCGTTTAGAAAATTCTTGGGACAAGCACAGCCCCTGGGAGGTGCCTACACCCCCCAGGCCTGGGATCCAGGCCTAGAGAACACACTTGGCCTATCACCTTGGTCTTCCACGTCTTCCTAATGACAAGGGCTGGGTGCTGCAAGGTCGGGCTCAGGAAGCAGCTGGGAGGCTGTGCTCCTGACGGGCCTTGTTAAGCTGCCAGTTCTTAAAACCTGGAAGTAATTCTTTAGATGGTTTGGGATCAGCATCAACTATGATGTGGTTGCAGCGTTGTCAACTGAAGTTGATTAAAATACATGTCGTTCTCTGTGACATTATAATTAAAAGAACCCAATTTCCAAATGGTGTGCGAGTTTTTGCAGGCCTAGAGCTAGAGTTCTTTCCTGGTTTAAACTTGTGTGCATGCTCCCACATGATCTGAAACCTCTGCCGTTAGCTCTAATTGCCCAGGAGCAGTCACATGGTGCTCATTATGTTCCTACTGTCTACCTGAAGCTGTTTACAAACTCCCACAGGGGCCAAACCCACAGAGGTGAGACAGGCTATGTGAAAGGTTAGCGAGCAGGAGAAGAGTAGTAGTTAACAGTGGCACCCTCCTTATGTATGTATATACCTGTGCGTCTATATGTTTGTTTTTCTCTATTGATACTCTAGTTGTTTTAAAACAAAGCATCTGTCAGAGTTGTGCCATAGTCCAATAACAAATAGTAGAATAGGATAAAAATATAAAGAAACTAAGGTGTAGCGAAAATAAGGATAGAGGTAAAATGAAGCCAGGGATAAAAATAGTTAACAAAGATGAACATTCCAGAAAGTTCTAAAAGAGAGTGTCTTGAGCCGTAAGTGGAAAGTCAGAAACCAGTGACTCAAATCGATGTGGGGTTTTCCTTTTATGTTCTGACCACCAAAAAGTTCAGTTACAGGATTAACAGCATCCATCAGATAAAAACATCCCAGAAGCTCAAGAGAAATAGCTTTCCTGAAATGAGCCCTGAAGGAATTTTCTCCAGTGCTTCTGTCCATAAAAGGGAAATGGTAGAAAATTTCCTCAAACAACGTCCTTATAGTAAAATGACATCACCTGCTTTCTTTCTTTTTTAAAACTTTTTTTTTTAATTTCAAATTTTTATGGTTAATCCTCACCCGAGGATATTTTTCCATTGAATTTTAGAGAGAATGGAAGGGAAGGGGAGAGATGAGAGAGAAACACTGATGTGAGAGAGACACATCGATTGGCTGCCTCCCACACTTGCCCAGGATTGAGCCTGCAACCTAGGTACATGCCCTTGACCTGAATGGAACTCAGGACCCTTCAGTCTGAGGCTGCCCTATGCTCTATCCACTGAGCCAAACTGGTCAGGGCCACCTTCTTTCTCATAAAGCCCTTGGCATAAGCAGGAGATAACTCTAAAGAATGTATTCAGTGAATTTCTACTTAGAGACTAAAGGTCCGCAATGCAGTTGAGAAGTGTGAGGAGATCTGTTTTTATTCAAGAGTGAAACTTAGGCTATCCCAGGAAATCAGTGGGTTGGATAGTATTCAGTTAATTCTCATGACTGTTATTTGGTGAATCTGAGCTTTTATTATGTTTGGTTGGTATTTTTAAGGTTGAAGTATGACATACACATAGTAAAGATCAAATCTCAAGTGTGTAGTTTGAGGAATATTTACCTCCATAGAGCTTCATTGAAAACTATCACCCAGATCACAATTTAGAACAGCCCCCGCAGCCCAAAAGTTCCCAGTCAGTACCCATCACTGTTTTGACTTCCTTGACAATTGATTGGTTGTGCCTCTAAGCGAGCCTTATATAAATGGAATCAGATAGTATCTGCTCTTTTGAATCTTGCTCAGTATAATGTTTGTGAGATTCAGCTTTGTTTTTTTGTATAGCAGTTCATTCCTTGCATTTTTATGCAGTATTCTCGTATATGAATACATTACACTTTATTTACCCTTTAAACCATTGGTATACATTTGGGTAGCTTCTCCCTTTTTCATTATTATGAATAAAACTGCTATGAAAATTCCTGTGCATGTCTCTTGCTGGACATATACACTCATTTTTTTCAAGGACTGGAATTGTTGGTCATAGGCAGACAGTGCTACCACTAAACTGCTTTCCAAAACCAATAGACACTCGCACCAGCAATGTTTGAGCTTTCCTTGTTGTTAATCTTTAAAAAATGGTAGCAATTCTGGTGGCTGTGTGGTATTATCTCTCTGTGATTTTAATTTATATTTCCTTGATGAGTTGAATTCCTTTTCTTATGCCTGTTGGTCATTTGTTTGGCGTCTTTTGCCCACTTTTTTTTAAAATGGGATTTTTAAATTGTTTTCTTAATTGTTTATAAGAAATCTTTATATATTCTGAATATGAGTCCTTTGTTGGGTGTATGTATTGCAGGTACCTTCTCCCAGTCTGTGTCTTGCCTCTTCATTGCCTTCATGCTTTCAGATGAACAAAAGACCCTAAGTGTTTGGTAGGAGTCGGGCAGAAAAGAGAGCATTACAAACGATATTGTCTGGCAAGAACTTACAGCACAGCATATGTTATGGTAAAATGCTCAAATTATAGGTACAGGTAGAAAATAGGACTGTGGGGAATGAGGCAGTAATTGTACGGTGGATAAGTACAGGGAGAGTTACAGAAGGTTCACACTGGGAGGATTTCTGAAGATCAAGATCTGTTTGAACTCCCCATTTTTTAGATGAAAATGAGGCCCAAGAATGTTAAATGACCCACAGTAATTAAATTAGATTTGATGTGGAAAGAGAAATTAGAGCTGCTTCCTAAGAACATGTGAACCGCACCTGGGAAGGTTTTTCTGGCTTAGTCCTCACTTCAAATGATTTGTGACGTTATCCCAACAACACACCTGAATTTCTCAGATTGTTTTTTGGTACTCGATTTTTCAAAAGGGAGGGCATTGAGAAAATATGGCTGCTGTTGACAAACCACCCACTACGTGTGTGATCTTGATTATAGATCAGTTCACTTCTATGAAGTTCTTGCTGGGATGTTAAGGGACAATACCTCATCCCCCACTCCCCACTCCTGAATGTGGAACTATCTGAGAAGTGACGTAGGGTCATGCTGACATAAAATAGCACCTTCATTACCAACAAGACCGAATTCGGAAATGTGAGGCGAGGACAGGGTTAGTCTCTAACGTTGTGTGTGCTCTTTTCTCCTTCTCCAGCATGAGCTTGAGGCACGCCCTTTGAGGGAGAGTTTGGGTCTACAAACTGAACCCCACACTTGCATCCTTTGGGGGCAGAAAGGGAAAGAGCGATCCAGCCATCCAGCTCTGCCTCCGAGAGTCAGGTTTGGTTTCTGGGCTTCGGGCTTGCACAGAGGAGTGTGGGACAGAGCAGGCGGGTCTTCTCTGGAGCCTGAAGATGCAGAGGGAGAATGCACCGCCTACCAGGCAGGGGCACCACCCCTTCTCCCCAGAGGGCTGAGAAAGGGCCCCACAGCTGCTTCCCAAGTGCTGTTTTCCTTGAGGTGTGAGGCAGAACCTCCTGCTCCAGAGGCCATGGTATGGCAGGAGGGAAAGAGAATGATTCCTCCCAACCCCTCAGCTTCTCTCTTCCAAATAGGGTTGCTTATCCCCCTTTTGCGTACCTCCCGGGGCTGTTGAGGGGACCCTAGCAGCAGCCCAGCGAACGGAGGAAGAGCACTGTTTGTATAGGGCCCTTTCCACGGTAGAGTCCTAACTCTGCTCCCCCAGTGCCATGGGAGTTTCCACAAGTCCTCTGGGCGAGGGGCCTCCCGCCAGCTCTGAGCATCCTCTGCTCGGTAGGAAGTTCTAACCACAGCAGAGGTCAGCACTTGCTGGTGAATCTGCTCCATTCCTCAAACCACAAACCTGGGAGCACCAGGACCTCCCCCACGCTCCAAATGTTGCACTAATTAAACTCCATTTCTGAGATCCGAATCTTCGGAGGGAGGACAGGGATTTCATGGGCCTCCTAAAAAGGTTGCAAAACCACTGGACTCTTCTTTCAATAAAAAGTACAGGAAACCAAATTTCCTACATTTTTTCAGGAGACTCAAAACAGCCCTAACTCATCCCTGGAGCCCTTAGGAATGCCTTGGACCTCAGTGAAACTCCCCTGTAATTGGATTAAGAGAATAACTCTGCAGGTTTTAATTTAAAACTCAGTACATTTTAAAAAATACAATAGAAAGGAAAACAAAACCCACAATCCATTCATCCAGAGCTAATTAAGAACTTGGGACTGCAGCTTCCAAAACCAGTAAATTCCTTTTTTAAAAAAAATTAGTTTATTCTTCTGTTCGCTCGTACTTTTATTCTTGTACTTAATTAAAGCTCTTACATGACTTAGACAGTGGTTCTCAACCTTCCTAACGCCGCGACCCTTTAATACAGTTCCTCATGTTGTGGTGACCCCCAATTTCATTGTTACAAATTGAACATAATTAAAGCATAGTGATTAATCACAAAAACAATATGTCATTATATATGTGTTTTCCAATGGTCTTAGGCGACCCCTGTGAAAGGGTCATTCGACCCCCAAAGGGGTTGCGACCCACAGGTTGAGAACCGTTGACTTAGAAGAATAAGAAATCTATGTGGATATGAGCCTTGAAATTCTTAGCCTAAGATTTTTCTCCATTGCCAACCTGTCAGTTTTATGTCACCCGAAACTTTTAGAATGAACATTATTTGTATTTATGGATTTATTTTTGCTAATCTAAAGAGAATTGTCTCAAAATATGAAGCCAAAATTCTTGTTACTCACACATTACAGAATAACAAGAATTTTTCTCAGTTTGAAACATTTGATCATTTAAAACATTTACATCAGTCTTTTGTTGAAAGAAACATCTTGTTGCTTAATGTAACATTGCTAAGTTTGAATTTGAAAAGCATTTTCCCACCTGATCTGTGTGACTCAGTGGTTGAGCATCAACCTATGAACCAGGAGGTCACAGTTGGATTCCTGGTCAGGGCACATGCCTGGGTTGCAAGCTTGATCCCCAGTGGGGGGCATGCAGGAAGCAGCTGATCTATGATTCTCTCTCATCATTAATGTTTCTATCTCGCCCTCTCCCTTCCTCTCTGAAATCAATAAGAGTATATTAAAGAAAAAGAAAATCATTTTCCCATCTACTTTTGTGCATAACAATAGATACATAGAATTTAACATATACTAGTACTAATGAAATGTGCATCAATCAGCCAGACCCTGCCCACATTTTCATTTTTGGAATCTAGTCCCACTTACGAATAACCATGAGGCTGTTCAGGGAGTCTGGCAAGTGCAGTTCAGGCTGTTGGAAGGGGCACAGAGTTTTGCATATTGCTTGCATGTGGCCTGTAAAGAATTTCACAGGCGTGGCTCCCAACCCAGCACCTGTTCCCTACCCTCCACTTCCCCAGGGACCGACCAATCTGGAACTAAGATCTGTGCTCTGAGCCAGCAAATGGAAAGAGGGCCGGGTGTGTGGTAAGATGGCGCTCCTCAAGGCTGGCTGGGTGGTGGGCAGCAGGAGGGTCTCAGATGGTAGGAGGTGTGAGAGATTCCCTGAGCTTTCCCAGGAATCTGCAGTGAGGTGGCTGGAGAGTCAGCATTTGCTACTAGGCAGCTAAGCTGGGGGCTCTTGTAGGGCCTTCCTTATAGACAGGCAAACTAGAAGCTCTGGAGCACCAGCAAGCAAGGCACCCGCTGCAGTAGGACATGGGGGCTGCTCTAGAATGACATATCGTCATTCTCTGCTACAGGCGGCGTGGCCTTGCTCCGGAATCCTAGGGCTCTATGCTGGGATTCTTTTGCCGAAGCCAACCGTGCACTCCACACAGCATCTTTTCCCACTGTAGATACATGAGCACCACAGGCCTGCCAGCCCGGTTGGCCCTAGTTGGTAGAGCTGCTTGCATCCCCCATTTGCGAGGCATCCTGGGAATGTTTCAAGCCACCCAAGAAAGGAGTAGAAGCAGTATCCCTTTGTGTGGACTGTGTTGCCACTCAAACACACAGAGGCCTGAGGAGGGCTGTGTTTTCTTCTTGGCGGAAGGAGGGATGTAACGGGTCCTTTCCTTTGCAGGGGATTTTCCCGCCTGCCCAGCTCACCGTGCACTGCTAGAGGATATGCAGGGCAAGTGCGAAATGGAAGTGTGGGGTAGGGAAGTCATTGGGCCCTTCCATGTGCCCACTACCCCAACCCACAGCAGACGGACGACCCCCAAGGGATTTAAGCCTCCAGGCCTGGACATGCTCGGTGCCTGATGGGCAGTTCCCTCATCCTAGCATCCAGCTGAGAGCAAACTTAGGATCAGTAGCAAAACCAGGCCACTCCAGCCAGGGCGTTGGGTTCTGATGACCACCCTTTGAGGTAGTAATAGAATAGCGGTTCTCAATCTGTGGGTCGCAACTCCTTTGGGGGTTGAATGACCCTTTCATAGGGGTCGCCTAAGACCATTGGAAAACACATATATAATGACATATTGTTTTGTGATTAATCACTATGCTTTAATTATGTTCAATTTGTAACAATGAAATTGGGGGTCACCACTACATGAGGAACTGTATTAAAGGGTTGCGGCATTAGGAAGGTTGAGAACCACT